>NC_079339.1:43549482-44749482 GCF_029582105.1 Oenanthe melanoleuca
TAAAGTTTAGCTCAAAAATATAGTGTGTTTGAAGATAGATTCAAAAGGATATTCAAAATAAAGAAGCCTTTAAACCATAGAAGTACCTCCCTACAACACTGTCTGTTTCCAAACCTAGAAACTGACTTTCAGCTAAATCTCACAAGACCTTAATACCCAGCAGTTTTGCATCATTGGTCTGCAAACACAATTTAATTCCCTTCACTAAATTAAAAAATAAAAATCCAAACCAAAAAACCAGAAAGAAGCAAAATATATATTGAGTGCTGTAAGAAAATCATTTTGTCAATAGCACAAAGTCCTAATGCATATGGATTTTGAGATATTTTTAATGAGGACTGGTTGGCTATACTCTTCCCATCCAATTAAGTTAATGCCAAGCATATTTATCAGAAATTACAATGGAAAAATTGTCAGCTTTCCTGCAGGAGAAAACCAAGACCCATTTTACAGAAGCATTCTGTACAAATAAAGCGTTTTTTAAGTGTTTTATTTGTCCATTTGGAATGATTAGCATTTATAATCAACAACATAAATCCACCCCTCAGTGAAAAATCTGACAGCTTGTTATTACGAAACATATTACAGTCTAGTGAAGGGTGAAGAATTACAGACATATAAAGATGAATAACATTATGTCACTATTAAATCACTTACTCTGTTCATAACACTTTAATCCTCAAACATTGTAAATTAAGATTAGGAAAAAAAAAATCAACGTTTCCAGTGATAAAATACATTGTGTTTAGTACACAATACAACAATATAGTTTATTACACTAGTGCATTAGAAGGTTAAAAAAATGGACAGCTCCTTTGGAATAACTGCATCATTACTGATCCCTCTCTGCTTGCAGCCACAGAAGCTACCAGGAAGTCTCCAAGAAGCATCCAACTAGGAAAATCCATCACAGCTGAAATAAATTTATTCTGAGATTATTATACTCATATTACTTGAATATGAGGACCTAAAAATAGATTCCTTCCCATGTGGAGTGACCAGTGACATTCCTTAGGAAATTAATGAACAGATATGGATCCATACTTGAAAATGACATGTGCAAGGATTGACTGACACAGATTTGCCTTTCATTTTTCACCCACTTAAGTAAACAGTTACTTAACATTTGGAAGCCTTCTACTAGAGTTTTAAAGTTTAGTGGTTTAAACCCTTTTTCAAGGTTACTGGCATGTATGAAATTTCCAAGTATGAATAAGCAGTATCAATTAACAGCTAAAAGACACAACATTTCTATGTACTAAAGACAGAATTTTAAGAAGTCTTCTCCAATAATGAAAATGGAAGATCAACTTTATAAAAATTTTCCAGGAATGATCTGCATAATATTCACTTTACATTAGATGACAACTTCAAAGACTGAAGTTAACAACTACTGGAACCAGGGGATCAGAAGAAAATATCTCTATAAATCAAAGTACACCACAAATCTTTTTCTCCAGATGTTGCCTGCTACAAATGGCCTCATACAGCTACTAGAGCCCTATCAAGTATGTGGAACGACTTGCTTGTCAATTAAACAGGATGTGAATGCAAAAAGTAGATGGACACAGGAGGCACATTTCATTATGGGAATGGACATCATTCAAACTGACCAGCAACAAAAAAGAAAAACTCTGGAGCCAATTGAACTGCAAATGTATGTGAGGAAGAATCCATTCAGTACCTTATATTCTCAGTTAATCGTCTTTTTATAACACAGTAACTTGGAGAAAAAAAAATAAAATGAAGCAACAGCTAAACAGAATCCCTCCAATCCCAAGGATCTGAATTATCCTCTGAACTTCACTCCATGATAGCTAGGAAAAGTTCAAAAACGGACACTCTTGAGTCATTACCACTGCTTGGCACACTAAACAATTCCCTCTGTGTCCACCTACTGTCACTTACCTTATGATCAGATTGCAAACTCTTAAAGGCAAAGACTGTTTTTTGTTTTTTGGGGGTTTTTTTAAATTTATTTTATACCAGGAAGTGATAGTATCCGTATCTCCTCTTTGCCAGAGTAATATAATAAACTAAGTATCATTGTTAGGCTTTAATTATTTTCTATTCAAAGCTCAAAATCCATCAAAAGAGAGAGATGTTTGCCCAAGTTTCTAGGAACAGAAGGCCAGTTTCCACATGTGGAGTGACATGAAAATATCCAGTATGCAATGTTTCTAGTCTTTGCACTATGCAAAAAATCCCAAAATATTATCAACAAACTGTAAGTTATGGTATCTTTTCATGCATTTCAACCCTTTGAGTGGAAAGAGGTAGATTAGAAATAAGTCGCATCCTGCACTCCCTGATCAGTAATAAGGCACATTTCCATTCCACTGAAAACAGGATGTATTTTAGGGCTGGCAACGAAAGTTGAAAGAAGTAATCAAATGCACTTGTAGTACTGTAATGTCTAGTCACAGACTAGCAAAAAAACAGACAAAACATCTTTTTTTTACTATAGGAAATCTAGGTATTTTATCCAAATGAAATTTGAGAACGACAGACCTACAAAAGTATGGGGCCCACTGGCTCATAAGGCTTACTGGCATTTAATTCTTTCTTTCACAGTGAAAGTAATGGACATAATAGTGGAAGTGTTAAAAATGCAGCTTAAGATGCATCTGTCTTCTGTTAACTTCTAAAGTTATCTTAGAAGTGAGCTGGTAAGTTAAGATGTTGTTATTGAAAGATATTTAAATCCAAGAATTTGTTTTCATGACTACCTTGAACTAAAATTTATCCCCAAAAACTTAAGGGCAAAAATCCCACAGCAATAGGGGATAAAGCTACAATCATGTTGATATCTACTCAAGTAAACCTTTAACAAACAACACAAACTGAATCCAGACTCTTTGCCAAGAGATCAATCACAGTTTAGCACTCAGCTTTCCTCCAAGTTTGATTTGGCCCTTATTCAAAGTAACATGAGAACCAGGATCTCCAAATGCCAGAGCCACCTCAGTAAGCTTCAACATGAAAGTTGTCAAACTGTGCAAACTCGAACGAGCGGGTTCCGAGAGCAGCCCAGCCGTTGCCCGGTTTAGAAATGGTGACATTCTCCCAGAGCGGGTAACCATTTAACAGTCCCGAGGCAGAGTTGCCCTGTCAGAAAAAGGAAAATGTTAGCTTTGTGAAATCCAGGCTCTGTGTAGACACTGAGCCTGCTCGCATGGGAGACAAGACAAAGCAGAAGGATGTCGACTTTCAACTCCATTTCACATATTTGTCATGCAGAGATGCATCTATATATTGCATAGAATCCTCTGGTGTCTATCAGCTCTGTGAAATAGATCTAATCCCTTTACAGTGAATACATTAAGGGCTCCTCTTCCTCTACTCACAGCTTTGCTAACTCAGTGTAGAACTTGAAGGGTAAACTGGTTTTCCTCTTCCTTGTATCAGACTTTCAAAACAGCCCAATTTTAACGTGATATGATATACTTGGCACTGATTCTGCAGAATTAGGCAGAAGTCAAAAGTAAAGACGTAATTTAGTCATTAGACCAAAAGAAAGAGGAGACAGCAGAACTTTCAAGTATTACTCAAGCCACTTCAACACATAGAAATTAAAAGCAGCTTCAAGAAAAATTACTATTTATCTTTTGTATGTTCCACTAAACAGTATTCATAAAAAAGTACTTCAGTTTGCTTGTATTTCTTAATCTGAAAGACAATTACAGACACAGGTTAAAGCAAAGAATGACTTTCAAGGAGTCAGTGTGAGAATTATTTAAAGATGGCTCTGTACTTCAATCATTACATCATTACTTCAAAGGCATACTAGATACAAAATACTTTAACACTGCAGATGGAAGTTTGAAGCAGTAATTTTAAAATTACCAACGGTTTTGAGTTTTAGGTGATTAATTTTCATCCTCAGTAACGCAATATCTTGGCCCATTTTACAGGTGGCAAGCACTGTCATAAATGCAGGTGTACTAAAGCCAAAACTAAATGACATCTATTTCAGTGAATGTCTTAGGTGCAAGTGTCCCTTGTCTCCAAATGTGATAGCACGAGAGACAAAAACCAGCTTCTAATACTCACTGGCATTTTAGCATGAGTGACTGAGTGCATCATTTTAAGAGTTACATTCAGTAGTAAATCTCCCCAGCTAGGATTGAAGCTTCCCCACATTTCAAGCCAGTTGCAGTTGCAAATGTTATGTTAGACAAAGGAACTAGGCATTCAAAAGAGAAGCTTAAAGCCTTTTAGGTACCTGCACCAACATCACACCCATCAAAGCACACAGAGATATTTAAAGCACAGTTTGGTGCTACTTTCCTCCCCAAGTCACTATGGTTAAAAAGGGTGGAGTGGGAGGGAAGGAAAAAGATGTGGACAGGCATCTTATTAACTGCAGCCCATTTATACAGCAGCACAATGTCTGTGCTCTTCCACCACAGTAGAGAAGGAACTGAGCTATCTGAGTTTCCCAGTCCTTTACTAGCTCCACATACAAGGCCTTAGCCTGCAAAGGGAGCAGGCGTGAGACGGATTTGAAACACAGGATACCTTAGTATTTTATTGACTGTATTAAGAACAAGAAGCCAGGCCATTATCTTTCTGTCATATGAAATAAGGGACTTGTCTCTCTGACCCTTCTACCTCCAGCTTTCAATTCAGCTTTCCAGTTATTTTCTGTACCTTCTACAGATTCTCAAGATCTCTTTTAAAATACGGGCAGCAGAACTCAACATGGTATTTAAATATTGGTTTAATGTAAGAGATATAGTTAATGTTTTTGATAGGGTAAACTAATGCACATACAACATCAATAATATAGCACAATTTTGTCTACACCATTTAGGACTGTAAGTTTCATAACTGGTTTTCTGCTTTTTGCCTCTGTCCTTACCTGAATGTTGAGAGTAAGTGTGTGCCATGCATTATCCCGGACACCAGCAAGTCCTTTCATTAGTATTTCTTGTCCAGCTGCAAAACATGCTTAAGTTAGCAAAGTGTTATTTCAGCCCTTTGCTGAAACTGATAAATACCAAGCCAGCAAAAGGCTTATATCTGTTTTTCAGAAGTGTTCAGGACTGACATTGCACCAATTTCAGTTGCAGCACAGAAGGTTTAATATGCAAACCTGGACTCTGCATTATCAGTACATTCTCCTGTTTTGCCAGAATTGTTTTCTCACTGAAATCCTCAATGCTCTTGGCAATTTGGCATGAGATGAGGATTCACTCTATGGACAGTACAGGTTCACAGACAGTAGCTATCACTCTTTTGTATCTTCTATAGATCTTCTTGTTTATGTATTGTTTGCAACTATTTTAAATCACAGGGTTTGAGTTGCCACACTATCATGTTGCTTAGTTTTACCCAAAATTTAAGCTAAGCAAAAATGGGGTGTGAATGACACCTGGAGGGAAGACAAAGACCTGAAAAAAATTAAGTGCTACAACTCTTCATTTATTCAGTAGACAGTTTTTGCTGCAAGATAATTTAACATTCAGGCTCCCTTCTAGAAAAATTAAAAGATGACTGAAAATAACTGTACAGAAAAAATTATCATACTGTGTAACAAGAGTCTCAGCCTGAAATAATGGTGTGGTTGATCAAAATCCATTCATTTAATCTAGGAAAAATTATTTCTGACAGCCTGAGTAACTAATCAGGTAATGTTGCTAGGTCTTATTACAAATAAAAAATTAAGTCAATCCTAAACATAAATATGTATTTCCATACAGCTGAAACTTAAGTTTTTATGTAATTACATATTGAAAAATTTCCCTAGGGAGCATTAGTATGTTAGGAGAAGCTATGGAAAACCTTCCTTATTCTACCTGTCCATGGTAAAAGTGGAAAGGAACACAGAAAGACACAAAAAATATGTATCTTATCAGATATACTGTAGATCTACAAACTACATTTGACTCATCAAAAACTATTGAAAATTTTAATTTATACTCATGAAGTGATAGGAAATGCATTTAAACAACTAAATATGCCACTATTTCAAAGCAAATTAAAAAGAACTTTTAGCTACTGATGAAGTATTATCGTACACTCTTCCCTGTGCCTGTCAAGTGCTCTACAGATGAACACACGACTGTTAGCATCACAAATAGAACATGTGCTCACTCCACTGAGCTACACTAACAGAAGGATGCATAATTTGAGGAAACAGGAAGCCTCTTATGATCATCACTTAAGCCAGATGTAAGTACAGTGACTTGAACTGCTCTCTAGGAAAAGCCATTTCATGTCAATCAGGACGTTTTTATGTGCAGTTTAAGAATACAGATCAATTTTTTCTGTAATTAATATTGCATCAGAGTATTTATGGAAAGCAAAATAGTTCATATTTGCTAGTGTAAAACAGAATTTGTCAGTGGAAAAACAAAAACTCCAGAAAGCTGGGCCTGAGAAATGGGCCAGCCAGATGCTTTCCTCACATATAAAAAGTGGCTATCACTAGAACACAACAGGTTAAATTCATAGTAATGACAAATGAACTATAAAATCTGAATGTTAGCCATTTTTGTCAAAGTTATCAAAATGACATCTCCATATTCCAGCATCCACTTTTGCCAAGAGCTGCTTACCTAGGTCACCAGTGACTCTGTAGCTGCCATCTGCAAAAACCCAGAAGAAAACTCCTTTGGTACGTCGCACATATATCCCACCATTGTCAACTCTTCCTGCAATAAACACGCCTCCATCACGAGGTTTTTCTATGTAGATGTCACAAGTGACAGTCATGTTTACCCTGTAAGAGAAGTTTAGTGTTTGGACAAGGAAGGAATCCATTTTTTTGAGTAGGCAGTATTAGAAATCATTTGATTTCCTGAGATTATGCTCCAGCTCAACAGTAAAGCACTGTGTTATGCATGCAATGAGAGCTGTAAAGAAAAATAAAGCAAAGTAATACCAGAACCATCAAATAGCACCCAGAAAATTTACACAATTCCTTCTTCCCAGAGTTGCACTACAAGGCTTTTAGCCATAAAAATTCCTTCCCTCTATTAATGGATCTACATCTCACATCTAAAAGCACTTGTAATACAGATACAGTCACAAGGTCACTTAATAAGTAAGTTACTTATTTACAGAATAATTATTTACAGTATGTGAAAAGGCTCTCCATGACAGCAGCTCAGGTGACAACTGAATTAAATAGTATATATTCTTGCTACTTTTCTTCTCACCTATAACATATTAGTAAGAACGACCTGAGTTTTCATTCTAATGTAATGCTCTTGATTTTTGAATATACAGTCCTTACACAAACAAGATTACTTTCTTGCCTCCCCATTTATCAAAAAAGAGACCCCCCCCACCTTTTCCTTAAGCCATTATTAAGAGGCTCAAAGTGATACAGAAATATTTACATAGTAATGCTTTCAGAATATTCCTAGGTTCAATAAAACCATGTGAGAAAAACACTAACAAATTCAGGATAAGAGAGCAAAAAGCTTTCACATGCACCAGTTTAAAATCCAAACTAAAACCAACTAAACAATCCTGAAATTGAATCATGATAAACTGCCATTGACAACTGAAATAAAGTATCATCCCACAGCAAAGTTTAATTCAATATTGGCTCAGAATTTCAATAGCAGATGCTCATTGTTGAAAATATCTGCCAGGGAGAAGTTCAGTCTTAAACTGAGGATGAAGCAAACAAACTTGAGGGCCTGATATGAAGAACTATGAAATGTTACAGACCAGTAAAACCTGAATAATAAACTGAATATTCAGGAAGCAAGCTTGGTTTTGAAACCAAGACGAAGACTCAGAAAGAAATGGAACCAAAATAAAATGATAGGAAGTTTTAGGAATCTCAGTACAGTAATTTAAGAATTTGTCCTATGCAGCTGTTATAGGAATCACTGAATTGGATTTACTCAATGAGGGAAAGTTGATTATAGGGGGAATATGAGATTTTTCCTAACAGAGGGCTGCAGAAGGAAACATCAGATAACTGAAGAACAACCTCCTAGTACAACAGGGTGCTATTCTTTCAGGCTTTGGATCAAAGTGATTCAATCACATCTCCAGGCCTGAAATTAGAAGTGTGAAGCATGTTCTGAAAAAGCATTTGCCAGATCAGTGATCTAATTAAAGAGAAAAAACCCTAACAGCATGGCTATTTTAAAGGACGTATCAAAAGAATTTAGGCTAGGCTTCTAAGCAGAGGAGAGTTTTAAGCATGAAGTTTATTATTACTATTAAAAGCATAATTAGTTAACAGGCTCTTTCCCAAATGCTTATTAATTTTAAGTAAACATTATTCTAAAATATGCTGCTTGATTCTGAATTACCATCATTGTAACTCCTAGCAATTTTTTAGCCCCTAGAAAGAACTGCAATTGTAACCATACTTTTATCAAAACAGTAAACCTCAGTTACTTTCACCCAGAAATAAAAATTGTTGAAGTAGCATTGGCATTAAATCCACACAATTCTACTAACTGGTCAGAAGATGGCAGTCTGCAACAAATACAATTGAACTATGAATGAAATAGTCTGAGATTTATGAGACTGATCAAACTGCTAACAAATAATTCTAAATTATGTAATTCAAAATTAATCCTTTACTTGGTCCAATTTAAGAAATAAGACACTCAGAGCACACATTGGTGTTTCTAGTATGCCAACTCAGATCCATTAGTGTAAAAAATTAGCTTGAACAAATATGCCCAGCAGGACATAAGTGAAAAAAAACATTTTAAGACAGTGCAGCATTAGGCTAAACAACCAAGAAATGTGGTGGACTTCCCATCCTTTAAAAGTCATTTAGACAGACACAGTTAACCTTAGGCCCTGAGAAGGGCTCAATGACTTTTAGAAATGCCTGAATCATCATTCCTACATGTCTACAGAGAATGTGAAGGCAAAATCAAAAGCCCTCTGTCCAAGAGAAATGAGGCTTGAGACAGATTAACTGATCAGTACTCGCACTGGTGAGGACATTTCCCCAAATGCCACTACAAAATAGTATTTACATACCACTTAAAATTTCCTATGACACTGATGGTCTGGTCTGCATCAGAAACCCAAGTGATGGGCCGCTGAACCACCACCTGGCGGAGTGTGAACACATGATCTCCTGGGTCAGAAGCATTTACAAAGTATTCAAATACACCTGTCTGATCTGCAAAATTTGGGGCTTCACTGAAAGGTGGATTACCTGTTCAGAAAATAAAATACACATCAACTCTAAAACATCCTTTTTTTCTTCGGCGTACTTGTTTTCAGAAATTTCCCCTGAAAATTTTCTCCAGATTTTTGACTTGCTATATCAATCTAGTCCCCAAAATGGAAGTTTTTAAGCAGACACCGGTTTTGCAAACACACAAACATCAGGTAAGACATTAAATTAAATACATCTCATTGCAAATGTAAGGTGTACACTCATACAGGTGTAAGTTGTTGGAAACACATGTATAAATAAACAAAAACAAAACAGATCCTCAGGCTACCTCATGCAGAGGATTCAAATAGCATAATTTACTGCCTTCCTACATTACAATTATATCTGTGTGTGAATTAAGATTTTAGACAAAAGAATTCTGGCTTACGTATATTGAAATCATCTCTGTAATTTGAAGGAAAGGGTTGAGGAGGAGGTGGCTCTGGGAATTGACATTTCCATCCTGTCTTGAGTGTGGTTAAAGTGTAGACTTCATCCACATTTAGATCTAAAGAAAATCTTCCCCGCCACACCTGGAATTGAAGAAAGTTCAAGCTGCAAAAGTTAACAACTAAATGACAAAATACCAAAGTTCCTGAAGCAAAGAAGATCCTCTGAAGTCCTGATTTAAAGCAAAAATCCCTTCTTGCCTCCGCGTTTAAATATCTCTGGGCTACTTTTAAAACTCCTTTTCCCCAAACTCTTTATTACCTCCAGGTAAGCTTGCATATAGCCAGTAAAACTGCAGTCAAACAACCTTAAAACATGCCCTAAATATGCAACTTAAGCATGAAAGTTGAGGAGTTTCACCAAAGAGGGAAGACACACCTGAATCTGTAGAGGGACTGTAATTAAAACTGATAACCTTACCTTTACAGGATGGAGTTGCTGGAAAAGAATGGATTTTCCAGATTCAAAATCAAGTCTAGAATACCACACTTGGAGGGTTTCCACCATACACTACAACAGAACACACCACACAATTTAAAACACAACAACAGCAAAATAATCAACCTTGAATATTCAACTTGAGAAATACTAGTCCTCTATGTTTGTCTAATTTTGGTTATTTTAAAGCTGTTGTTCACATTAGAGGCTACAACTCTACTCAACTAATCATGACACATGCCTTACATTTTTATAGATCATACATCAATAAGATATTGTCCTAACATGCCCCAATGTTGCTTATAAAGGCAGAAAGCACTGCAAACACAGATGCAATCTTTAGCTTCTCCATCACCAATAATACATCTTGGATACAAGCACTCTTCTGATAAGTAACCAGACTGAAATATTACCCTGCTAATTTCACTTTTATGAGGCCTTCAATCTAGTTGCTAGTTCTTTGATTTTAATTTTTGAGCCAAGTATTTTGCTTACATATCTCCAGCCTTGCGCAATACTACAGCATATCAACTATATTAGTTATCAGATTTTAATCACACTTAACCCCTATAACTTCTTTCAGTTACTGGCATTAACAAAGCAAGTGACCTAGAGCTTGGTTTGAATAATCCATCTGATATTTCCCCAAAAGGGAGCTGACAAGCAGCTGCTTTTCCTAAGTGAACCATTTTATTGCCAAAAGTATCATCCAAATTATCTCCTCCTAAAGGAAATTACTGCTGCCAAAAAAATAAAAATAAAATTCCAAGTAAGTAACTGTTAACTTCTGAGAAGGAATCATCCGAATCACCTAACAGTGACTCCCTCCTACACTGTGAAAGTTTTGTTCATGTTTCAGAGGGAAATTTACTTCAGCAAGATTAAAAAAGAGAATAAACAAATCAACTACTGGGAGATTGTCAGAATATCTCTTCATAGGATGCAACACAAAATGTACAGTATAAATCAAATCCAGCTATTCCCCTGAAAATGAACTGATAAGTAGAAAGGCTATGGCTATGCTGGCCCAACAAACTATGTCAGCATGTCAGAGCGCCCAGCCTTGGAAAAAATTCTAAAGAAAAATTTAGTTGAAATTTCTTCTTCAATATACAGACAATTAGACTGAGAGACGGCAATTCTACAATTTCAGTTATGATATTACCATGACAGTCATGGTAAAACAGAACCAGAATGCTTAAAACTTTGCCAGGTGTGGAATTTCTTGCTAACCTGTGATAATGACTTGCATGTATTTGATTATGAATGGCAATTCATTTTACAAGGCAGATCAAATATATTCAAGATCTACTTACAAATGACCCTCTGAGGTAGAAAGTTGCTCTCTGAGGTACGACACTGAAATTTGGCAATGGAGGCCTGATACATTGAGAGTGATTATGACTCTGAAGAAAAAAAAATAAATGTAACAGAAGAGACACTTTACTGGAATGCAACACATTAATGAAAAATCTACAGCATAGAATTGAAAGAACAATAATTTATTTCACTGTTATCTTAATAGCTGCAATTACAGTAGTTTAATGATTTTATTTTGAATGCAGATTTTAAGAAAGCACACGATATAACTTCCTCTGAGTGTGTTATCCAATTAAAGCTATTGTGTAATAAAAAGATATAGATGGCATACATATTGGCCTCCAGGAAGTCTCAACTACGTATTTAAAGCTCAGATAGAAAAAACGACCCCTAGTGAACTCACTAATAAAGCTACAAGTATCAAGGAACAGTCACAGATACAGAACTACATAAATCAAGACAAGTTCTTTATAACAAAACATTTCCTGTAACTCTTCTAGTCCACTGGAATTGCTGATGCACATACCATAGTTTCAACGATGATGGAAAGGTTCCCTAGGCCATCTGTCAGAGCTACAAAACTGCCACCTCCTTCTAAGTGTCCATCCACTTGCAAGTATGACCAGCCTGGCTGAGTAAATTGTGTGGTGTGTGCTGAGAAAAAAATCAGAATACAGTAATTAAGACTTAAAAATGGTACCATTTGTAGGCTTAATTAAATTTCTCTCTGATACATGCTGACAAAACTGAAATTTGATTTGGGGAAGAAAGTAATAGAACTTCCAAAACAAAATTTACCTACGTAAGAGGAAAGCAAAATTAAAAATCAACACTGTGGCAGTGTTTAGCAATTAAAAAATAATTTAGCAATTATTTAGACATTAAGTACAAACTATATAAGATAACTATGTCCATTCACTCTGAATATTCATCACAGTTCAGATTTTCCCAAATCTTTTTTTTTTCTTCAAATAAAATAAACATTTGAGGCAGAGAAAGCACAAATGTGCAACTCCATGAGGAATAACTAAATAAGCAGGGTTTTCAGAAAGTGAGTGAAACTATCAAAGAAGAGTATGACCCAGATCATGAAATTACTGAGCAACATGGACACAGGAATAACTGCTCAGCTGTTCTGTTCATGGGAAACTGTTACCATTTTTCTTTTAATGCTTTTGCATATATAGGTAACCCAGCAGAAGCACAAAATTAAAACATTTGTTTTATTCCTCCTTCATGGAACTGCATAGTTGCTCTACAGAACTGTAGCAAAGACAGTAAAATATTACAGGACTACAGAGTAGCCTGTGAATCCAAGCCATGGACACTAGATGAACATGCTCCCAAGCTCAAGGAAATGCTGATTTACACAAGCCAAGAATGTCAAATAGGAAAAGAATTCTTTGTTCCATTTTCATAAATTGAGAAGTAGCAAACAGAATCGATTGATACCCAAAGATAAAAAATAAATAAGGCAAAGGAAACAGGAAAGCACATTAACCTTTTATGGGCACTTGAGATCAAAGTATTTTAGTAGTAACAACTATAAAGGCTTATTAATTTCTGATACAGCTAAAGGTCAAGTATAAACATTTCCCTTACTATATCTTTCTGTTTCTATTGAAACGAGATTATTTTCTTCTTTCTTAATGTATTCACAAAACTTTACACAAATCTACCTCAATTTGCTACAAAAGGTAACACACATAAAACCACTAAATAAATAAAGGCCTCAAAAAATACAGTGATATTAAGTGTCAGAGCACCAACTTGCAACTGCAAAATTTTCACCTGTAATCCAGATGGGAGATTCAACTTTATAGTGGCCACTCCACGGCTCCTGTGCTGTCATTAATCCACATCGACCAAACGGCAACTCCTCATAATAACTAGCCACCAGGTTCCATGCAATTGTTCTGGAAGAAAAACAGGTGTTTTCTCCATTCATGTGGATAGTATTAGATTAACTTAGTACAAGAATCCATTCCTCTTTTTTCTACAGCATACAAGGAAAACAATTTGGGGGATGGAGGGAATATCTTTCTAGGTAAAGGAAAAAGAAAACCTACAGGAGAGGAAAATAAAGCAAATCAGCTTCCAGTGTTGAGAACTGGTAAATTCTCTGGCTATAGCACCACAAAAAGTTTTACATTAAAAGAAACATGTGTTGAGGGTAAAGACTCCATTTGTTTGGGGCTTTTTCCTGTTCTGAAGAGAAAAAATTTTGTTAGCGAAGTCTACGGCTTTTCACTGGGTGTTGTTTGGTTGAGGTTTTTGTGATTGCTTGGTTATTTCTGTGCATGTGGTAGTTGTTTTGGGTGGAATTTTTTAGGGAAGCAGTTAAGTACCACCGGAAAAAAAAAAAAAATCGTATCTTTATCCATATAAGTAACAAACCAGCTGTACTCCAGGAGTTGTTGCTCTATCCTGACAAAGATAAACACTTCACACACTTTGATTTGGGCTTCACTGAAAATGCTTTGCATGGACTTTAAACCTCTGGGCCTTAAGTATGGAAATACAGCTTAACAGAGGAGTTAAGCAGAAGCCAAAAGCTGTCAATCTCTTTTGCTATTGCACACAGGTGAGTACAAAGGCCTCATTCTAAAGTCACTTCCACAGACTTATCACACTATACATACATATAGAAAATATCCCGCAATTCTACAAAAACGTGACCGTAGGATAAACAACTCTTGAATTGTAAACTCGACTTGCTCACATCAAACTTGTTCTATTGATTTCAAACTTAGAAAGAAAAGTAAGAAACTCAACTTCAGGAAATTGAAAGGAAAACAAACAGCAGAAAGATAAGCTGCCTTTCGTCAGAAAGATTTTGTTTTCAGTATAGAAGCCAAGATAACTTCACTGTTGGACATGTGGACTTGTAAAAATAGAAAAACAATTAGAAAAGAAAGACCTCAAATTAAAATATTAAAGTATATGAGGATTAAGAAGCAAGCAGAATGACCAGGAATTCATATAGGAAATATTAATCTGTTTGAAAATTTCAGCTTGCAGAGAAGACAAAAGATCTGTAGAAACCAGGTGACTGAAGAAATTTTCCTTTCCAAGTATCAGTGATTTTTCCTGCACCCCACTTGAAGCAACAGACAAGAAGATTTCTCTTTATTTTTCCAGAATGAAATTACAAAGAATCTGAAAGCTTTGAAGAATTTTGCTTACATCTTGATGCCTATATTTTCTTAAATCAATCTTTTTCTTTCAGATTACCAGCTGTTGCACCAGAAACATCAAACTATATTTTCTATTCTTTTCTAAAACTGAGTTATGTAATATTTCCCAGTAAAGAGAACATTTTTTTTTACAGTTTTCAGTTTGGAAAGAAAATGTGCAGAAAGCACTTAATTTATCAAAGGACTACAGCATGTTTAAAAATGGATTCTGAGGAAGAAGTTGTATGGAAAAACCAGATAATTCTGTCCATAATTATCTGTTTAACTGAAGACAATCTAATAAAGACCTTATAAAAAATATGATAAATTAGTTTTATTGTTATTTTTCTCCAATGTTTTTCACTGTTAGCTTTTCTTAAGAACATTCTCTTTTTAATAATTATCATTAGTCTCAAAGGCTCTAAAAATGAACTGAATAAATCACTGAGTGCTGAATAAATCACTGAGAAACAAGAATACATTGAAATTTGTGCGACTTCTACTCCAGAAAGAGGTCAGAACAGTAGACTTGTTATCTTACCATATTAGAATTCAGACCACATTGGTGTGACTTCCAGTTTACCTGTTTTCTCACCAAAGCAGATGTGTTATACAGTACTTTAAATAATTCTAACACCCCAAGTTGTGAAAGCCAGCAACAGTGCCCAGCACTTACGAGGTCATGTTTCCATTCACGTAGTTTTGGTTCAGGATCCGAGCCCAGCAGCCTGCACCAACATCATCATTGAAAGTACTGTAATCTTCTGATGACCACAGTTTCTTCCCAGTTAATATGGCATTTTGCACTGTTTTTGTCCCAGGATAATGAGCCCTACACAGTATTTTGAGAAAGAAAGAGAAAATCAAAGTTTGGAAGTACATGATTGACTTTCTTCAAACTGAAAATGAAAAGTAAATTTCTTTGGAACAGCACAAGTGGAATACAAGAAAATTGAACAAGGGGGAGATGTAACATTCCAGAGCTTATTGTATTTACATCAGATTATTACTTTTGCTAAATGATAGCATACAGATAAACTTAGATTTACAGATACCATCCAATTTTCACAGCTTGCTAAAGCAAATCTCTGTCCTGAAATTGAGCTTGAAGATGGACATAATGTGCTGAATAGAGAAAATACATGCAAACTCATACTATCTTAAACAAAACCTTAAATAATATAAAAACAACAATAAGATATGGAACTAGGCTTTATGCTGAGAATTTAGCATGAATGAAGCTGTCTTAGAACTGTCATGTCTTAGAACTAAACATGAACTTGACTGATTTTGTACAATTTTTTAATAAACTCAGGTTTCAAAAAATGGTAGTTGGACTACTGAAGTTACAGAGGTATAAAGTGATAATACATAATGTTTGCTAATTTTCTTTTCAAGATCTTCCTTAGTGTGAGGAGAGATCCTTTCTCCCAATGGAGACTTTGATTATACTCAATCACCACACTGACCCGCTGTGCAAGGTTTGTTGACTGAAATAAAACCTTTCAAACCACTTGCAGAAAACAGGGTTGTGATTTTCCTCACTTAGCAAATTATTGAACACAATTAATACGTACACTAAAATGAAACTATTTCCTTTAGCCTGCAACTTGAAAAATTGATACATTTAAGGTATAAATATGAGAAACACCAGTTTTTGTAGGCTAACTGTTGGGGTTTTTTTTTTCATTATTTTCCCTCTAGTGGACAATGAGCTATTTTCAAGTGTTGTAGCCCTTCATACATACCTTCACTAATGGTAATGTAACAGATAGTAGGAATTTTAGCTACATTCTGCTCTGCTGTACAGATTACTGTGTATTTCCCCTTTGGCTTGGAAACCAAAGTGTTGCCTAAGTACCAAGCAAAAGGTTTTGTAACAGCATAAAGTGCATAGCTTGCAAAAACAAAGCAGAGAAGGAATAATTTGTCTTTCTACACTCCTGAAAAGGTGTTTCTCAAGTGTTAATATCTCTGCCCAATAAAAGCTGAAATACACAAGAAAGTATTTAATTTCCCTGTTAAGATTGAATCAGAGTAGGGATGTAAAACTTACACTTATAAAGAGTTAGGCAAATACAGCTTACTTAGACAGCATATAAACTCCTGAGCTTCATCCAGACATTATCCAAGACTCCACCTATGAAAAACTACCAAGATACTGTTCATGTTCAGAATGGGGGAAGGGATTGATTGCAAGGGTAAATGGCACTGACTGCTTATCCATATTTGCAGAAAAAGCCTTTATTTCTACACCTCCTATGATTCACATATATAAAGATGAATGGAAAAGACTCAAATTTGAATGAAGCAAAGAACTGACTGAAGTATGTAATTGGGTCAGGCAAGTTTATGACAGCTAGTAAGTAAAGTTTAGAGTTACTGTAAAAAGAAAAGCTAATGAACATTTCGTACACACATTTCCATTCAGCCATTGAGTCAGTAATCAATCTCAAATTTAGTCTACTAGTAAAATATTACTATGAGAAAACCCAGAAGTAGTTAAACAAGTCAACTGGTTGCATGTTTTCCAAATACAAATTCGTCACCAAAACAAAATGGGAACTAAGAATCAAGCCATTGTAACTCAAAGAAAAATCACAGCCCAAATTCATTTCTGGATCACAAATATTTCAGTAACAAACTAGTAGAAACTACAAGACTGTGGACTTAGTTGTAAAGTTAAAGCTCTTTTTGCATACCAGATAGAGTAACCAAAACCCTCAGAATAAACAGTGTTGTCCAAAAAACCTTCAATTCATCAAAAGTGCAACCACCCAATGAGAATCTTCAACATGATACAAGAATCCTGATTCAATTAAAGGTTGAGGCTGTTCCTGGGACAAGAGTTCTGTGATTTCATGTGGGTTAGTAAGAAAATTTTATAGTATCAATCCTTTCCTTGCAGGTAAGAGTACAGAGAGGTAAAGGTTTGGTTGTGTTAGTTATAAATAAGATGAAGACAAAATATAAACAAACCACCAAGAAAGAAGAACAGAGAGAACCCCCTACCCAATCACATCGACCACTCCATGGAGCTCAGAGTCAATCATCATGACAAAGGAAATGGGCTCCCACAGTCTATCGCTGGCTATGATCCTCACCTGCTCCAGACCATGCTTATCCAATGTGTACCTCAACAGCTTGGGAAAAAAAAGGAGAGCAAAGAACAGAGAGAAGGGACAAATAAAAAAAATGTTTTTCAAATTGTCAAAACTTTATATTGGGAAAGGCAGCATCTTCTTCAGCACTAGGTTCAATTCATGTTTTTGCAACTTGGATAACTGTTACACCAAACAAAATGTACAAGATTGTCAACACAAAGTGACCTCAAAAGACACTTTCTTCTATCATACTGAATTCCATAATAACTGATAAAAACAAAAATTTCAAATGTTTTGTTCTTTTACAGACATGAAATTACAGATAAAGACAAAGCATATCACATTTCATGCAAGATACTCTATTTGCAGATCAGCCACTTAGATGTTACAGTGCAGATGGTTAAACAACTAGACAGGTATGAACTTTCTGAACCTGAGCATTTGAAGGACAGACATCTAAATACTATTATCTTTCACTAGGTCAACAGAACTCTCTGGGATAGTTACTACCTTAAAGTCAGCATTGGTTGAGAAACACGGTGCTCTCATTTTGTACTAACAGTAATTTTATGATAGATAACAAAACCACTACTCAAGAAAACTTAACTCTTCATTTTTTATGATCAGTGGTGAGGGGGTGGGATTTGGGGAAAAATCTGTATGACATTCAAGAAAAAGCTCTGACGAAAAGAACTTCCATTTTAGAGAACAACTAAAGCATGTCTGTGGTTCTAAAAGCACAAACAAAAACAAGTACTCCTATCCTTGATTCTGCTAAGCTCTTAAAGAAATAGGAGCCCTACACAGTCAGTTAATTCATTCTTCAAGCTGTATTGTTAGGGAAATCATTACTAAAACATTTCCTAATGCATCTGCTGAGCTGCAAGTTTTGCCTAATCTAAGAAAGCTTTTTAAAGTTTGTTTTAAACCAAATGAGTTACTCAATGGCACTATAATTGGTATTTCTCAGGCAGCCACTTTCAGGTCATTGGTGTTTGCAAGTTCAACACATACAAAAGCAGTTTCTTTATAAAATCCCTTAACTGACTTGCTATAACCCTTGAACCATGCATTCATTTAAGCTATGATGAACATACCATACTTCCATACATACAGAGGATAAATGGCACATGATTGATGACAAGAATGCTCTTATCACAGAAAGGTTAACAACAGAGATAAAAAAGTTAACAAATGCAATACAAGTGAGCAATTTGTATCTGCTAGGCAATTTCCACTGGGAACACGTAGTTTTTTTAAAACTATTCATAATTTTGAGAAACCAGGGGTTACAAAGAGAGCAAGAGGAGCAGAACGTTGCCAGAAGCAAGGCAGTAAAAAAGTGCATTATGGAACAAGAGTGAAGGCAAACAATTGAGTTGACATTTGTTGAGACACCAACAGAAGGCACTCCCAGGTGCCAAAACTGAGATAGGCTGTATTAGTTCACAAACTTTGGGTGCTTGTTTTTACTTCTATGTTACTGTCAGTGCGTGCATTTCTAACATTATCTGTTATGAGATATAAGCAAGAAACAGAAACTTCTAGCTCTAGGATATGACCAGAAAAATCTCAGCTGCAGCCACAGAAAATCCCAGGGTGATAAGTTCCATTCTGAAAGTTCAAGTTCACCCGAAATGAAAACCAGTTGCAGACCAAGAATTCAATCCTAAGGTTTTTCTGACTTGGAACATGCACATGCAGATTAGTTAGATGTTTCCTGTCATTTACTAGTGCTAAGAAGCCTAAAACACAGTTCCTAAATGGAGACTTGAAAGAAATGATGGAAGAGTGATAAGGTCAGCTTACACATGTACTAAACTGAAAGAAGAGAGAAAGACAAGAAAGAATAATCCACCACCACTATACACAATGACAGAAAAAATGGAAACAGCTAGCAAATATGAAATTAGAATAAATGACTCTTGAAAAATGGAGATGAAGACTTACAGATAGGAAGCAATAGCAGTGCTTAAAATGCCTCCCTTCTCCCACACTTACCCGACTACCTCAATAGCATCATTAAGATAGGGATCAACTATCATCTCTTTTGAGATGTTCCAATCTCCATCCGCAGCGATGATGCCAACGTTCCACAGACCCAGTCTATCCAAAAACTGTCGAAGTACCTTAGTAACAGATAACACCACTTAAAGTACGCCTTCATCAATAAGGCAACATGAAATTTAAGAATGAAAACAAGAACTTTGGAAGGAATCAATGGAAGCCTCTATTTACAGACAAGGATGAATAAGAAAAGTTCTCACTTCTCAAACAAGAGATATGGTGGCAACTAAGACAAAGTTAATAGTAAGTATTTTTAAAATTGAAGGGTTATCATTGACATTGTAGTCGCTACACAAAAAATGGGCTAATCACTTGGATAACTTTTGACACCACATGTGCATACATATACTCCACTGGACACTCTCAACACACTGACTCCTGGCATGTATGTAATTCATTACACAAAAGTAATGGATTCATCAGGATTCATCACAAAGTCAGTCATGTTAAGCTAATCTAAAAACGACAGCTGGCTGAAATGTGGAAGTGGACATAGCTCCTCAAGTGACCAGATGCAAAAGTTTACCTGATCCTCCAAAAAAGTGTATTGAAAAAACAGGCATTGAAGTTTTAAAATAGAAAAGACCTATCCATGCAGCTTCCTGCAAGAACAGAAATCTCTGCCAAACACCTGCTCTGTTCAAGTGAAGAGCAAACACTTTTTTCACCGCCTACTTCACTGAAAAAAAATTCTTGATGTTTTAAGTGTTTAATATTTAAATTTATCCACTACTTGGTTCTCATGTTTCACTTTCAGGGAAAGCAATGAATAAAGCTAGAATTGCATATTTACAACAAAACTGAGGGCAACCAATTTTGAATTCAAACATGCCAGCAGAAAAGACAAGAGTTCCTATTCTGTCTTTCCAGATTCTCTTTACTATTGCACTGTTAAAGATGATAAACAGCTCATGTTTGTCTGTGAAACTTCTTAGGTAAAATATATCCACACAAAATAAACTCAGCCTTAATAGTTAAGAATGAACCACACTTATAGAGGGCTGGTACTATCTGAAAACTCAAATTAGAAATTTAAAAAAAAAAAGGAAAAAATTAAAAAATATATTTTCAGCAGCTTGCACATACATCTGAATCTGGTATAGTCCACAGTCTAAAATGCTTTTTTCAATTTTTGATATAAAAGAATGATGTACGGTGTGCATGCATAAAAAAGATTTTGCAACTTGATTAAAAGATCAGTAGGCATGAACCCTTAAAAAATTTCTTGTAATAGCCCTCTGGCAATGGCAAGAAGAATAGGGAGCATCTCTATTTTTCATGTAGTCAAATAAGGACAGAAATCAAAGTCTAAGTGTTTATGACAATCAAAGCCTAGATCTAAAACTAATTAAGACATAAAACGTACCAAGAAGAAAAATAGCAATGAAGTTCTGTACAGCTGTTTGGAACCTTTGAAACACAAAGTCTACCAAAAGAAAAATTCATAATACTAGAAGGTCCTTGCAATTTAAAGCATTCTAGCTACCTAGATACTCAGAAAAATTGCCTAACCACAGAGATAGCTCAGAAGAACAAAATTAATAGCTGCAGAATTTCCATGCTGAAAGAGAAGTATCAAGGGCATAGAACTGTATGCACCCAAAATGCACTCCACAATAACATATGCTGAACAGATCCCTCACACCTAGCATTCATATAACTGAAAGAAAAGATTCTTTGAAAGAACAAGAATTTAGAAGATCTCCACTTTTTCTTCTTTTTTTTTTTTCTGCTTAAGAAACATAACTAGTGCCTTATTGAATGAAGTATCTAGAATAACATCTTACAAGTAAAAATTTAGCCAGATAACTAAGAGCTTATCTGTGATGTATTTAACAGGAGTTACAGAAAACCTTTGGTTTGCAGTAGTACATTTCAGTACACTGACTTCTTGTGAAATGGCAGACTGCAAATAGAATTATCGTGCTGATGAGAGAAGTGGTGCCAAGTGACATCGTAAGAGAATGAATGGTAAAATAGGAGTTTAATTAAATCCTCTTATCAGTTAACATACAGTAGAAGGAAGGCCAAAACTCCTCAGTAAATATCTGGGTGATTTTAAGATCACATTTTAAACTAAATATTCAGCTCTAAAAGCCAGATGCTCAGTCCTAATTCAACAGTATTCAAAAAGCTATAAAGTGAAATGTTGCCCCTAGACTCAACAGTTTGCTCTCCATATTCTTTCTCCCCAAGAACAAGGGGGAATGGATGGGAATGCCCTGTCCCTGGAAGTTTTCAAGGCTAGGCTGGGTAAGGTTTTAAGCAACATAGTCTAATAGAAGGTGTCTCCGACCATTGCAGGAAAATTGGAACTGGATGACCTTTAAGACCCTTCCAACTCAAGCCATTCTATGATTCTCTGAGTTGTCTGCTTTTAAGAAGAGGTAATGCCATTGTGTCTCACCCTCAAAGCAACAATAATGAAAAGAAAAAGGCAGGAGCTTGTGCTTAAGATTTCACTGCAAGACAACATAACAAACAGAAGAGTTTTCAAAGCAGGGCAGCAAAGGCTGCAGAAACATTCAGTATGAGAAGTACTAGAGCTATCTCAAGGTTGGTTATGTGAAATGCTGTGTTCCTCCAGCTTTTTAGAAAAAAAGGTACTGAATTTTGCAAAGTTAAAAACAAAGAGCCTTTACTGTGGTTTAATAGCAATATGTAAGCATAGTGTAATCACAGAATGTAGCTACAGAATTTTAAGCAACTCTGGATCTTGGATTTCCAGCTATATCCAAGCTAGTACAAAGATGATTTAAGTTTGTATGATAACAGCATCAACTGAAGCTTCCATTAAAATTTAGAAGTCCTAACATTTAGCATACACTGAAATGCCCAAAGTTCAAAATAACAGTTTCAGACACACAAAATAAACAATTTATATATTCTAGATACATGTTATTTTTTCATGCATGCAACTACAAGAAACAGAGTTCAGTAAGTGATCTACTTGCAGAGGTTCCTTTCCTACACAAATTCAGAAAAGCTAATTGTGAACAGCATGACAAGCAATTCACAGAAATAAGAAAAGAATACATACCTTAATGTATTTGCTGCTAAATGCCCTTTCATTCCATATCTAAAAAGAGAAAGTAAAATCAATTTAGAAAAATCAGGATATGTCAATGGAGAATTAAAGATTTTATTTATATACATGTAAGATTTAGAATCCATTAATCAGCTCCATGGTTTCCGTGTGCCAGATGGAAATGCTTGGTCGGTTTTGTTATCAGCTCTTCTGGGGAAAATTCTGTATGAAAGTTCACAATAGCCGCTTGTTTATCTTTCTCTGAGGTCCCCTGATTGCCTTCTTGCTGGCAAGAATGCTTGAGCTCTACAATGGCAGCAGTGTTACCTTACCAATGGCCCTACAGTTTGCTAGGAATCATTGACACAAACACGTGGCTTCAAGGTGTGCCCTAATAAATGGGCCCCTGTTGCAATTCAAGGACATAGGAGAGATAGAATAATTCACATATTGAACAAATCAATTAAGCTCACTTTTCTTCCTAATTTACACAGGACTACATCCAAGCTTGAACACAAAAGAGATCCAGCATATTTTAAGTAAACAGACACAAAATGAGCTAATTTCTATATTTTCCATCTTTTATGGAAAGAGAGTTTAAGCTAAACAAAGCTCAAAATTCAAAAGCAGGAACACTGATCTTCCTTTCTACCAAATCCCTTGGCCTATAACACACATATAAAACTTGTTTCTTTCTTTTCTTTTCTAATCACAACATGACACTGTGACTAACCAATAAAGGTGAGATTTAGATTACCCAGCGATGTACAAGACATTTCCTGCAGATAGGGTAAGTACAATTGATTTTGAGATTTCTACATCTTTCTCTAAATGCTAACATGAAACTGCAGAAATGAGCCAATCAAAACATTACTTACTGAAAGGCTCATCTCATCATAAAGCAAATAGTGACACAGAACATGTACTTACAGCAAAAAGAGTGGTAAAGGCTAACCATGTGCAACTATAATAGCATG
Organism: Oenanthe melanoleuca; assembly: GCF_029582105.1. NCBI lineage: Eukaryota > Metazoa > Chordata > Aves > Passeriformes > Muscicapidae > Oenanthe > Oenanthe melanoleuca. Next base: position 43,573,197 of record NC_079339.1, read on the forward strand.
GAAATTGTTTTGACAGTTTCTGAGCCTTCACAGACCTCTCACTGATTCCCTGTATTTCAGATTATACCCACAAAGAAACGAGACAATATGCAATATCACCATATAGCCTAGATAAGCAGAAATTTGGTTTTCTTAGAAGGAAAGAATTTAGAAGGCTAACCAATGTGAAGTAACAACATCAAAGTCAACACTACTCAAATACATGAAGTGCAGAACTTACTTTCTACTTCAAGAACACAGGGCAGAGAAAAATGTAACAGCAATAGTTCTCCCTGTCTCCACAACTGAATTGCTGAAGTATCACTATGTTACCCACAGTGCAAGACTGACCCAACTGAAATAAGCCAGCAACCTCAAGGGGGATGCACTCCCAAAGAGATATACGCGAGATACACCTCCCCGCATTGCAGTAGAAACGTCAGACTTCTATGGGATGAGAACCACAGTTTCAGAAGCTTTGTTTTGGACTGCTGAAGTGATTTTCATCTTTTCTGCAGTTAAACTTCTCATATCAAAGCATTTAAGAGTCCAAAATAAGTGTCCAGCAGAACAAACAAGGCAGAAAAGGAAAAAGAGCTCTCAAATTCTTTGGTAACTTTGTTTTAGAACTGGGAAGGTAGGAACCATTTGACACTTGTTCTGCTTTGACAGACATCATTTCAGGAAGACTATAAACTACCGTAACTACTGCCTTTCCCCTGGCAACAGTACAAGCCAATACTACAATTACAAAAAAGAAAAAAAAATTCTCTTGCCATCCTCCTCCTCCTCCAGTTATCAACAAAGAGAGGCAAGACCAAGATTTTAGGAATGAAGATAGATAAAATATACATAAAATGTACAGGAGATTTTGCTTTACTGACCCCAATATAATCAATGTCCAAATCATGATACCGTTTTGCTCCCAAGATCCAAGAAACAATATAGTAAGCAGTGATATCTGGATAGTCATAGGGCCAATTTTCACCCTGCCCTATCCATCCTGGAAATGCCCAAGGCAATCCTGGAAAGAGAGAAGAAAAACAAATTAATAAGGTAAGTGGTTGGTCTACATTACTCAATAAGCTCCTAGAGCAAGATGTAATTTGCCCTACCTAACATGAAGGAACAGATATGCACTTGAAATCTGAATTCCAGTGAAGACAATGAAACACAACTTATCGAACTGCAGAGTATGGTCTAATACAAATTATGATCAAGCAATTAATAGCTGGGCTTTTTTTTTTAATGAGCTAGGAAGCATTCCCTACTAGAAAACAACTGACTACATATAATCTGTCCATTTTATGGTACTAGCTCTAACAGGTTTAAAAATCCAAAGATTTTAGGATAAAAAATTACAAACCTAAAGACAAGGTCAATACAGAACACGAAAAATTGTTTATCTCCTGAACATGAATTTCAGAAGACATGCTGATCTGATCAGAACAGAGGAAGGAAGATTAGGATCATGAAAAAGCTTTTCCAAGTCTCAGCTGTTCACTGGATCTTGTAGTAAGAAAAACAAATTCATCCAATCAGATGCTGCTAAGTGTCCAGCCAGCTTGTATAACATACCATAGGCTAATTTAGAGGTAAACCCTCCTTCCTTTCTGGAGTGCTTGTTGTGAGGGAAGAGGGATATTATTAATAATTACAATTAGTCATAAATAGTAGGCTTAACAGAACCTGACTGGCAAATCCTGCACCAAGCCTTGCTTCATAGCTGGATAAGGTAAAGCCCCATGGAAGTGGGGGGAATTATACAGCTTTTAACTGACAGATTTCTTACCTTGTTTTGTGTGAAATGCATTTTGCATTTTCAAAATACAAAAACATAACCTAGGATTCCACATTTGTATTGTCACAGCATACACACAACTCACAATCAAAACAGGATTTAACAACTACACATGTAGGACAAATCAGAAGACCAGAATCACTACAGTGGAGAAAGGGTGTGTGATTGGTTTGTAATAAGAACATTCAAACAAATGCAGTGTGTGTGTGTAAGAGTTACGTATTTATACTTGCAGTAACTTTACTTTATCCCTCTCAACTTTTTTTGTACAATTATTCAGAAATTCATCTCTCATGATAAATCAATCATGTTCATTGCTGCAATACACTAAAACCATCAGTTACTCAACAGAAGCAAATTATTAGAGATTTGTTATTTTATGCTTTTTGTGAGTATATTGTGTTACTGTAACAAGGTAAAACACAGCAAGCATCAAGACAAGCTTAACAAATACTAGAGATTGTACTTTGTCTACTGCAACGTTAAAACATCTCCCCATTAAAATTTTAATTAAGGGTCAGATAGGTAATTTGGTCAGAGGAATAAAAAGACATTTAAACCTAAAAGTTCAAAGCAATTTACCAATCAGTTTAATTTTGGGGTTCCTCTTTTTAGCTTCTTTCATCAGCCACCATTCATAGCCCCGGAAGTAGTTCTCATCATTTTCATAGTGCATATGGGAGGGTTCAGTACCATCTAGGAAGGAAAGAAACAGGTAGCTCACAATTATCTTCTGTGTCATAAGCTGTTACACATCATAAACTTTGCTGCATTGCTCATTAACATAGTATGCAAGCACATATCTCCAAAATGGTTCACAAGTTCCTTGGTATTTATTTCAAAGCCAAAGGAATAGTGGGAGGTAAATGCAAGATTTGCTACCCTTCCTTCTTAGTGTATTAACTTAGAATAATTTTAATATTTTTATTTTGAAGGGGTTGTGCCTGTTTTTAATATCAGTTGTGGTTAATTATTAGGCATTTTCTATCCCTAGCTATGATACCACTAAATCTATGTTTGCTATTGTCCCGTATCTAGGAATGTTACAGCATTAAGATTAAGAGGAAAAAAAATCATTACACAAGCAAATTATCTCTAAACCAAAAAACAAACAAAAGGTTATGGTTTGTTCTTTCTGCACAAAGCAAGTCCAGGGAGAGGAAAGAAAGGAACTACCATGAATTTTTACAATTACAGGAAAGATGCTGTGGTTTTTTTTGCTTTTTCAGTAAAATATCTAGTTTATAACTTTCACAGTGTTCTGTGACTGCTGCAAAAGATTTTGGAATTGAATTTCCTGCTGAATTTCCTCAGGCAAAGGTAAACAAAGTAGAAAGGTGCAAAAGAATCAGTGCTGCATGGGAAGACCTTACACGTAAAAGTCAAGTAATAACTTGTGTACATGACTGCAACAATTATGCAACTGATGTTAAATTGTATGCAGAGATTTCTTCTAAAGAGACTTTGTTTTAAATTAAGCCTGCTGAAACAGTACATTTCATCACAGAAAATAGGATGGATTTTTTTATCTTACTAACACTTGGTTATATGCAAGTTTGTCAGGGACATAGAACAATTAGATTCCAAATTTGGGCCTCATATCACATTTCAAGTGAACTCCTGATCACACCTCTAAAGTCAGAAGAAGAGCTGCAGTCTACCACATTGAGATATACGCATCTTATTGTTCTCCTTTCCAAAACTGGAAACCATGACACAAGTATGTGACATTCTCCTTAGCCAGCAGTAAGAGTGTTTGAAGAGACAATTGCCTGGAGACAATTCCATTCCCCCCACCTAGCAATTCAAGCTCTTAAACCCAGCATAGAACTTTTCAGCATGTTAATTTTTGTGAAGTAAACACAAGAATTAAAAACGATATCTAATTATACAACACACAGACATTACGGGAAAAAAATGTGTATATATACAAATACACATACAAGTATATATACACAAACGTATACATACTAATTTATATACATATAGAATACCACAAAACCAGATTCTATGCTTTCTATTTATTAACTGTGCCTGGTTTTAAGACTATTCCTGATGTGGCCAGATTTACTTTGAGAAAAATGTAGAAGGTAGCCTAGGCAAATTACATCAAGACATTTTCATTTGCAACTCTGTCAGGAAGAAAAAGAATACTGTCTACTGACAGCCAATGCCACTCCAGTAAAACGTTGCAGCTAATTAAACCAAAGAAATATAACTGCTTCTGATCAGATGCCTTTGCATTCCATGCTTTTAAGAGATAAAGTGGCTGGTATTGCAAAACTCATGTGTGAGAAATGCTCTGCAACTCAGAAACCTGTGATGGCGGAAAAACTCATTTGCCTTAGAAAGCAACCTATTAACCATTTGATAGTGAGAACTGCTTCCAGAATGTTGGTGTAAATCTCTCTTGTACAAGCCATTATGGTTTACTGCAATCAGTTCAGCTGTCTCCATGCCTCAGTTCCATGCAGCACATGTTACTTACAGCACCACTGAAACAAGAAGTTAAACGCTGCACCCGCAAAATCCATACCTGTTGACTGTGCATCACCTCCAATCTCTACCTTGAGCATATGTAAAGAAGCACCAAAATTTGGCTGTGGAAAAAGACAGAAAAACAGAACCCTGCTGTTAACAAGAAGAATGAGATAAGTAAGTGTGCAATTTTGAGCACGCTGAAAATACAATTTTTTTTTTTACTTTTTTAAACACTCATTATAAATGTAATGAGAGATTAATTTCTGCTTTTCAAAAGAAAATCCATCAGAATAAATAGTATACTAATCTTTAAACAGTTTCAGTGACTGGCACTATCAACAACACTCCTCCACAGCCATGCAGATTTTAAACAGGTTATGCTCAAGAAAATACTAAAGCACTATTAAAGCACAACACACAACATACGAGGAACGCAGCAGTATTTTAATGTTATTAGAAGTCAAACTTGTTTTCTTTTAAAACCAAATTATTTAAGTTAGTATTTATTATTCTTTTTTGTAAAGTGTTACATTGTTTATGTGAAAAAGCATACATACAGGCCAGGAATAACCTGGAAACTACAGAAACTACAGAATATTGGCGAGAGAGGAAAAAACTCATCACACTGGAAAACAATTGACTAGCTCACTATCCCCCTTCCCTGGCATCTGACCGGTGGAGCCAAATATAAAATTCAAGCTCATACAGGTGATTCTACTGCCAATATATTCTTCCAGCCACTAGTGGCTTAAAAATTGCTCGAGACAGAAGTTACAACTAATCATTATTTTAATAACCACTAATAAGCTGGCCTCCTCCACGGAATGACCCAAGCATAATTTTGGTATCTAAAAAAATGTTTTAAGACATAAGAACACAATTTGATTTTTTTAAAAATGCTGCATAGATGGCATCTCTTTTGGCTTACAAGTTTGGGATTTTCGTTTAATTTTAACAGCAAAGTAAGTATTTCCCATTTTTACCATTTCTCTTTTTGACGTTTTTTGTTTTAAACTTGTTATACATTTGTTCTCCCATTCCATCATGAAAGTTGAGTGACACTAAAAGACAAGGAGAATGAGGCAAGGTACACCCCAGACATGACAGTTTAAGAGGTTTTGGTACAAGAGCATATCAAAAATTCTTTGAAAATCATGATCTCTCTAGATTTTCTTTTACCACATGCCTAATCAGAAAATTCATACTAGTAACACACAGCTTTAGTCTCAAAAAACCCATCAGTTTTGATCCCCCAGGCACATATTATGCCTTAATCTACTCTTGAAAATTAATTCTTAAACTGCACGGTAAATTATTCCCCTCCAGCCATCTGGATTGCATTACTTGAAAGTGACATGACATCCTCTTCCAGCAGAGTAATTTACAGTGCCAAAAGCAAAACAAGCTATTAATGTCCAGTGCAATAATCTTGCCATATATCAAGTTGGGTAACTCCACGGGTTACACTTGTTAACTAACACAGCTTACAAACCAAAGAACTTCCTACACGTTCTAGAGTCACTGCAGTTGTACTTAAGACCAGTTTGGAATAGGTATGCTGTTACAAACCTGCAGTATGCACAGTCATTTTTATGCTACATTAACCTGTCTGTACCCAAAAAAAAATCCAAACTTTAAGACCTCCTTGATTCAATCACTATGAACAGCTAAACCCCCCATTTTAGCCACAGAAACAACTTATTGTTTAGCTTATGATCAAATATATGGCTAAACATATTTTCAAAACACATTGTGAAAACTCAAAAGGAATTTTCAGAAGAATATGAAGACACAGCCTCCTGAACAAAAACAACACCTAAAATTTTAGGTTCTGATAACAATCAACAGTAAAACAGGCACTTTACAGGATGGGATTTTGTCTAATTTCAAGCAGCATGAATATACTATAGGAGTTCCAATATTACACAATAGGAAATTCTGCATGAAATTAAACGTTATTGTAGCAGTGAAACCAACTTTACCTTGAACAGGTAATCTAAAATCTGGGACCTGTAAGGTTCTGGGTAGTTCACCAGGAGTCTAGATGTGGCCTAAAATGGAAAGAAAATGTGAGAATGTGCAAACACACTTTCAAATTTTAACTACATCCCAGCTTTTCAGTCTATGCCTTTCACAGAGCTAATAAACCTACAAAAAACAAATATAGCACCAAAAACTTAACTAAGTCCCTACATAACTTGTTTCTAAACCTTCAGCTGTGCATTTCTAGTTCCACAGGTTGCAAAACTGCCTTGCACTCCAGTTACCTGGAATTTACTGCAGAGTCCAGAGAACAGAGAAACAAAGAGATCACACGGCTTTATGACAAGCAAAAGGCAGCTCCCTCCCAGCAGCATTTCCCACTCTACTCAACTCTCCCCGCTTTGGCTCACCAAAGGCCAAAGCAAGGGGAGCTCGCAGGGCTGGACCGCACGAAAGACGACGAGCGGCTGTGGCTCGTCCAGCATTTTAAAACGCAGGGGCTACTAAAACCTTCCACATAAAACACCCCCCGGCTTAGCTCTCCCCGCTAGCCCGGGCACCCCGAACCGCCCGAGCGCAGGTGGCCGGAGGGCTGGCGCCGAGCGGAGCCCGGCTCCATCGCCCCTCAGCGCCCCCTCAGCGCCCCAGGGCCCGCCGAGCCCCCTCACGCCGGAGGGTGCGCCCACACCCGCAGCCCTCGGGGCTCCCCCAGGCCCAGGCCCCGCCGAAGGTGCCCCCACTGACGGGATGCCCAGCCCAGGTGCCGCTCGCCGCGCCGAGAAGGAGATGCTCACCCCGCCGCCGCTGACAGCCCCGATCCCGTCGAACTCCCTGCCCAGCCCGTTGGAATCGTCCAGCACGTAGGTGGCCGCCAAGAGCGGAGCGGCACCGACCCTGGGGGGCCCCGGGCCGCAGCTGCAGGCAAGCAGGATCGTGCCCCAGAGCAGAGCCGCGCAGCCCATCCCGATCCTCGTCCCGCTCCCGGTCCCGGTCCCCGTCCAGCGCCGCTCCCGCCGTGTCCCCGCAGCGCCCGGCAACGCGCCGCACGTGACCGCGCCGCCAGCCCCGCCCGGTGCCGCCATCCCGCCCCGGGATCGGAGCGCAACCGGGCGGCTCAGCCTGCCTGAAGGCACGGCTGCCATTTTGACAAAGGGCACGGCTGGCTGCGTGCCGCCATGCTGGAGATGGGCACGGAGCGGCGGGTGAAGCTGCTGCGGGGCCATGCTGAGTGTGGGAAAGCCGCCTGGCTGTGAGGCGAGCGGGGTTTGTGTGGGAGCGCGGCGGGAGGGGCGTTCAGTACAGTGTGAGCAGCCGCCCGTAGGGGTCGAGTCAAGCTGACCGTCTATTTCGGGGTCTCTGACTCTCCATTTTGGGGCCTCTGGCAAGGCACGATACTTGTCCCGGCCGAATTGCGGCGTTTGCTAGTGCGTCCTTCATTTCCAGGCCCTCGCAGCCGGTTTCCTGGCTGTGCGCCGCTCTCAGGGTGCCGCCAAATCCCCGAGGGGTCGGCACGAAGCGGCGCTTTGAAGGAGCGCGCTCCAGCGCCGTGAGGAGATCTTCGGCCGCCGCAGGGACAGGGACAGGGACAGGGACAGGGACAGGGAGCGGCCCCGGGCCCCTCGCCAGCCCGGCCCGCAGAGGCTGCTGGCAGCCCCGGCCCTTCCCGGGGAATCCCGGCTGGATCCGCAGCTGCGTCAGAGAGGGATGCTGAAAGGGGGGTTTAAACTACGATGGGCTGAACAGGCCTGTTTGCGCCGTCAGGGGTGCGCTGTAGGGCAGCCGCATCGAAATGAGAGCAGCCCAGGTGGTGAGCCGCGCACCAAGAATTTCCGTGGGGATTGCCGGGGTGTTCCCTCAGACTCCAGCTCATGCAAGCATTCGGCTCGGAGGAAAAGCAACCCGGAGATCGGCGATCAGCTTGATTATCCTATAAAGATTCGTAATGGGGAAGCGGCTTGTCTGTTGTCCTCAGTATTTCATAGAGATGCTTCAGGTGCCTAAAGGAGGAATGAGCTGAGGAGATGCAGTGTCTAAAGTCCTGCGTTGTGTAAGAGCTATGGAAAAGCCCAGGTTTTGCACGTTTCTAACCATAAAGAATGCTGTTATTCGAGCCTCGGTCACTCTCATTGTCATTGTTTCTCTGCCACCGTCATTCAGGGATCTAATGTCTCAGTGATGACATTACCTGACTGACGTTTCCTGTTTAGTTCTTTTTAAATAACAATACCAAGCACTCACAAAACATTTTGCACTTTACAGCAATATCAAGTATTAACTAATGAACCTGCTCACACCCAAATGAGCTATATGATACCATTATTACATGCAGACAGTCAGAGTGACTTCCTCAGGGCTACTGTGAGTCAGTGCCAGAGGTAGTTTTATGCCCCTGGTCCTATTTCACATTAATTGCAGGAGACTGTACAGCTTTGCACATCTGGAAGGTTTGCAAAACCATTATGAATTATTTATTGGTTCATTTTGATAATTTCATTGATTATTGCATGAATTTATTTCATGTAAAAGGCTTCAGCTGTGAAATTCAGTCTCTTATTCACTCATGAGATCCTAAAATAGTCAAAACTTATATTTTTAATCCTGTGACATGCTGAGTGCCTGCCCTTTTCGGTTGGTAAAGAAAAACATTCTCAAAATCTGTTTTGGTGGAAGGAAAAGGATATTTTGGTATGACTGTCAACTTTCATTCTGCATCCTGACCTTGTGTTGAACCATTTTTTTCTTTACACTGAAAGGAATGAGGAGGAGGTGTCTTTGCAAACAAACTGTGGGCCTGATGGTAGATAAGGCCCAATATGGAGAGGTGAAAGAAGCAGTGGGGGGAAACCAAAAATTCCACAGGAATTCCACTAATTGACACAGACTGTTTCTCACTCAGGACTATACTACATGTCTGGATTTAGAAAAAAAGAACAGACACAAGTAACAAGGAAAAAGAAAACTGGGGCAGGGAGTGCTGCTGTATGCATTAGAAGGGGGTGTTGGGCATTCCAGGAAGTCTGTACCTCTCAAGTACCTCAGCCAATGGGGAAAGAGAGAGGGAAATGTGGCCAGGAAATTAGGATGAAAAGGAGGATGCTTGCCCTAAAAATTTTGAGAGACCCCATGGGGAATGCCCCATTATCTGTCTCTTTATTCAAGTAATGTTACAGGACTAATCTGTCTCCTTTTTGGGCATAAACCTCTGGTGTTTGTGGATTCATTTTCTTGACAACACCTTTGTTCATGGATCCTTTGTAAACCCAAATTTAACCAAGAAATTTATTGAGGACTTACTCATTGCTTCTTTTCTAGATAAGATAATTTTCCACTGTTAATGTGTTTCAGGGTTGGAGTTTTTTCTCTCAGCAAACACTAATAGTAATACCTGTTGTTCTTGGATAACTGATCTGAGATACGATGTATGTCCAAATCTCTCAAAAACCCTGGAAAATTGTGCTGCTTCCATCAGAAATTCAATTTTTGCATATGGACAGAATTAAGAATTTGTTTTAATATACAGCTTTATTTCCAGAAGGCATAAAAGGCATCATCTCCTCTCTTGCTTCCATTGCTCTTTCAATTCTCTGTCATCACAGCAAAGAACTGTAGAAATGTTTCAACTATGTTTCTCTATTTCTAATAATGATAAGAATTGGTTTCTCTTCAGCAAAGTATAGGAATGCTCAGCAAAACTCCAGAACCAGCATACTGGACACCTAGTAGGTACCATGTTAGGAAAAGGCACATGGAAAGTGATGAAACAGGTCTTTGTCCAATGACTTTTCTCACAGTGAAAATGAAGGTGTGACTGAAATTTATTTTAGAAATTTATCTAAGCCAGGGGTCTTCCATCCACCAAACAGGAAGGGCACAGCTTGAAAGTGGCCACAAGTATTTGATAGTTTAGGCTTCGTGTAACAATCAGATCAGTAAAAACCTCTGGATGAAAAAATCACACTGACTGGAAAAAAAAAAAAAGGAACCAAATCTCTGCATACAGTGGATAAATATTGTAGAGCTGCCTGGTATTCTCAAGGAAGTTAGTGTGCCCATATTTTAGAACTTTTCAATTTGTTCTCTTTCATTTCTCCTTAGGATCTGAATCATCAAACTGGACAGTTTTGGTATTACCCAACAGATGGGCATTTCAAGTAAAATTGTACCCACTTTCTTAAAGCAGAATTGTTCCAAACAGAATTTAAGGAAAAATACACACAATAAATTACCCTGATTACAGAGGGGGAAGAGAACTATGCTCATGTAACTATTTTCCACCAGTCTAATTAAATAGAATTATCTGTTAGAAGAATCACTCCTCTGAAAACTGCATCCAACCTTAGATTTAGTTTATGTAAAAATATATAAATATGTAACCTGTCACAGTGCATAAAATGGTGTTATCCTTTGTTAGCTAGAACTACTCATTAACTTCTCATAAATACTGAAAATACTTAATTATTTTTCCACAGACACCTAAAGTCATTGTAAAACATTTTTGAGCTCTTCTCAGGTGGATTCTTATTTGATTTTGTGATCAGTTTGTAGGGAAAAGCAGGTGAAATCCTACAGTCAGCAAAAAACATACACATTTTGAACTTCTACAAGTAAACACAAATAAAACACAGCATTTTATTTCTATGGATTGGCTTTTCTGCAGAATGTGATGTCTCCTAGATAAGGGGTGTATAATATACCAAGCTCATATAATCAGGCAGTATTTTAAATTAAACTTTAATAAAGTCTCTAAAAGTACTCAGTATATCTACTGATGTTACTTCCATCCTTCGTTCATCATCTTTTATCTCATGGATAAGCTTAGATTAACAAGGAACTGGGGACAGAGAAAAAAAAGGAACCAAAACCAAGAGATATGTGAACTGCTGCCTGCTTAAGAGCAGTTTCCTGTCTCTGTATCTGATCAAGCAGAAGCAGACGCTTTTCTTAGAAGCAGATACGGGTTACACTGCCCATGGCATAACGGCAACCCCTGCACGGGGACACGTGGCTGCCAAGGTAAGTGCTCGGGATTCCAGGAGCCAGGAGCCAGCTCCATTCTGGGACAGGCTTCAACCCAGCTCTCCCTAATGGGATGCTGACATCATGCATCTAAAAGAAGGGGCACAAAAGCGGCTGGAAAAGATTGCTTTGGGGGAGGGATTATTTCAATCCCAGCACAACCAAAAGATTTAGACTAAGGCAAAAGATATCAAAAGATTGAATTAGGAAAGACGTGGCTAGGATTATGAAAGAAAGTTTGGTTCATTGCTGTAATGGCATTGCCGTGATCAAAATACAAATTACAAAAGCGGGGGATAGTGGAGAAGAACTGTATTTGGGGGTGAATTTTCGACATTCTGATCTTCCCATCACTGCAATATGTGCCTCAGGCCTCACAGAGGATTCCAGTAACTCTTCTATTAGTGTTCTTCAGTATTTTCAGACACTGTCAAGATACCCAGTGCTATTTATATGAATATGCAAAATGCTTAAAAATAAGCTCTGGTAAAAGTAGCTTCTTAGACTGCCAAGTATCATGTCTGTGAAAATATATTGTACATCTTTCTGTATGCATAGAGGAAAACATGATGCACTTAATGATACAGGAAAATAATACTTGCCTGCATGGCCTAGATTCTAAAAATCATGGGGTTTTTTTCCTGTTTGCTCACATTAAGTGAATGTTTATGCTCAATGAAACAGTCTGTATAGTGTATCTTCAAGTTTAAAAGGCTAAGCTCTTTTAGAACTATTTGAGTCTCTACAGAATCTCATGGAGACCTTAGGGTGAAATTTAATGTTGCATGAGGAAAAATGCTGTTAATTTTAAGCAAAAAAGGCCATGTTTCTGAAAAGCATATTTCAACTTTCCTAAACTGTGAAGTTTTTCAGAATTGAGTTTTGAGATCTGCTTGTTAGGTAAAAAGAATTAGCTATGGAACATCCCCTCTACTTGAAGAATTCAACTTGGCAATAGAACTTACTATGAGAACAGTAAGCAATCTACCTTGTTGAAATTGCTTAAAGAGAAAAAGGAAAACAATCTCATTCTGTCTTATGATTGATACTGGTATCACCAGTACAGCAACTACTGCACTAGTTCACAGACCATTGTTCCTTTCTTCCCTTACAGAGTTTTATACAGAGTGTGGAATGTTCTTTTGTATTTATGCTTATCAAAATGTGACATTGTACTTTGGGACTTTCAAAATGTCATAAATGGAGATACCACATAAAGTTCTCTATGAACCTGAAGAAGATGCTGTAGAAATGTATTGATACAAATGCAGTACATAATGACTACTTTTCTCTAGGAAATCTCACAAGGTTCCTTTACGGGCTTGTTTGCATACAGCACTTGAAGCATAACATTTGCTCGTCCATTTCTCTAAATTTTATGTCTTACTGACTCTTCAGAATTCTTTACAGTGGGTTTTCTGTAGCAAAATGACAGAGGCAGGAACTATGATAATAATTGAATAATTTGTCTAAAAGAAAAAATTACTGTTAAGATTTTATTTTTTTTTATTTGAAACATCTGATACCAAAACAAGTCTAGAAAATAAGTCACAAGTGTATGGAATAAGTCACGGTAGGTTTGGACCATGAAAGTCAAACCATTAGACCATATCATTAAACCAAATTTCCTTGATGGTTAACAAAATATATCATTGGGGAAAATTATCAAATATTGTTTTTTAGGATAGCTGTAAGCCAATACCATCCTTCTGGGCAAAACCAGCAGGTGTGCTCAGTAGCAGAGAGAAAACCTGGGAATTTGTCGGATCATGCATTCAGGTAAGAAAAATCATCTTGCATTACAAAGTCCTAATTATCAGAAAAACAGCTCAGCAAGAAAGTGTGATATGAACTAGTTCTTTTGAAATAAGGCCCCAAGCAATTTGAGTGAAATGTGTTGTAATCAGGACAAAGTGGTGCTTTCTGCTTTTATATTTCTGTGCAAGAAACTGCAGCGTGCATTGTGGTAAGCTTCATTTGCTGTCTGTTTGACACACTTAAGTATAGGTCATCAATATGTGCCAGAATGACACACTGCTCATTATTACCATCATTGAAAGCATGTCCTCATGGAAGTACCATGAATGTGTCACCAATGGACTACCTGGGCAATGCTACACAGCCTCCAGGGCAGCATCCGTAGGAACTAATGAACATACTGGTTAAGAAGAAAAGATAGCAATGAGGTACAGTGACTTGTGAATATGAAGAACAGAAAAAACTTTCTGAGGTGACAATTTTCATGTGGTTTCAACTCACTTTGAATTTCATTTTTAGTGTCCCAGCCTACCATTAGCCAATTATGCCTTCAGATACTCGTTCCTTAAGGCAGATGGTAGAAGAGCAAAGCAAAATCTTGCCCCAAAGAACATGTGGTTTATTTAGATAAGAGCTATATAAGGACAAGTGTTTTACCTTATGATCAGTAAGATCAACAGAACAAAACTCTTAGAAACTAGAAGCAATGAGCTAAAATGAAAAACCTGAAAAAATCCCAGGTAGTATGAGAAAGTTGGCATATTGGTCTGAAAGTAGATACAAAAGAAGCTGTTGAGAGTAATGAGAGAAGTTGGGAGCTTGTAAGGATGGTGAGTCTGTAATACAACAAGTTAACTAACAAAAGAGTTTATGGGGGAGGGAGAAGGAATTCCAGTTTCTCAGTCACGAGATGAGGAAACACTGCCTCATACACTTGCTGCATTACACACATGCTTCTGAAAGGGCACGTTTCCCTTTTAGACATGAAGAGACCTGTCATAGGAAAAGAGATGCTAAAGTGTGATTAGGAGAAGAGGTAGGTATTTTATCTTTGATTCATCTGGTCTGTCTGCATACATTTGATTTCTTTTTCGTGAGAAGTGGGTCACAAAACCCTGGGATCCAATTTCTAGAGCTAGATTTTTATTTTGTGATACTTATCTATACTGATAAGCTTACAATGCCCTATTTACTGTGTGGTTTTATGAAACCAAGCTGAGATGCAGACATCTTATGTTTGTCTTCAATACAGACACTGCATTTTTTTTTTATTAGTCATTATGTTGATAAAGTTCCTCAATTGACCAAATTGGCAAGTCCTTCTCAAGAATTTTCCTCGGTTTTCAAGCTTGTGAATGAGTTTAGCTCTAGCTGATAAGTTAGGCAGCTTGATCAAATAAGGCACTGGCAGGTAGAATTGAATATGTGCTTTCTGGGTAGTTTTGTCATTGCTCCTTTTTTTAATGAATAATGATGAAAGGGGCGCTTTTTTTTTTTTTTTTTTTTTTTTTTTTGTGGACAAGAGATCCATATAATGACCTTTCAGGACAGGCAATGAACCTGTTTGGGTTTTTCTGATAAAGCCACAAACATCAGACCTATAAAAGGCCAAATTTTTCTTACCACGTGGGAAGGTTTCTGGACACAAGATGTGATTCCATTGGCGTTTTCTCCCATGTGGGAACAGTTACAGATGTGCTATCTTGTAACCACTCATTCTTCAGCCTCTTCACCTCCTCTGCTGCAGTCCAGGCTCAAAGCGCAGATGAGCTATCACAGCACTCTCTCAAGCAGTATATTTGGCAGTATAACTGAACTGCAACCAATATTTTCCATTCTTGTATTTCCTGAACGTAACAATTAGTTCTCTAGAGATGGGAACTGCTGAATGTCAGAGCTGACACAATCAGTGAGTTCCAGGTGTCTCACAATTACACTTATGCACCCTTTCTTACTGAAAGGTCAGCTCTTCTACATGTGTCTAAGGCTCACACACGCAACTCCTCCAGTCCCACTGCTTTACTCAGGGCTGCCCTTTTACTGATATTTTCATGTTGAAGCTGTTGATAACCACAGTCCTGGAAGTGACTAAGAAAAGCTTAATTGCTAATGGCTTTATAAGCTTGTGTATCACAGCTGCAGTTTTTAGAGGGAAGAAGAGTAAATGAAAAACTGTACTCAGTCTCCACCTCACGTGTTTAAAGGGACACCCAGCAGATTGTCATGTGCATGCAGGAACCCAATAGCCTGGTAAGTTCCACACAAGGGTTTCTGGTACATGCAGTAAGCCTTGCTGGAACAATGGCAACTTTGTGTGGGATCACATACAAAGGAGGAGAGAAGAAGCAGGGATGTATGAGGATGCAAGCAAGACAAGAGTGATTTGCAATAGGGAAATATACCAGACATGTTTACCTCTTCTGAGCAGATCCCAACATACAGCAGTACCTGAATCCCTCAGTTTCTATCCTTGGCTCTCCATTGCCTCAGAGGGGAGGAGGTTATTTGGGATAAGAAATCTGCCATATTCATATTCCCAGAACAGTGCTTACCAGAATAATAGAAAGTGCACACACATCTATTATTTAATTGTTGTCCACTTTCCAATCTCCTTTAACTCTCCCACAAGAGAGACCCAGGATTGCAGGACACCACCAGACTTCTAGAAGTGTCTCAACTGCTCATCCTGCTTCTGCTGTAGAAGCTTCTATCTAACTGACCTTGAAAACCTTAGATTTTGGGTTCCTCCTCCTATGCATTCCTAACTCCAAGAGCATTAATGTCCTCTGATCTCTTACAAACACTTTTTTTTTGTTCTAAAAAGAGGAAAATACACACACCAAGAATCCCATAAAAACAACAGAAATGTTATGGCTGGCATTTTTCCTTTTTGGTAACAGGAGGCTGGGATCTTATCAATCAGGTCCTGAAGAACTAACAGATGACAACTCATCAGAATACAACAGGGGGGTTTATTGCACCCAAGCTGGAATTATCTCAAGGATACCACAGGGCTGGACAATGAACAACAGCACTGAGTGCCATGATGATCACACCCTGGATAAGTATTTGTTTCCATTTGTGTACAGCATTGTGATGATGATCAGTGTTCCCATCAACTGCATATCCCTCTATGCATCTTGCATTCAGGTGAGGAAAAAGAATGAGTTAGCAGTCTACATCTTTAGCCTGTCCCTGGCTGACCTTTTGTACTCTTTGATTCTGCCTCTGTGGATTGACTATGCCTGGCATGGAGATGACTGGAGGCTCTCTGCCTTGCTTTGTAAGATTTTTGCCTTCCTTACGTATATGAATTTCTACACCAGCACTGCGTTCCTTGCTTGCATCTCTCTCGACAGGTACCTGGCATTAGTTCACCCCCTGAAGCTCCAGTACTTGCGCACAAGAAGGTTTTCATTGATTGTCAGCATAATTGTTTGGCTTCTGGAAAGCATCTTTAATTCAGTCATACTGATCAATAAAGAAGTATTCAGTGATCCTTGCAATTTCACCAATCATACATTATGCTATGATAATTACCCCCTGGAAAGGTGGCAGGCAAACATAAATTTATTCCGAATATGCTCAGGATACTTGGTCCCTTTGATAATCATTGTGTTTTGCTACCATAAAATCTACCAAGTAGTGAGGTATAACCAAGCCACAGTGGACGAAGAAAAGAAAAGAGTGAGGAAACTTATTCTGAACATCACAGTTAGTTTCATTGTTTGCTTCACTCCTTATCATGTTGTGTTGCTTATCCGCAGTATCAGCGAACCTTCTGCCTCTGATCCACATCTTTTGTTGTCGATGTATAAGGTTTACAGAATCACACAGGCCTTAACAAGTTTGAACTGCATTGCAGATCCCATTCTGTACTGCTTTGTGAGTGAAACTGCACGAACAGAAATAGTGAATTTGCTCAGATGCTGCTTGTGCCTACGAAAGCGTGAGGAGGACCAAGTGAAAGAACGTGCTCTGTGCAGTTCTGCTACAAAAAACACTGCAGTCATCACCTACAGAACTTCCTGTGAAACACAGAGTGTCAAAATTTCCTGAATGAGCACATGCAAAGGAAAACTGGAGAACCTAAAAGGAAAAGAAAGAAAAATTCTTCTGCAGTCTGTACCTAGGAAATGCCCCAAAAGTCAGAGATACCAGTCTAAGCAAAACCAGTAGCTGGAGCTGATAAGAACTTACTATAGGGTCAATGAAATCAATGGATTATCAACATTAAATCATATATGGTATATAAATGAGTGACGACAAACAAACGCACAATCAAGAAGGATGGCTGTGACATGCTGACAGAATTACTGAGGATCCTCCACAGAACAGTCTCCTGTTGCAGCTTGCTAGCCAGCCTGCTGCAATGTACTAAGTGGTAAATTTCTCTGTAATTTCATGGTGTTTTTTTATGCTGCTATGATGGTTCTTGTGTTTCATTAAAGACTCAAATTCTTCTTTAGCATACCCCTGAGCCCAGACACTTCTTAAAATTGCTTGCCCCCTCTGTACAAGCACTTACCTGCCCTTAAGCTTTTTATTTTCCCTTGAAAAATATATGTTCTAATGTATAATTGTATGTTGCAGTTTCATTACAATACCAGTATTGGTTTTCAAATAATTGAAGAGTCATTAATTCAAGTACCTCTAAAGAAGCAAATTCTAGCTGCCAGTGTTTTAACTTGGAAACTTCTCCTGATACATGTGGGGGAGGAAGAGAAGAATAGAAAGGAGATTTCACATCTCAGCAATATAAAGGGCCAGCCTTCAGACTTGCTTATTATGACTGAAATCTGGAGTGTGGTTCCATTTTCAGACTCAATAGAGTAAGGTTTGCATCCATTTACTTAACTGCACATGAAGGCCTCAGTTAGTGATTCTAGGGCTCTCAGTCTGCCAGTTTTAAAAAAATTAAACAAGCCAGCCAGCAATACTGGCAAACCAGCAAAGAACATGAATGTACCAATAAACAGTGAAAATGGATTCAAAAGAACCCACATTTTGAAAGAGTTGATGTTAGCACAAACAGAAGTGCAGCTGTTAATTCAGGGACCATATGGAGGCCCCACAAACAGCTGTCTGATCCCTGTGCCATCCAGACACCCAACCCTCTGATAAGAGTTAAAATATTATGATAGGAGTTAAAACATTACATGTTTTTTCTCTTCTCACAAGCTTTTCACTTTTGCTCAATTCCCAGGAAAAGTATTTGGCTGTGGTGTTTTTTTATTTCACAGGGAAAGAATTTTTCCTTCCCCAAAAAAAAAAAAAAAAAAAAAAAAAAGCATATTTTTGTGATGGAAATATTTTGACCAGCACTTTGCAGCACCCTTTTAGGTCTGCCATTGTGTATGAAGGATGTGCATGAATTGGTCACAAGCAATAAGATATTTCTTATGAGAATATCCCTCTATGTGTAAATTAAAAATTACTCCATTGTAAGGAGCATTTCCATTGTTTTCATGAGTTGCTGTATGTGTCTATACTTTCTGTTAATTTCATATTCTGAAATGGGACCTTGGCAGGCTGTGCAAGCTGGGTTTGTTCAGCCTGGAGAAGAGAAGATTTTGGGACACATAAAGGCAGCTTTGCAATCTTGCAAAGAGGGTATTGAGAAGATGGAGCCAAGCTCTTCACAAGAGCTCCTAGCTGGAGTGATGTGTTTTAAGCCTGGCTGGAAATTAGGGACCATGCAGCCTCTTGCTTAACCTGCTTCTGTCCCCCAACAGACAGGGGGATGGAAAGGAGAATCAAAGTAAACTTGCAGGTTGAGATAAGAACAGTTTTATGATAAAAAATAAATTTAAAATGTAGTAATAATGGTCAATCATAATAATATTGATAATAATAATGGAAAAAACAAGTGACACACAACACAATTGCTCACCACCACTGGTCAATGCCAGACTCCATTTTCTGAACCCAGACCAGCCACCCTTCTGGGGAACTTTCCCCAGGTTATATACTGGGCAGGACATTCTATTGTGTGGAATATCCCTTTGGCCAGTTTGGGTCACCTATTCCAGTTATGCCCCCTTCCAGTTTCTTTTGCAAATCTCCTCACAGGCAGAGCATGAGACAAGAAAAAGTCCTTTACTTAAGATAAACCCTTAATAAAAACCAAAACACATCAGTGTGTTATCAGCACCATTCTCTTTCTGAATTCAAAACACAGCACTGTAACAGCTGTTGAAAGGAACTTTACCTGAGCTGAAACCAGGACAAGGAGGGACAAGAAATCGTGTATAACTTGAAGCAAGAAGGGTCAGAGTTGGTATAAGGAAATGTTTCTGAGCTATGAAGAACTGATAAGCAGTGGAGCAGGTTGCACCAAGATGTTCTGTGTGCTGCATCCTCAGTGGTTTCCAATGCCCAACTCAACAAAGTTTGGGCAGCACCTAACCTTGGAACTGACCTCCTTCCCTTTAGCAGAAGGTTGAGATTCCCTTCCAACTACAATTGTCCTGTGATCCTGTGGGTAGTCACTATTCTGGCTGTTGCCTTTCTCTCTAGAAAGTTACATTCCCTTCTCTTTTTTTTGTTTCCATTTACTGGATTTTGTTTTGATGTGGGTTTGTGTTTCTGATTTGTTGGCTTGGTTTTTTTTTTCTGTAGTTCCTTCTTATATATTATGAAGGAAGAATTATGCAAGCAGCAGTGCAAGTTACTTCATCATGATTTTTTCCACTGCTGACCTATGCATTTTGCAACAGAAATTTCCCAGTAGCACTGGAATAGAAGTAGAATTTTCACTGTAAATTTATGGAAAAAAGAAATCAGTGGTTCGTTTTTAAATCTTTCACATCCCATAAGGGTTGGAAAGTTAATTCTATTTGAGCTTTTAATTTAAAGAATTTAAGAATTAATTTAAAGATAAATGAAAACTGAAGCTAAGCAACAAAACTGTGTCAGGGAGTAGTGGGAGCTGGCAGCTTTTAACAATAGGGGAACAAGGTAATGTCTGTTTTTCTGACCCCACATGAAGAACTACACCCAGGAATAATCTTATCTCAAATTTCTAGCATGGAGGTTTTTGCATCTCAATCCTAGTCATATCTCAGGCATATATTGAATGATTGGAGAAATTGTCACCATGGTTTCCTTCATCTGATAGCTGGTACCTTGCCAGATGTCCCAACAAGTACTAAATCCAGAAAGATACAGTGTGAAGGAGGGATCCATACACTGTGTTCTGTTTCACACACTTAATTATATGTGTGAGGAAACTTCTGAGGAAAATGCTGCTGATCCTGTAAATCAGGAATTCCTTAGACTCACATCCTTAGGCTCACATCCTTAAATGAAATGAATTGGTGAGACTGAGGTGAGTATCCTGGTTGAGATACCAGGTCTCCTATGTCTGAGCAGGTGATCTGGCTTATGGCAATTCATCTTCTGAGCTATCATCTCACCACGGGAGATCCAAGGACTCTTAAACAAAAAAAAGTTCTTAGTGGGCAAAATGAACTCTTAACTCTGCCAAACACCTCCCAAGCAATTCCTGAAATTCATTTTATTCTCAGGAGAGCGTAAACACGTGGCTTCATTTGCTTATCCTCACGCTGTGCAACTCAATAAATAATCCACAGTCAACCAAGGTTTCTGCTCCTTCTCAGAATGTATTGCAGCAAGAAAAAAAACCAAAAAACAACCAAAAACAAAAATTACAGAATAGGTCAAACATTTGGGGGCTGGTGATGTTTTCGTGGTAACAAACATGTGAGCTCTCTTTCCTGGCACGCAGAGACGAGCACATGTCACTGTCTGGCAGCTCAGTCTATGTGAACCTAACATAGGTTTTGTGGAGCACAACCAGCCTAGGGAAAAGCTTCATCCTGAGATGTTATACAGGGACACAATGCTGCAGTCACATTTGTTACAGGGTTTGTGCCAGAAATGTGTGAAATACAGGATGTCATTTTGGGCCCCTCTCTGATGCAATCAGTGCCAGCCTTCCTTCCCCATCTGATTGATGGCTGTTGGCTCACAATGCAGGGTCTCATCCCCCCTCGTGTGACTCAGACCTCAGAACTGAACAGAAGGAGTAAGATCCTACAGTGAAGAGTACTGTGTACTGCCTGTGACTCCTCATGCAACTTTGCATTGAGTTGTGCAGCTGTGAGAATTCCCCTCTGTTGCTCTGTTTGAGAAGACCATTTCATCCAGAAGTCTAGTGTTCAAATTTAGAGGATGATTTACTTCTGTGGAAAGCAGGAAATAAATTTAGGCAGTAGCATTTAGCAGTTTAAAATTAGGCCTGTTTGGAGAAGAAAAAAATAAATTCTGAAGGTTTTTTTGATCCCTAGTACACTGGTAGTAGATTCAAATTTTGATTTTTTATAAGCCTGACATATGCAGCTTCAAAAATATCTAGAAATAGTCATCAGCAGTAAGTACCTAACTCTGTCTCTACTAAAGCAAGTTGAAGAAAATAACTTTATCTGAGGGAAAAAAAACACTAATTCTTCCTGTCTCGCAGTTGTTTTTACTCATGGTTTCTTCAGAATTCTTTCATGTGGTTATCTGAAAGTCACAGCTCTTGTATTTGGAAGTTCATTAAGTTCATTTTCTCTCACTTTTTTTTGTGTTTTATGTTCATAACTGTCCAGTCTTTACATTCTTAATTTTAAAAGACTAAATGTAGGACAGAAAAAAATAATCTGAAATATAGTATATTTAACTGTAATTGATTTTTAAATGAAATCTTAAGAGTGATTTGCTATGGATTTTTTTAAAACCTTAATAGTTAATTTATTTATTCAATGTGAAAAGAAACAACTCATATCTGGTGTGTCATGGTGGAAATAATGGAAAAGTGTCTTGATCATTCAGCTCAAGCAAAAGGAAAGTGTAAAATGGATTGAGCTGGAAGCCTTTCTAAAACTTGCTAGCTTGCTTGGTACATATAGGTTTATCTTTTCTTTGTTGGGCATTCACTTCAATTCATTACAAATATACTAAAAGTGAAACCACTTCTGGATACTTCTTTGGGTTTTAGCCAATTATGCAGTTTGTTTATTTTTAGCAATTCATTCAGAGAAACCAAGATCAAGAACTTGGAGACCTTTTGAAGCATTACCTGTGCAGAAGGCATAAGACACCCAACACAGACATTAAATCTGTCTCTTAACTCAAGATTCCTGTAAATACATTTTGAAGACAATAAAGTAAGCACCTTAATGATTGCAGTGAGAGGTGATAGGAACACCTGTGCTTGTATAAATATTATTTTATGGAAAATGCCTGTGTTCCTGTCACTTCAGCAAATACATTTTTCCTTAAATTCTTGAGGTTTTTTCTTGCAAAATATTATTTATCACTATGCCTCAAAAGCAGTGGAATATTATGGTTATCTCAGTTGTATTTACAAAAGCCTTGTGCAAAATGAGTGAGCTGAGAAGCTGTCCTCACTAGGTGGCGATTTTGGACTGTTTGGCAGGCTTGATGGAAAAGTATAGAAATGTCCCTAGTGCAAAGCTGTGTTTCTTGAACAGAAGAAATGGAAGTTTGGGGACAGAGCTGGCCACTGTGCCCCGAGTTCCTGTGGGGCTGCAGTCAGCCACTTCATCCTCTGCCTTGAGCTCCAGCAGGCTGTCAGGCTGTCACCAGCAGACCCAGGAGCAAAAAGCAAAAGGCCAGCCTAACAGTGAGCCTTGAGAGCTCTCCACTGCAGGACACCATCAGCTCTCATTTTTCTGGTCCAGTCATGTGTATCTAAACATTTTATTTAACAAAGAAAACTGTTCAGTGTTATGCTGCACAAGTCCATCCCATATGAAGCCTTCTTCCTTTTTCTTCTGCTTCCATTTCACTAGTCCTTATGTTCATTTGTTTCTTTTTTTCTTTTTCCATAGTTCATTCTTCTATATTGCTCCACCAATATTGGTCCATTATATGTCCTGAAGTATGCTTATTAAAAAATCTCATCTCAACTCCTCACATCTTTATTACTAACACCAGCAGCCCTGAGCCATGGCACAGTACATGGAACTGTCATGTTTTTGGGGAAAGAAAAGAAAAGCTCACTAGGTATCAGTATTTTGGCTAAGTCAGAAAGGGCAGCCACAAGCAGGATTCAGGGGAATTTCTGCAGACTTAAATGAACTCCAGGGCCAACCACCATGAAGTTTCATATCAGTGTGATGGCAAAACAAACAGATGCCATGCAACCCAGGTTCCTTGTTACTGCAATCTTCTGTACTTTCCCGCCTTTTATTCCCTTTTATTTGGGATATTTTTATCCCTGTTAGTTACTTCTCTGAACATGCAATTGAAGTAACTTAGAAAGTGCAGTTTTAAAATTAAAAGGTGTTTACTAGAATAAACATCATGTCTTTACCTTACCTTAGAATACTATGAGCATGATCTAAATTTATATTGAATTTCAAGAAATTACTATAGACAGATAAATCAGCTTGATCAGAAAAGAGAAGAAGAATCTTTCTGAGGTCTTATCATCATATTAATAATTATATGTGAATAAATACAGAATAACTGTTGAGTGCTATGTTGGGCAGGTGTAACAACTACTTATTTAAACAAGATAAGCTTTCCTCCTACAATGAAAAGCACGTAAAAAAAGAAATTTTCTTAATATTCTGAGATATGAGTAGAAATGAGAAAAGTATTAAATGTCTTTATTTGCTTTGAAATATTTTATAGATATATAAGCATTGCAATAAGGTGCTCAAATAACTATATGAGCTGTACCCATTTAAATGGTCTCTTAGCTATTGACCATGGAACTTCATACCAGTCACACAAAAAGCATTTCCATTCTTCCCTTTTGCAACCTTGGAATAATTCTGATGTGCAAAGCTGAATGCAGGGAGGATTCCTGCTCTCACCTCAATCATTATTGACTCTGTTGTGGTGTGCAGTTGTCAACAATGCCAACAATGCTTACCAACAACAAAAGTAGAACTAATCAATAATGTGTCAGGAGGACCAGTGGTATGTTCAGATTCTGGGAATATGAATCCTTGTCAAGAAAACAAGATTTCAGCTTCAGGCTTTTTAGCTTCAAGAATTGTTGAAATGTTGGAAACAGACTTTAATCTCAGAATATGTTTTGGTAATGTTCTCAGTAGCTCCCACCAACATTGTTATTACTATTACTATTATTATTGTTAATAATTATTATTTCCCACTTACACAATCTTTTTTCAAGAGTAAATAGTTGTGTAATTTACCAAAAGAATAACATATCCCAATAATTCTCACTCTACGCCATTCCAGATAGAACAGGAAAATATGTGCTCAAAAGCTTTATCAATAAGGAAGGTATCTGAAGCATTTGGTTTTGTGGGCACATGATCTTATGAAACAGGCACTAAAGGAACAGAGAGCCCTGATGCTGTGCTGAGCTGGAGTCACTGTGCCCACGCTCTCCCCTCTCCTGCCACGCTGCCATCCTGGGATGTTGTTTTGCTCTTTTCTTGTTTTGGGCTCTCCTTGAGGGCACAGTGCCTGCTGTGAGCAGGGGAGCAGCATGTGTGCAGGTATACACATGCACTCACAGACATCCAAGACTGCTGGAAAATGGCTTTGCAGAGAGTCACTGTAGCCAAGTAAATACCCTTCCCTGAATTATGGGAAGCTGTGATCCTGTATTGCATGGCTACTCCTTCCTAACCAGTATTATGTCACAGTCCCAATTTTCTAATGAATTTAAAAGCAGAGATTAATTGGATGTTATTTTCCAAGTACACTTTTTTTTTCCTATATTAACTACTAGCAAACTTCTACTACCAATAGCATTTGACCTACCAGTGACTGTGCCAGACTGAAAAAAGGCTATGGCTGAGCTGGTCAGCCACCACACCTGGATATGAATCTCCCACAGGAAAGATATAAATAAGATCAGAGTTTGAATACAGTGCAGCACAGAGTCTGAATACAAGTGCACTGAGTAGTGCAATGAAATATGTGATATATATGTCATGCACATATCAAGTGTTAAAAAAAACTGATGCCAGGCAGACAGTACAGTGCTCTAAAAATAGCTTCTTTGTCCTGAGATAATTGTATTTCTTCCTTGCTGTCAGCTATTTGTGGAAAGGTATTAAATTTCATATGAGGTGCTAAACCACAAAGATTTCTATGAAGAGGATATTAAAGAAGTCATCATCTCAGCCCACAATGGAGAAACCCCTTGTCTCCAATGTGGCTCTCATTTCTCTCTCTATGGCACTTGAGAATTCACATAAAATATGCAGTTATTACAAATTACATGTACACGCTGACTTTTAACTATAGTGTGCACCAATTCAATAAATTAATTCAGCTAAGTGTAAAAAAGAAAAACATTGTTTCCCTTGGGCATGGCAACAGTGAAGGGAAGCACCTGTGGCAAGATATATTACTTATTTCTCTTTCTCATCATCTTGTCTCATCTTGTTAATTTATTTTTTTTTTCATGCAGCAACTTTCTTTCCAAAATCAATATGAGGGTACAAAAGGTGTAAGCTAGCTCCTGTCAGATTGTGAGGAAAGATTCCTGGGGAGTTTGGTGAGCTCTGGGCTGTGCTCTATTTCATCAAATGAGTAGCACGTGTGATATTAGTAATGGCAAGTTCATATTTTAAATAGGAAGTAGTATTTAATCAGTGTGATTCATTTTTCCATTAGTGTCATTGCTAAACATTTCATTTAGTTAGGCTGCTTTTATGGAGAATCACAAGTATTAATATATTGATTGAAAACACTATATTGCAAGAGAATCTATGATCTCTAACATTACCAAGAACAGCCTTCTTCAGGCATTCCTGTACTTATCACCATTGCAGGAGATGATTCTGCTGTACATTCTGCTGTCAGTGTGCTGTTCACCTCCCTGTCACTGGCTAGCAGCTGTGGGCACTGGGGAGCCCTGTCAGTCAGCCCAGAGCACACTCAGGCACTCCAGCAGTCATACCTGCACACCTGATGTGCTTTCTCACGCTGGCATTCTGTCCTGAAAGTGGAATTCTGCCCTGGGCTATTCCTGTGCAGCAGCTGTGCCGTGCTCACTCCGGGCTGAGCAGCACTGTGAGCTCTCCTGCCTCCTCAGCAGAGTTATTTTGGTGTCTGCTGGTGACTGCTACAAATGCACGTTGCAGGCTGTTTCTGCAGGCAGGAAATTAGCCCCAGTGCTCTGTCCCAGTCAAACCTGCATGTGAGACACCCAGATCCATCTGCTCAGCTCCATCTCTTCCCATCTGCCACCGTGCTCTGTGCTTTCCATAGGACATTGCCTCAGAATTGTGACTCATCCTCTCTAGGCTCTCCATATCCTACTGTAACAGATGGGCACCACATATATTCCATAAGAACCATTCTGGATGTAGCTGCCCTTTGTTATATTAATGAGTTAAAAAGAAAAGAGCCAACTAGCTGGCATTACTAAATTACTGACCTTTCAGGTAAAACAGGCTAAAGTCCTCGTCTGCAATTGTGACCCTGTGGTCAGGCACACCTGTGAAATAATGCATTTCTTCTTTATTTGACTGGAAATCAATACATGAAGTATAATCCAAGTCTTTGTTAGTACCACTAACTATGTAATTACTAGAAAGAGTTAGTGCTGTCTTATGAGCAGCACTAAGGCTAAATAAATGTGATGACTTCAACACTTATGACATTTTGGCAATACATGAGTGAAGAGAAATAAATACTTATTAGGAGTGAAGCACAGATGAGTCCACAATAGGAGAGAAGCATCTCTCTGCTGATTGTTTTTTATGATAAAATCTTATGTGCATGCCAATTTTTAAAAGATGTTAATTGTTTTCTGCTGCACAGTCTGACTTTCACAAAAGAGGATCCAGGCACTAGAAAAAACATATTGTATGTCTCAAGGATTCAAGGTATTTGATCACCCAAGGAGAAAGCTGAGGAATAATTTGATCACTCACTTGCATGTTTAGACATTGAAAAGGTGTGTGTGACAGGAGGAGCTTATCTGCCTGGCTACCCAGAAAGGATCACAGGTCCAAGTGGCTTAGAAGGTGCAGTTTGACATATGGAAAAGGCCATTTCCTTACAACAGTGGTATTTAAACATTGGCAAGCTCCAAGGCAGCAGCACCGTCACTTGGAGTCACTAAAATGAGGCAAGATAGTTTCAAAAAACCTAGAATCCATTTTTCCCCATAAATATTCTGCATTCAAAGATGCAGGCTAGATAAGCAGGATAATCTAGATAAGCTAGACAGACTGTGGTGACCCAT
Organism: Oenanthe melanoleuca; assembly: GCF_029582105.1. Classification (NCBI taxonomy): domain Eukaryota; kingdom Metazoa; phylum Chordata; class Aves; order Passeriformes; family Muscicapidae; genus Oenanthe; species Oenanthe melanoleuca. The sequence continues at coordinate 43,600,430 of NC_079339.1, forward strand.
GAGTGACTGAATCCCTGCCACTTATCCTGAATGCAAGCAGAGATTTTCTGCAGTGGCTGAAGGAGCTGCAGCTGCCCCTCCTGCACAGCTAGCACAGGAGTGTGCTTTATCTGCTCTGTGCAGCATGAAGGGGGCACAGACTGTGACTTGAAATTTCATTCCTGCTGCTCCCTCAATATTGCAGCTACAGCCACTAGTGTCAAAATCAGTAACTCAATACCTAGGACAGGGACACAAAGGGACAAGAGCATCAGGCTCAGTGTGTGCAGTGTGGATTTAAAACAGTATATATGATAGGAGATAGTTGGAGAAACATTGTTTTAAGAAAACAGGAGTAAAATGTGCTTTTGTTCTATGGCTGTGGTAAAATCTAAAGTCAATTAATTTATTATTCTTAATAAGTGACAGAATTCATTCTCATAATTTAACACGTTTTATCTAAACATTTTATTTTGTTTTCCGTAATCTTTTACTTGCATTCAATTCCATAGTGGCTAATTAAGATTAATAAGCAAATCCAAAAGTTAGACAAATTCAGAGGAATTAACTGATATAACAACCATAATGCATATTATTATAATGCACCTTTCTACTTATGAATATCCCTTAGACTGTGTAATTCCAGGCTATAAAAAAGTGCTTTCCCTGCATTTATTTAAGGTTTGTACTAATGGCTCTAAGCATGGTATCATCATTAATAACAATAATAATTAGATTCATGAATCATTAAAGGAGTTATTTCTGCAGCATTTCATGCTGTTCTTTCACCTGTAGAAATCTATTTTAAACTCAGCTCAGCACACAACTTTTGGCTGAGTCATCAGAGGAAATCTGCCCTGTGGTAGGAACTGACTGGTAAGGGACCTTCTTTGCTGTGGGATTGCTCTTGATGTCACACTGGCACAGAGAGGATACCTTTTTTAAAGGTATAGGAAAAAGTCATATACTGGCAAGAAAATGTCTCTCCTTATGTTAATAGCACTTTCTCCTCATAATTCACCTATTAGGACAAAGAAAGAAGCAGCTGATGACTATGACTGATACACTAAAGGGAATAAAACCTGTCTTTGCCACTATTGCCATTGCCACTCTGGAAGTGCATTGCACTTTTGCAGGAGATAATTATCTTTGTCTTGTTTCTAGGGAATAACTTTCAAAGTTTCTCTGGAAACAGCACTATTATGATGGATTAATTTATTGAATAACCATGAGACACCTAACATTTCAATTAAAAACACTGGCTCCCTCTACCTGCATTTCCCCATTCCTCCTGAAAAATGCAATTAAATACCTTTTGATAGAAATTCTGTCATTTCACACACATATGCACACATCCATCCAACATTTGGTTCAAGATCACCATCAGTTAAACTATGTCAGACTTCAAAGAAATATAAGAGCCAGTTTCAGACTTGCTGTAATGAGATGTATATTCAGATCCTGTTTATTCATTATCTGAATTTTACTTGAATAGGGCAAGGTTTAGTACTGGCTTTTTTTGGGATTAATTTGCAGATATCCCACTAAAGGAAAAGTGGGTAAAGATAGGGAAAAGTTGGTTTAAAATTGTGTTTTGGAGTTGTGGAATTGTGGTTTGGAGTCCAGAAAAGTGTGTATTCTAAGAGAGCTGATGGTAAAGGCACCCTGATAGCACATGTGAAATTCAGCTATAGTGTGAAGACAAATCTCATAACAATAAACATTATAAGACACTGTAAAGAGTTTTAAAAGGAACTTCAGTCTAACAAAAATATCATCACTGCTTCTGTGCATCCATTGATAAGCATGAGCCAAGTTCAGCCTTTTTCTGTCCTGTAGACTTCAACATGAACAGATCAAAACCCTTTCTGAAAAGCAATCAAACTATCACTTACCACAGAAACCTTATGTGCTGTTGGCAGACACGTGAGGCTGTTGGGGATGGGGCTGTGCAGGGCCAGGAGCTGACTCCATGATCCTTGTGGGTCCCTTCCAGCTCAGCTTGTTCCCTGATTCTGTGGCTCTCTGGCATACTAGGAGTTCAGAACTGGCAGGACTGAGTACCAGAGTCATTTGGGGTCCCTCATTCACGATCCACATTCAGAAATTTGATCCACAGCTCAGAGAGGATGACTTGCCCCAATGCTCTCCAGCACTGGCAGAGGATGGAGACCACTGCACCCCTCCCTGGCCCAGTCCTGCTGTCACCTCTGCAGCTGCACAGCTGACTCCCTAATCTTCATAAACCAATTGGTGACATGGTTATGGGTCTGTTGCAAAGTTTGTATAAAATCTGTAAACAAAATTAACGCTGGTTATTCCGTAAGGGAAATAATTGCCAGATTGAATTGGAAAACAGATTGTTATAATTGATTCACTTGGATAACACTTCAATCTCTATAAGCATGTCACAAAGGCTCTTCATTCATGAACACAGATGTGATTGTGTCTTTCAATTCTTTATCTATTCTACCATAATTGAGCATGAATAATGTGCACTAAAAGCCAAATGTCACCCAAATTAATGCCATTAAGAAGGAGCAAACATCTCTCTGTTAGCTGAACTGTTGCTGAACCTGCAGGTTTATGTGATTCTTGTCAGTAAACATACCATCAGCATTGTATAATGACATGTAAATGAATAAGAATTGTTCTGAATGAAAATGAAATGGTTTGAGAAATAGGAGGCAAAAAAAAAATTGCACTACATATCAAAATATACATCTAGTTCTTCTATTTCTGGTGGGGGTTGTCAGTCAGATCTTTTTGCAATTCACTTCAGGTACATGTACCTCTCTCCTTATTCCCTTCTTTTTCTGCTTAGGCAAGTACTTCACCTGTAACTTAACAAATCATATATACTTAAGCTATGTTTTGATAATTATTAGATAATAATGCTTACTTAGATGAACAAGACTAGCTTAAATACTATAGACATGGCCAAAACAAATATTTTCATTTTTATGTAAACAGAAGAAAATAATAAAAGCTAGCATGACTCCCTGTTCTGCCTCTATTTAAAGGCTCCAAAGTGCTCCACAGAATGAATTCATAATTTCCATACATCCAGGCACACTGTTCACTTCATGTAAAGTTCATATGGTCAATCATACCTTTTGATCATTTTATTCATAAGCATCATAATATTTAATGTCCACTCTGAGCCCTATACAGGGCTCACATTGCCTTTAAATCCACAGTGAATCTTGTACATCTGCCCTTTTATCTTCACACATAAATGCATATTTATACTTCATTGTCTTCCTCTGCCATGTGTACATACAGATAATCCTTAGAATTGGCCAGAAAACTACAATTTCAACATCAGAAATATTTTTAATTTTTGATTAAATATTGAGATGTAAAGTTACAGTTAAGTGACTATATAACCTAGACAATGAAAGTAGCTATGAAAAAATACTTCCAAACCCCTTTAAGCCTTTACTACTTATCCTCCTTATCAATAGGTATTAATTTTAAAGCAGTCAAAGTGCAGAGCCAAGACAGGCTCTTTACACTAATGGCTTAGAAGACACTGTTAGTATGCTTATAGTCCTTTGCTGAAAATCAAATTATTTCAGCTTCAAACAGCATTCAAGTAAATTACTGGAGGTGCCCTTTGCCACTTAGTGCATTGCCAATTACCAAATGCCATTAATTTCAAACACAATGAAATATTTTGCTACCACAAGGTTAAAGAGAAAACCTATTTGGAATGAATGAAAGGGCACAAAATGTCACACACAGAAACAGAAAGACAGATTGAAGAGTTACAGCAGGAGTCAGAGGTCCAAAGCAGGGATGAGCTGGTTTCCCCAGCATGATTGCTGGCTGTGAATGAAATGGGATATTCACTTGAGACTCAGGAGGCTCTGCACAGTGAAGGATATTGAAGTAGATGCTCAATGCTTTGTGCAGCCTCCTGTGAGGGAGACAAAACGTTTTTGTTTTTATATAACATTGTGTTTAAAACACGTAATAGGAAAAACTTTTAGTTGAAAGAGCTGTGCTATGTCAGGTTAATCTTTCTGTATTTCAATAATACCTTTTAAATGTGTGAATATTGTTAGATTTGTTTGTTAATTTGTCTTTTTTTTTTTTTTTTTTTTTGGTGAAACATCTATGACAGATTTACAAATTTACAGATTTACATTCTGTGATGGCAGTACAGCAATCTGTAGGTAAGAATTACCTTTAAGAGAAATTTGCCTTCTGTTATTTCACATTCCCCTTTAATGAAAGGCATTTTGCAATCTAAACAAATAATTTCAGATAAAAAACAGTTAAAAAGTCTGAGTCCAGTTTCCATGAGAAAAAGTGTCAGCTTGAAGAATAGATAGAAGTTTGGAGCACACAGTAATTGAATCTATTAGAAAACAGCCACCATCTCCAAGACAATGAAATTATTACATATATGGGAAATACTGGTGGTTATGTGGTTATAAACATTGCCCATCAAATCAAAGGAACTGTGACATCAGAGAAGGCTTTCCAAATATGTTCTCCATGATCTGTCCACAGCTGTGAGGAGTCACTAGCAAAATAAAGTACCAAACATGTAGGCAGAAATTAACCATCTAAATTAATAAAAATACATAATCCAGGATATTTAGTTTCTCTCTACCCACAGAACTGGCTCTGTAGAACAGCTATAGATTTTTTTCTTTTGTTATTGTTGTCATTTTAGCTGTACTAGTGCCTATTCCCAAGCACTGTCTCCATTTGTCATTTAATTTTCCTCCAGCTAGTGATTTATGCTTCCCCTTCTGGCTAATAATAGTATCTCATTTCAATTACTTCACTTCCTAAGTCCAGTTCCTACAATTACTTGAGAAATGGCTGTTTTCTTTATTGCCCTAGGCAGTTCTTTTTACCACAGCACTCCCCACACCGTGGCATCTCAGAAGGGTTTGTGCCTGCTATCTAAAATTGCCTCAGCTGTACATTTCACCATCCACATTCTCTTTTCAGTTTGCATTGTCCCTTTCAAACCCTTGAAACCTCTTTAAAGACTCTACTTTCAAAACGAGCTTTCTGTGATACTTAAAGATGTGAAAACCAATTAAAATACTGGGACAGTAGAAATGTAGGACTGAAAGTGAACATTTTAACTTCAAAAACGTGACTGCACAATGGTAGGCACAACCAGATCCATGGAATATTGATTCCCCCTTACTCCCACATGACATGAAACATTTCTCCAAACCTCCCTAACAGCCTTAAACCTTTAATAAATACATACAGACAAATAAAAATTTAAAAATGGAGAGAGCAGGTGAACTCAAAGACATTGTTAATGCTCCAGGTTCTTTCCCAGCAGGGAATCTGTATGACAAAAGAGATCCAAGGCTGCAATCCCATCCTACACAGCCACAGAGAAAAACATGAAGACATGAAGCACAGACTGGCCAGTTACTGCTACTGTGAGATGGAGAAACTTCCTACCAAGCTCTGAGCATGAGAAGAATTTTTAATCACTTTTTTTTTAGGTTCACATTATACTTTTATTTGTGTGTGTGAAATATACTAATTAGAAAACTTCATCAGCTTATGTGATGCATCATATAAAGTCTAATTACCCTGCAGGCAGTGTAAAGTCCACTGTATCATATAAAGTCTAGTTATCCTGTAGTATCCCTGTCATTGAAGGTTTATTTTATTGATGTGCAGTTTAAAAGGAAAGAAAATCTTAATCCCATGGTATATATGTGGAAAACGTGATCCAGGCTTCATCCCCCTCAAACCTAGGTGAGTGCTCGTTGTTGTTAATTACTGCACACTCAAGACAGGCTCAGGATGAAGTCCAGAATCAAGCATTAAGTGAAGGTGTCAGGGAGATGCAGAGCTGTTGTTAAGGGCTCCTGAGCTGCCAGTCATCAATCTAACCCACTGCTCTGGTCTCCAGCCACTCCTTCCAGGCTGATGTACATCGGGAATGCTCGCCTGGAATCAGGCAGGCAGCAGGAAAGTCAGTGCAAGAATAATCAGACCTGTCTTCCAAAGGGCTGTTCTGGAAAGACAGCAACCCTGAACTGCAGCATGGGAGGTGAAAAAGAACAAAACCTTCAACAATAGTAGTGGGAACAAAGTGAACCACAGAAAATGCACATTTCTCTCCCTGTAAAACTACCAATTTTTTAAACTTGCTCTAATATGAAAGAGATATTTTGAAACTTCAATTACAAAAGAAAAAAAAAATAGAACAGGCTTTGCTTTTACCAAAGCCAGCTATTTGCTCCAACTTGATTTTAGTTTATTTCAAAGTGTCCTCTACAAAACAATCCAAAAGGACAGGGAAAGCACCTGTAAGTGAAACAGAGCTTTGAACCAAAAATCAAAACCAGAAGACACAACACTTTCCTTATACATGCAAAAATCATTAAAGGATAAGGGATTTTGATCACAGGAAGACAGCTAATTTTGGTTTTATTCAGAATTATTTTTTTCAAAGAATAAGAAACTTAGATTTATCCTATAATGCATTTTCTCTGTAACTATTCCAAACCTAAAATACATTGGAGCCAGTGCAAATTCAACAAAAAAAAAATCAGTATAAATCTCTGAATCTTTTCTTTCCATAATCCTTTTTGATATTGGTGGTTATTGCATATAACAATTTTTTCTAAGCTTTGCATCATTTTAAACAATTTCAGAGTGGTATAATGGACTCTATTTTTAATGGGATGAGAGAGATCATTGTACATGAGGAAACATCACTTTAAGTAACCAGGAAAACAAATGAATCTTGCTACCTTCAGTTAATCAATAGGAATATAACCTGTAATTGTTGCATAGAAATTCTGACAATTTCCCTTGTTTCTTTATGAAGAGGGCAGCTGAACAGTCTGACAATCCCTGAGCATCTTTACTGATTGCCCTTGGAAACTGAAGTACCCAATGGCTGTGGTGTGGACAGCAGGAACCATGATGCCTTATTTTTATATTTATTTTATACTTATTATTATATAATTATATATTTTATTAATTATAAACATATATTATATATTATATAATATCTATTGATATAGATATTTAATTATATATTGTTTTATATTTATTTTTTATTTATATATTGTATCACATAAACCTGCAGTAGGCTTAGTGCCACATCACCTCATGTCCCTGTGCATTTATTCATACATTAATTATGACAGCAAAATGGGAATAAAATATATCATAAGAGTGTACTGAAACGTAATTCATCAGTGTCTGTAATACAATTTGAGACCTGCAGATGAGAGCTTATACATTAAATGTATAAATAGTTACTATTTTTGTAAGCATTATCAAGGACTGATTTCCCACTTTCTCTTCTATTACATTTGCATGTCAGTGGCTGTGCTGATGTCTCAGCCTGGTTGCCATGTTCTCATGTGGCCATGAAAGACACCCAAACACTGCACATTTTTCATTTCCTCATAGTCCTTTCTTTGGTGCATCATATTCCTGCCATGGAGTTAGGTATTTAATGTTACTGTAGTATAGAACCTCAGCCTGAGCTGTCAAAATCATGTGACTGAGCTTATTCCATAAGGTACCCCAAAATTATTTGGGCCTGATTGCTGGTCTATTATGGCTCAAACTGCATTTGAACCAGTGAACTGGAAGACAAAGACTTGTTTTCTAGGTATTACAAGTCTTTTGATTCATCTGCCTCCTGATTTATCATGGAAAATAATTATTCATCGTCTCTATAATTTTTCTGATCCATAATCAAGGAAAAACAATCCTGGCAGATGGTCTGGGGCTGTCTAGGTACAGATAAACAATCACAAGATTGTGAAACTCCCTGTGCTGTAACCTTTAGTATTATGAAAGGATTATTCAAAACTGCCTAATACTTCAATAAATAAGACAATAGGACTTGCCTACAAGTTACCTGCTGCCAAAAGAATACATTAAATATACTGAGGAGCTCAAGCATTCTGAAATTACTGATAAATACCATGCCTTTCTAGAACAGTATTCTTCAGAATAAAAAGGCTAAGGAATCATTTATTAACAAACCAAAAGCTCATGGCAAAAAAAAAAAAAAAAAAAGTGTTTGAACAAAGAGTATCTGGCCTTTTTATAATTTTGTTTTGTACATGTGCTACCACTTTTTAGGCATCTTATTTGCCTTTCTAAAGAGTAAACAGAAGACATCTTGTTAAGTTTCCTTATTTTAGGTCTGAGACAGAACATCACTAAGAAAAATTGCTGAAGACCAGGATTCCATCAGAACGAAAAAATTCATTAATGAGTGAAATTGAAAATTTTGTTGAATTTCCAGTGTATTTTTTTCATTTCTTTGCAAAGTGTCATTTTTGCTTAATATTCCTGGTCTTGGTTTGTGATTGATCTTTCAGATAAAAATCCTGATTTCTGGGAGTTCCCAGGACTCCATTTGGGCTCCAAAGAGGTGCAGCGTTCATCCTTCTCAGGGAACAAGTACATATTTCAATGAGCTGTGTGTCACTGCTCTTGTCATTTCTGAATAACCTAACCTTTGTGGTTAAGCTCTGACACTCTGAAGGCTGTGCCCATATTTTATTGGAAAGTTAATTTACCCTGGATTAGGAGAAAAGGTCCCCTGTTTCTCCTGCTCCCAGCACAGCATCAGTGCTGGCTGTGCAGGGTGGGTGAGCTGGGGGCTGAGCAGGTCACTCAGCTGCTCCACACCCCAGCCCATGCCATGGGCAGGAACGTGCCTGATCTCACACCAGCAAAGGCACATAACAGTTTCAGCTTCCTCCCTGCCATTTTGCTGGAAATCTCTGTCCTTATCTATTTCTGTGGAAAAATTATGAAGCGGGCAGGGGGAGCAGAAGGGAAATCAGATATCCTTTTAGCCCACTCCAGTGGAAACTCTCAGGCTAGCGTTTCAGTTCTGAATTGAATAATGGAATTAAATGGTTATAACAAAATAGCAGCCTCAAATGTAACAAACACAGAGGAAATTATATTTATTTGACCATTTCTTTTCTCCACAATGCTACCACTGGCGCCTGACTGGGATGGGGATAATGATCAGATATTATGAATATGAGGGGAAATCTGTAAGAGATGGGGGGAAAAAAATGGATTACAGTGCTCAAAAAAGATTTGCAGGCAACTCCTGCTTAGTGCAATGGAAGGTTTAATGGATGATGAGAGGAGTGTCCACCTTCCAGCAGATATCCTCATGGCAAAGCCTATGGCATCATTCAGTACCATTTAGACCAAGATAAGGACAAACTTTGTATTTCTGTAAATATTTTTTCTGCTTCCAAGGTAGGGCCAGTGGCAGAAAGCAGATGTCTGTGCTGTTTGCCATGTTTAACTGTGCAATCCAGCCTGGACTGTGAGTAGCCAGCAGAACCAGAATTATCTGTCAGCTCTGTTGACTTCTGTATCACCTCCCAAGAAAGCCAGCTTAAAATTTTCCAGATTAAAATGGTCACACAAGTCTCCTGTCTCACTTCCCAGGTTCTTACCAAAACCAAGCTTTCACCAGTCAAGTATTTCTATTTGGATGAATTTTAGCCTTAATCTGATTACATAATATCTTCTTTTTGCATCTCAAAGACATGGCACTCTGTAAAATGGAGACCTTGAGGGAGTTTCACTCTTTTAAAAGGCACACACTTTGGCTTGCAAGAAATATAGAGCTATGGAAATAATTTGAGCTACACTGCTTTAATACATCCACTTAGGCCAAATGATAAATTTAACCTTCACTTTCATCCATGCCTAAGGACTGTTTTTCAATAAATGTGAAACTGATACTGCTTTGATGAAGCCTTAAGAGATGGAAATTTCATCCAAAAGCTATTTTCATTATGATAATAATAATGATACCATGAAAATGATTCCTATGATCTATATAGGTATCTGCAAATCTAATTAGCTAACAAATGAAATTATTATTTTCAACTTAAAACCACATCTTTTCCTCTTTGATAGGATGGGGACTTTAAACATTTTTCTTTTTTTTCACTCTGAAGTGACATCTTCATAAGGTGCCTAGCTTGTATCATGTACCATTAAAGTCTTGATCTCAAGCCTGCTAAAATTGATATGCCTTACTACTGAGTTCAATGAGATTTATCCCTGACCATTAATCTGTAATGGTTGTTGCTAGCTTATTTTTTACCAGTTCATTTTAAATGATAGCATTTATGATAAAGCATAAAGAGTCACGTTGCAAAAAATATCATTAAATGCAAAAGAAACTCTGTTTCACTACTGTTACCACCAAAGCCTCCCCTGTGAGCCAGCAATCCTCACACACAATTCATTCAGATCCTCATCTCTGTTTGTCACATTAATTGCCTTTAATCAGAGAGAAGTGGAGAGGAGACAGGTGATGCCTGTGATGTTCTTTAGGCTCTCTGCAAAATCCCTGCTTCCTGCACTTCAATAACTGAGCTCTGTGTAGTAGGACTCATCAAGATCTCCTATTACAGTCCATTAGATATTCTGACATGGGCATGGAATACCATCTGGAATTACACAGCTGTAGCTGAGGATGCTGTTTTTCAGTTGTCTTTTGCTGAAGTCTCTGGGAAATTTGCCTTCAAATTCAAGTAGGCAGCTTTGCCCCAATGTTTTCATAAAGGTCCTTGCAGAACTAGGGTCTATTGAAGCTTAACAAGAGTAATTTACATACAATAATTTGTAATCATGTGGCAAACTATCTTCTAGTCTGTCAGACACTTCCTCCCTTAACAGGATTTCCCCCTCATTTTAAATAGAAGCAAATTGAATATTTAATTACCTTTTTTTCTTTTTTTTTTTTTTTTTTTTTTTTTTTTTAAAGTAATGACTGCTATTTTTAGGCAAAGAAAACCAAATTTTAGTCTCTGGAGCTCAGACAATTGAATCATCTCACAATTTCAGGAGAAAGAAATGCTGAACTAATGCAATGCTGCAGATTATTTAGCTGAGTGTTTATGTATTTGCAGGTGCCAGACCACAGAAGATACAGTGCAGCATTCAGATTTAAGAATTGGTTTTGTCTGAAACATTACTATAAGAGGGTTTATTGTCTGTTTACCAGCAGGAGTGTGCCTGTGAGTAGTGCCCATTTCCCTTTTCCTTGAAACATGTCCTGCTGGCTCATTGCTCTGTTGTAAGACAGACATACTCTGAACTTGAATGAAGATAAGAAAGTGACACAAATTTTCAGAGGAAAAATAATTAATTGCATGTATCTACCAAAATACATTTCTGCTCTTGCTTGCATTACTCAGTTTCCCATCATCTGAGCTTTAAATTAAAAACATTTTAGCTTTGCCTGATATATTTTATCATAAACAAGCACTTGATCACCATGACAACCATGTTACTTATTGCAATGATTTTCACTTTTAGGCATGGGAAAAGCTTCATTTGCTATTCAGTTTTGTAGAGAGTGAATCAATTATTTGGGGCCATTTCCATTTTAGTCCATCTCCACTGCAACCATTCTGGTTGTAGCAGAAATTATATTTTATCCTTTGTTTTCAAAGTGCAAAACCAAAGCAAAGATATTACAAAGATAGACATACAGAGGATGCATTTAGCTACTATAAACTGCTTTTGTTAGTCTATAGCAGTAGCCTGGAAGCTCCAGCTTCAGCAGTACTGTGATGCTGTGGCAGAGATTCTGTGATTCAGAGCCAGCTCTCATGGTGAGCAACGTTGGGATGGGCTCCTGTTTGATGGAGCTCCAAGAAACACCTACATGCTGCAGGAAATGGTGAGTCAGATGGCAGCAGCTTCCCTCTAAAACACCACAAAACTAATGCCTTAGTTTGGTGCAAGAGTGATGGAATAAAATTAAGTTAAAGCTTGAGCTAGGTAATTTCAGGTGTCAGAGCTGCTACAGCCACTGCAGCCAGAGGTGATAAACGGGTGCTGGAGGCTCTTGCACAGCTCCTGGGTCACTAAGAAGTCACTTCTAGCTAATGATGTCTCCAAAGTCTTTTGGCCAACAGGGATATTGTGGGGCCATGGTGTGCTTGGATGTCTTGGCATGACATGATTAGGTGCTAGCCTGTGTGTCATCACCTCATTGCTCAGGATTTCAAACCTGACTTAGGAAGCTCTGGTAGTGGTGGGTGTAAGGTGATAATGAGTGTGAGGGCCTTTGTTTTTGACCAAAGTTTTTACCCAATATCTCTTGCATTTTTCACAGACACGTGGGTGTACCTGTGGACGTGCCTGACATTGCAGAAGGCAGGAAAACAAGCTCAGTGCCTGGAGCAAGCTCCCACTCTAATGACCATGTAACTCCTCAGATTCCCCCTTGCAGCCAAAAAACAGCTGTCAGCCTGTCTGGTGTTAGATCTTGTGGCTCTTCATCATAACTCCAAAAATATCCTGAACATGGGTCCAGAACAAAACTCAGTTGCAGTTTTTGAGAGACATTTCACAGTATCACCTGCCATTACAGACATGAAAGGACCATCAGGCTTGATTTCTGTCATGACCTTCATAGACTCCAAAAGTCGTGGCAAAAATAATATTCATCCATCTGAGAGACAGAGGCCCTGATTTCAGGGGTCTTTGGCACTGGGATTCTAAGAGGATCTGAGCCCCATCCTTTACACATTTCTACTCATATAGCCTGCACAATGCAGCTGTGTTCACTGTAATGATTTTCTTGCATTCACTGAGGCAGAACATTTCCCCACTCTGCTGTAGTTAGGATGGGAGAAAGGAAGACAAAAGGTCATGCTGAAGGGTTTGCATCAAATAATTCAACTGTTGTAATTTGCTGGTTCAATATACCTACTATTCCCAAAGACTTTTTGATGGCAAGCTCTCTTTTGGGCAGGCTGTGGTCTTGACCTCTAGTAGCACTTGTTACATGTTAAAAGATTAGTGTTAGCCCAAGTATTCTCAAAGGAAATATTTCTTATATTGCAGATTTTGCTTGCAGTCAGTGGCAAGATATACTATAAACCTCATGTTTTGCATGGACAGAACATGACTCCCATAATTAAACTCACACACTCAGCTGCTTATTTATTGCATTACACAGAAGTTGCATCCCGAGAATTATTCAGTAAATAATCACAAATCTGATAATTAACAGATCCAAAACTTTGCAATCTATCAGTCAACAATATAGGAAAAATATCTTGAAATTATTATTGAATGAAAGTCCTGTTTCCACCATTGCATACAGGAATTTTTTTGTGTCACACAGCTTTTATGAAGCAGTGGCCATTTTTATTCCTTGCACAGATTCTTCTCCTGTATCCATTCACTAGGCACCTCTGCAAGCCATTCTCCAAATGTTTCTTCTGTGCCAATGTTTTGCTCTAAGACTGTGCAAAAATAGCCTGGAGGTGACAGTGGGAGGGGTAGATGAGAGTCAAAACTGAGAAAAACAGAACATAAAAAAATATGTAGGTGCCTAATCTTTGTAAATAGGAATTATCCTAAGTTATCCTTTTTCCAAAGCAATCTTAACCATAGGTTATGCTTTTTTTTTGCTTTCTCTGGTAAGAACACATATGAACAATTTAATGTGTCTGTCACAGGATATCTGTGTTCAATGTAGTGTGGAAACATATTGCAAGATTCATTCATAAAGTCAACACATACGTGTGGACTGTCTTTTGGTTCTTTCATTACCTGAATCCAGTACATCTTTCCTAAACACAGATGTGTGACACTTCCTTTTAGAACAGCAGGTGAACTCCTGCTTGCTGCAACAAAATAAACACAGCATTAAAATAAATGTAAATAAACACAGGTTTCATTTCACTGCCTTCTGACTTCAGGCATGTTTGCCTCATGGTTTCAAGATATTGGAGTCTTGGTCTCCCTGAGATGCCTGTCTATATCCACTTGTGCCCTAGAAGCCAGTAAAGTGATTTCCTGCATGCTTACTGTTCTGTAACTAGATTTAATTTTCATCAGAATTCTGCTCTGCCTCATGGACCATGACATTAGAATTTTTCATCTGAACCATTCTGTCCACAGTTCAGTCTCTGGACACCAAGAGAGCACCTAATCTGCTTAGTACTATACAGAAAGGGAGAAAAACAAAAGCATCTTAAAATCTCATCGAGGAAAAAATGAAATTGTGGAAGCCAGAACTAAGGTTTGGTGAAATGAGCAAGAGAAAATTGCTTTTTCAACATGCCCATTTGTAGATCAAAACATTCTAAGTTTCCCTTGGATTGATTTTCCCATCTCTTTCTGCCCAGCACCCAGGAGACTCTCAAGTGACCACCTTCAATCTGGAAGAAGCAGGCATATATGATTTCCACAGCCATCTTCTATAAAATACATCCTCACAATAATCTTCCTATTAATCAAGATGTTGTTATCTCAGAAGCTGTGCAGAGCTGTCATTGTTCTAGACACCAGACGGGTTACTGACTGCAGAGGGTGTGAGTGGGCAGGATGGGGACAAAACAACCAGAATAAAACAAAATGAACTTTGCAAGCCAGCCAAATCTGGTAACTGCACATTTGTGGGTTCAGTATTTGTTAGGAACACAGTTCAGCCTTCCACTAATTGTTGGCAGTTTGGTATGTGGAGTCTCACAACAGCCTTAGTCATGACCCAACTGCTTTAGTCATACAACAAGTTTAGATTCATGACTTCTGTTGTTCATTTCATTTCCCTTTGACAGAAATGTAAAGAAGATATACAACTGCAAAGATATCTTTCTCCTCTCACTGCCTGGCTGGCCTTACATAATTTTCAGGCTGAACCCAGCTGTGGAAAGTGTGCTCTAAACAGGCAAGTGTATTTTTTGGAAAAAATAGAGAGAAAATGAGAAATGCCAGGTTCAGTGGAAGAGGCAGCACTAGAATGGGTGGTGGACACAACACTTGTGCACCCCTTGCAAACCCAAGGCAAACAGGCACGAGGCAGCATTTCCCAAGGCAGTGTACATACAGCTTCCAACATCATCTACAATTCAAAGAGTACCTAACCCAAATGACTTTTATTCTACATAAATTTTACAATGCCATTATAGTTTTTCAAAGCTGCAATTTTATGATTCATGTAAATCAACTGTTATAATAGCAAATCTTTTAAATTAATACAGTATTTTTGCACTAAAGAAATGGGAAAAGTTGTGTGAAGTGACTTACTTCACACATTATGGGATTTTCCCTACATTCATGCCAATTCAAACACATGTATCAGTCCTGTGTTACCCATTAACATTTTAAGTGACAGAAGATATCACTTACTGACATACAGAAAATATATAAATAAACAACTGGCTAGTAAAGAAAACAGCTCACTAAAGAACATATTGAAATAAATTGCTAATAAATACATTTGGAAGCATATAGTATATTAACTCATTTACATGATCCACAGGGACTTATGATTTGCCTTACTGAGATACCTTGGGGAGCTTTTAGTTTATTTTAATTTACCTGGCACACTACTGCAATCAAATGGCTTTGAGGAGGACTTCAGAATGCAAATTCCTGACCAACTGAATGATGTTTAAATCATGAAATTAGCCATTTAACATTTATTAGAGTTTGTACCAGCACTCCAAGTTGGGCAAGATAAAACCATATTGATTTTCACATAGTTTCTGGTGGGAGACTGGAATATGATTTTTACAGATTGCAGGGAGGCATGGGAATTGATGCCATAATGAAATCCACCAGTTCATTATGAGCAGAGAAGTGATCATCAAATTTTTACACTGAGGAATAACTTCATGAGCTAGCTATTACATTTGCAGTGTTTTCCATCAGAAGGTCAGGATTTCCCCTTAAATATTTCCCTACACTTATAAGAGATGCTGTCAGTACTGTAAGTGCAGAATAGCATACAATATAGGTAAGCATGATTTTATATTCTGCATAGCCAGAAATGGTTGATATAGTATTTAACTCTGCAAAATATTAAGGATGTATATTTTAAAATTAGTAAAGATGTGAAAACCTCTCTGTTCAGAATGTACTTATTCTTCAGTACTGTTGAAAGTTGTTTTTCACTACACGAGTTCTCCAGCAGTAAGCCACATCCTCCTTACTGAGAAAGCAAATACACACTGCCAGTATAAATCAGTTTATAAACTGAAAAGTCTTCAACAGGCAACCAAAAATGAACATTATTTTCTGCTACAAATGCAGAATTCTCATTAAAAAATGTCTGAGTATTGCTGTAATGCACAGCCAGCCAGAGCAGAACAGCATGAACAACATCATGTACCTGAGATAGCCACTGACACCTGAAACACTGATCATTTCTCAATGATCTTTCATCCCAAAACTGTAAAAGTGACTTTGGGGCACTTCCCATTTCCCTGCTTTATGTATCATGGAAACGCCTGCAATATTGAATTTAAATTCAAACATTACTAATATATTTTTCCTGTGTTCAGTCCATGTTTATGTCCATGTCAGCTGGTATTTCTAAATCTTAGTGACACTTTCTAACAAGCAATGTATTGGATTTCATAAGCTATTTAAATATGAAACTTCACTGAAATCTCCTTGATCTTTTATCTTTTTCTGCTAACTATAGGTATTTTAAAATATTTTCCCATCTTTCCTTCTTTTCCTTCTTCATGTCACAGAATTAAATTCATCAAACAAGAACAGAATGACTTGTGCAACAATGATTATTATTCACAAGAAAATTGGCCCATCACACAGTATGCATTCATTTTTGACATGTAAATGAGGAGCTTTTGAGGTCTGAACATCAGTGTAGAAAACCAGAAACCTAAGCATCTCTAAACATGCTGTCTCTGTACCCAAATCTTGTGCAGCTTGGCCCTTGTAGGAGGATTTGCATTCACTCAAAGCAAGAGCAAACCTTTCAAACCTGGCTCCTGGTGCTGCCCAGGCAGAGCTCTGAAGGGTGAGGCAGTGAATAACACATCTGCCATGCCAGCACTGTGCCCTGCTGGAACAACCATCTTTGGACAGGGCTGGAACAAGGGAAAAAAGGTGAAATGTAGGAGAAAATGTCAGAAGCCTTCACTGAAAAGTTAAGCACAGAGAAGATTGCATGCAAAAATGGCACTAATAAAAACAAGATTCAAATATCCCTGGTTTCAGAGAATATTTGCAATCACTGCTGTGCTACTAAATACACAGCTCAGGTTCATCTCACTCAGCTTCTCCTGAGTTTCTGCTTCCACTCCAGATGAAAAAGGCTGCACAAGAAGGCTCTTTAAAATCTGACCAACTGAATTCTATGGCAGAAAACCTGAACTTTGGCAATGCTTACCCTGAATTTACCTTTTATTTTAATGGGATTTTAATATATTTACCATAAGATAGTATCACTCCTGGTTGATCTTTAGGAAGATTTTTTAGGCTCTTTCAATGTTGACTTAGAATACATGTGAAATAGTGTCCAAAGGATAAAACATAGCAGGGCTTGTTAAAGAAAGCACAGCACAAGCAACCTGCTCCTTTACCCAGTGGAGTGGCTGTGCTGGACAGCCTATTCTTCCTGCAGAGAGATGCAAAATTTCATAGGGAACACAGCAAGAGGCCCTGTTCTCAGAAACAGAGCCATTTGTGACCCAAGCAAGTCAATACAAGCAGGGTTGTCACCACCCTCTGCAGTTTTTCAATTGTCTCCTTTTCTTTTCCTGTGCACAGAAATATCTATAGTTCTTGCAGTGGCCCAGACCTGAAATGGGATTAACCTTCTCTCCATTCTGCAACCATATCACTCTGTTCTGCTGCAGTGGAGGCACAAGCTATTTTTTGTCTAGGTTTTGAACAACTTAACATCATATCATGAGTAGAGAAGGAAAAAAGAGATCATATAAAGAAAAATGGGGTAAGAACTATGCTTCTAATTTGGGAGGGGAAAGAAGAAACTGTACAAGCAACAAAGAAGAAACTTTTTGAAGAAGGTAGAAAGAATAAGCATCTGACTTCTAGAAATTTTCTTTTAAAGATGAGAAAAACAGGCTTCTTGGGGGTGGGGAAAGGATATCCATAAAAACTACATGCATTTCAGAGGCAGTTTACAAGAACTTTTGTATAACATCTACCACTTAAGTCAAAGATCCCTTTACCATATCACTTCAAAATATAAATCTGATTTGGTGCTTTTGATACATGCATGACACAGAGGAGCATCAGCAAGGTCATCACAGAAGTGTCTGCACAACACAGTTCCTGTTGCTTCACTCAGACCAGCATAACCTGTATTTGAGCTCTTGCATCATCCCAGAACTGGCTGGGCCTGTTTTCCCCAAGTTCATAAATTTGTGAAAATGTCAGCCACAACAAATCTGTGGCTTTGTAGGTATGCCAGAAGCACGTGTCCATAGCAGGACTTTCCAAATGAGCCCTTGGAATGCAGTTCAGCTGGACTTGAGCATATTCCCACAGTCACTCACGTTGAAGTAGGTTTCCCAAAGTAATTTTAATTTAAATTTATATGACTACTGCTTAAGTACTATGGATACACTTCCTGTGAATTCATTACCAGCTTAGATGAATGGACATATTATCTCCACAAAATAATTAATTCCCCCCAAAATCTCCCTTTCCTGGTTATTACTGAAAGCAAAACACAACTGCAGAATTAATCAAAGTAAATATTGCAATTCATCACCATCACCATTCTCACTTGGGGAGTGAAAGTTGGGTTTTATTTATTTTGACTGTGGCCTTTCAAACACAAACAAGAATTTAGTAAAACTTTTGTTAGTTTTGAAATAATTGTCTTTTTATTCCAGCAGTTGATGAAATTAATGAGGAAATTATACCAAGGCCTGATTTTGGACATTCCTATATACATACTAATCAAAAAAATAATAAATTTGTTTGAATCTAATTTATTACATACATATGAAACATTAGTTCTGCATATATATCTAATACTGTAGTATTATAATACAGCCTAACAGGTGTCAATCCTTCCTCTCCCTATGCTTTGGCTAAAATATGTTAGTCACCTGATTATTGAAAATTTAGTGCTTTTTCTTGTGCTTTGGTTTCAGTAGGCTGGCAGTTTGCATCCATTATGAAACAGTATTTAATGCTGCATAGTTGAGACTGGAGCTGGATGAATTTCATCCATTAGTTCTCAAAAACAAACAAACAAAAATATATTTTATAGATCTCAGTTAAATTTTTAGTTTATTAACAAATCTCTAAATCTCAATTTGATTATTTTTAGGTGATTGGCAAAAATATCCTTACACTGGGAGGACTCATTATCAAAACATGGAGGAAAAAAAAATTGTCCTGTTTGCCTTGAGTAGTTGCAGAAGACTTCAAGTCTACTATTAAAAAAAATTGTTGCTGAAGGCTTCTGGTGGTCTGATTTTCTTGCATCAGTACATGGTCTGCCCTTGTTGTCCATCTGCTCTGTGCTTTTGGCAGAAATGAGGGGCCCAAGGCTGGTGTTTTGTGCTGCTCTTACCCAGCAGAATTCTGCTGCTAATAGAAATAGGAAATGCTAAAGAGTAGCTAGCACTGCAGACTTCCTAAAGTCTCTTTTTTGGGGGGCTGCTTTATAAACTGAAAGCTTAATAAGACTCTTAAGCTTAAGCTCTTTGAGCTCCTTTTGACCCAAGACAAAGGGAAATGTTCCCAAGGCAGAGGAAGCACTAGCAGGTTTTCACTTACACATTAGAAGGATCCCAGAACGAGATCTGACTTGCTTAGGTAACCATAGGCTCAAAAGTAAGCCTGAAGATGAGCATTAGTTTGCTTATCAACACTTTGACAGCTCAGCTGCACCTCTGCCATCTGTAATGCTGAAAGTCCCATCAGTGTCAGGCAGTAACCATGGGCTGTGCCCAGGGCTCTGGTCAGTCTCCTGCCCTGGCCACCTCTCAGCAGCTTGGTGAGGCTGGCACTAAAGCCTAGACATATATTAGTGCTTCTCAATATTGCAAAATTTATAAGGGCTCCAGCATGAAGCTGCTTGTCTTCACCTGGTAAGGGTGTGCACAATTCTACCTCCAGTGTTTCTTTGGTGCAGTATTGGTGTTACTGTATTTCAATTCACTGTTTTCAGATATTAACATTTTCCCATAAATCTGACATAAAATCAGTTCTGTGGGATTCTTGGGAGGAAAAGGCACTTTGAGTCCTTTCCTTTTGTGTCCCCAGTTCATGTCAGATCAGAGCAGTATTTCAACTTTGACAAATAGAAGAAGCTTGTAACTGGATTGATAACTGCTTTGGGATTAGGGGGAAAAAATGAAGTCAAAGTCTTTAAATAAGTTGTTTAGCAGCCATGAGACAAGGAAACCCCTGAAAGCCTCAGCAATGAACGTGAATCTGGAGCTATAAGCCCACAAATTCCTTTGGGGAGGTTACCTGAACAAAATCAGTGATGTGTATGAAACTTTGAGCATGAAAGCTTTTCAGTTAGGTGACTTGAACTAAAAACAAATACAAATAATATTTCCTTCCTTGTAATGATCGCGTTCAAGCAGAAATCACCTACACATGACTGAATTTTTGAGACTTATGACTTTCTGAGCCATTAAAAAACAGAGCAAACAAAGTTGTGGCAAGGCAAGGAACTGCCCACAGATTTATCCAGTGCCACCATCAATGCACAACTCTGAGGACTCTCATTTGAGAGACTCATTTGCTGACTTTTCAGGCTGGAATCTACAGAGCAGGCAGGTCCTTCAGAGTCTGGACAAGATCTAACATAAAGAATAAATCCAGAATTTTTAGATATTTGTGACATTCCAAGGCTGAGATTTCAAGTGCATTTTGTGGTTTTGACATTATCTATCTTCATATAGGATCATTGCAATCAGACACAACTTCGCACAGGGAAGGCAATTTCCACAGAGCAGCACATTTATCTCCTCCTCATTTGTTTCACTTCCCAAGGAACCAGATGCATCTATCCCTGACCAAATTCTGTCTGAGGAAAAAAAACCATTAAAATTGACTGTATGTGATTAAAATAAAGAATTAGGGAATGTATCTTCATAACAAGCTTGTGTGAGATGTGTAGATTTGGACCTGCCTGAGCATGTCCATGCCCCTGCTCATGGCAGCAGGGATGTGTCCTGTTGCTCTCTCCTGGCAGCACAGGTGAGAGCAGGGACAGGGACAGTGCAGACTGCACTCCCACACAGCTTGGCAAGCCAGGCACACTGCAGCTCTCCAGGGCTGGAGTTGTTCTCCTTGGCACTAGCTGGGGCACATGCTGGAGTCTTGTGTACCTGTAACAGAGCCCTCACCCTCATTTTCTAGGTCTGCTCCTATTTACCAGTCCTAACTATTACAAAGCTGCTACTGCCTTGGAATTGGAATTATTGGAATTGCTTCTGACATATATTTAACACTAAAAGGTTCATTGTCACTGTGTTATATTCCAAAGTTCCAGCTCCTGCTACTTGGATTATCAGTAAAAATTTAAATTCTTTTTCATTGTTTTTTCATCTACTGCCTTGAGCCATCTGGATGATAAGCATTAATATAAATGATTGCTTCAATTATTAACACTCGTGACCTTTGCTAAAATGCAGCAAGGAGGAGAAAAGTTAAATCAGGATGTTTTCTAATAGCAATAATCAGCAGGAGGTCTCAGTGGGAAAGGAAAAACATGGAGTTGTATTATCTGGCAGCTCAAACATGGAGGCAGAGGAGAAGCAGAAAGCAGGAGGAGAAGGATTTGATGCATGTTCCACTTCTACCTCTGTATCCCATAGTACTGTCATGTAAAACATTACAGAGAATTTAGTGAGACATGAAGCCAAGAGAGACACTTGGTCTGGCCCAGAACAACAATATTCTTACTTGGTTTAGAGAGCTGAAGCACATTTCTAAAATGTTCTTAATGCTGTGATTCCCAAATAGACAACTAGCCTCTCAGGTAGTGTTCTTCAGTATTTATTTTCCCTGGTACTCTGAGGACCACAGACAGTAACAAACCACTTGGGTTTTGCCAAGCTCCTTTCAAGTTTGGATTTATGATAATGCTCAGGCAAGGGACTGAATGGGTAAGCAGTATTCCCCCCATGGGGATGATGGCTTTGGTCTGTGCAAAGTGCAGAGTTCCCTGTTTTCTTCTGGTTGCAATCCCTGTGCTGAGTGGCGGGGGGGGACACAGCACAGAGAGAACAGCAGGTCTCCCTCCCACATCCAGCTACATTCACTCCACTCTGGGGTGCATGCTGTAGCTCTGTCTTAATCTCAGTCAGGGAACAGTCCAAAAAATACCAAAGAGTGAAGATTAGCAAAATGGGAGCCCAATATGGCAGGATGCTCAGGCAGAGAATCTGCTCCTCTCCCCAGAGAACTTAGTAATTTTACCATCTGGATGTTCTGCAATTCTCAGTCAGTTTCAGCCACATGGTTTCCCCAGGGAATATGACAGCAATTAATGGTGATTTTCTCAAGTGGAGAAATTGTAATGTTGTCACTCATGGATGAAGTTCTGTGTGCTGGCTGGAGCAGCAGTGGCTTGGATGATTTCCATGGATTCACCCTGAGCAGTAGGGTAAAGACACAGCTTTGCCTCCTGGTGCATGGACCCCTGGTAGCTCAAACACAGAACAATGTGAGACCTCCAGGATTTTCAACCTGTGTTCCAAAACTTCTGGTACAGAATTTTGGTGCAAGACTAGCAGTGTACTGGTTGAAATAAAGTAAAGATGTTAATTAGGATTTATTTACTGAGTTATGAAAAAAACCTCTGCTCTCATGTTGAGATGCATTGGTTTTGTTGCTACCAGTAACATCATTGTTATAAATAGCTCTGCTTAAAATAGTGCCTAGGGCACTTGAGTCTTTTCCCACCCACAGTTGGAGCCATCTCTCATCCTCAGTTCCTTCCCCTGGCTTGGTCAATTCCCTAGCACACATCTCTCCTAACACAGAGCATGGGGAGATTCTCCTCGTGGCCATTCCCCTTCCTCTCTAAACTGAAGGAGGAGCACCTTGACTATCAGATGATCCAAGCTGATCCAGCAGCACACCCACACCTGGCATGGATGCTCTGTCTGCTGCAGGGGGTCTGAGACTCCTGGTAGTAGCTAAATCTCCTCAGCTGAACAGTAAGTGTTGGATTTCCCAGACAAGGGTTTTTATTAATTCAGTCTTCATAGCTTTTAGCAGACAAAGCATGCTCCCCAGCATTAGTTATCTTTGATGGGACAGCTTAAACTGCACTAGGCCCTTTGAGGCTGGGGCAAATAATTAATAGATGCTCATCACTTGCAAATCTGTCTGCTCTCTGAAGGACTCCACTAAATGCCTGAGAAAGGCACTTCTCACTTATTTCCTCTCCTGGAACAGAAAACCTTGGCAAAACTGCCTTGTGATACTAAGGCTCTCCCTCTCCCTGAATTAAACAGGTGGTGCCTGTCAGCAGCTCAATGGGTTTTACACAGGAGGATGCCCACAAGCACCTCCTGGCAATGCTCCCTCTCCCTCCAACCCCAGCAGGTTAATGGTCTCTGCCCAGACACCAACTGGGTGATCAGTGACCCTCCCCAGGATCAGTGGCAGCTCTCTCCAGCTGCACTTTATGCAGCACCAGGCACTGCAATCAGCTGTGACATAATTAGGAGCAAGGAGCTGAACATATGCAGAGCTGGTTTGGGAGCCTGAGGCAAAAGTCTTTTGTTCCATCAGCTGGTGGGCTGAGTAACAGAAATTCTTAAATAAGTGGTGCTGGGCTCAAGAAAGTATTCAGAGTATAAGAGAAGGAATTTTTTCTCTGTTTCATCTGAGGAAAAAACAATAAAGGGAGACAATAGGAAATTCCCAGGGGCTTCTTTTAAAATAAGTTGATCATAATATGAAATAATGTCAAAAACTTGTGTATAAAAATTGACACAATCTGTGTTGACTAGAGACTTTGATAACAGAATAATTGAAAAGCTATGTTAAAAGGAGGTAAATAAATACTCTGAAAAGTATAGTCCAAGGAAAAATTACTTCATTGTTGTGCTTCTGTTGAGTTTAGACAATGGCTGTGGTTTTCCCCACACTGAAGGAAGAAGCACTTTTCAAGTGACTGATGGAGCATCTGTTATCTTCTCTGTCCTTATTGTGGGAGCCATGAGAGCAGAGCATGGAGAGGTCAGGTGGGACACCCTGTGGTGGGCAGCAGCTCCCACCCCAGGGTGGGTCAGAGGAGGAGCACCCAGTAACCAAACCACCTCAGCACATGGCAAAGCATACCCATGCAAAATTATCATCTTACCTCAGGGAGTAGATTCGGTTTTCCTACCATCTGCTTGTTCTATATTTACTGTACAGTGAAGACTGAAATGCATTAGAATAAGTAAGTAAAAGACCAATCCATATGGGTTCCAGAGTCCTTTGAATTATCTGCAGGCTCATCAGGAATCACTCAGCTGTCTATGTGAACACTCAGACCTCAGAGCCAGTGACACTTGCATGGAGATAACTCCTTCTCTCCCTTTCTCCTATGAATCCCCTGAGCTTAGACAGAAGCCCAACATTTATTTCATCAGTACTGGGCAATCTCACACTTCAGAGCCACAAGTTATCAGCACTAAAGATGGAACGGGGCACCAGAAGCCACACACTGCATAAGTAATGGAGAGCAGAACAGGTTTGTCATCTCCTTTTGCCTCAAACCACTTTACCCCAAAGCAGCTGGAATGCACAATAACATTGCCACAAAGGACAGCAGGTCCCAGGCCCTGTGCCAGGTCCACATTCAACTGGAGAGCTCATCCCCTCTCCTGGCTTGTTACTGACTTCAGACCTCACGTTCTGGATGCTTTGGTCCCCATGACAGAAAACCTGCCAGGCACAGTGACAGCACAACCCTCTGGGAGAAACAGAAAAAGCCCTTTTTGAAGTTAATGTTCAGTAAAAAATGTATGAAGTCCTAAGAGGCGGAGGGAGACAGCAATCCTCTTGGGTCTGTTTGAAAGAGGCAGATGTGAGTACCTCTAAATGACATATGTGAATTTGATTCATTAAGCAAAGGTCTTTGTTGCCTTTGTACCTGCTTAGGAGACAGCAGGAAGGAGGCATTGCTGTCAAGCCATTATGCACAGGCAGGAACCCACATTAATCACTCCACATTGGCTGCCAACCATCTCAGACAAAAGGGGCACACCCCACTTTGAACGAGCATGATGGTTAGAAGCCACTTGTAAATTAGTGCAGATAACCTCAGAAGACTATGGCTGGCTAGCACAAATGTGGTGACTCAAAAAATGAAAGGAAAAGGTAATCAATAATTCAGAAGATTTTCTGAATGAGCTATGATTCAGTGTGCTCCAAGCCCTCAGCTCTCATCTATTCTCTTTCTGCTTTCAGCTCACTGGAGCAAGTTAAACATTTTTTGCTCCCTTTGATGCATATATAAACAGATAAGCTCATTGAAGTGGCATGGCATGATAACATGTATTTATGATACTGGACATGTACAGCCCTATTTATCTATCACCATTAGCAAGGGTCCTCTGAGACATATTGCCATATTGTATTGAAATCCCCATTGTACCCAAGACCAGTCCCCATTCCTGACAAGTGTCACACTGGCTCTGCCATGCTCAGTTATCAGCTAAACATGAAAATGCAGTGCATAAAGAGGTCTTTGAAAATCCTGCTTCAATGTCTTTGCAATTTATGGCTGTAAATATTTCCTCATGGGATTGAAGGGTGAACGGTGTCTCCATTCCTCTTTGCTCACAGAGACACACAAACGTTTACATTAAATTTAAATTACTTATATAAGAAGTAAAATTTCAAATTTACTCCCCTGCTTCCTCCACATTTTTCATAAAGGATTGAAATGTCCTTTGATAATACTATGTCCAAGCCACTTCCTCAATTTTAAACTGAACTAAACATTTACTGTATAGAAATCTATGGAACGGTAACTGGGACTCTGAAAAGCTTTATGTTCCATGATTAACAGCATACTGAATTCAGAAACAAAGGTGTTCAAAATGTAGTCTTTTGGAGTTGGATAAAAAGACAATTATTTTTTCATTTCAAATCCTTTCGGTTACAATATGTATAATAGACTTGAAAATTTACAGGGTGTTAATGTTCTTAAGTGTTCTGCCCTCTTCATTTTAGGGAATGATACTTTTTCCCTAGAAAGGACTAAGTAGATGCAAAAGTGACTCAATCTCTAAAGCAGCTGGTAAACATTAGGCTGATAGTGTGGTTCTACTCTGACAAGTTGCTTTATAAAACTGGTAATTGAACCTATCCATTTTGTGGTGTGTATTCCAAGCCAAAGCAAAACAGTGCCAAAACTAAATATCTTCTTCTTCTTACTCCTGTTAGCCCAGCACAATTAATGCAACCAAGGGAGAAGGAGCTGCACTAAGGCTTCTCTGCATTTTACTTGGGCATCACTGAGATAATGGAGTGGCTGAGCCATGACAGGAAGTTCAGCTGCAAACAGCCCATTAAGGCTGATAGACCTCTAATAAGCAGACCTTCAGTAAGATATTGAAATAAAGAAATGACTGTGTGATGTTCCAGATCAAAGACTTCATGACCTCAGTCTGCCAGTGCCATTAAAAAAAAAGTAGCTTTTTTATAGAGTTGCCAGAGAATGAACTGGACCATTATTTTGGCCATTTTAAGCAAACAAGAATCAAATAATCATATAACAAAAGAATAACTAATCACAGGCTATAGAAGAATAGATGCACTAAAGAAAAAACACAGATTACCACTCTATTTAGAAATAATTATGTACAACTTGAAGGAAATACAGTGAAGTATAAACAAGTGAGGTCAAGCAACAGATTCCCAGTTTCAAAGCAAAATGTGCTGCACTATTTTAAGTTTTTAATGCAGATTACAAAACTACAAACCAAATTCAGTTCCCACTAAAATCTGTGATGGAAATTGATTTGGAAAAAAAAATATGCTTTACCTGGAACTTCAACACTATTTTTTCTTTTTTTTTGTAGAATGAAAAAGAAGAAAATACATAGGGCTATATGTACTTATATAGCTTATAACTAACTACAACAAAAGGAGAGAAAGTAAAGGAGATTGCTTCTCAGAGTAAAGCTGTTTCCATCTCCCTTCTACTTCTTTCCATCTCGTTTCTACTCTCTTGTTTCTCATTAACTGATGGAAGTGGGGACAGAATGTTAAGAAATATGAGGTCTCAGTGCATTGCCCATGTGGAAGGCAGTTCAACAGGCAGTTCCAAAACTGAGCCATTGTTTCCATCTTTGATCAAAGAGTTACTCAAAATCCATGAGTAACTTATGAAATATTGAAGGTGAAAAAACCCCAAAATACAGTGTCTTCTAGCTGCAAAGCAAAAATAAAAATTCTGCCTGAAGCAAGAGGAGTGCAAACTGTGCTATTTCTGAATCTGATTGTCACAGATGCATGTGGGTGCTCTCTTTAATGTCCTTTTAGAAACCTGGAACCCCATCACTTCCTGGAATACTTCAACTGGAAAATTGCCCTTTTCTTTTATTGAGCTTTTGATTAACTGCAAAATATGATAGGTTTGTGGAGATTTTTGTATTTCATGTACTATCTACTGCAAATTTAAATCTTATACAAGGACTTAAATTGAACAGCACACATGAAATATTTTCTGAAACATCCATAGTCTTATTTTTCTCCACAGCTTGAAAACAAAGCAGCAGTATACAAAACACCCAGTGCCCAGAAAGACTGGCTATTCATAATGCATCACCAGAAGTTCACTCTCTTACCAGGGAAATATTTGCATTATGCTACTGCTTTTCTTCAATTCTCTATGTGTATTTACTTTTTACAGGTGGATAAGTACCTCCATGCACTGATATTCCTCTTCTGCCATTGCTCCAACGTGGGTCAGGATATGCAGGGCTTTTTATCTGATAATCTTTTCAGAACTTGGGAAGAACTTCAGGACAAATCCAGTAACCTCTTTGGAAATTAAAAGGTTGTTGCTGTAATAGCAAACATTCTTGATGCCTTACCTAATACTAGCTTCTGTGTTGAATGAAGGAAAAAGTCTCAAGTGTAATTCCTCAAGCATTTTGCTTAGACTTTAATAAAAACACTTGTATCCTTCCAGGATGTGCTATGTCTTCAAAAACTCTGATACAGAAATTAGAAGAGGTTTCTTGGTTTAGGAAATTAAATGACACAATAGAAAAAGACATTATTTCTCTTATCCTTTATTTATCTCTTATCTTTTCGTCCTTGGAAATGTTGAAAAAGCCATATAACCAAGATTTTGTAAAGTGATCAGAATCTGTTTCATCCTCATTTTCTGGACATTTACCCCTGGAGCTGTTATATCACAAGGTGCTATATAGTACTACAGTAAAATCTCAGGTTCCAAACTGCTCAGGCTGACCCCATGGTGTTAATGGAAAGACACTTTTTATCCTTCATTCTGCCCTCTGAGTGGAGGAATAACACTGCCTTGCCTTCCTGCAGCACCCCTGGAGGGTAGTCAGTGCTTGTGAATCATTCCTGATGCATTCATGATTAATGCTACCAAAAAGCACATGAGAAAAGATCAATCTACAGAGTGTGGGTGGAAGAGCTTTCAGTAAATAAGACCAGGGTTTATGTGGTAAACATGAAGGAACAGTTAAAGTACCAATAACTGATCAGAACACAAGGCATGAGACAGAAACCCCATGACATGTATGAGGTGATGTAAATCAAAGATGGTCCCATAAAGCAGAGATAAGACAAATTAAGGTGCATAGACAATCTCAATTCTGGCATCTACCAGTTTTGTGAAAGCCTGACTACAATTTAACAATTAATTAAGAAAAAAAAAAAAAGTACATGGAATACTCTCAACACTTAATCCAGCAGTTTATTTATAAGAAAAGCTGTACCTGAACCATGGTATAGTCAAGAAAGTGTGGCTGGTCAGCTACTGGAGCACATAGTAACAAGTTAGAGTTAAAATCCTTGCTTGGGCACAGATTTCTGTGTAACCTGAATTATCTAGTTCATTTCCAATGCTATAAAGTAGGAATAAAGATATTTCCTACATTTTTTGACAATAATTAATTTTTATTTCCTAGCACATGAGATCTGGAAAGGAAGTATGTCACTAGGAAAAAAAAGTAAGTAAATATTAATCATCACATCACTAACACTACTACAATTTTTTCTGCGCTTCACATTCTCCTGTCTTCATGTAAATTCTATTACTTTAAAAATACAACAAAAAAAGAGCCTCAAGGAAGAAAACATCTTCTGTCTAGGATTTAAATTAATGCAAAGGTAGCACTTACTATGCTACCAAAATAATTTAAATTATCAAGAGTTCCTACATGCCCTAACCTTAGCATTGGCTGCCCAATTGAAAATTGGTTCCTTATATTGAAAATGGAAAAATGGGAAAAGTCTATGTTTCCAAAACATGAGTTTGTTTTTTCTAGTGATTTAGTGATTGTATTCAATGCACACAGCACTGAATGTGACAGCAGGCTTCAGAGCTGCCCAGAGATTTAGATTACTACAGGAAAGAACCAGCCTGCTCCTACTTGAGCCATACATGCCTCCTGCTGGCTAAACCATCTGACCTTCTTATTTGGGTTGATAAACCAAATAGTTCAACTATGTGTTGGTTATTCACCTGAAAGAAAAAAAAAAAAAAAAAAAAAAGAAAAAAGAAAATAAAAGGAAAAAAAAGGCAAAGCAATTTTTTTCCTTTTATAAGCCTTTTTTTTCATTCGAAGTAGTAGACGGCTCCTCTAACTTTCAGGAAAAAGTTAATTTTAAATGGAAATGTGACATTTGCTTTCAGATTGAAAAGATAATTAACTCAAATTGAATTTGACTGGAGTTTTTTTTTTACTGCTTTTGTATTTCACAGAGAAGATATTACTTCAATTTGGTTTTGACCCAAAAATGCTGCTTTTTTTTTTTTTTTTTTTTTTTTTTTTTTGTCTTCCAGAGGTTATCTTTGAACCGAAAGATCAGTAATTCTGAGCTCTGGTGCTCTGGTTCTACCAAGATTTCATCTCTTTTCCAGTCTGTCTTTAGCCCAGGTTTGTCATAATATTTTGCTAGCCTTGTGCAATTTTACATCTAAAGTTTGATCAAATCACTATTTCAAGTCTGATCCAAACATAGCATCCCTTAATCTAATCCACTCCTATTTTACTTTCTTAAAATAAATTTTAAAAAAAAAAATCTTATTATTTAGCAGAGTTTGCTTCTCTGGAAAACTACTCCTAGTACCCATCCAGATACAACAGAATTTTTGTTACAATGGAAAGGTAAGACTTTTGCTGTTATGGTTGTTAAAATACTCAGAAACAAAGTGAGTACTTCTGTCTCTGAATGGACCAGAGATGCCAAAGCAGGGCCCTGATCACAGTAGAAGAACCCCCACATCTGCCTGCTCTGCAGGACTCCTGATTTCAACTGGCCCTGCAGTGTCCCCACACTCAGAGTCACGCTGGTAACATGTTCATGTCTTTGCCTGGCAAGGGACACATCCAGATCTGTGACCTGACAGGCTGACATTTCAAACAACACCTTCTGACTTTCTGCACTCCACATAAACACTGATTGCAATACAATTTATTGATGATTACATTAATGGACATGAAAACCTCCTCCACAGTCTCTTCACTTTTTCCCCATAAGACAGCTTTCCTTTCCAAACCACACAGCACTGTAAAACAAAGTTCCTTTTCTGGGTCCCATAAGCACCTGTAGGTCTTTGTACAGACTGGCCAACGAAGTGACTGAGTAACTAAGCACAGTGACAGAGAGGAAAAGACTTAACTATTTTCTCTCGTTAAGCTACAAGGTTTGACAAATAACACTTCATTTCTTTGGAACTTCTTTCAGCACCTAAGAGCACTCTCAGTGTGCTAACTTCCCCATCATCTGGATGCTTAATGGAAGTGAACTATACATGTTAATAGCAGGTAAGTGTGCCTTGACCAAAGTACAGAGATCCACACACCAGAGATGG
The DNA here is from genome assembly GCF_029582105.1 of Oenanthe melanoleuca. Lineage (NCBI taxonomy): Eukaryota > Metazoa > Chordata > Aves > Passeriformes > Muscicapidae > Oenanthe > Oenanthe melanoleuca. Next base: position 43,631,226 of record NC_079339.1, read on the forward strand.
TCATTACTTAAGACGAAGGGCCTGAGGACCACAAATACAATGGTCACTATCATATTTATAGAAAGTACCTCCAATTTCTTGGCCTTCACAGCTTGACCTTACACATGACAGAAACATACATCAGCAACCCCCTTACAGAGAACTCAGATTAAATTTGCTGTAGGCAAGCCCCTTGCTATGGGTGAGGAGCAGACAAGCAGCAGAAACACAGGGAAGGATGTGTGACTAATGATGGGCAGGAGAAACAGCAAGAACAGCCTGAACAACTTTTGCTGTTGCATTAAATTGCCTTAAATTAAATGCCAAAAAATTTGGGAAGTGCCAAATAAAAGCTAACAAGCTCAGATTGCTTCATACAGAATTGTAAGTGGGCAGGGCTAATTTATTAGTGCTCAGCCTGAGGAAGGGAGGTCCATTCTACAGAGAGGAAGCCACCTGTTTTCATAGATTAGTGAAGGCTTAGCAAGGCAGGAAACTTAAGCAATCAAAAGCAGGAATGAAATCATTCATTTAAAGCTCTTGTTAGGCTGTGAAATATAAAATAATTTCCTTCTAAAAAGTAATTCATAGTTGCAGGGTGAGATAGTAAAAATTTTATTTTCCAGTTTAAGATAAGCCTAGATTTCAGAGATTCCTCCTCTTCTCCTTCTTCTGAGAAATGCAGTCATACACCTTTCTTCAAACAGCAAGACTTGCTGTTTCTAAACAACATTATAAATGCTGTTATAAATCATTCTCAGCAGGCAGCTGCGCTGAAGGAATCCAAGGGGAAAAAAGTGAAAATTGCAGCCTTTAAGGGGATATTTGTGGCTGTTTTGTATTTAGTTGTTGTGTTTTTTTTTTCTTTGCTTGACAAAATATGTTTAGTTTGTCAAATTGAGCTACATGAGACTGAGAAATGGAAATGAAAGAATATAACTGGCTTCACAGCACAGCATGAATTCCCTACAAGGTGGACCTGCTCTAGGATAGGGTCTGGGCTAAACACTTGAGTAGGCTGTTGTCTTACAGACACTTGTGTTTGGAGGGTTAAACACTTTGGTGTAAATCTGACAGCACATCTTGTATCTCCTGGCACCAAAGGCACACCTGAAATCTTGTTGTGACTCAGACAGTGCCTATTATTTCCCTTGTTACAAAACACACAGTCACCATTCGTTTGTGCTTAATCCCTCAAGCAGCTGCTGCTCTATTCACTGTGGAGGAGTTATCGATTAGCCCTGCTCCAGCCTCTCTACACTTCAACAGATGTGACAATGATTGCCAGAGCTCTTGGTCTTCCTGCTGTGACATTTTAAATGTGACTCCCAGGCCTGTAAGTTGGCATCATAAAAATGATCTCATGAGGTTCCTGTCTGTATTTAATGACTCTGCAAAACAGCCTCAATTTATGTGCTGTTTTGTTTCTTTTTTCAATCATAGTGTTCCTAGCTTGTGCCCTGGAATGCACTGGGTGTTTCTTTCCCACAAACACTTGCAGGAAGAAGAGATGTGAAGGCCCAGCTTCTGCCCTTTGTGGATTTTTTTTTTGTGTCTCTTTTTCTGCCCAGATATTCATGCAAAGGGAAAGCAAGCTCTTCATAAGCACAACCAAGATTCATAGTCATCACATGCTTTGGAATGTAATACAATCTTAATTTACTGCTTGATTCTTCCCAGCCAGATAATTGTACTTAGAAGGAAATAGTGGCACAGGTCCATTTAACTAATTGCTTCAAGTCAAACCTATGGTGTCCATCCATCCTGTTTAAATTGGGTTCAGTAATGACATTTACATTGCTCTGCTTCAGAAATGGCACTGTCAAAAGGGCTCTCCATCAAGAAAAACATCAGCCCCTTATGCCAGAATGAAAGGAATGGATGACCCAGAGGCATTCTCCTGCAGTGGGGAAAATCTCCAGGGTGCCCCATGGAAATGATCTAAAGCTTTGCTAGAAAGCAGTGACAACTGCCAGGCCAAAAAATGTGCCATGATATCTCTGTGGGCTACTTCTTCCTGAACTATTCACTTTTAGGATGCTACTTTATTATTATATATTAATTTATTGTTTTAAAGGCAACTTTAACTGGTTTTCTCGAATGTAATGATTTTTTTTCAAAAATACTTGGTATTATGCAAAACAGCAGACTGTACTGAGAAAATAATTTTTCAGCAAGGATCTTAGTGCAACCCTCAGCACCATGCATAGAGATTCTAGAGGGAAAAAAAAAGGTATTTTACAATTTGTTACACATCCACCCTTTGGGTTTTTGCTGGCTTGTTGGGGTTTCTTCTTCTTTTCTTTGTCTTTCTCAATCACCTCTAGGAACAGTGACTTGGGTCAATTTGCTAAATAGGTCAATTTGCTGGAGGATTCCAGAAATTTAAGTACCATCTCTATACCCCACACAATAGGTCACAAAGTCAGAGCAAACAGCTGTAACTTGATAAAGCCTGGACCTGGAAATCAAGTGAACAAGCAGAATGTGCACAAACTAGAAAATGCAAATAATCATTTTTGCATGAAAAATAAGAGTGATGCATGAAAATAAGAGTAGCTGAAGTAGGTAAAATTAAGAGAGTCATGTTTATAAGGAAAGAGATAATTTTGGAGATGGAGGTGGGCTTTGGAGAAGTATGTATTGACTTGCACAGTTAATGCACAGCAAGCAGCAAGAATCAGTATGGACTGAGTAGCACAAACAGCATATAAAAAGCACAAATTCAAGGGAGATTGTTTTGCTCAGTTCAGAGAAGATTTTTTGTTTTGTTTTGTTTTGTTTTCTCTCAAAGTCAAGCAAAGGCTCAGACATGAGGGGTCTCTATACACACTATGCAGAACTATGAACCAAGATTACTGGAATTATTTTATCACCCTGATTTGCTGACAACAGAAACCATAGTTCAAGAGTTTGCACTCTCTGTAAGTGGACTGGCCTGTGTTGCAATTTCCCAAGCTGAAGGAAAAACAAGACAGTGAGGAAAACTGAGGTCCAACATAGAAAGTAGTCAAAAGAAAAACATCAAAAAATAGCAAAAAGACAAAAGAATTCACAGTAAAAGACAAACCAAACCTTGTCTGTGCTTCCCAAGGTCAAAAAGCTTCACCTCATCTCTCCATCTGTAATTTCTTCCAATCATCCTGGCAAATTATTTCTATATAGAGAAACTAGGAAAGAGGGACAGAACCTCCTCAAAGTTCTGATTCTTGCTTCCCTATTGACTGGTCACTAAATGCAGGAATGGCTAAGTATGAGTAGAAGTATGGCTGGAAATTTGTGTCTCTCTTTTGAAACCAGCCCAGCACCATGGCTTCCCAAACCTGGATCATCAGCCAGAGAGAAAAGGTAGAAGGGGCAAAAACAAGCTCAAAGGTCCAGCAAAAGTGATATTATCAGCAATGCACAGTTTTCTAGAGATACACAAAAGAGTAGGTTAATTAAAATTCCTGTTCTCTTGCTGGATGATAAGACAACAGAAAGAGAGAAAGAGAAAACAACAGGAAAAGTGTTCTCATCTGGATGGTCTTTGTTGCAATTTTTTTTAATCTTTTAAAACATTACATCATAAAATAAAGACAATAGCAGCAAAACTTATCAAGTTGGTACAAGCACAAACTGCTCTGCACCCTGGTAATGACATTTCTGAAGTTTTCATTTTTCTGAGAATGCCTTTCTAAAGCACCATTGAATCTTACAGAAACAGTGAAAGAGGGACAGAGACAAGAAAGTAGATAGAATATCCTTGCAAGTGGTTTTACTGATTGTTTATAGTATAATTTGAAGTTGATCAGGAAAAAATAGGACAGCATCCCAAAAAAAAACATTTCCCCAAATTTTAAGAAACTTCTTTTTTAAACATAAAGCTGAAAATACCTAATAGTGAGTGTTTTGTTAGTACTGTCCAAGGTCCAGTTCAGGTTCTATTAGAACTTGGAAAAAAATCACTCAAACTACATTGAACACTGCCCTGAATACATTTAAATTGTTGGGAGGATATGATCTAGACACAAACTCTGTTTTTTTCTAATTAAAGCTACTGTATGAATCCAGGATCTGAGAAACTGCTAAATGGTAGGCTGAAAGCTGTTATGTTTGGCTTACATCTCACAACAGGCACCATAAGCTTTCCTCTAGAGAGCATCCAGCTCTCACTAAAAAAAAGAACTTTGGGGATAGAATGCATTTTGGAGACAAAAGTATTCTCTCTCACATGCCAAATATCACCTGCCTTTGCTTTGCTCTCAAGATCAGCAAGGGAAAGCAGATCCTCTTTGCCTCAAAAGGCTAAATGCTATAGAAATGTCCTTTTCCCTTTAGAAGCAGCAGCCCTGTTATTTCCTGGTGATGACTTAGCTCAGGTATGTAACCAGAGAGGAGGGAGCACAAGAAGTTCTCATCTACCTGCGTGGAGTGAGGAGGTCTCACCAGTGAATCTGTGTGCAAGAACCAGTTGTGTGTGCTATGTCAGGAGTGTTAGCATGGGGCAATTCTTCATCTGGCTCCTGAGAACTCTCCAGTGTGGTGCACTAGGCTTGCCTTTAGAGTGACCTTCCCATCCCAGCATGATCCAGCTCACAGACTACACACTGGCTACATCAGGACAACTCCAAATTAGCTTTTGCAGCTGCTTCCTCAGTGATTTCAACAGCACAAGTCAACAGACTAACAATGCTATGAACTGCAGCTGCAGTCCAGTTCAGCAGTGATATTAAGGAGAGTAACTGTTACTGACAGTAAAGAAGATGGGGACCTTGGGAAAATTTCAGCAACCCAAAGGAGTTTTCAGATCTACATTTTTTTGGTGATACATTTCAGCCAACTAGTTTCATACATTAATCTACAAGCCTTTATTTGAGTTCCACAGATTTCTGTTGATCTGCCTTGTGTTTCCATTGATATTTAAATGCTTAGGGAACTGTTTCTGAAGCTGAGCTTATTTGTGTTTGTGTTATTGATATAATGCCATTCCAGTAAGTATAAATTGCACAGTAGAGATGAGCTATAACAGCAGGTCTTTGCTATAAAAAGTTTAAAAATAACAAGAGAGCTTCACTTTACTGCACAGACTTACAGGGGCAGATTTTGGCCTAGATTAGACAAAACATAGCTCAGAAGAAGTAAATGTACAGGGAGGACTGAAACAATCCCCAGTCACCTTTCAAATTCATATCTGTTTAGTAGGAGACTTCCTGGTCTAAGTTAGTATACAACATAACATGATGCTTGGTCTTTACCTGTAATTTATTTCTAGTGGACAGTGGGAAAAGTGAGAGTAGCAGATATCATGCAACCTGACAACATAAATAAACCCCTGAGAAAAAACCAAAGCTGGCAAACAAGCAGCCCATGTACAGCATAAATACAAATACTTCAGAAAAATTAAGGGCTTTTAAGGACAAAGTTTTAATAACCTGAACTCAGACATAGTTTAATTTATTATGGGTTAGAGATTTCAGAAAGTCTCTGGTGTAGTCCATTAATGGCTTTGGAGGAAGCAGACTGGTACTAGAGACATCCTAAAGCCAGGCAGCAGAAGCTCAAGTGATTTATAATTTCATGGCCACAGTCAAAATCAGGTTTCATGAATATAAATCACTGGGGGGAGATTATTGTATTTTATTTACTATTATAATAATGTTCCTTATTCAGTGGTAATGAAATTACAAATCTTTTGAAAACCAGTATCTGCACAAGTTCAGCAATGCTTATGATGGCTAATGGTTTAGAAGGATTCCTGAAGTGGCATAGCAGAATTCTTGTGCACAAGGCAGTGGAAAGTGGGACTGCAGAGCTGACAGCTGTAGGGATACAGCAGCTGAGTCATCCTCTATGTGTGAGGGCTGCAGCTACCAAAAATCCATGTTTCCTTTGTTCTTTCAGGTCCCAATTCCCATGTTATGCTCAGAGCAGGATCAGAGAGTAAAAGTCAGTGACCCACCCTTTTGTTTGACTTCTTATTTTCAGGCTGCTTGGAAAGGGCCTAATTTAGAGAAAGAAGCTTTGAATATGGTTCAGACTACTTCTGCTAAAACTTTTCTATAATGCTGGAATGGCCTCACTAGAAATAACATGACAAGTTTTTATAGGTGTTACTAAAAGCCAGAGGATGAGAATTTTAGCCATAAAAACACCTGATGTTTGAACTGAGATTCTCTCAAGCTGCTGCAGACAAATAAAACCAAAAGATGCCCTTTAAAAGGGGAAAAGCAATTTAGCTCATTAAAATGACATTTTAGGTGTCAAGATGTTTCTGTCTGGCCCCCTAGGAAATACACCATTTGCACTTCCCATATTACAAAAAATATTACGTGTATTGAGGTATTTAATAGGCAATCATCTAGCAGAAAATATTTACTCCCCTCATAGCCTGGCAACTTTCTCAGCAAGTTTCACAGACACAGACAGGTAGAGGAATGAAAGAGAGCATTTTGCTTTCATATAACAGGTCATCCAATGCTCTGCTCAGTATCTCGCTGAGAGTTTATTGAGCATCACCTTTTGTCCCTGAACTATTATATCCCAAACCAGGGGATGCTGAAGAAAAAGCTGATTAAATGTCAGCCAGGGACTCCTGTATGGCATGGCTGGACAGAAACTAGAATGAGACACACACACCATCACTCAGAAATCTGGACAGACTGAAAACTCAGAAAGTTAGGATTAAAACTATGCCAAGATGTCACTGTCCTTCTCTTGCATCAGAGCAAACAGTTCTGTATTTGCCCAACGAATTTTGCCTCTTCACTTCTCCATGTTAACTTTTCTGTAATTTGCCTGTTGTCCAACTCCCTGCCCACACAGACAATTCCTAAAGACAGACTTTATTTTCCCTGACCCTAATCAGAAGAAATGCCCTGGCTATGGCTAAACTTTATTACACATACAGAAAATTTCACATAGAGAAAATGTATCTCCCATATCCTTACAGATGTCTGTGTGATTATGCAGAACTTTTCTATTACAGGCAAGCATTTCTTGTGAGAATCACTCATCTGAAGAACAGATAACTGTTGGGAAGGAAATAATTTCCTTCCCAACAGATGACACTGCATGCATGATGTTGATCTTGGCATTTGGTAACCAAAGAGAATTATTTGCACAACTGAATGTACTGCTAGCTTTCAGAGTCAGATGAGATACTTTTGGGTGCCAGACCTATCCTAGATGCAAAGCTCAGGATGATGCAATAAGGAATTACTTCTATTCTCAGAACGTGAATTGTGTGTCTCAGCACTCCTGAACCTTTTCTGGAATTCAAATGCAAATATGAATTGTAGCTTTCACTCCTAACCTCCTACCAATAAAACACCAGATCTGAACAGCCTTGGTGCATCCAGGCATGCTTCATCCATGCTGGCACTACAGAATTACTGATGCTCATGGATGAGACTTCAGAACATTTGCTCATCTGTGGCATTCAAGGTGTGCCCAAACCCAGCAGTAACAGGCAGGCTAAAGAGCTGCAGTGCTTGAGGAGACCTGCACCTTGCTGGTGGTTTGCCTGGGACTCGAGGAGGATGGTCACGAGCTGCCATCTGCATGTTTGTGAAGCCAAGCACAGGGCTGCCTGGCACAAAAGCCTCCAGAAGCCAGGACAGTTCTTGAGTTAAGTGGAACCTTCCCCAGGGACTGGGCTTACTGCCCTGCCTCTGGTAAGGCTAAGCCAGAGTGTAGCAGTGCACCTCAAGAGATTTACTGATGAAGTAAGCAAAATTCAATTTCTTGTGGATCTTATTGAGTTAGAGCAATCCCAAATGACCTAAAATTTTTCAGACATTACTTTTTCATCCTTGATTTTCAGACAGATAATGAAATTAGAAAGATGATAAGACATTTCAAGAGAAGTGAACCAGGAGACAGAACAAACTAAAAACTTCTTTCCTCCTCTGCACTAGTGGAATTTGGCTCACTCCTGCAAATCCAGCAGAGTCATCATATATGCAAATATGAATACTCAAAATTTGTATTCACACTGCCATGCTTCCATTCATAGCCATGGCAATCTTGAAGTCTGGTGGCCAGTTTGATTTTGAGCTGTCTTATTGTGCATAAAATCTCAGAAAGTATCAGGGAATGATACATGCATTTTTTGTGTATGCAGACATCAGCATGCAATTCCAAAAGTCCGTGTCTGCATGACCTGTGGATGTCTGCATGTTTGACTAGCTTGCAAGAGCCTCTGCTATCAACATCCATGCTTACCTTACCTATAAGCCTACAGTTTGAATTGCAAGAATATTTAGGATTTTGTGAAAGCTCAGGGAAAGCATTGCTGGTACAATCATGTGTATCACATTTCCAGCATGCAAAATCTTCTATCTGCAATGGCTCACCCAGTAGCCCACAGGCTGATACTATAAAAAATTTAGTACATTTTGCAATTCACAGCATTTTCTTCAAAAATTTACTGTGAAGTCTAGACACAATTCCATTTTCCATATTCATGTGCCCAGACAGCAAAAAGGATTTTTTTTAATCCCCACAATTTCGTTACATTTCACTTTAGTCTAAAAATGCAGAGAGCTTATGTTTAGTTTTTCTCAATAAAAGGGATAGCAAATTTCCAACAAAAATGGTACTTGAAAGGAAATAAACCAGATAATTCAAAATGCTTGTTTAAAAAGTTACAAAATATGACAGCATTAATGGCACTTAAAGCTATAAGCACTTAAAAGATTACCACAATATTTTTTTTTCCTAAATTTCTTTTTTCTTTTTCAGCAGCTTATGTCTAAACCAAACCCAGCAAAAGGGAGCAGAGAGCCCTGAGATTCTGTGGTAGCCCTGGCCCTCATTTGAATCATATATATGCTCTTATGTCTATTTTTAAAAATTCAGATTCAGCTAGAGAACAGCAGTTTGCTGACATGCAAAAGCTATAGCTTCTCTTCTGTCCTTATAGTCTTACAGCATTAAAATAGAAGGAATTTTTTCAGTGGTAGAAAGTGTGAATGAGAAATTCTTTAAAAAAAAAAAAGGTTGGCCCACTGTTTTATACTTTTAGCCAAATATCATTGAATTGATGTTACTCTTCTTTTAAACAACATAGTATGTGATGTATTTTCTTCATATGTACTTTCTTGCTGTGACTTTACGTTGAATTTTCCTACGTGAGAAAAAAAAATCCATTTGTTTCTTTTCTTTTTTTTTTTGGTTTTTTTTTTCATTGCTTAAGATAAATACCCACAGAATTTTTTTGTTTGTTTTTTTTTTCTTTCCTTTTTTTTATTTTTTTATTTTTAATGAAAAGAGAAATCCAACCCTTGCTTATGTCTGTGTTGATTTTCCAGCCAGCATCCAGCTGCTAGCTGTGTCCATGGACATTCTTTTGGCATTTAGAAAGGTAATGCATCTGACTGAAATATAGGAAAAAAAAAAAAATCTAGCTTGGATCACGTGCCAAAACGTAAACTAAGCCTTACTGAAAGTTTCTAGTTCGCTCCAATCATTTCTCCTCTTTTTAATCACCAGGGGAAGGCTTTATGGATGCATACTCCATTACAAAGATTCACTGTTTTTCATCCCTTTCATAGGCCCTTCTTGCATAGCTGCCTATTGTCTAATATCACACCATGGTAGGAGCCCTCTGGTGATACTGCCATGGTTCAATCCCTTCCTTTGTGTCTTGCCCTGGTAATCTTATACAGGCTGAAATTTCCATGTGCGTAGCTTCCTGTTGCCAATCTGCAGTGCTGTGTTCCTGATTTGTTTTGGCAGAGCAAGCTTGAGTCTTTATGGCACAGTGAAATATTCTTCGATGCTATATAATTCAGACTGAATAAGGAGTCTGTATAAGGCACGTGTCTCAATATATATGTATATAAAAACACCAACATTGTTAATTCAAGTCAAGTATCTTTGACATTTAACTTCTGTCTTAAAGTAACACTTTGTTTTTATCCTCCCTTTCTTTGGCTTCATTGGGAATCACTCCATTTTCCAGGTCTGAGTGCTGCTGGATGCAGTTGGTCAGAACTGAAGTGCTAGAAGTGTTCTTGGAATTACACATCTTCTCTGTCTCCTCCTCCTTTTTTTCTTCATCCAAGGAATAGTTTCTGAAGGTCTCATAAATTTTATGCATATCCTCAGGCATGGTCTTTTTCAAGTCTTTGTTTTTCCTTTTGGTCATCTTAGCGGACGATCCAAATTTGTTGATGATGTTGTCCTCGGACGCGCCCTGCCCGTGCTTGTTGAGCCGATCTGACCCTTTAAGGCGCAGGTTGTTAGGCCTGTTGTTGATGCTCTCCTGAGAGGAGGCCTTGAAGCGCCCTGTTTCCAAGGTAGCAAAGACAGAGCGCTTCTCTGGAGAGAGCATGTCCAAGGAGTGGGCTCGCTGGTCCAGGCCCAGGCGCCGGCGCTCCATGCTGCGGATGGTGGCTGCCCGCTGGAGTTTGTCGTGGATCTCCACGCTGAGCCGCCTGCGCGTCTCCCTGAACTCAGCTGTCACGTTTGCTTTCCACTCTGCTGCATGGGCTTTTATTTCTCCAACCTGTACAACAGGAAGAAAGAGAAATTAATTGTTATTAAAAAAGGGAAATTTTTTCCTGTAGAACAGTAGCACAAGTGCTTTCTTCTCTGGCATGAAACTGGGGAGCGGTCCCATGTCCACTGCATCCAACTGGACCCAAACTTCAGTAGCAAAGGGCTTGTAGCTTGTACTGGGCACACTCTAAACTCACCAACTGATGGCTTTTGTAATATAGAACTCATCTGCCTGTGTCACTTTGCCACCCCACACATTTTATAGCTGTGTCATGTGATGGAACATGTTCATGCTAATCCATCCTTGATTAAGAACAAAATTCCTGACTCATAACCTCAGCAGTAGATGGTCAAGAGTGGGCAAAGTTAATCACATGTAGTTAAACCAATATGCTTCAGAACAGCATAGCAGCCAGTACAGCAGTACAGGAATGTCTTTTCCTGTGCTGGTCATGGATGCAGCCGTTTAATCCCACTGAAGGTTCTGTTCAGAACCACAGAGTCACAGTTAAATACCCATTAGATAATTTCAGGTGGCCCTCTGATTCCTCCAGTCTAGGGTTCATTTTCAGAAACAAATGTAGCTGTCTTTAATGGAGGTTTCCATTGCAAAATTGCCCAAATACCACACTCTAAAGCCATCTGGAGGAGTTTTCAACACACATTCAGTATGGGCACTATAAGCATATCCTTAAATGTCCTACTGTCTTTCTCTGTTTTACTCCTTTGCACTGGAGACTGGAATAATGGCTAAGTGATGGCTGTATTCAATAACTATGCCTTCCAAAATGAGAAAAATCAAAATAAATGACCAAGCAATATTTCAGTTAAAACAGACCTTTCTCAAAGTTCAGCTAAATTAAGAACAAATTCAGGAGTACAGTATCTGCATGAGCTTATCACACACAGTGGTTTGCTTGTGCTGCTGCAGCCTGAATTCAAGATTTTGCAGCCAATAACACACAAGGAGTCATCTTTTTTCTGCAGGCCAGATGCTTAGGTGTCCATTTAGCACTGTGACAGAGGGCATCTTATATCCATGTGGGAGACCAGGTTCCCCACTGTAGGTGCCTGATGACCAACAGAACAGCTACACTCTCTGTAGTCCCCTTTATTAATGGAGATGCACTGGGGATGTACCAGGCCTTGGGGTGCAGATGCCTTCAAAAATTAGAAACAGAACTACTGCCCTCCCAAATTTCACCTGCTATTTGCTTAACCTTGCCAGGTAAGCTTAGCTAGTATACAGAAGGAGATTGCCTTAAAAATCGAAATTATATTGTTAACATTCTCCACCACACGCTTCAGCTCTAGAGTCAGGGCTATTGCCTTTCTATTTTCCACACTTATTTGAGTGTGGAACTTCACTTATTTGAGTGAAGCATTAGCAGTATGCTCTTTGAATCATGGAGGGCGTGTTCTGAGTGAATTTAATCACGCTTTCCTTGATGCTGACTACTCAGTTTCTTCAACTTTTAAAAAGAGAATACACAGCAAGGGACTTGAATCTAAACTTCTTTTCAGAACCAAACTCCCTGACATAGGAAAAGACAGGAAAATCTCCTAATTTTTAAGGAGAGAACACTGAAATTTTTTAATACAATTTCTACCTAGTTTCAGAGTAAAGGCTGGCATCTCATTTCATAGCTGCCATCCTATTGATGTGTTCTGAGTATTTCTGAGTACTCATAGAGGTGTAACCACCTTGGTTTCTTCCATTGCTTTTCCTCTTCCTTTGTGAAGGAGCTAAAGATCAGAGCTAACTGTATACCAAAGACAGATAGTGAAGTAAACCATGGGGCATTGGTCATGCAGAGCAGTTATTTCTTACTTAGACAAGCAGGAATCAGGCACTTAAATCTCTCTTGTAAAATGACAAACCACTGAGAAACTACTGATCATACCTCTTCTTGTGTCTTCTTGGACAGGACTCTTAACCAGTCTCCAATCATACTCAGAACAGCAGCAAAGTAGGCAAGGCCAACAAGGATCCAGAACCACACTAAGGGTTTATACCACTCCATGTATTTGATGTCAAGATTTCCTCCTGAAATAAGTATATACTTATGCTTACAAGTCATGAGGTGCCAAAATTATTACAAAATATCTGCAAAATTCTTACAAAATTCTGAAAAATGCCTAAAAATATTTCTTAACTCTTGTCAACAGCACTGTAGCTCTGATAATAAGACCAGAAGCCTGTAAGATGGGAGGAACCCAGTCTGTTTTAATTTAAAAGTCTTCAAAATTATCTTGTTCTGGTGCTATGTGACCTGCCAGAGCACCCAGTAAACACTTTCCTTTGTATTGCTCATAGGCTGAAGCAGCTCTGAAATTCTCCTTTGTTAGTACTTGCAGCATCACAAACACATGTCCAAGAAGAAAGTTTAATACAGCTAGTCTTCCTTATTCTGAACTGCCTGCAGCCTCATAGTTGAGAAAATCTAGAGATCAACCCCCTTACGTTATAGAGTTTCTCGACTTTTTTGGGTTTAGCTACAGGATTGAGAGATCTGCATGCAAAAGAAGAAATGTAGCTTTGTCTTCCAAATTAGGTTGTCTGACAGGAAGCCAACTACGCATTAGCCCTGAAAATAAGGCTATACAGTCTGCTTGGGTATCACTCAGAGGGATGCGTTCTCTGGCCAGTGACTTCATAAGAGATATGGGTCAAAGCAAGCAACAAATGTACTATATTGTTCTTCATGCAAGTCTCTGGTTGAGCTGGCAAAACAAGAAGTGAGACATTTGGCAAACCTAATGGACTGCAAAGACCCTCCAATAAGTGCGGTAGTGACCAGATTGCTGCCTACTACAGAGTAAATTTTTACAGCAGAAAGCAACCACAACCTCATTTTTGAGACTCTCAGTCCCACCACACAGCTATGTGCACTGCAAGAATGAGAGCCAGGGCGAGGCAGGCACAGCCCTGAGTGGAGGAGAGTGAGAAGCAAAGAGTCTGCAAAGCAGCATCCCTCAATACATCATCACCTTGGTGGTAGCTGTGTAAATCCCTGCCTGAAGAGCAAGCCTACCAGGAGACTCAGGCAGAGGTCTGCATATTTCCTGCACTCTAGCCTTGGTTAGAAAGAGCTAGACACCTGTAGCTCTGTATGACTGCAGAGAGATTTTAGGGTTTTTCCCTGTTAAAAATCACCAGACAACACAGTTCAGCACTTTCCCTTTTGCTTTTTGCAATCTGAGACATTTCTATGACTCTTTAATTTTACCAAGCCTCAATATGAGTATAGTTACAGTGTTTGAACACCCCCGTGGAAGGTCAGACATTTAAAAATTGGCAGGAACCCAAATATTGGTTTTGATGTTAATCTCTCCCCATAGACTGCATGAATCACACTCTCTTTTTCCTGTCTTTAAGAGTCTGAAACAATGGGAGGTAGGGACTGCTGTTGCTATGGTACAAGAAGCCTCTTCTGATCATACATGTCCCTGAGGAAGCTCCCTAGGAAACAGATTGTCTAGATCTATCTTGTAGGGTAATCAGGTGACTGAGAAAGCATGAGACCACTTTTTTCAGCCTATCAGATACTCTGTTTTTTCAGGCTCCATGCACAGTTTTATTTCCAACTGTAGTACAAAAACCTCCCAGTTTCCCAAGAGCTGGGATTTGTTCTAGCTGGAATAAGTCAGCATAGCTCCATTGGCACTGTTTTAACCATTAAGGTATAGCATTTTTGATTTGCTGTTGAAGGAACAGAGATACTGAGAGATTAAAGTGACAGAAAAAATAAAAGGGGCAGAAAATCTCTCTCAAAACCAGCAATAAACCCCAAATCTCCTGCTGATCACCTGCCTTAAACTCTTATCATGAAACTGCCTCTGAAGTTTTCTTATAAAATTTTTTTCCATAAAATTTTTGAAAAATCCTGCTTGTTAGTAGCCACCCAGCTGTGGATTATATTCTCCTAATCATGTGCATATAAAGCAATTTAATATTCAGAGCTTTTTTACTATCACATTATTAAACAATACTGAAATGTGGTATTATTAAGAAAAATATTGTAAATTATTTTTATTTCACACTGTGATACCTCAAAAAATATCAGTGAATTTCTTTACACATCTAAGTGGTTAAAATGGACAAGCTCACACAATCACTTCTGTAACTGAATGCCTGTAAAACTTTCTTTTTTATATCTGGGTCTTTCTTTGTTAGGTGATTTATTTTCTCAATAATTCATATCTTCTATGCCAGTATGTCATAAAAAGGAAGATTAGAGTCTTCTGTACAAAAAAGACTTGTCTACTGTTCTTCAGCAAAGAAAATTTTGTAGTTTTATTTGATGTTTTTAACTAATTCTGTTTATAGGGACTAAGAAGCACAATATGACTTTTTAACATAGGCAACTTAATACCTTTAATTAGGACCACTAACAGGAATGAGGAGTAGAGGTCATTCACTGATGGGTAAAAATCCACTTATTTTAACCATCTTTTTGTTAGCAAAGCAGCTGTGTGGAAAAAAAAAAAGTACCTCTCATCTCTCCAGCCAACCATCTCAATTCCCTCTTTGGAAATTGTATATGGGCAGATATTTATAGTTCCTGCTCATATTGTATTAATCTTGGAAAGTCTCTTCCAAGCACTGAGATACATACCCCACTAGTCCTTCTCTCCTACAAGAGTTTTCCTTAACAGGGTAACTGCCATGTCAAAATTTCTGCCAAGGTTAGGAAGCAGAATGCAGGTTTTGAAATGTTGCAGCTCCTGTAGTAGCAGCCCACTACAGTATCTGACCAGTGAATTCTACAGAACTATGGCTCAGCTGTCCTTTGTAAAAGCTTCCTCCATTCATCATTTGGGCTACTTGCCTCTGCAGGCAGCCTCAGATTGAGCACTAATGGACTAATACAAATCTTTAATTCAACGGGAAAGTAATTTTACTTTTGCATAATTCATTTCATGATAAAGGATAATCAGGACTTTCCAGGCTCCCATTATCTGCACTGCTGAAGGCTCACAATCTACAAATGGCCCTTAAATCAGTCTGGTGTCGTACTGCACAGTAATCCCAACAGAAACACCTGGCATCATTTCACTGGAATATAACATATTGTCAAGATCCTCCTGTCTATAGCACAAAACAAATTCTAAGAGCCAAGGCCCCTGTGCACAGTACCTTGGCTCAAAGCTGCTCACCTGCTACAAAGTCACCGAAGCCAATAGTGGTCAGAGTAACAACTACAAAGTAAATGGACTCCAAGGCTGTCCATCCCTCGATGTATTTGAAGATAAATGCAGGAATGGTCACAAAGACAATGCAGCCTACAAGGATGAAGGCGATGGTGGAGATCACCCGGATCTTTGTTTGACTCACTTGTTTATTCTAAAAAAAGAAAATAACAGGAAAAAAAGTGTTTGAGTGAATTTCTGGAACTGTATTATTTGTGAATGACACACTTATTATGCTGGTGTTCACCTGATATGTTTCTTTCTGCCTTTTGTGAGCTTGCT
This sequence comes from Oenanthe melanoleuca, assembly GCF_029582105.1. Classification (NCBI taxonomy): domain Eukaryota; kingdom Metazoa; phylum Chordata; class Aves; order Passeriformes; family Muscicapidae; genus Oenanthe; species Oenanthe melanoleuca. The sequence goes on from NC_079339.1 coordinate 43,647,165, forward strand.
GGGTGGAATACAACTCTCTCTTCCTGTTGGTAAGAGTCCTGCCCAGGTAATAGTAAACCCCCAAGTCTGGCCCCAGTTTATCATTATTCCAATTTTCTATGCACTAGGAAGTGACTAACCTATCACAAATACTACATGGAAAAACATTCCTGAGCTTCAGAAAGGCATCAATATGCTCCACATCAGGTTCAATGTGTAAGAAAAAGTGCACATTAACACCTCCATACAAGTATGTGTAGACCCACATTGCTTCACTGTCACCAAGCATTCAACAAACAGGACCAAGATTAAAATGAAAATAAACCCCTTTTCCCCCACTAAAAAGCTACAATTTTATGTACAAATAATTGATGCTTTGGGTTTTCTAGACTCAGGATTTCCAGCTTTCATTCACAAATATGAAGGTTAAATCTCCTTTTCAAAAATAGAAACCTGTATTATCAGTTAACTTCAGAAAGAAAGGATTTATGTCGAATACCAAACAGCCTGGGATAAAATTACCAATGTAAATCCACACTGGAAAGCTCTTGAACAAACAGTATATGTTACTAGCTTCTATAAATGGAATTCAAATACAGTCAGTGTAACTGTAATATTTTACACTCTTAAATCATATAAACTCTCAATTTATTTACTATATACTTAGATTTTGTTTCTATTAATATTGATGCAAGCCTGGATTAACACAATTGACTCTGGCAGATTTATTTCAGATTTTCTCTGCTGTGAATAAACTCAGCATCCAATAAAGTTCCATAAGAAACCTGTAAATTACTAGAAAAACTGCTGTGGATTAATTAGAGTGGCAATGTATTTATCCTGGAAAAGCAATGTGGAGGTCCCTGTAAGTCATATTTTCAAATTAGTTTTCCAAATCAAGCATCTCTCTTAACCCAGAAATGAGATCTCATTTCAGATTAAGGCATTGCCTAGACGGAAATAAGATCTCAGAAGTTATCTTTGTAATATACAGAAGGGATATTGCCTGAACTGGTTAATATCTAACCAGCTTGTGGGCAATGCTGAGCTCCTAAAACAGGAGCATTTCTTTTAGAGGTGCAATGTCTGACCTTCATTAAGTTCATCTCTGATCTGGGATGCATTCAGAACCAGGTAGTATAAATATGTCATGTTTCACAGATACTTTTAGTTCTGAAACTGTTTAAGATGATCCCTACACTTAATATTTTATTTGAGTGTGTGTGCACTATTTTCTGTGTCCAGATGAATAGAAATAGTCCAATAAGATTAGTAAAATAATGCCAAATATAAGACATGGAAGAAACTGCCAAGTACCAAGGGGAAAAGCAACACAAAAATATAAATTCTGAATTCATTCCTTATTGCCTCTTTTTCCAAAGAGCCATTTTGAGTATTTTGCTAAAATGCCAAAGGACAATCTATCTTGTTTAAGAGGTATGGACACACACTCATAATGGCAGGATTTCAGAATTATTGAACAAGTAGTGAAAGGAAAAGAACAGATCACATGGATGTTACATAGTTCCCTACATTGGCACTCTTGCCTTTTGTCATTGAGAATTAGGATTTAACCAAACTGATGTTTATTTTCTAGTTTGACCGACTTGTTTACTTCTACCAAATGCTTCCGTTTCCTGATATGTAAAAATGAAATGTCAGAAACCTTGCCTTGTGGAAGTCAGGAGACAAGTGCCTCTTGGGAATCCTTCAACAAAAAGTAATTTGGAGCTGTCCAGCATCAAATTTACACATAGTAATTCTTCCTCCAGTCCCCACATAGCAAAAATTAAAATGCACTTCAGTATGTGTCAGAATTGTCTCACAAGAGAGAAAGGAATGAAAAGAATGGCCTTCAAATCAGTAACAAATATTCAGGACATCCCCTTGTTAATGAGCGATAAACTCAGCCAAAGGTTGTTGGTTTTTTTTAAGTAGAAATGGTGACAATGTTAATGAAAGGATCTGTAAAAAGCCTGACTCATGGTTATTGTGCACCTTTGTCACCCACACAAAAGCAGAGCAGCTGAGAGTACAAATGAAGGCAGAAAGCAGTAGTGAATCAGGCACAGCATTTTTAGAGCTGCTGAAAAGAGCACAAAAGCAGGACTCAGAATAAGAATTTCCTAATGAACAATAACACATTAAATGCAGGATAGACGTGAAAAAGGGGGTCTTTTTACAGTTAGGCATGCATTCAGAGAAAATTCACAGTAGAGTCTAACTGCTACAGTTGAAAAAATGCTAAGGCGTAATTGTAACTTACTAATGGAATATGTACATTGTAATAATGACATACTACAAAAATGTAATCCACTGTAGTGTTGTACCAAGTAATTATTTAAATAAATTAATAAATAATCATTCTATATAACACTAAAGGTTGAGAAGTCTGAATAAGTTCATACAAATTTCTCTTTTAAACAATATTTTCAGCTTGGAGCTAAACATTGTCACATAGCTGAGCAACTTCTGCCAGGCTAAAATCTGAACCCATTTTGTGACATGAATATAGAATTTTCTATAGGTGTCAAAAAGAAATCATAACAAACCCCTTCCTCCAGGAAAGGCAGCTAATCTTATAGCTGTTTAAGAAAAATTGAAACACCTTTAAAAGAGATGTTTTCCACTCTTTTTCTTTTTAAGTTTGTTTACCCACAAGTTCTTTCCACAGTGATGAAGCAGATAATTTGTAAGACATTCTTCAAATATAAATAAATTAGTGCCTGCTAATGAGACCAATTTAAATCCACCTAGAACTACTCTGGAAAACATCAAAGAAGTTATCTAAGAATCTAAGAACCGAGAGTTTTCTGCCCACCCATCAGGGTCATTTCCATTTTCTACTGACAGTGCTGATTTTATTCTTCAGGTGGCTAAGTGCTAAACTGGCAACAGTACTGATGTCATCTTGCTTACATGAATTCAAACAACCTACTGTCAATCTGCTCTAGTGCCAAGAGGGGTAAGGACAGACAGAGCAATGAAAACACTCTTATCAGTGGAATTAAGTTCTTATTCATCTTTTCCATCAATAACTGTAGCTTTGCTTTTTCCTCATTTTCTATTATATATACAGGGGTTTTAGTAGTTTTGTTCTTACCTAATAATTTAAGGAGTTAAAATAAACCTTGAGTTTTTTACTTTCTTTTTTCTCTCTGCCCTAATAGATCAAAGCCAATGTAGTGGATTATTTTATGTCTCCTGCTTTCTTCAGGTGAATTAACTGAGGTACAATTTTTCTGACCTGATGGTTGACAATAAAAGCACCAAATGGTGTTTTTAAGTTTGCAAACTGAGACCACAGGGTTGATATATATTCCTATGAAAAAGGAGCAGGAGGCATTAAGTAGGAGAATCAAAAGAAACTACAGTCATCTATCAGACTATACTAAATGCTAAATATATGGGACATATATATTTCCATGAACTGCATATTTCATATAAGCTTATTCCAAGATTCTGTAGTGTCACCTCTCATTTCATAGAAAGCTCCCCCAGTATGCAGTACTACTAAACCAAAAATAGCTCTGGAACACACCCCCCTTCACAGTGAGCTCAGATGGTTTTTCCATCTTCCAAACTTTCACTTCTCTGAATTCCTGACAAATCTCCCCAAGGCTCCGGGCAAGCTGGCTACCTTTTGCTAGTGGATTTTCAAAAATGAAAAGGGCTTTTATTTAAAATTTTATAACCCTTAAAGTATATCCCATACATTAATATAGTCTTCAATAATGATTGTGAGAAAACATAGTAATCAAATTTCCCTTCTCCCAGGTGGCTGATCACTGTGACATCAAAGCCACAACAAAACTGGTATTTGTGTAAAAATCTCCATAGACTGAAGAAAAAAGTGTCCTCTCCCAAGTAAATTAATAAAAGACTATTTTTTTTAATGGTAAACTAACTGATTAGTTTTCTGCACGTTGTCAGTTAAAAAAAAAAAAAAAAAAAAAAAAAGGGAGAAAGTGTTTTAAAAGTTTTATTCTTTTTCTTATAGTTTCTAGTAATAAAGTTTTTCTTTATACCCTTTAAAGTTTAAACATGTTTTACCTTTCTCCTAATCCTATCTCACAACAAAAAAAATAAATAAATAATTCTAGTAAATACACTAGCAATTTGGCCAATGCTAAAACCCACAACATAAATTAATGCATTGGCCAGAAAATCTCAAATTAACAAAATTAACAAACCAAAACCACTACAATGACCAATGACACTTTTTTTTTTTTTTTTTAATAATGTAATATATATGCATGGAAAATGCTGTCCTCATCTCTCCACAAAGGGTATATATTTTGGAGCAGAGAAAACACATTTCAAACAAAACACATTTCTTTAATATTTCTTTTGTTCCCTTTCCTACTCTTAACTTTGTGCCCTTCCCCATGCTGCCAACTATTCTCAGAACAGATTGTCTCTGCCCATGCACTAATTAAACAACTTGTCTTCTAAATCACTTTTTCCAGACCAAAATATTTTAACACTAGGAATGACAGTCTTTGTACTAAAGCCAGAATATCACATATATCAGCTCACAAACATTTGATATGTCCTCAGTCAAAATACAGTTGTAAAGCTGTGTAGATGGTGCAGGCAGCCATAGGTTCACACTGCTTGTGTTACAGATCAGCCAAATGCGAGCCAGTCCTGGTCCAGAGCCTGGCACACACCCCAGTAAGGCATGATGCCCTTCTCAACAGGCTTTATGGAAAGACTGGCACAGAGCTGGCTCTCAGAGCTCATCAGTGATTTGGTGGCATCAACCTCTTTGCTGCCTGTAACAGTCACTGTGGATTTCACCATAACTTGTCCTAGCTCCCTCATGTTCAAAATAAGAGGGAAGCTAAATGTATTTTAAACATCACTGACTTGGACAAAACACCTAAGAACAAAATAAAAATATTTTGCTCTTCTCTGTTCTCTGACACTGCTGGTTCCTATCAGACCCATCTCAGGGCACTGCTGAGCCTCTGAGATGCTGTGGCACTTGTGAGAAAGTGTGCTCAAGAAAGGGCAGGAATGCTGGACAGGCAGAAGACAAGGAATAGAGGAGAGAACAAGGGAATAACAAGGTCATGTGAGTGAGAGCTTGTCCATGGCAGTGCAGATACTGCAGGGTGTGCAGCCCATTGAGGACCAGCAAAAGAACAAAGGAAAAGAGTTAAGAACAGCAGGGAAACCACTGACCCCAACCCCTGTGCCATTTGCTGCTGCACCAGAGGGACTGAATGTGACCCACAGTAAAAACAGGTATGGAGGAGAGGTGTCTGGAGTGAAGTGAGCTAGGGCTGAAGCTGAGCTTGAAAAGGTGGAAGAAAGGCATTTTGAATGTTTGTGGGGATTTTTCTTCTCAACACTCAACTCAGTAATTAATTTTTTATGCTAATTGTCAATAAATTAATTTAAATTCCACAAGTCAAGTTTCTTTTGCCTGTGAAAGTACTTTAAGTCACTTTGCTGTCTTTATTTTGACCCATGAGGTTTTTTAGAGAGCATTCTAGTGCTCTTACCACCTTCTTTCCATCATTGTAGGCAAGTGAGAAATGGCTGTGTGGGTGCTTGCTGCCAGCCAGGACCTACTCACCACATCAGTGAAGAAGACAACACTCCTTGAAAACTAGCAGCAGATTATAATATATATTAAAATATAGATGATATTTCAGACCAGATATTTCCATGGATTATGAAAAGGTTGTTGAACTATTCTACTAGACATAGGTTTCCCCTACACTCTAACCTATTGGTGCCTCAGTGTTATTTTAGGTATCATGTTTTATAAAGAATGCTGCTATGGCTGTACAAGAAGGTGCACAATCCATCCTCTACCTTTTAACTGTAGTCAGTACCAGAGGGGAGACAGATATTAAAAGCTGTAAGCATTCACATTTATTACTAAGCTTGGGAGAGATAATCCTGAACTCATACAAGACAGAGGTCAGAGTAAAGAAGGATTTCTTCTTTTTTTTACATCATTTTTTCCCCATAAAACCACACTCCTGTGGGGTATTTTTCTAGACCCAGATGGAATATGCAACAAGCTTCTCACAGACCAGCAGCTTTCTCTAATGTCATTTTTGTAAATCTCTGCATGGTTCTTGCTGCAGTCCTAATGTGAGTACTGTGTCACAAAAATAAAGAAACACTGGCTCAGACATTTTCTAAGCTAGATGTGCTCCTTTCCAATCTTCTCCCTCTCACTAAAAAGTACACATAGGCCTTTCTGATATGGAGCCAGTAATTTCTGCATGTTGTTTATAAAAAAAAAATAAACTATGATTCCAAACCTCTGTTATGACTGAGTTATATTCAGCCAAGGGGAAAAAAAAGAAGCAGAAAACCAAATTGAATAAGAGGAATCCATGTATACATATGCTTTCCTCAAATGCTGGAGCAGACAAAGAACAACAGAGGTTGATGGCATAGACTTAAGCAATTTTACAGAGGCTGAATTCTCAATGTGTTGCTCCTCCCTTCCCTCCTTCAACTCACGTCTGAGTTGCACCTACATTCCCCCACCCAGAGACTGCAAGAATGGGTTAATAATGATTGTTCCACATAGCTTCCCTGTACCTGAATGGATTTGATCTTGCCATTTGTGGTATAACATACTCACCATCAAAGACCAGAGGATAAGAACAAAACAAGAAAAATGTCTGCTACACTTAAGTTGCTTTCCTTGAAGTGGAATAGCTGTAAGCATTACTAACTAAATTAAATTCCCAGTTAGAGGGCCTAAAATGTCAAAGTCTGGGATCCAAAATGGTTCTAATTAATTTTTTCATAGTAGTTTACTATCTTAGGTCTGTGCAGAAAAAGATACTTCTCTGCAGCTCAAATATAATGGAGGGAGTAAGTGATCCAAAGAATAAACTCAACATATTCAAGACAGTGGTTTAACCTAAAACAGAATTCAGAGACAAATTTGTCTCTGGTTGATGAGGAGTCAACATCTGTGATGAAGTCACAACCCTCACCATCAAGCCTACAAGAACCCCTATTTTAACCCTGCTCAGGCAAATGGATTCTTAGAAGAAGCTTTAAAGTGTGACACCCAAAAGAACAGATCATGTGCTGAGATTGTTTACATGCATTTTTTCTGGGTTTGTAAAACACCTTTCTGTTTTTTATATTTCTTTGTCATTTTGTTTCTGTGGAAATTACTCAGCAAATTTTTAGGTTGAGGTCTGAACCCTGAACTTTCAGCTCATAAACCTTGTATAATTTTGGAATAATACTGGGAATGTGCAGCAGTAGGTTGAATTTCACACCCTGTCCTGATGGCTCTGTCCAGAGACAGGATGTCAGCAGATGGCAGATGGATCACTGCATCAGACTCTGTGGAAGTTGTTAAGTGATTATAATATTGTTTTTAATTTTATCCTTTTTCTTTCAGAAAATCACAGTGAATAACACTATATTAAAAAAAAAAAAAAAAAAAAAAAAAAAAAAGGAAAAAAAAAAAAAAGGAAAAGATAAAGTATTAATTTCCTCAGTGGGTTTTTATCAGCTGATGTATTAACACACTGATGCTGGTTAGTAATGCAATGTAATTAAACAAAATAAAAGAGATTCTCTTGAACAGAGCAAATCCATGAATAGAGGCAAGACTATGAAAAAAAACTGTATTTTTAAGTGCTCCTCCTCTATACAGTTACTGACTTATACTAAGTTTCTTTTCTAGATTCTGTTTTCCATTCATTTTCAGGGAAGGAATTTGAACAAACAATGCCTGTCGCTTCTGCAGTAAGAGAAGAGAGAAGCAAAAAATCTCAAAATAGAAGTTGAATCTTTAAGTGAAAGAGTACTTAGAGTTGATCAGATGTATTCAGAAAGACAAACAATAAAATTGAGGAAAGGTAGAGCTTTGACAGGTGCTAAAAGAAAGCTTTCCACCAGCTCAACAGGACTACCCTTACTGCTACGCCAGCCCCATCCCTATCTGTCAACTAAGAACTACTTTTCCTAGGACAATTCCAAGGTTAAGTGATGTGTACTGCTATCTTTCAGAAAAATATTAAGTGCAGATCACTTTCATAGCATGTCTCTGAAAACTAGAGCAAAACATGTTCTCTAAGCTGAAAAGCTGAAAGGCAAGTAGCAAACGTGTCTGTTCTGACAAGTCCCTGCTTCAGTGAAGCACAAGTTGCTTACAGAGGCATTGCCTTTCTGCACAAAGCCATGTATTTTCAGTGGTGCAGCCTTGCCACCACTCCTGTCCCTGGCTGCTTGCTCACATCCCAGTATTGCAATTCACAGTCTACCAGCTGTGTTGCCAGCCCTGTCCTCTGTGTCCTGCTGGAAACCAGAGGAATGAAAGCAGCAACCAAGCCCAGGAACTGCTCAGAGTGGCTTCACCTCAGAAGCCAGAAAATCGTGGAGTCTCTCAGAAACACATTGTGCCCAGGCTGAATTCCTGCATCTGTAGGAAACTGCAAGATATGGGGAGATCATTCAGGTTATGCTAAAGCCATCTACTTCTGGTGAGAATCTAAACACTCATTCAAGGTTTGAAAAAAAGACTATTGGAATTAGCCTATATTTAACTCATGAAAATGTGTTAGCCTATATTTAACTCATGATAGCTGTGTTCTGTAACAGTGTACTCTGCCTATGGAGTGCTTTCTATCTTTAGATGCTTGCAGACACTGTGTGTACAGAGCAAGCCAAAAGAATGGGGCTTTGTTCAACTGTTTATTATAGAAACATTCACAGTTTGTTCATAAGATCCTTCATGTATGTAAGATAAAAATACTACTTTTATAGCATTATGTCAACTTGAAATGCGTATTTAATTTTTGTTGTGTCTGGAAAGTTTCAGCGGGTGAAAATCTATTTATAAGAATTATCAAATTTAAATTAAATTTTGAACATATATGTGCTTTTTCAAGGTAGACTGGGAGGGCTGATTCATCACTGGACTTGGAAATTGGATGCTTGTGACCAGTGCATATAGTGAATGTAGTGGCCTTGTACATATTCATTTTCTGGGGAATCACATTGCATGCATGTAAAAACAGATTGGGACCCAGGTTCTGCCTTAGATTATTGAAGATGGAACATACAGGAACAAGCAGGAGCTGAGAAGACAGGGCTTTTGTGGGGGAAGCTTTGGTTTACACCTCTGACCTGGTTGATGCTTATTTACTTGTAGCAAATATAATCACTCCAGCAGGACAGATGGCATAAACTATTCAATGCATGGTGTTTGGGATAGCATCATCCTGCCAGTGTCTCAATTTCCTAAAATGGCACATGAAAAGGTCTATTTTTTTTACAAAGGATTATTTTGCAATTAAATACCTCCAGCCCTACCTACTCATAAATGACTAGTTGTTTTCCTGGCTAGTTACACACTGAAATAATGGTAACATTTTGAATTAGATGAGTGGTGGCATGTGCCCAGCTCCTCTGCTGAAATATTCTGTCAATACTGTTGGAGTTGTGTGTACTTGATAAGAGCAGATCTCTTTCTCACTTTATGTAGTTCAAATTGTTCTGAAAATTCCCACAGAATGTGTGGGCTGATTACTGCAGCAGTTAAATCTGGGATTCCTATGCTCTAATTTGTGGTGTTAATTAAGGTAGGGTTGGTGAGGCTCTGCACAGGTCATGTCAGAGGCAGCAGAAATGCACTAGCACAGGTCCTCTGGGAGGAATCCTTCTTTCATCTTTCCAGATATGCCAAGGCATGCCACAGGCAAGCTGTCCCTAGAGTGGCATGGGCTCCATGCTCACAGATACATTGTTGGAGGGAGCAAGAGACCTGTTAGGGAAATGCTTTGGGTGAAAGGACTGCAGTGACAACAGAGAATTCTTCCTCTCCTTCCCACCTGCCAGTGTGTGCATACCTAGCATCTTACCTAGCTTCAAAAATGATCCTAACCACAATGCAAGGTCAAGCTGCCTTCAAGTCCCTTCGACCTGTATAGGCAATGACAAAGCTGCAAGGATTTCCAGAACCCTGAGCTGCCCTGACACCAGCCATGCAACATTCATAAGACTGAACAGCATAAACAGAGGCACCAGGATACAAACAGAAGCAGAGTGCTGGGGCATATGAACATGGAAATTTGATGCATTATATACATGCTAAGTTTTTTTCCCATTATTTTCACAAGAAGCTAGGCTGTCCTAAATTGTCTGTGAGGACGAATAATACAGGTAGATAGTTTGTACTCTCTCTAGAGCATTGATGCACTCAGTGGCTTCCAGAAGATTTGTCAGGCACACCACCCAACATTTTATTATGTTTTTCAGTGTCTTTGAGCCCATGTTTGTTCCTTTTAGTTTCTTGGTAACTACTCTCCTAATCTTTATGTCCTCTCTTTAAAGATGCTAACAGGTTGTTTTACACCCACAAACATACTGAACTTCAGTTCAATAAGGAGAGGGTTACAAAATAAAAACAAGAGTTACACATTGAATTAAAATTTGCTCACTGCTCAGGATTAAATCAAGAACTCTTACTCGAGGCTTCATCTGGTCCAAACATTTATGAAATCTAACAGTGTAAATATAATGTGATAATAAATTACATAATTACTAAAATTATAATGATTATTATATTCTGCATATGCCAAGTGTTATATAAATAATCACTTAAAATGACACCACAGGTATTGAGACTAGTTACTAAGATGCATGTAAATTCTAAGCTCCATCAGAAATATTTCAAATAACAGAACTCTGTACTAAGAGTAATAAAGGAAATTATGTATAACCCTTTTCACCAAATCACAAAATAATAGATGTAATTTAATGTAATGGATTTATGACAATCAAAATAAAAGGAATAAGCACACATCTTGGCTAAACAAGAAGACTACAATTGCTAAATTCCTTTGGAAGCTGACAAAATACCAAGGAGGAAAACAAATACTTTGGATGGCTATAAGCAACAAGCAACTGCATTAACTCATGAAAATGAGGGAATACTTTGAATACTGAAAGAACTCACATCATGTGCCAAAGGGCTATACTCTGTATGAAACATTAGTATTAGCATTAATCTGTGAATCTTAGATTACTTCAAGTAGAGTGAGTATTATGCTTTAACAGGGAGGCTGGACTAGATATCTCAAGATGTCCCTTCCAGCCCCAGTTACTCTGTGATTCTCTGATGATTTTAAACATAAACTATTATACCAACAGTTTAATGGTCTTGTCCATGTCACTCAGAAATACAATACTCAGCTGACAATTAATCAAAGACTTTCTTACTTTCAATCCATATCATGACTTAAAGATTGTTGTTTTTCTTGGGCAGAAGCAGGCTGGAAAGTTCAGAGATTCCCCTGAAGTTAAGTAGGTGTAATAAAAAGGCAGACAAAAAATAAACTAGGGATCTTACATGTATTTTTGCCAAATTCAACTGAGACATTTTCAATGACATTATTCTCATTAAAAGAAAATATAAGCCTTTTGAAGTGCTCTCCAGGCAGGCATGTACATGCTTACTCACCCATAATCACTAGTCACCTTTTACTACCTTTATTCTGATATACTATTTATATCTGGTCTGGGACCTAGAAGAAGTAATTTAATCAAAATGGAAAGTGCTCATTCTTCAGTCTAATACTTAATTACTTCCTTTCAAAAACATTTACAACTAATTTGCTCTCACCTGTGGGAATGTTTTAGAAATAGATGTCTATTAATCTAACCAGCTTGGGCAGCTTCTCATCCACTCCACCCCTGGAAGGACTTACCTTTGGTTATGCCACTTCCAAGGGAAGTATCACACAGGTCACCTCTAGAAGTTCTGCCTCAAAGAAAGAATTCCTGAAGTGAACCATTGCAAGTTAGCAAAACAGCATTTGCCAGGTCTGTGGCACTGCTTGCAAAAGAACTGCTTACAGCAATTCAGACTCAAAAACAGGATACTGACAACATAAAGCAAAATTACATAAGGAAGTCTACACAAAAATTTAGGGCAGGATGTCTTCATGGTAGGCAGGGGAGAATGATGGTGATTTGAGCCAATGACATTACAGCAGTTTTTGTAGTAGAGCTGCAGATCTACTCCAACACATCTGTCACCGTGCAGTGAAGGCTTATCACACAACCATCTCTCTTCACAGGTTCACATTCCCAATAGCAACCCTGCTGTCCAAGTCTTTTAGGCTGTATCTGTAAACACAGTCAGGACCTACTCCACAGCTCTGTTCCTTCAGGTAGCCATTGGCCTCTCTCCATTTTCAGTGAATAGATGTAAATATCCAAATTAACTTGTGGTGTTTTGAAGACTGTTTTACAACAATTCCTTGTAAGGAAACTACCTTAGGAGATACATTCCCCAGAAATACCCTCAATAAGGAAATTCAATCTGATCTATAACCCCTGCATCACCATCTAGAGAAGTCTGTTTCTCTCCACTGACTATAGAGATACTTACAGGCATTAACTATCATCTCAATTAAACATGTAAATGTTTCATGGTGTCCAATATGCAAAAAATGCCACAGGTAATAGCAACAAAATTAGAAGCAGGCTATACAACACAAGCAAAATCTACCAGTGAACTTACTCTGAAAACCTTTTCCACCCTTGCAATACTCTTCCCAAAGATGGTTCCAAGTTGGTCTCCAATCCCAGCCAGCAAGAAGCCAAACAATGGAATCCCAAATAGGGCATACAATATGCAGAAAACCTTGCCACCAACAGTGCTTGGAGCCATCTTCCCATACCCTGAGGAGAAAAACAATTGTCAGACTCTCAGAAATTATACATGGGTTTTTAGAAAACAAACTAATAGGTTTTTAAAAACTGCTCTTTCTGCAGACATACCTTTGTTCCACCTGTAATTCCTATTTATAGACTTTCAATGACATGATGCCATTTCCCAGCCAAGCCACCCTCAGTTATTTCATTTTTCTTGAAGCCTCAGTATCTCATATTTTCTGTAGATTCAGTCTATCTAAAATTGCTGTTTGCTTAATTAGGTAGCTGATGTCATGGCACAAAAATCTCTCCATGCTGGCTGATGCCTGAATGCTGTTTCTCCTCTTGGCCTGTGCCAATGGTTTCCTGACAGGAGTGTGATTCACCTGACAAGGCTCATTTTCAGTGGCCAGCCCATACTTTCCTCAACCCCTTATCATACTGACTAGTTACATTGCAGCCTCCAAACTGTACCCACACTATGCAAACCTACCCTTGAACTCTTTTTTCAGTAAAGCATTATGATTCCAGTAGACATGGTATTTCTGTTAAAATGTTAAAAAGAACCAAGAATTGTGACAGTAATATTTGCACCTCTTTATTTAATATTAGCTTTTTAATCTAAATGTCGTAGAGATTTTGATTTTAACTATTAATAATTACGTAAATATTAAAAATTATCACATAACCACAAATCACTGATGCAATAATGATGCCTTGAGAGGCCATCTAGAACAGAGGCTAGACAAAGTTAAAGGAATAAAGTAGGTATTTATTAAAAAGGCCTTCAAAGGATACACCTTGGGCAGTACAAGAGCCTGGCCAAGATGGACAGCAGGTCACACATTTTCACACTTTTGTAAGTTTTGGTCCATTTACATATTGGAGTGAATGTTCCAATTACAGCCTCAGGTTATGAAGTCCCATCCTCCCCGTTTGTTTCCTCAATTCACTGCTGTTTATACTTTTTGGGCCTGAAGCTGCAACAGTGTCTTTGGTTATTGGGCTGGAAAAGGATTGTTTTGACTAACTAAAATGTGAAGAGAACTTGCTAACATTTTATAAGAAGTTCAGAGTTATATACTAATGCAGTACAGAATCTGGAAAATATGAAAGCTAAAACTTTAGCAGTCAATAAAGCATCCAGAGAGGAGGAAATCTATGAAAGTGTCAGGTCCCATTCCTGTTGAGTTGGCGACACGGCCACTGGAGATATCTGTCTGTCATGGGATGCTGAAAGAACTATGCTGACACACAAAAATGCATGTCTCATAACCCACTGTCCATTTCACAGCTGCATCCATCATCCCAGATTTCTCCTAAAATTTCAAGAAATTCCATGCTCCATGGGCCACAGGACTGAGGTTGACCAGGTAATCTGCTGAGTTTCTGCCCATTTTCATGCCCTGACACAATACACAGACTTTATGCAGCCTATAAAAAATCTCATCCGTGGAGAATTAAAAACAAATACAGGCAAAAATATAAGGTCTTTTCAAAAAGTTATTTAAATAGCAGATGTCAATGAATATGCCTACATAAACAATGCCTCTATAGCAGCATTTATTTAATGAGTAATTTAAAAGCGTGTCACTTAGTTCTATTGAGTAAACAAATATTTAGGGAGGGTTTTCTTACGTATGAATCAGAAATGTTTTCTTTCTAGCCGCCCGCTGGTTTTATGCTACCATCAAAAATACATGGTAATGTAGCTTAATATAGAGGAACACAGATTGTACACTCTATACAATCACTCTTTCCCCCTCACTCTGACAGCAAAGAAAAGGCAGAGCTAAAGGCACAGACTTTACAGATAGAGATGATCACCACAGCAAGTATTTTAACTGCCACAGGATTTTTTTTTTTTTTGTTATTGTATTACCTGCATAAAAAGCCTACAGAATTTAGTCAGATTCTTACACTTTATTGAAAGGTTACGTGATTATCAAGTTATTTGTCTGTACAGTCACCAGTGTGTGCATCAGAGCTGCAATGTGGAGAAGCAATTTACATAATATTTAAAGAAGAATACTCATAGAAAATGCAAACCAAAATCAACTATTTACCAGTGATTTCAAAATAATACGATCTCTTGATCTGATTATTATGACAGCACTGAAATCAAGCTTAAAATTATAAAACTACTGTATAATTGTCAGCAGTTTAATTTTATCAACAATGTTATTGGTTTATTTTCTTTTTCCTTCAGACCGTCTTCTGAAAGCCAAGCTTGTTGAACATTCTTCAAGAGAGGAACTGGCTCAGAGAGGAGAGATTAAAAACCTTAGCATATGTAAGGCCAACATTCAGAGATCAAATACATTGGACACAATGCATGGGGAGAGATGATAAGGGCCTGAATAATGATCTTATTAAAATTAGTGGTTCAAGAAAAGTGGGTGGAGCAGTGTCCTGGGTTGGTGTTGTGTCTGCTCCTCTCCCGCCCCCACACCTCTCTGTCTGCATGGAGCTGCCGCCGGTGCCCTTTCCCCCGCCAGGGGGGTGGTGCCCCGGGGCTGTGAAGAACGTACTGTACTCTGCAGCTGGGAACCATGGTCTGTCCTGGAGCCTGTGGCAGAAGGTGCCTGGTGAGACCCGAGGCCGAACCCTGGGATTTTGGAGCAGAAGTTACAGAGGGTCTGAAGGCAATTACACTCCCACAGAGAAGGAAATTTTGGCCGCCTATGAGGGAGTCCAAGCCACCTCAGAAGTCATTGGTATGGAAGCACAGCTTCTCCTGGCAGCCCGACTACTGGTGCTGGGGTGGATGTTCAGTGGAAAGGTTCCCTCAACCCACCATGCCACCAGTGCCACGTGGAGCAAGTGGATAGCCCTCATCACTCAGCGTGCCAGAATCGGGAAACTAAATCGTCCTGGGATTCTGGAAATAATTACAAACTGGCCCGAAGGTGAAAGTTTCGGTGTCGCGGATGAAGAAGAAGAACCAGTGACACGGGCTGAAGAAGCTCCACCATACAACGAGCTACCGGCAGAGGAAACACGCTATGCTCTATTCACTGATGGCTCCTGTCGTGTCGTGGGGATGAACCGGAGATGGAAAGCGGCTGTATGGAGCCCCACACGACGGGTTGCAGAGGCCACTGAAGGAGAGGGTGGATCTAGTCAATTCGCCGAACTCAAAGCTGTCCAACTGGCCCTTAACATCGCAGAGAGAGAGAACTGGCCGAAACTCTATTTATACACTGATTCCTGGGTGGGAGCCAATGCTCTGTGGGGATGGTTGAAGAAATGGAAAGAGGCGAACTGGCAGTGCAGAGGAAAACCAATTTGGGCTGCTGAAGAGTGGAAAGACATCGCTACTCGATTAGAGAGATTACCTGTTAAAGTTCACCATGTAGACGCCCATGTTCCCAAAAGCAGAGCCAATGAGGAGCAGCAAAATAATCAGCAAGTAGATCAAGCTGCAAGGATAGGGGTGTCGAAGATAGACTTAGATTGGGAACACAAGGGAGAATTGTTCCTAGCTCGATGGGCCCATGATGCCTCGGGTCATCAGGGCAGAGATGCCACCTACAAGTGGGCACGAGACCGAGGGGTGGATCTAACCATGGACAGCATCTCCCAGGTTATCCACGACTGTGACACGTGCACTGCCATTAAGCAGGCGAAGCGGGTGAAGCCCCTCTGGTATGGGGGGCGGTGGTCCAAGTATAAGTACGGAGAGGCCTGGCAGATTGACTACATCACACTGCCTCAGACCCGCCAGGGCAAGCGCTATGTCCTGACCATGGTGGAAGCCACAACTGGATGGTTAGAGACGTACCCAGTGTCTCATGCTACAGCCCGCAACACCATCCTGGGCCGGTTGATGTACTTAGGAAGAAAGTTACACTTCTGGGCACATTTATCTATAATATTAAAATCCAAATCCCTGACAACCATAATACATTTCATTTGGTACAGCTTCATGATCTTTTTAGTGAAAATTGAGACTATCTGCATTTACATCAAGAACAGGGTTATAAAGCCAGCATGAGTGTCACCAGTTTTCAGCTCAGCATTGCTATTCTACCCTAATTATGTAAACAGCTTCTGACTTGCCCAAAGACTCAGTGCCCTTGACACATGCTGGAGTCATGTTTTCTGCTAACAGAGAAATACACTTCAGCTACTTTATTTCTTTGTTGTCTTCCTCAAATTTATTTCATTACCCATGTCTCAGTGCGACTATGTATTTTGAAAAACAAACAGTAACATACCTATAGTCGTGATGACTGTTCCAGCAAAGAAAAAGGCACCTCCAAGGTCCCAATGACTGCTGTTGTTAGAGAAATTTCCAATGGGACTGACTCCTGCGCTATCAGCATCAAGAGCACGCTGCAAAGAAAATACAAAGAATCAGCAATATGAATGCTTTACTGTATTCCATGAATGCTGGTATAGGCTCCAAAGGGAAATTTCTAGGACCATGGAAACAGCTCCAATTTAAGTTTTTAATGTGTGTTCAAAGGATAGCAAGCCTCTTCTGTACATGTAAGTTGAACATACGACTGAAATGGATATCCATTAAAGTGGAAGAAAGATACAATGCATAAACAAATGACAAAACATAAAGCAATTGAGAAGTAGAGGACCAACATCACAAATTCATGCACAAATATCATTCTTGTAGCAACTACTGTCAAAGGAAAAAATTCCTCAATGGGAACAGCTCATGTTAGAAGCAGCTAGAAGGGTGGTAAATACAAATAATGTTTCATGAAATCAGCTGAAGCTAGTCAGCTAAGGATTTAAATTCCCAGACAATCAGTAATTAATTAATTTATCTTTTATGCTAACAAAAGAAAAATCTATTGCATATATATATCCCATTTGAAATGAACAAATAAGATACCTATGAAAACATCATATAAAAACTTCATGATCAGCTCAAACTTCCCAGCTGCCACACTACACATGATCTCATGCCCACAAATACAGCATGATACAGAGACCCAGACAGTGCTTGAATTAAGTATATCCTGGATGGAAGCTGAGGTAGCTATACTGCTTCCTGGTCACTGTCCTGTGCCCCACATAGTACTGAATCAAACCAGGCAGACATGTCAGCCTCCTGAATGTTTGCTGGGAATTTCTGAAAATGCACCATATTTGTATCATGGGGACATACACAATCACTTTTCACTGCAGCCTCACAGTCCAAAGGAAGACAGACGTGAATACATTAGCCTAGAAAGCACAGAAATAAATCTCTCATCAGCATCTGGTATATTAACCTGAATTGCTCTAAGCTGAGTTTTGAGACGCCCTTCAGCATGTATTTTCAAGTTGCTTTTAGATCTCATACAAGCTATTCTTCATCACAGAGAAATTCAGACCTCATTCTAGAACAGCAGCTGAAATGACTGCCTTTCTGCCTTCCAAATGTTCCCGAGTCTAATTTCCATAAAACTACTACAGAGGAACCAACCTTCTCTTTTTCTGCCTCCTAACATTTCCAGCTTTTCTTTTCTCCCATTCTGCACCAACCTCACTTCATGTTGCTGTTATCAGCTGCTCACATTACTGCCAGACCTTCCCTTTCTGTTATTTGCTCCTCCTAAATATCCACCACCAATCTTTAGCCTTAGCAGTTTCAGTGAACTTATTGCTGGGCTCAACAAGTGAAGCAGAGCTTTACCTCTTGTATCCTCTTTTTCATCAAATTAGTTCAACACAGACTTCCCACAAATCAACACAGGTTTGACTTTTCTTATTCGTTTTCTTTAACTAGATCTCTTTTCCCTCTGATTTATGATCTATGAATTGTCATGGTGGTTTTCTATTTCACCTTTTCCTATACAGTCCATGTGCAAAGTAAGGTTAGCCATTCTATTTTACCATTGCATCACTACTTACCTGATGTATGTGAGTTCTCTCTTGAGCTTCTCTATAACCTCACATTCTCCTGTGGGTTTAGCACTGACTTTTAAACACATCCCTTTAACATCGCTTCTCTCCCTAGCCTTCATGATACACTTTTCTCCTCATTAATGTCTTTCCACCAGTGGCTTACTCACCACATTTTGTCTTTTCTTCCACTTCCATTTTTCTCAGTCATTTTTTGCCTGTATTTCCAACTGACTTCAGGGTCATAAATATTCCTCTTCAGCTTTTTTAGCCTGGGCAAGTTTCAGCTAATCTGTTTCCCAGCTTTTAGTTATTCATCACATTGCCTCACAAAAAGGGAAAGGAGTGGGAGGAGAGGCGTATGGGCAAGAACAGAGACAACTAAACCTAACAAGATCAGTACAGGACAGCCTTCTTTAAAAGTAGAGCTACTACATGTCAGGCGAAGCTGATTGTGAAACTATAGCATGAGCAAGCTCCAGGCTGGACTGGTTTCATTTCATGTGGGCAGAAAGCCAGGGATCCTCAGCACATGTCCATACCTTAAGACATAGGGATCTAGAGAACAGATGAGTTTCAGACCAAACCCTTTGGAAGGGCTTCTGTACCAGTTGCTGGCTTATTGCAGGTAGTGTGAAAGCAGAGATCATTTGTTGGTTTATGCAAAACAGCATAAATCATCATAACAGACAGGCTGCCTGTTTAAATAGGCCATGACACACTGTCAGCTACCCTGGTTACTTCTGCCAAGGAATGCTGTCTGCTCTCCCTTTGAGGATGTGAATGTCAGCGAGCTAATTACACTTAAATCACACTTGAGTTTACACAGTTTAGCAAGTCTTTCAGGGCCAAGCACTAACCCGTGAAGTGAAGGAGTATCCTGTTACCTTAGATAGCTTTGAGATTCTCAGGCTTCTTTCTCATCCAGAACATATTCATTTTTTCTTTAAAGCTTCACTGATATCATTTGTTTATAAATATCCAACTATTCCAATCCTGTATTTTAATACATAGTATTTTGCATACAGCGATGGAGGACAAAAAGAGAGCAGCAAAACAAAAGCAGCCAGCAGTCTGCAGCTAACAGCACTTAACCAATTTCAGCTCATGCATAAGAAAAGGATGCCTGACTACTACCACCACAAGTCCACCTACACAGAACTATCCTGCTAGATGAAAACTGACACAAAATTCAAACAACAGTACTATTACTGGCAAGACTCTCCCAATTCACAGACCACAAAATTGTACAGGTTTCCCATCGGAAACTTCAGGTAGGCTTTGCAGCAATGCCCTGGAGAGCTGTACCCTCATGTCATCTCAGAGTAGGAAAAAAGCTGAGTGCTAAACACTACGTTAACAAACTTCACATATTTCAGAGATTTTAAATTAGTAGTTTCAGCTACTTTTATAGTTGAAATATTGTTGAAAGTAACAGGTTATGAAAGTACCCAAAGCTGTTTCACACTTGCTCCTTTCCTGATCCCTTTTTCCTTCTCCAGAGGAGCTGCAAGTACACAGTATTTTTTCAGTATAGTTTATTAATTGAAAGTGCAATCTTCCTAACTGAAAAGCTACCAACCTATGGTAATTTTTTCTTTTGAAAGGCCACACATTTCAGCGAAGGCAATAGTTTGAAATACCTCAAAGGACTGATATTGTCTTTCTGGATGTTCAAGTAATGGATGTATGCTAAAGCCAACAGGCAGGTAGGAATGAAGAGAATGACAAAACTACTGAAGTAAATAAAAGTCCTTGATACTATTTGTTTTTAAAAGCATGTATTACTGATCATAACTTTCTGTTTTGCTCTCTATCATTGCATTGATGTCTATTTTACTCTCAGCCCCTTTGGTATCAGCATAGTACAGTCCTTCTGCAACAAAAAAGACAGGGCCTGGTGACATGGTCTGCATGAGACTGAAGGCTAATCCCAGAGCAGAAGCCCAGCATTTGCAGTGATATCGGGACAACTGAATCCTGTATTCCCAAAGAGAGTGAAACCAAACTGCATCTCAGTCTGAAGTACACTTCATCAATTCCACTTGCAAAAGCAACAAGATAGCTGAAAGCCAGTGCAGCTGATGGGAGAGAGGAGTAAAACAGACTGTTTCAGATTTCTCCATGAAGAAAGGTTTTTATCTGGTTCATTTGTTCATGTGTCGGTAATTTCTTCAGTCAGATCCCAAGTATGAGGAAGACAAATCTTTTTCAAGGACACGTGTAATATCCCTCTCAATTGATGAGACAGTCAAAGATGTACCTAGCCTATGTGTTATCAAGGATAAGAATTTGATAGGAAAATTTTTGTCCCTTTTTTGCCTAGCTCTGTTAATTCCTCTCCACAGATCATTCTAATCCAATAATTATTATCCTCCTCTACAATTCTTTTTCC
The DNA here is from genome assembly GCF_029582105.1 of Oenanthe melanoleuca. Taxonomy (NCBI): domain Eukaryota; kingdom Metazoa; phylum Chordata; class Aves; order Passeriformes; family Muscicapidae; genus Oenanthe; species Oenanthe melanoleuca. The sequence continues at coordinate 43,668,052 of NC_079339.1, forward strand.
TAGCAGATTCCTATCAAGCATACAAAGAGTTTTTTCAATTGTCTTTCTTGCTCTGATATTTCTCTATTAGGATTATTAGGATGCTTCTCATTAGCAAGCAGCTTTTAATAACTAATTCTTTAATACCTTTTTGCTATAATCCCTAACTGTCTACTTATTCTCTCTACCCTTTATACAGTGATTAGGGACCCTCATTATAAATTCACATTTATTCACTTTTCCACAACAGCATTTTCTAAGGCCAGCAATTTTTTTTTTTTTAAGTTTTAATCAAAGTAATAAGTTTTCAAAGCCCATTCCTTAAATATTTCTGCCTATCCCACAAAGGACTTTAGGAATCAATCAGCCAGAAAGTGACCTATCTACACTCAGTGTGATTTGATAGTCATGCATGCACTGTGTCTGAGGGTAGCATTCAACAAGGGAGATGCACAGAGAACTAAGTCCAAAAGGTTTAGCTCCCTACCAAGACATCAGCTAAGTTCTGGAAGCAGCATAGCCACAGGAGAGACTTGTGAAGCATCTTAGGCTCAGTCTATCTCCTACACAGCTCGAGCAGCTTTGGATTGATGTCACAAACAAGAGTGCCTGCACTAAGGTTTGTAGGACTGGACCCAACATATCTGAATCCTTTTTTCCAATCCTGTTAGGAGGAATAGGGTAAAATAAAGATAGGGGCAGAAGGGAAGCTGGGACAAGACAACTTCCAGAGGCACAGGTAGAAGGTTCAATAATCAGATACTTACCACTGTTTTTCTTCACAGTTCAAACAGTCTTTTCTTGTCTTCAGCAACATGCAAGTTGTCTCCATAGTTAATTCAGAGTACTATTTTTTGCCTGCTCTATCTAGAGTTTTTTTCTAGTACATGAAAATTCTTTTTCTTTGACATGGAAACAGCCTGGAAAGAAAAGCTGGCTTATGACACTAATGAACCAAGCAAGCAGCAGCAAAATGAAACATCTCCACAGGATGTTCCCTTTCTTACTTACCTTCAGGGCAAAACAGGTTCAGAACACTAATCCAAAGTGCCTAGCTATAGATCACCTACAGCCTTAAACAATGTACTGGCTTCACTGCAACAAATATCTTCAAATGCAGAAATAGGCTTTAAAACTTTGCAGTTAAGAGCTTCCACTTCAGGTGGCCTAAAAAAATTTGGATTGCACAGTGAAACACTTGATATTGTTATGAAAAATTACCTGTCATTGTGTTAGTATTAGATAAACCTGAACCAAAATCCAACAGTCAAATACAAATTTAAATACTTTGAATCTTCATAAGAATTTGCACTGCTTTCAGCACTGTATTTCTTCTGAAGTCTATGAATGAACTTCCAAGTCTGAACTCAACAATTCACATTTGTGCTACCAGTGCTAATATTTGCAATGGGTTTTTTGAGATAAAAGTGAAAAGGACACTTCATCCCCACAAAATTTTAACAGCTTCCTCATACAGTGCTGTACATCTTCCTTACAGGTTTTCCAAAGCAGAATCCTTTGAAAGACTGAAATTTAGGAAAAAGTATACATTTCTCCATCATTATACATTCTCCATTGTAGGGACCATGATACTCCTTTCATCTACTTAAAAGATTGTTCCAAAGCCCTCCCCACAGTAAAATAATATAATTCAGTTCTAAGGTTTCTCTTTTTGTATTTTTCCATATTATTGAAAGCATAGAGGTGAATCAACAGTCATTCTGCAAGTATCTGTGTTCATCTGAGGGCTTTCAGGAGTCAAATAACATTAATTATGGGTAGTTCCCTTAGTGGTAGACTGCACATAGCACAGTAGCTAGGACCCATGGAGGTTGCCACCTCAGTCTGAAATCACAGCTGTAAAGGCAGTTGCAGCATTGGTGCAATGAAGAAATGTGTTGAGCCAGCCAAGGCCACTTTTGAGATCATCATGAAGTTGTGGAAGCCCAGCTTTAACTCCCTGGCATTATCTTCAAGCAAGTTCATTCACTGCTCTTTTGTGCAAGTCAGTTACAATAAGTTTTCTGTAAAAGCAAACCCAACTATGTTCCTGGAGCCAGTTTCACCCCCAGACATACAGAAGAATCCAAAGAAGCTTGTTCTTTACTGGCAAATCTATTTCAATATTTCACATCACTTGGCCTTAAGACATTCACATCCTAAGCTGCTAAACCCATTGTAATTTACTTTTGCACAATGAATTCTGGTTACCCACTGTAATGCCTGAGGACATATTGAAATCTCAGAAGATGATAAGATTTGTCCAGAATATCTGTCTTCTAATAACAGAGTATGTCTGTTCATTATTTTAGTATCACCATTTCTGAGGTAGAAGAAAAATATTGTGTAAAATAAAGAATTGGTGTTATGCTGGAGAATAAGGGCTGTTACTACTACAGTTTGTATGCAGAACTCCACAATTTGCTGAAGTGCTTTGCTTGTTGTACCTTACAGAAGTTCTGCTTTCTGGTTAGAAAGAATGTATTTTGCCTATCTTTTACTGGTGACAGTCTCACCAAGGGAATAAAAGCTTCTTGCTTTTAGTGTTTTCAAAACATCCTTTAATCATTATTTCTAGGGAGTAGAGGGAAATACAGATCTCTGCAACACTGCCAAGATAAACACATCTGAACCGATATCCCTGGATGCTGCCAACCTAATATGTTCACCTGTCTTTTGCAGACAAATCAAGGATGTGATCCAAGCCATCCCTGATCCAAGGAATACTACTTCCTGCTAAAGCAGATTTGTCTTTTTAGTTGTAGCACCAGGCTGTCCAAAGTTAGAGGTACAGTGAAACAGTTTTTGACTCCAACTGACCTGTATTCTGTGAACACAGGGCAGAGGAGGGAGAGACTACATCTATTTGCAAAGAAGTTTAGGCTGAAAAGTAGGAGAGGGAGTTTTCTATCACATTAATGAGATATTGGAACATCTTATTAAAATAAATAAGCTTATAAATTTGATTCACCTACAGAAATGTTTTTTTTAACACAGCTGACTAGATGGACATAACATTTCAGTGGATAGCTCTGTGTTCTTTCAAACAGCCTGAAATCAACAACAGAGCTCTGGTGCAACACCCCAAAGGGAAGCACTGTGCTCTTGGAAGGCTGACACAAATTCAGATCTTAAATATGAGGCTGTAGTTTGAATATATTCCTTAGGTAAGTCACATTTCTTATTTAATCTTTGTTTTCTCTGGGTTAACTAAAATAGTCTTCTACATGGAATTCCAGACTCTATTGAAGTCTTGCAAGATCCATAATACTTTCCTTGTCTAGAGTTTTAATCAATGAGAGCTAAATCTATCCTTGATAGACCTTTCTTGCATGTTGTTACATTTTCCACTTATCCCTGCATACTTGAGAATAATTTCCTTCAAAATTGATTCTAAGACTTTTCATATTACATCAGACTAAAAATTCCAAAGCTTTTAAATGACAGTTACTTTCTATTTTGATTTGTAAACTTCCTCCTCCTTAATTTATTTAAAAATTACAACAATAAACCTGTAAGTTCAGAATTCTTAGCTGAATATTTGTTTCAAAAATCCCACCTATCATGTTCTATGTATATTCCTGGTTGCTGTGTTTAATTTTGAAGAAAGAATTAAGTCCACTTGAAAATGTGTAGAGATGAGGGCATATGTCTTGAAAATCTGTCACCTCTCTCAAATTTTGTTTCCAGATATTAGATTCTGCTTTTCTTTGCACACATATTTCAGTATTCTAGTGAATACAAGTACCAATCTCTTCATTCTCATGACCAGTGACAGGACTCAAGGCAATGACCTGAATCTGAGTCAGGAGAGATCTAGTTTGGATATCAGGAGAAAGCTTTTCACCCAGAGAGTGGTTGGGCACTGGAACAGAATCCCCAGAGAAGTGGTCACAGCCTCAAGCCTGACAGAGTACAAGAAGCATTTGGATAATACTCTCAGGCATGTGGTGTGACTCTTAGGGTGTCCTGCATAGGGTCAGAAGTTGGACTCAATAATCCTCTTGGATGGGTCTCTTCCAACTCAAGCTTATTCTGTGATTCTATGGTTCTACATTTACAATATTTTGGAGACATAGTTTCTGCTTCTCAGACCTTAAAATGACTGGAAAAGAGCCTGCTCTTCACACTGTCCATTCCAAGGCCTCTGTGAACAATTTTGCTCCCCATCAACTCAGCTGGTCAATAAACCACTGAGCTGTTTCTCCAAACTCCCAAGAAGTACCATCACGTTCACATGGCCTACCTGAATCAGCGTCTCCAGCTCCAGCTCGGTTACACAAACATGCTCCCGAAGAAAGTCAGCCTTCTCTGTCGCGATCGTGTGCTTCTGCCTGCTTTCAAAGGGCTGCTCCAGGGCACGGAACACAAGTCCTCCCGCCACCAGGTAAATCACCACCACGAAAAAGATGGCCACCACTGCTCTCCAATCCATGACTTTATGCCGGCCTTCACAAGGGGCTTCCATGGCAGAAACAACTGTGGTTCGGCAGGAAGTGGAGAATTGTGGAGATGGGAAATGCCCTTTAGGTTTGGGCTCAGGCTCACAAGCTGGCACTGATGAGGGAACAGTCACTGAAACACAAAGCAAAAAACCTTATTCAAAATCAAATCTTTTAGGGTATGACCTTAATTTTAATAAAAAACTTCCTAAATAACATTTTCAAGACTTTACATAAATCATGTTCTTCACATAGATACGGTTCTTCTCATCTGGAAGGTTCCATGTCTACTTTGTCCATCCATATTCAATGGACACCTCAAGGGTTTCCTTTGCCCATTAACTGTAGAATTTCACCTATTACCTCTAGAACTGGACAGGCCAGTTACATGTCAAAAAGTTCAGAAATACGCAGAAAACCATATATGCAAAATGAAAATGAAAATTCTGACCAGCTAGGATATAAATTACACATGGTGGTGTTTGGGGAAGGACCTTGGCAGGGGTCCTTTTACATCCTTAAATGATAACACTAATAGCATTAATAGTGCTAAGAAACTGAACTGTTAATGAACACTGATCATTACCTGACCTGGAACTGACAGAAACAGAAAATGCTTTGCAAACCACAGTGCTATTTGGCTAATATAAACTGGCCCATCTATTTACATGAATTCACAAAACCATCTCTCGTGAAAATGTCTTTAAAGCCTGGAAGCTTCACAAAGTTTACCAAAAATAATGTGTCAGCCAGAGTATATGATATGTCTGAGGTCAAAGTTACATGCCAAGCGCAACTGTGGACCTCTCACCTTGGGCCTGAGTCACTGTATAGCCCAGATGATCTTTACAATACATCAGAGCTAACAAGTCCTGACCTCTAGTTGGACTTAATAGCCCGAGCACTGTGTCAAGCTACCAAGGCACGTAAATCAAAGCAGGGTCACCTCCAAATAATTCAGATATCTCATCATCACACTCCCCCACTCTCTGTTGCTAGTGTTACCAATGGCAAGATGAGGCTGGGTTCCTCAGCATCTACTGTAGAATTTGAAGATGCTGGATTCATTTTAAACCAAATTCCTAAAATCTTACCATGGTGCAGCTGCCACTGGCCTGTAAGTTCTTTGAAAACAGATTAAATTTTTTACATATCAAACCTAAATCAGATTATAGTTAAAATACAGCTACTTTAGGTGCATTCTCTGAATTTACTCACAATGTGTCTTTGCTGTTTCGCTTAGAAATTAAAGCAGAAAGATTTACAACATCCCTTCAGACTGGCATTGTAACCCCACTCTCTAAATTTAAACATACAACATGATTATACCTTGAGTCTGAACTGGGCCACAACTCTTTCCGAGCAGAAACCATTTTATGATACTGAATAATTTCAGAACTAGGGCATTGACTACAGTCATGTTTTCCTACAAGCAATACAACTCTGAAGCACTGCATGGAGGATAGATATTCCAGCTTACATGATAAATCTGTAGTTGCTTTACACTTACAATTAATACTTCATTTAATATATGACTTAGAGGTTCCAAATACCACATAGAATAGAAAGGATCCAAGATCAGAGGAAAAGCCTTTGTGGCTGATTGCTTTTTTATTTGTTTTGCAGCACTCTGTGGCACAGCTGTTTGATTTGACCATCAAAAGATCTTTATGGTTCCCAGCACTTATTAACCAGGATGGAGTGACATCAAACTTTAAAGGATATTTTCTTTTACCTCTAGATATATTTCATGCAACTTTTAAGAACTTGATGTGACAATAGGAAAAAGAGTGACAGTATTAGAAAGAAGTTACACCATTAGTAAGATATCTGTATATTTATTCTCTAAGTCTCCTGAAGTATTATTGTAACAAATACAGTGAATTTCAGTAGGAAGAACCAGAAAAGTATGCAGAAGAGACATAAATATTGAGGTTGTATGAAGCAGCTGGAACTTCGCTTTCTCTAGGCAAGTATCTTAAACCTGAGTCAAAACATCTCCTTAATGAACTAAATTTGAGTACTCACAGAAGTGGCTCAGCTGATGTAACTCCATGTAACATAGCTTCCATAGGTTCCATAGAATTCATACAATTTGAAATAGAACCCATTACTACTGTGTTACCAACACCAAATCTGTGAGCTGAGGGCTGACTTTTCACACTTCAGATTACCCAGCATCAGGATCCAAGGCTCACATGGGAAAAAGAGAGCAGAATTCATGTGACAGAACGGCACGATTTTTTGAAACAGGTATCCACCTCACCACAAATGGCATAGTCCAGTGTAGACTGGGTGAGCCTCTCAACTCTTGAAGGAAGTGCAGGAAGAACTGTTGATCCTAAAGTATTTTTTATTATTTAAATAAATTCACAGGAAGACTGTATTAAAGCAACTGTTTAAGCAACTGATGTGTAACAGAAATTGTCTTCTTACAAAATGGACGCACAAGGCATAACTGCAGAGATTTTTAAGCAGGAGTTAGGTATTGGAAGAACAGTGTAAACACTCCATCCAGGACTTATCCCACTCTTTACAGGACAGTGGGCTTAGTGACTTAAGCACTTGGTAAGAAGTTGGAAATCCTGAGTTCTAATTGGAACACCTGTACTCTCACAAAAGTGCTGCCATTTGCCTTTAAACCATGGTTTCATCAACTGCAAAAAGAGAAAGTAATGCTTACTTTTCTATAAGAGCTCTGGGAGAGTCCATTTCTAAAAATAAGAGCTAACTAAAATTCCAGAAGTTTAAGAAGTAGTTTTACTAAAATCAAAGGACAAACTACATTGGCAATTCAACAATGTACAGCTTAAAAAAATTAAGGACTACATAAATTGTTGGATTTATAGAGACAGTTTAGACCACAGTTTAGGACAAACATAGAGCAAAATATAATAAATGCAGAACAACCCCTGCTTCATTTGTTCATGTTTTTTCAAAACAAGCTGTTGTCAGAACAGGCTTTTCCCCAAACAGAGCTTCATCCATATGTTTGTTAAATCATATCAAATCAGTCTCAGTGAAAGCAATGATAGATATCCATTCATATGTATGCACTATATTAGCTGACAGCAAATCTCATAGGTACAAGAACCCTCAAAGGAACACTCAAAACAGGCCTTATCCCAGTAAAAGGATGCCAGAGAACAAAGAAAGGTAAATTCCTGATTGTTTGGATTAACTTCAAAATTAAACAACAATATTAATGTTCCAGGTGAAATTGCAATGTTAAAATCTATCTCATTTGAGATCACCGCATTACCTGAGCTTGTACCGGCGAACATGACTGCCAAGGTTCCCACTGATGTCTGAAGAGCTTAAATACCTCAGATTTCTGCTAAAATTGATGAGAATTAAGAAAACAAAATCTCACTCGCCATCAAGACGATGGGGCAAAGCCTAGCTGGTTGAAGTTGCAGGTGATTCCCCGCTAGGGAGAGCAGAGGGCCCAAAGCGCTGAGCAGGCCCAGCCCATGGCAGGCGGTGCCGCCTCCTGGGCCCGGGACACGGACATCACCAGGACATCACATCACCAGGCCACTGCCCGGCCTGGCACGGCCCTCAGGCCACTGTCCTTCCTGACCTGCCACCCACGGCACCCAGGGGACAGCAGCACATAGTGCAGGGGCAGCCAGAAATGACTGCAGGGCCTTGGATGCTTGGTAAGGGAATCTGGGCTGGGGGTGATGTTCTCCTCTCTAGTTACAGTTGAAGGCAGCATCATGGGAAGAATGGACAGACTGAGTCTACGGCTCCAAAATCAAAATTCTGGGGGTTTTGACAATGGAATAGCTCTACACAGCCCCAGGAGTGCTGGAATCAGACATGTTCACCTTTCTCAGTGGTGGAAGAGAGTTTTTGCACAGGAATTAGTGGGGCTCACTGGCAGGGCTTTGAACTAGATGTGAGGGGGTAGAAGGGCAATATGAGTCTTATTTCTGGCAAATGTGAGATGTGAATATAAATAGATAGAGGGACAGTGAGGGTTCTTTGTAGTGACTCTGAACTATGCTAACCACCCTGGATTATACCTGCAGTCTTAGGGAGATGAGCCAGGGAGCCCTAACTGGAGCCACAGGGAAACACCAGGGAAATTTCTGAAAGAAATAATGGGGTGCTCCTCTAGGAAGGCAGCCTGGCAATCCCCAGGAGCAAGAAATTGGACAAGGAAGGCAAGAGACTGGTACGACTGAGGCTGAGTAGGGAACTGCTGGTCGAACTAAAGGTAAAGAGACAAATGCACAGACAGTGGAGACGAGGACATGTAACCTGAGTAGAGCATAGAGATGAAGGGATGGGGTAAGGAAGGCTAAGGGAACGCTGAAACTGAACCTCACAAGGGACACCAATAATAACAAGAAGGGTTTCTGCTGGTATGTTAACCAGAAAAGGAAAGTCAAACAATCCCCCAAACAACATTGCTAAACTGGAAAACACAGATGAGAAGAAGGCTGAGGTACTCAAAAACATTTTTACCTCAGTCTTCAGTGACAGCCTGTGTTCAACTGACTTTTGACTATGAAAACATCAAAATGTTGCTTTGCCACAGTGACCTGTACCCTGGCAACTATCTTAATATGTTAACAACACAGGAGATACAAAGAAACCTGGTTTTGGAGGAGAGTTTCTTAAATGGTTTAATCCAAACATTTTTTTTAAATAAACATGCCATTCTCTGTGTTCCTGCTGTCACAATTTCTATTGTGAAAAAATGTAAGTCAGGTTTAATACTGTCTTATTTAGTACTTCATTTTCTTCCACATTCCTGTGTTACACAGACACACAGCAATGTATGTACATTTTAATGAGAGAATAGTAGACACATCTAATAAAAATCCTGCTTTCACAGGATTCAACACAGAATTACACAGAGGCCATATGCACTTACACATTCATAAACTCAGCAACAAGCTTTAAGTTTGAAACATGAGTTGATCAGAAATGAAATTGGACATTTCATCTCCCATTTTAGTGTTGCCATTGAAGATAGCAAACAAAATACTTTCAGCTCAAGTAAAAAAGTTTGTTGATACATGTCTTAAGGTATATACCTATATTTTTCCCAAAATTCTCATAATATAAAAGGAGGCTTCTTTAAAGAAAGGAAATTACGCATTCTTCAGAGCACATTCATAGTCAAACATCCAAAATTTCCCATGAAGCCTTTTTTGTTTATATTAAACTAGAAATTTAGTTAGAATTATAAAGTAATCTCATCATGTATTCCTGTATCATTGAGAAAATTCAGGAGTTAATAGTCTTCCCTACAGTTTTTACAAGATCCTCCTACATTGGCATTTAAATATACTTCCTGTAGTACTACTTAAGAAGCCAGCATTCCTTCCTGAACTAATATAGAAATATTACTTTTTTGGTCAAGTGTATGAAGTTGCAAGACAGCTCTCATGCACAAAAGCTTGGAAATGTCTGTGAGGTGTTAAAATTGATTTAAAGTAATTTATTTCAATTTAACTGCATGGGTTTTTTCCTCTCCAAGTCCCTCTTCTGAAATAGCCATACACTGAATTTAACATTAAAAGTCTTCCTGATGGAACAATACAGAAAGGATGGAAAATACACAGCCCACCAGTGGATAACATAATAATGTTCTACTCCAAGGCTCTTGCTCATCTCCAAACAGAATTTCATGGGGAATGTGAGTATCTAGCATTTGCTTCCAATCTCAAATCTTTCCCACAGACTCCCCAGGTGCTTTCAGATAAAGGCAGCTGGAGTTAGGTTAGCAGGACTGTGCCTGGAAGTCATGGCAAGTATAAGAGTATGTTAGAGGAAATAGTGGAGGCAATCAGTGTATTTAGCTATCACCTATATGAACTTCCCAATAATATGTCACAAACAGAAAATGCATGCAGATCAACGAATAAAGGGAATTGGATGGTCTAATAACAAGCAGGTGAAAGTAATGAAACACTAAATTTTCTGTCCATGTGTTACCAAAAAAAATCATTAAACCATCAAAATTTTGCATTTTGAGGATATTGGAAATCATTTCCACTACCTGATTTGCTTGTTATTTCACTCCCCCTCACCCTCCATTCATCTTTTTCTGTTGTGGTTTTTAACAAGTTCTAGAGAAAGCATCCATTTAAACAGCACAATGAATGTTGAATTTTTATAACTGGGCATTCAAAAATCTGATGCTGATTTAGAAAATCTGGCTTTTAGAACAAAAATCCCAGTAGATAATGGTCATGCTTGCCTTTTTGTTTGTGCAGCATCTTTGCATGATGTGGGCTAATTAACAAGTGACATTACAGCTGTGATCAAGAAAAGTGAGAAAAATCCTGCCTGCAGGCTACGATTATGTATGGGGCAGAACAGTAGTATCCCTGTGGCAGTTGTTATGGATTGAGGAATAAGAATAATAAGAATTGCTATCTGGGGACCACGGGATTCATACAGTCATGGATCAGGAAAAGTGTTATCCGTGCTGACATGTTTTAAACCAGTTTGGCCCTGGTCCTTCTGCCTATCCCCAAGGCACACAAATTGAGCAGTGAAAGTCACTGCAAGCTTGCCACATAAGGGAAATTTCACCCTACTGCTCCTATGTCATTTTGTTGAGAACTGCCACTGAAATGAGAAGTATTACTACTGCATTTACTGCTCATGAAAGCAAAGCTTGACACACTGTTTGTTAGGAAAACACTGAGTGCCTCTGAGCATAGAGTTTTTCACTGCAGCAGCATCCCTTGGGTTAAATCTAACACTGTTTTCCCTGAAGAGGATTCTCTAATGCAGCATTAGTGCTGCTGACTTCAGCAAAATCTCAGCTGTCTGCTGCAAATGCAGTCATCAGCAGCAAGGCATTCCATGGAGTATGAGAGACAGGTAAAGGCAGAAAGGGCAATACACATTAAACAAAATAGATTGGATGCTGTTAGAAGAAAAGTAGCATTGATTCCTCCCAGCTGCCCCCTTCCCTGAGTGCGGTGAGAAGGGAAGGAGTACGTAAGTTGCAAATCTGCATAAGGAATAAAGGCACTGTTTGCTTCCTATTATAGGGTAATGTTAGTGAAATAGAGTAAAAGTTCATAATACTGAGTTGTCTCTGTTGGTGGGGAGAGAAATGTCAGCAATATGTATCAGAGGGAATTATACCTGACCATTGTTTTGCCATCCCTGACAGCAGCTTTGGGAAGTACATCATATCAAAAGGATTTTGCAATTTCTGTACCATTCGTCATACATTCCCATCTAGTGCTCAAAATGATGATTCTCAGTAAACTTCCAAAAAAAACCTACATAATTCTGCTGCATCAGTTATAATTGAAACATATTAATTAATTGCTCTTGGAATATCCCAGCTACTTAATTAATCTGGAACACAGTTGTTATGAGAAAATAAAAAGGCACTGTTTTATAATTTTTTTCATTCTTTTTCATTAGAAAACTATAGTTTAGGCAAAAAATAAAAAAAATGTAACAGCCTAAATTAGAACATGGTAGAATTCAGTATGGTCTGAGTTAAGGTGTCTCTTCAGAAAGAGCATTCCAATGATGAGAGTCTTCTCTTAGTAGTGATGCTGATGGCACTGTAAATCATCAGAACTAAGGAGAACCTAAGCTTCTTGTCTCTTCCTGAAAAGCTTCTTTAGTGTCACACAAGAACTTAGTTATGCAGTAAGTAATTAGATTGAATTTTACCCTCCACTGAAGGACAATATCACTCCTATCTGAAACCATTTATTTCCAAAGAACAAATTGTGAGGGAATCTTCCCCAGTTTCTACTGTCCATACAATCAGAATATACTGCTGCATATACCTGTGCACCAAGTGCCTGACAGAAACAAGTATGTGGCTAGCTGGTCTGCATGGCAGTGATCTCACTTAGGTGGCAAGGTGATGGGAGCAGGGCAGCTACAGTGGTGGTCTCTATGGAAGGCCTGGGGCTGCCCTTTTCTGCACACAGCCAGTTCCTGCTGATTCCAACACACCCACAACAGGACATAGCTGAGCCCATCAAGAAAGCTGGTAGCACTTTTGTGAAAGCATATTTTAGAAAAGGAAAATATTGAGTAGACTTTGAAGAATGAGAGTAAAAGTGTGAGAAAGAATCCTAAAAACACTGAGGTCAGTGAAGGAGAAAGTGGCACTCCAGGAACTGTAGGAGATATTCTCCTGCAGCCTATGAGTTTTGGAAGACATCATGATGGACTTGGTATTTCCCTGGAGCTCATGGAGAGGATCACACCAGAGCAGATACTCACACTTTCAGCATGTGGAGGAATCCAGTCCAGGGTAGGTTGATATTTCCTGAAATGCTGCTACCCGGGGAGAGACCCTGCTGGAGGAGCTTTATCCTTAAGGACTGCAGCCCATGGTATGGACTAATGCAGGAGCAAGGAAAAAGTATAAGGAGAAAGGTGCAGTCTAGAGGAGCTAGACCCACCAAAACCCCCCACTTCCTATCCCCCCTGCACCACGTGGGTGGGCAGGAAGAGTCAGGAATGAAGCAATAAAATTGCTAGGAAAAAAGTAAAGCAGGGGAAGGTATTTTAACCTTTGTCTTTATTTCTTACCACCCAAATCTATTTTAATTAGCTATAAATCAAATAAATTTTCCCCAAGTCAAGTCTCGTTTGCCCATGATGGCAATCTCTAACTGGTCTCTCTGGCTTTATCTCAACTTACAAAGTTTTTCAGTCTTTTCTCCCTCTCTCTTTTGAGGAGGAGGAGTGAGAGTGGCTGGGTAGGCATCTGGTAGCCAGCTAAGGTCAAACCATCACAGAGAGTTTGCACAGGTGCACTAAAGATGAGGACACAACTCAGACTATTGTTCAGCAACACTTTTCCTCTGAGTTTCACCAGTTATCTGCATATGGATTTGATGAACAAGTCATCAGTCCAAGCTCTAAGAATATCAACGTATAGATCAGGATTTAAACTACAGTGATGAACAGGAGTCAGCTAAAAATGCAGCAAACATCCTTCCAACCATAATGCATTTTTATCACTCTCTACTGGAGCTGGGTCAATTTGGAACAAAAACATTCCATTGTTGAGAGGACTGATTTTTTTACTTTTTATCACCTTTCATTCTAATTTTCCCTTCTCAAACATAAGCATTTTATTTCACTCACTTTCTACACCCATTTAAGAAAAATGGATGCCAGCAGCATACATTTTCACATAAAGCAAAATGTCAAATTGATTAAATATTTCATGCTGGTAGGAAGTGCATGCATACACAACCAGTGAAGTAGCAATACAACATGATGGCTCTGAAAATTCTAAAAATGTATAAGAAAACCTCAATCTTCTTGTAGATGCTAAATGGCTTGAAATTGGGTACTGGGTAAACCTGACAGGTTGGATTACTTATTAATCTAGCTGTAATCAGTTTCAAGTATGCAAACAATTAAAAAGTCCATGCAATTATCATTCCCCTGAGCTATGCCATGTCCCTCTGCTTTGTGAGGCTGTTGTAAAACTCTCTGCTATTCTATAATTTAGCAATTCTGAACCTACTGCCCCTAAAGAGATAGAAAAATGTATGTATCAGCAAATTTTTAATTTTAGTCAAGAAGTGCAGTGAGGGAGGAGGGTCTGAATACCATTTTCATGCTTATTCTATTTCTGAAAGACAGGGCCAGTTCTAACTGTGAATGTTTTAAAGCACAGAATGTCAGTTCAAGCATCTCACTGGAGCTTTCAAAGCAGGGAAAGGGAAAACTCACAGTGGTGGCCTAGGAAAACAAGAAGTCTGAAGGGCTAAACTATAAGTGCCCTTAACCATATAAACCCCAAAGAAATCTCACTATGCCAATAAGTTTGTTCCTAAATTAGTTTTTTATATGTCCTTATTAATAGTTAACACAATCATCTTTTCAACATCCCACATCAATTTCCATTGCAGCTTACAATGTATTTCCTTAATATAAATGAAAATGCTGCTTAGATTATAAGTAAAAAGGTGAAGTGCAATCTCACAAATGAAAATAAGACACTGAGTAACTAAAGAGAGTGATTAATTCTTTCCTAGATCTCTTAAGAACAGTGCAGGAAATAGCTGATCAATCTGTATCAAGGAAGTAGGAGAATAAATATTAAGAAAAAGTCTAGCTATAAGGAGAGCTAGCCATAGGAACAGCCATCAATATATTGAAATGTCCTTTATTGGAAGTATCTAAGAACAGGGCATAAAATCACCTGCCAGAAATTGTCAGTGTTATTCATGTCCTGCATATCCCTGTGAATCCAAGAAGAAAAGCTACCAGTGAAAGCTAACAGAGAAAACAGCCTAATGTTGTTGTATTCAACATCCAGAATCTGTAAAAATAGAAACTAATGAAATGTTAAAGATATATTTTAAAAAAATCATTTATCTTTACAATCTAGTCTCAACTCCTAGCAAGAAAATGCTCTTGAAATCCTTTTTCTCCTCTTCAATGTAAGATAGTCAATCACACCTCAACATTCTTTTTTGCATCAGTTGTGCCACATCTCATAGCATTTCACAAATAATAGATAGACCCCTGTGACACCAAGAAGAAACAACACTGTATGTGTTCACAGTTTGCCTCATGAAAACATTGCCATAGAGAACTTAGCAAATTAATTCAATTCAGAAATTATTTCAAAAGCTGATTAAACAAGCTCTCTGTCATATGAGCATCAAGAAGGTACAACAATTTTTCATCAATGTATTAGCAAATTTTCAAGTTCTTTTAGGAAACATGCTCTTTTCCACTATACATTACAGAACATCATTCTATCAGTTACAAAATTAATAGACAGCCATAAATCAGATTCCATTCTTTTGTTGATTATAAAGGAAAAATGTGATAATAACGTGTAAGCCGCTCTAGACAATTTTTTCAAGAAGTTCCAGATTCTGACCCAGCCTCTCCTCTGTCAGAACTGCAGTCTGAGTGTGCTCTTGAACTTGAAATGGACTGCCCAAGAGTTACTCTCTTGTAAACACAGCTCCTGCTACTGATGCTATGCAAATGTCAGGGAAACAACAGGAAGCTCAAGGCTGGCTTGAGCAGGTATCTGCCAGGACTTATCCACTGACATTAAAAAAAAAATCTCTACAAAAGTCATGGGATGCTGGGATACTTTCCCCTCCCTCCTCCCTCTCCCCGGCACTGCGCTATTCTAATGCATACATGACAGCTCACTGGTCAAAAGAATGGAGGTGCTAAGGCAGGATATGAACTCCAGGAATAGCTGAAAGCATCAGGGTTTTTTTCTAGTTTGGCTTCAGGACAGCAGTCCTCAGGGGGGTTCCTAGCTAACACTGGCACTCACATGAAGATGCACTGCTACTGACACCATTTGTAGCACTACTTACAGAGCTGCCAAGTCCAGACGAATACTTGATAGAGGTTGGTCTTGTGCTGGAGTGAGATTGTAAAACGCTGGAGGGCAGTTTGGATTTTGTTTCCCTTGCTTTTGCCTTCTCTCTCTCCTGACCTCTCTTCCACCCTGCCCTCCTCCAAATCCATCCATCTGCTCTTGTCCCTCACTTCTCTCCAACCGTGCTGGCAGTGTGGGAGGTAGCACACCCCTAACTCCCTAACTCACTGTTCAGCTCCTCTTCTCAGCAATACCCTTCCCATAGCCCCTGATACCTAAGCCCATGTTCACATGTGACAAGGCTCATCAATGAACTTCAGGAGAATGAAAATTTGAGCAGAAGAGCATTACAGTGAGGAGCAGGAAGTACTGAGGGGAGATTAGAAGTGATTGACAGGGGAAAGTCCCAAATATGGAACCCTCCCGCTTCAAGATTGGTGACTGTGTTTGTTCCAACACACTCATTGGCAGCAGAGCTATCATCAGCTTCATGAGTCTATTTATAGAGAAACTGAATACAGAGAAACCCTGAAAAATTCTCACCTTTCTCTTCCTGAAATAAGACAAAAACCAATAGATCATGCTAAAACCTGTTTCCCTAGGAAGAGATTGTTAATTCTTGTCCTGCTAAAATTGAGAGTTCTAGTTCATACAGGTCTCTGCTCTGCCAAATAGAAAGCAAGTGCTTTTGGCTCAAGATCTTGAGTTATAGAGATGACTTTATGAAAAAGAGTTCCTGTCAGAAGCAATGACCATACCATTGTTCTCCTCATTAGGTAACATAAAGAAAAACTGAATTTTTGTCAGTATGGTACAAACACCAAAGCTGCTCTCTCATTTTCTGCAGATTTCACCCTTCAATGAACAACAGACAGGTTGAACAGTGATGCTGCTATTTATCCATAATCTTCTTTTTACAGACTAAACCAACATTTTTTATTACATCATTATGTGCTTTGTATGAAACAAGTTGCTTAGTTTTCGTCAATAGGAAGTGTCCCAGGATTCCAGCAACATTTAGGAAGAGTCTTAATCTCCCACCACAGATTTTCAATGTGTTCCCCTTCAAAATACTCATAGGATGATGTAGGGTCAGGGGTTTTGCTGGGATCTTCTAAATATCCTATCTCACAGATTCAGAAAAGAGATCAGCCAATGGTCTCATGGCCAGAGCAAATAGTCAAGCAAACCTTGTCGCATCAAGACTTGGACTTCAGCATAAGAAGGCCTATGTACAAAGGGAAGGACATTCTTATTGAAAGGAACCTAGTGGTAAAACAATCAAGTGGAAGAGACAACAAAACAAAGATTCATGCTGGGCTTCCTAGAAGGAAGCTATCTAATCTACATTTGAAATAAGATTGATGCTGGCTGTCTGCCAGAGGTACAGCCTCACAGTGGAGTGATGGAATTTCTTGACCATCTCAGTCTCAAGACTGAGTCAATAAAGGGACTTCAGCAGCACACTGACTGGACATCATTGTCTCCCCCAATATGACTACTGATTAGGATCTAAAGAAAAATACTTTGAATTCAAGCAAATCTCATTAGTGATTTACCATTTCAATTCAGTGATAATTTCTCAAATTTTCTGTGCAACAACAATAAAGTGGATCTTTACATGTGGCAATGGCCAGAAGAAATCTTGTAAGAAGCATGTTGCTTGGGCTGTTTTTCAGTTCACTGAAGCTATACTATTTGCATAATCAGAGGATCCAATCTATATCACTGTCTTAAGTTCTTATACACATTAATACTCTTAGTTAAAGTTATTGAAAGCTTTCCAATACTTTAAAAACCTATTCTGGAACAGGATAAACAATACATATAAGACAGGTAGGACAAAATTAATCTGTGCAGAAAAGATTTTTCACAAGGAAGAGAAAGTTGCTATTTGAAACACATTTTTTCAGCATAGGCATTTTGATATTCTCTTATTCCAAATTCTTTATAATATACACATTGTTCTTTTACACTTTCAGTGTGTAAGTCAGCAGAAACAACCCTTGTCTCATTTCTTTGCTTGGCTGTAACTTGGAATACATTCCACGAATCTGTCATAACAGATGTGGTCAAATCGATCAGTGCAGCCTGAAAGATTCTGCTGACCCTAAACCAGACGTTTACTGAAAATTCTCCTGGCTCCAATAACTATATTTAACTATAGCTCCCTTAACCATAGCAGGTCCTTAGAAACTTAGAATACCCCAGAATTTCATATACCTACTTATATTAAGTTATTTTAGATTAATTAATTATTATATTATTATATTACTTACAGCTGTTTTATACTCCAACTAAGTGACACTCAAATAGTGTAATTAGGTTTACCGTCCCACTACCAAGTGAGAGGTTATGGGATAACCTAAGTGGCCTTAAGCTATGCTCCAGAAGGGCAGAAGTTTCCCTTAGGTCTGTTAGCACATATACCAGGCCTATACAAATATCTCAGCTACCTTAAAGCCCCCTAAATGACAGCAGATGCCTATTTTTAGAAAACTGAATCAACAAAAAAAATGTCTGGCAGCAATGAGAAATTCAGGTCACAAAGTTACATGTCATTGTAGCCCAATAAACAGACTATATTTCCTATGAATACAAATTAGTCTGTAGGATCATGAAGAGGTGACTCTGGTGTTGTTTCTGCAGTTGTCATGATTGCTGCTACTCAAGGTCTCTCTATCCAATGCTTTCTAGTGCAATCCAAACTTAGCAATGTTAACATTTAAGTAATCAGTGATAGATCTGGGTTAACCCAGAAGAACATCTTTGAGATGTTCCTGCTGCTTCCTGCATTTCAGCTGGGAGCTTCTGCAGTATCATTTCTTTCATAATTCTTTCACCAATGAGATTTTTTACACACATAGCTAGTGACTGTCTTTTGTTTCTCTAAGATGAAAAGCTGAAATTTGAGAGGTTAAAAGCCGTGGACAAGCTGTCAAATCATGCTAATGTTATTATACTACAGTATCAAGTGAGAAATAATCCAAACACCCTTCAACAAAATATCACTGAATCTTCAAAAACTCAGTGGCACAAGTTTAAGGTGCCAAAATCCAAAATCCTCATCCAGTTAAGTCAGTGGCATGTTGTTTTTTCTTCCTAGGGAAGAAAAGATGAGTCAGTCCTGCTGAGATACGAACATATGGCTCTAACAAACCTAGGTACTCAAAGCCTGGTGCTTAAAGCACTGTGATGATCCTGTAGGACCTGTGATGCCATTATAACTTGTATTGCTTTCTAGGAAGATGTTTTAGGGTGTTGTCTTTTGTCATCTCCTGCTAACAAAACAGTCTATTGTCTTCAGCAAAAAAAGTATCCCAGGGTTATGCATAACACACAGATTACCAGAAAAAGAACTGAAGCAATTTAAAGATCTATTAAATGCATCCACTTGGGTACAAATTAGAAGAACAAATGGAAGAAACATTAAGCATGTTTTTCCAATGAAAGACTAGTCAAATAAACAGATCCTCATCTATGACAGATACTTAATTCATGAGATAAAAATATTTTGTAACATGTCCATGAGATTATTTATAATGTGATTTAGTTTTGCTCACAGAGGAAGACCTTGATACATGCCTGAGACACCAATAGAGAACACAAAGATATTTCAGGCATTTTTAAAATATGAACTATGATACATACTTATTTCTAAAAGTGTGAAAAAACATCATGTGCTTGAAAACAGTGGATTCTAGTTGAAAGCAGCCAAACTCATCTTTATGTCCACACATTTATTTTCTTTTCACAGCATTTTCAGCCTTACCACAGGTACACTCTATTCATTCTGCATTTTCTGCACTTCTGTCAGCAGATCTGACCCTGTCACACTTTGGACCCACACTGTTGTAATCCATATTTCCTGGAGCATTTTATTTTGTCTCTCTTTGTCAGGTCTTTATCTCTTTTCAAGTGTCTTCTAAAATTTCGAATAGCAAACTCTAACAAAACGCTAGACCTAAGCATGTCTGGATTTCAAAAAAGAAATTGAACCACACCCAAATTTTGCAACTGTTTAGTACTCCTATTCAGAATTCCATATCCTAACTGCAACATGTTTCAAGTCTTTTCATATAAGCGATATCTCACACCTCTTGTCACAGCTCCAGCTTCCAGCAAGATGTCCCCTTTCCATTTTAAAAGCAGAAAAATGAAATTAAGCCAAATTTGTGCATTCTCTTCCACCTTTTTTCCCCTCATACAGGTTTTGATAATAGATTCTATCACCCTACTAGCTTTCATTTCAACTTCCAACACCATAATATACTCACATTGAAATTTCTACCCTAAACTCAAAATTGCACCAATGTTCTCCTATGCTCCTATTTTAGAACAACTGGATAAGACATAGTAACACATCTACTTGAGACATTTTGCCAACAGTAAGATTTGTAATAGCATAAGAATTGTATTAGCAATAAAAGAAAGATATGAAATCTGAATTCTTGGTTTCAGCATTCCCAAACCAAAGAAACAGTCCCTAAATTCTGTGACTCATTAACATGGTAAGAGATTCATAGTTTAATTTTGAAGTATATTTTTGTTTAAAAACTCTGAGTTGATATTTGATTGTGAGAAAAGCAGCCCAGAAAGTATGTTTGGAGAATAACAGTGGTCCATGGACCAAAAAGGATTGGTACTACCACTGTGAAGTACAAGGGTGTAGGATATATGCTGTTCTCACCTGTTGTTTCATCTCATTGGGGTAACCGGTGAGAACTGCATGGCACATCATTTATGAAAGTCAGCAGGTTCATCTTAGAGCATGTTTATCATTATATTATAGCCAAACAACTGAAATATAGCCAATGTCTCAGGTTATATATAAGCAGCCTCTGTTTGACAAAGGCCAGGTCCCAGGATGCTTTAACTCCTAGAGAAAACAAAGACCAGAGGTATTCCTTTAAAAAAGGTATTTTAAAAGGCATTACTTAGCCTTTTGCTGAATGTCACTTCTTTTACATAAAACTTCTATATAAAACACAGACAACTGTTCAGCATTCATACTCTCTGCTTCGGCCTTTGTTATTACACTGAGATTATTACAAAATGAAGGTTAGGCACTTGCATCACACTGAGTTCTTTAATACTCTACCTTGAATACTGGTATGTTGCTTATCCCTTTCTTATATTGACCTCCTCATTTTTCCCTTTCCATTTTGCTCCAGTGCTTACCCTATTAGAGCACAAAATCTAGGGCCTCTGTCTTCCCAGTAATTCCAGGCACTCCTTTACTTTTAACTCAGTAAAGCCTGTGGCAACAACACAGTTCTTTTAAAATGAAGAATTGCATTTTGCTCACACTGAAGTGAGTAGTAAAAGTCCTAGCTCTGGATTAAACAAAGAGGGTAAGAATTAAACTGTATCACCATCTGTATGCACTCTTCTGACTGAAGCTAATATAATCCACACACTAGCTACATAAATCCACATAAATGCCAAAAGCTGAACCAAAACCTGCCCAGTTACAACTGGTATCATATATCTTCATCCCAAGAGCAAACTCCATCACTCCAGGTAGCATCCATTTTTTCAAGAGTTGCCCAAGGGACTTTTCTGTCCAAATGCCGTTAACAGATTACCCTTGTACATACACGGTAAAAAAGAGCATTGGTATTCTTCACTGAAATCATAATCCTGTCCTAACCTCTCCCACTGATGACAATCTTATTGCTCTTCCTATCTTAGACTTACAGCTTCCTATTGCCTTTGATTTTTTCATTCCCTTTTCCTCACACTACAGATGACATCTTAATGATACCCTACCCTCCATCTTTCTTACCTTGACTAGAGTTCAGTCTTCCTTCACTTCTGTAAGAAACCTGCCGTCAACTCTTTTGCTCAGCCATTTTCTTACTACTAATTTTACTTTTTTGGATCCTTCTTTTTACCATTACCAGGGCATCCTAAAGACAACAATAACAAAACTAATAGCTGTCTGCTGTGGTTCCTTCTCTCCTCCTAATTAAATTGTATCTTTCTATCTCTTACCACACTGGCGTCCACAGTACTCACCTGTCTTCTCTGCAGGCTCCACACTGCCTTTAGTAAAGTTCTGATTTTTTCATTCCCTTCTATTTGTTTTTCCAAACTCTTCAAATTTTCCACCTTACTGTATTTGGCACTATTGTACCTACACCATGCACTTCCAGGAGTGTCCTCCTGTTTGTCCAATTTATATCCTCCTTCAGATATCTCATTTAAATAAACTCCCTGCAGTGTTCTGCAATCCATACTTACTAGGCACAACAGAGTCCCAGTCTATCAGATGAGTGGGTAAGTAGCCAATATGACTTTGTGGCAATTAGCACAGGGTCAGTAGCCTCTGACTATGGGTCATTGGCAGGGATCAGATCTACTTTTTTCCACATTACAGCTTCCCAGAAAAGTCTTCATCTACTGAGCTAGTGACAACCAACATGCTAGTGCAGAAAGATATTGTCTAACTCCCAGTTGCATTCTACTCCATTTTACATATCTTCTTGAAAACAGAGGACAGAAACAAACACATTTATTCTACTCATCTATGCCTTTCTAATCAAGTTTACCTTCTGCATTGGTCTCTTCAAACAAAAGAACAGAAAGAAGAGGTACTGCAGCAATTTGTAACACTTCACTGGCAGACAATTGAATTTACACTGAGTACTAATGTTGAAGATTTTTTAAGCAGTCATCAAGGGATGGTCCAATCCTGATATCTGCACAAAAGCACTTGAAATTCAGCTCATTATCCCACACATAGGTGTCCAGTGGTGTCTTGGGTGAAGTGAGAAATCCCAAGGCCTATGGAAGATTTGAGTTTCTCTGAAGCAGAAGCTGGGGAATATCAAAGGTGTTTAGATACTTCTAATGGGAAACTCAATTGACTATTCAGTGTCTGTAAAGAAGCATAAGCTTCCTCTAGTTGTAAAGTGCAGAGACAACCTTATTTCTTAATTGATGTGATCTGTGTATGATGACAGGGTGTTTTGCTCCCTCCTAATTGTTTTAGCATTTAATTGCAATGCATAAGCTCTTCTTTCAATAGCAGATTTTAGATTGCTCTAAACAAGTTAATTATATTTCACAACACCCTTGTGCATTAGGGAAGTATTAATATTCCTGTTTTCCAGTCTAGGAAAAAGGGAAGACAAGAAAGGGTAAGTAGCTTCCTGAAGGTTAAACAGTATGTAGCAGCAAAATTTGAAGAGGAACTCCAGATTCTCAACCACAGTTTGAATTTCCCACAGACCATTAACTCCCATGCTAAATATAAGGATGGTAATAAGTATGTGATTTCAGAGTTTCAAATACTAACAGTGCATTTGTGAAAGGCTGCAGGAACTTGAATTAAAACTTCAGAGCTACAAAATTTTGGTGTTGAGGTAAACATTGAGCTGAATATCCAAAAAGCTCTGACAATCCATATCACTGCAATGGAACTGAAACTGCAGGCACAAAGGAACAAACAAGACTGCATTCCATTTGCTCCCTGCTAAGAGCATCACAAGATATGCTTCCCTTGAAAAAGAAGGGAAAAAATGAAAAAATCTCACCCTCACCCTATAAGACAGTCACACTTGGAGATAATTTCTAAGCATATTTGAAACTGTCTTATCTATTTTTATTTTTTTTTTCAC
The DNA here is from genome assembly GCF_029582105.1 of Oenanthe melanoleuca. Classification (NCBI taxonomy): domain Eukaryota; kingdom Metazoa; phylum Chordata; class Aves; order Passeriformes; family Muscicapidae; genus Oenanthe; species Oenanthe melanoleuca. Next base: position 43,691,424 of record NC_079339.1, read on the forward strand.
AAAGAAAATCAATTTTAAGTAGATAATTTTTAGGAAAAAAGTCTATATTTCTGTAACATCCAGATATCTCAGACAGGATGAGGGACACACTCTGTTTTAGGTACTATATAAAAATATATGTGCAAAGACATTATGAGCTAATTCAAGCACAGAAAACAGGTGGGTGTAACAAGCAGCAGGAGGACTGCAAGAAAGGAGAAATATGAACAACAATTCTTCATATGCTGCTAAAAATCCAATCTTGTATTCTGGATGGTATACATGAGAGGTTGTATTAAGTATGAAACTGAAAATCTGGTCTTTCACTAATTTCAGTTATTACTACTGAATTGCACCAAATGTGAGAAGCAGCAATGAGAGATTGGCAGATCAAATGTTTTCTGATTGAGTACATACATACTGATTCCACCAGTAACACAAAATAGCAAGTTTGGGTTTTTTTAAATGTATGGCAAGGTATTGTGATATCCTTTACTCCTACTCAACGTGTCCAGTGCTCCCTAAAACATTCTTGAAGTACCTGCTTGGGTTTTTTAAAGTCATTTCTTACCCTATTCATTCACTGAATATAAATTGCATGAGTTATAATCAATATATATCAAATTCAATGGCATATTTCACATTGGATTGTTAAGGCCAAGTCCCAATGACTTTTGTGATTTTGATCTGTTTGTTAAGGGTTCATCTAGTTTGATTGCCTGATATAGTATGGGGACTTCACCGTAGGAATATGGACCCAATACACTTCCAGATTCATGAAATGTTTGGTTTATCTAGACAACACACTCAGCATTTACAGGTAACACAAATATACACTTTATGCCCAAGACACTTGAAGATAATACACAACATTATAAAATCACAGTTTTATCACCAAGCCCTGCTTGTACCAGTTTAATGGCTAAGAATTCAGTCTCCCATTACCTGTGTCAGACCATTCTTCATGTCAATTCTATTCTTTTAAACATCTTCTCTGCACAAAGTCTTTATATGGTATATTGATCTTTACTGATGCAAACTGAAAATACCAGTTCTATGCCAGATGAAAGTTACCAGCAGCCCCTAATCTATCTATGTAAATATTTAGAGTTTAGTCAGCATTACTGAGTTGAGCATTAATTCATTTCAATTACTATCATTTTGACCTGTGTTCAAACCAGCATCTCATCAATTCCAAGCCAGACGTATCTCCACAAAAATGGTCCCAGTCTTTAGAAAATTGTATTGTTTCTAGAAAATATTGTCTGGAATAATCATTTCTAAACAGACTTTGAGATGCCATAGCTCTCACTTATGTTCTTGGGCTGCTAGCTTGCTTGCCAGGAGCATCAGCTGATCTATTCCAAGTACTGTTACCACAAGTTATCACAATTCCTACTAGACAAAACTATGGAAACTGCATGTTCTCTGGCTGACAACCAGAACAGTGCACAATCATAAAATACACTCTGAAATGGGCCTGGTGTTAGACTGTGAATACTAACAGGATATTAGCTGTGCTCTAATACTTAATAGCCTTTGAATCCCTTCACCACCAACTTTCTATACGTTGATCTTTGTATCTGAGAAAAGCTACTTCAGCTCTTAACTCCAGAGATACCACATAGGATGCAAAATAAATACATCATTCTTGTATGTGCAGAGAACCGACTACATACGCGATTGTACATCAAATTAATTTTAGAGCTTTTAGTTATATCACACAGATCATGGCTAGCATTTATATCTACATAAATAAATTTTTGTTTCAAAATAATAGAACTCTGATCTACCTTGTCTTCTACATACATAATTCTTCAGTGCGACTATGTGAGTACAATGTCACTGCATTGTTCCTCTGTTGGTTAAAGGATTGGGACTTAGACAGCTTTTCCTTGCCAGATTGCCTTTTTCCACTCCACCAATTTTTTTCTATTTTCTGAGTCTCTTGAAGAAATAGAAAATACCTTTTTTTGCATCCTCCTTTCTGTCTGTCTAACAAAGTCAATACACTGAGGGAAAATAACTGGTAGTATTCTGAAGTTATTAGCAGATATTCAGCTTGGTGTAAAGAAAACCTGCTAAGTTTGGGGTCTTTTAACTGCTACAGTACTCTGTGGTTTTGTCACATCAGTAAATTGTGGCCAACCACCTGTTGGATCCACATGCTTTAAAGCTGATTGCCAAGCAAAGGATCTGCACACAGAATGTCATCCACACATCCTCCTGTGTGCCTTTTCAGAGAAAAGAAGGAGATTTTTGCATTAAAAGACATTTTGCAATTCATAAAATGGATTTAAATTGAGATGCAGCAAACAAAAATTTAGAAAAGCACCTGGGTAGAGCAAGTTTTCAGCACAAATAATTTAGACCCTAGGATAAGGAATATACTGTTATTTAAATAACCAAATCTCTGTTAGCATTACTATCCATGTGTTCATTGGGAAGATGAGGGCGGAGGAGGCTGATGTGTCGATTTCAGTCTTTACCTAACTAAAGATGTACTAAGGCTTAAACTAAACCTGAATTGTATGTACAGCAGATTGTTCTACTGTATTCCTTCTATAACATGAGAAACTCTTTTAATGTTTCATTCTGTAAATGTGAGGGCATGGAGGATGACAGGCAAATTGACCACTAAAACCAAACCTGTGGAATAAAGAGGAACAATCAAAGCCCATGTTATCACTTCATAATTCCTGCAAGCACTGCTGTACAGCAACTGGCTGCCCGCAGCTCTGCTGCAAACCTGAGCAATGGCTTCAAGTTGTTCTGCTCCTGTACCAACGCACAGAAATATGACACACCAGTGCACAAATTACCACTAGCGTCTTTTCAGTCATTTCTGTAGGATGCAGATGAACCTCCTCCCCACGGAGAGTATTTGACTATGGTTTATTTTTAAATACTACTTGGATCACATTATTGAAAACCACTGCACTGGCATAAATCTCATTCCACCATCACGCAAACACATTCCCTAAGATTGAGTCCAAACATACCTATGTACTTAATCAAACTATCAACTTAGGCTGATCAGTTGTTAGTAGTACACAGTAAAAAGTGTAAAGGTCCCTTTGGGCTGCCTTATTTAATGTGTCATTTTATACCATCCAGACTAAAGGTCTGTCCACACTAAAGATTATATTGCTGCAGCATTCTGCTTCTGCCCACAAACACGTGCCATCGAGGAGCCCTGAACAAGCACTCACATCTGTGCCCACTCCTGTACCACCCATTTAGCAGAGACAATGATCACTAGAAACAACAAAGGAGCCACTAATTAAACAAACAATGCTGTGAGCCAGAGATCACTGCCATGCCAGCCAAGTTTGTCTTGAAAATACTCAAGAAAAAGGAGAGGATGAGGCAAGAGAGATACCAAACATAAAACTGTAAAACTTAGACCTAGAAGAGGTTTTAGCCATGCAGCCACCCAACCCTGTAACCGAGTAGCATTTTCTAATGCACTGCTATAGGATTGAGCAAGAAAGACTGAGCAGTGCTCATGGGAAGCAGACAAACATCCAACGCCTCCTCCCATTTGGAGTCACATAGTCTCCTACGAGTCAATAGACATAAGGAATAATAATAATTGTTATTACAGTAGTAATGATAGTAATAGAGAATCACCAACCTTGAGGATCCCAGTTCACCTGTTTTCTTGGAGTCTCAATTGGAAATTTCATCGCTTCCTTTTTGCAAAGGGAGTAAAAAGAATTAAATAAATTCCCAACCTTCCTGTCTCGATGCTGCAGTCAAACAAATTAATTTCAAATTATAGGGAGCCTGCGCTGTTTGACAGAGGGAAACTGGTGGTTGCCAAGGAAAGAAATACACAAATAAATCGAAAGGGTGGGGAGGGGCGGGCAGGGAGTGGAGGGGTTTGCAGGCACCCCAACCCAGAGAGGGGTATAAGGGATGGACTAAGAACCGGAGAGAATCTGGAGGAGCAGGAACGGAGCCGACTGAGGCAGGCAGCGGGTCCAGGGTGCTGCTGGCTCCTGGGGAGGCTCCCGCAGCTGTTTCGTCCACCTGCAGATGTCAGGGTGGCGGGGTCCCCGCTGCAGCGCGGCCCCTCTGCTGCGCCCACCCGAGGGGACCCGGGCTGGACGCAACGCAGGCTTGCAAGGATCGGGGAGCCGTCCAGCCCCCCGCGCCCCCAGAGACACCTCCCACACGTGCACAAGCTGCCTAGCCTCAGCCATCCCCGAAAAATGAGCGCACCTCGGTTCAGCCCCGGGCACTAGAGGGACAGCAAAAGTCAGCCATGGGGCGTGAGCCGCAGCAGCATGGCTGGGGCGAGGCAGGGGCGAGGCTGGGGACCACCCCGGCTCAATGCAGCAGCAGCCTGGCTCGCCCAGGAGAGCCGGAGCAGCAAGAAGAGAAGGAGGCGGAGGGAGCCACCCTATAGCTTTGGAGGGAATTCACGGAGCCCCTCTCTGCACTGGCATAAAAAGGGGTGGGGGAGCCTGCGAGTCCCTTTGTGAGAGGCAGTGGCGGGTGCCTGGGGAGGGGGCAGGCTCCGGCTGGTACTCACGAGGTATCCTTCGAGAGGGGAATGCAGGCTTGTTTGGCGGAGTTTGCAGCCGGAGACACGCTCGACTGAGCTACGAGCAGCAGCAGCAGCGGCGGCGGCAGCACATGGCAGGAGTACGGCAGCATCCACAGGCTCTGCAGCGCAGGGGGAGGGGACGGGCAGGGGATCGTCCGAGCTCTGGGGACCAGGACCGGGTACCCTGAAAGCCAGGGCACCCCCGCTCCCCTTTCTGTCAGCGATCCGCACTGTGGACAGGGACAGGACTTGGCGACAAGGCAGCGCCTGGCACAGCGGGGCTGTAAGATGCGGCCAAGCTGCAGGGAGGGGGCAGGAGGCTGGAGACCCCTCGAAGCCCCCCTAAGCTCTCAGGGGCCTTCGGGGAAACGGAGGACACTTGTGCAGTTACCAGGCACCTGCTTCTTTCCAGATCTGCATTCTTCCTCCTCTTCCTCGTTCTCCAGGCTTTCCTTCAAACCCAAAACAAGCTAGTAACACCAGAGAGGTCTCCAGTTCCAGTTACAATACATGCCCCAGCTCCCCTCCCTTAGCCAGGAAAACAAAACCCCAGCCCCTCTGGGGGCCTGAAAGAAAACTGTGTGAGGTTAACCCTGTCCTGCCTATTCTCTTCCACAGTGGAAATCAACTCTTTGTGTGAAGGGGACCATCCATGGGGGATGGTTTTGTGAAGAGATCCACAAATTCCCTTATGTCCTGGTCAGAGACCCATATCAGAATCAGTCCAGAGGTCCATAGACCTTCTGAATTTTCAGAAAATGTGTTTGGGATCTAAACCTGTTACCTGTGATAATTTGTGCCCCGCATTTTTCCCCTGTACTTTTTTTCCCAACTGCCATTTTTCTGTTTTTCTTTTCCATCTGTTGCTCGAATGTTAGGTAGCCTTGTAAGACCAAAAAGTAGAAATCTGCCCTGGTGAAGTAAAATAAAAAAAATCCCAAACCCAAAACAGTCCAAAATGTGTGACTCTCCTCAGGAAACTCTTACTGTGAAGGTTGGCACACTCTTTTTACATTCACATTGTGAAACTAACTCTGTGCTTTTTCCCAGTCTTTGTTCAACCCTAAACAGGAAGAGGAAATCAATACTGGGGAATCCACACTTTCTTTTAGTGGTAGTGTGCAAGGTCCTGTAAAGCAGCATGTAGTTTGAAGAAACCAGATGGAAGTAATGCAGCAAGTTTTCTCAGGGGAGGTGCTAGGAGTCTCTCCTTCCCCTAATCTGAGCACCCCTGCGGCTCTTGTTTTGTGCTGTACAGGAGGAGGAGGGAGAGGCTGCTCTAAGCTAGGACATGGTGAGAATGATAATGAGCCTGCTCAGTCAGACTTGAATTTGAGATGATTGCAATGATGACATCAGGAGCACAAGGTATTTCCTTTGCAAGCAAACCATGATGCATTCTGAACACACTTCGGGATTTCTGTTGACATTACTTCTGCAAACTGAGTGGGAACAAAAGTGAAGCTAGGCTTTGCTAATTGTGCTGTGTAGTCACTTGAGTTTTGGCTACAGTAACCTAAAAGGCTCCAGAAGCTTTCTGAACCCCCAACAAGATCAGTTATCAAATATATATCAACAAAGAACAATTCATGTATTTATACACACACATGTATAATATATATCTGCATGTAAATAACTTTTCCTTGGCATGCAAAAGTTTCCAGCTTACTGGCATTTTCCTTGTACATTACCAGGGAAAACCTAACATATAGACAAATATTACTCAATTGTGTCACCCTAACCCAAGCACTGCCCTGTCCCTGTGCTATAACTATCAGCAGTTAACTGATGAAGTTTTATTCTGCCACAGACACCTGTCCACTCAGAACTTACCTAAGATAATAAAACTGAAACAGTCCACTGATAAGCTAATAGCATTAAATTCCTGCTAAGACATGCAAGAAGTCTGTATTCTGGAGGTGAATTCTTCATGTTCATTACCAGAAACACATCCTGATTGTTACTGTCTAAAGAAGAGGAATTGTCATGAAAATGACATGATGGAGATGTCTCATATTCGTTTGACTTACTGTAACACTAAATAGATACTAATGACACAATACCATATTCATGTTTCTTGGATCCTCTAAATGTTCCCATATTCCCAAAAAAGTCTGTAAGCTCTACATACTTGCTCTAGCTATATGACTGAGAAACCCTGTGGCAAATCAGTTGTGGTCTATCAGGTACATAAATGCATGACATAATGTAATTGTTTTGAGATTTTTTTAACCATGTTATGATCATGGAAAACTGGCTCAATTATTTCAATGCCTCAAACCTGCAATTTTATTGAGTGGGCCAATTTATTCCAAAAGTAACTCATTTAGAATCAATGGAGTTACTCCAGAGATAGATTTGGCATCTTTCACTGACAGCACAGCTGCTGCATAGAAACGTAACTATTATCTTATGCAAATAAAAGACCTTTCACCCCTCAGTGATGTCATATTCTTATGACAGGGAGAACTGGTTCCTTGAAGCTATAGTGTATCAAGCTGTTACTCTGTCAACTTTCATAAGCTAAGTGGATTCAGTAATGTTAAATGTTTAAATGAAAGATCACCAAGAAAAATAAACTTATTTTACTACCTGGATAAGAATTTTCAGGATTTGACCGGTCTTCCTAAATTCTTACATTTTATTCAGGGTTTATTGTTCAGACCTAATGTCCTCAGAGCTGAAGTTAGTTGAGAATCAGTGCTTTACAGGACAGGGCCTGTGACAATCACAACACAATAGAAAAAAGGCTTTCTATTACAAGTCATCTCATTGAAAAAACGACAAAATGCTAAGTGCCCTTTGACTGTTCGTTAGTAATATAACATGAGTGATTTAGAAATGAATTTGATGTAATTCAAAGAAATCCATAGAAAAACAGATTAATAAATACCTCTTACACCTGCTTAAATCTAGTGAAAGGAATGGAAAAACTACTTGATCCTTGAAAGCAGATAGAAATCATCTGTAACTTCTATTTCTCTTTCTTAGATGCTCTGAAGAAATGAGACAGGGCTATATGGAAGTCTAGACAGTCTTTGTGGCATCACTTAACAATGTACTCATTTGTGTATATAACTATTCCATTTATGGTTAACAATATAGTTGTTTGAAATCTGGTATTTCTAATTGTGAAGATTATTCTTCATTCAGTTTATTGCCACAGGAGTGCTGTTATTTACACTGAGACCAAGAGAGCAACTAAAGTGAATTGCATCCTGTTCCTTATATTCTATTGACCCATTCTGCAGTAGAATTAATTTGGACGTGATCCAGTGCAAAATCCTTTTATAATTTCTTTATTTTCTAGGAAGATTTCTGTCAAGGAGAACATTTAAAGCCTTCTCGTTAGCATAACCTGAAAACTTCTTGTTCAAATAGTTTTCAGAAGGTTTAATGTCGTTAGGAATCAGGGAATTAGGTAAGAATGAGGACTGTGCAAGGAAAGGCAACATATTATTTTTATTGTCTTCTATTGCATGGAGTTTCTTATCACTTTCTAAGTTATAGCATGCAGTGCCATGTTTTCCTTATTTCATGGATTAACCCACAGAACAGGAAATTTACTGACTGGCAGAAATGGTTTCAGTAAAAACAGTGAATCTGCCTGAGGCAATTACACACCAGCAATAAACTATGCTGGGATGGTACCACAGCCTGCCTGCAGTTCCTTTGACCAGTGACACTAAACAGAATGCACTATGATCCTGCCTCTCACATCCTAACACATCAATCATCTAAGTGCCAGAAGAGGACAAGGGGTACCTGTTCACAGTTTGTAATCATCTTCACCATTCTTGGCTCTTTTCTGGTACCCATTCCTCATTAGCCAGACTCCAGATTTCAGACACCTTTTATATCAGTCCCTTTGTATGTCCAGCAGGGAGTATAGTGTAGTAGTTCTCTCACTTTTCTGTTCTATTTCAAAAAGTACACGCCATTATTAGTGTATTAATATATTGTAGATTTTTATTTTTTTTTTTGCCATGTAAGAAAATATTAACTAAAGCTGCAGAGTACTGAGTCTGTCTGAACTCACTTACATCTGTTTCACATTAGTTTAATTTGACTTCAGTTCAATTACTCCTGCATCATACTCACGAGAGAATTACAATCTGGCTCTCAGTTTTTCCACGATGTCCCTGAAGGATGCTCATAAGATCAAAGGCCAATGTCTGACAAAAATAGCAAGCCTGATTAATAAAAACAAGCTACCAAGTTCATTTTAAGCTCATGTCATTTTTCTAAAATTTCTCACTTGATAGATACATGAAACTCTATCTTTACGACTTAATAACTTTTCTCCATATTAAACAGCAAATTTGGGAGTTAGCTTTCGAAGATGCCTCCGTTTCTGTGCCATTAACACGTGTAGCAGAGCAACGAAAGGAAGGGCGGCGGCAGGTGCCAGGAGCCCGCCTGGGCAGCTTTCAGGACCCTGGACAGGGACAGCCCCTGTCCCCCGGCCGGCTGCCGCCCGCGGTCCCGGGGCAGCGGGGCTGGGGAGGGGGCGCAGGGCGCTGAGCCCCGCCGGGATGCGCGTCCATGCCCCGTGTGAGAGCCGCGCCCGCCAGGCAACGCAGTGCCCTGCGGGGACACCTGCACTTTGTGAAAGAACACAGCAGCAGGCACGCAGGAAGAGTAGCACACGAAATACCCAGAGAGGGAAAACGAGAGACAGAAGATGAAGGGCGATCAATATAAGGAACACAGTGACAGAAGTGTGGACATCCATGTTAGTGAAGAGGTCAGAAGGGAACAGGAAAACCCCAACACTTGAAATATAAATGAAAGATTGAATAGATGGCTTTGACATGAGAAGGGTATGGATAAATAGGTGGGACACATTCCCTAGCTTGAATACAGAATAAGGGATAGATGAGTAGAATAATTATATTAAACCACACCTTCACACACAAGGTGCAAAATTGCATTTCTTGAGTAGAAAGGAAAGGAAAATAGACCCAAACCCTCCACACTTTTATGTATATGCTTGTTGCACTAATGTTCCTTTGTTTAAAGCCTCCAGATGTAAGAAATAAACCTACAAAACTTGCCCTTACAAGACACAGAGATCTTGGGCAAGTGTTCAGATTATTTTCTGTGTTGCTGCCTAGCCTTCATATTTGCTTGTTACTCAGCAGGACCAGTAGAACTAACACAGCTTCATGGAAGAATGCTTATCCTGCACTCTGACCTTACCTCCCACAGACATGACAGTGGCCTCATCAGCCACTGGGGCAGGATCAGGGACCATATACACTGAAGGCTTTAATGCTTGTCTCAAAGCACTGTCTTACCACACATTTTGACCAAAAACTTGTTTCTTAGAATCAAGTATTCCACTAACTGCAGTGGCTCCTTTCAGTGTTTTGCTATGCAATTTATCATATCAGCAGCCTAGTAAATGTGGGGATTAATGCAGCTATCAAACAGTTAAATTAGGGAGGAACAGTCTGCACAAACATCATTCACTGTGACCAGTCCTCCTATAGATTTCAGTTGTGCCTATTTCTTTTCTACTCTGAACAGCAAGGGAATAAAGAAGCTATACAGAGCATTTGAAGGGCTGACTACAACTCTTGCATTAATCATCCTCACTTTTACAGTACTCAGAAGAGCTTTACTACTTTCTAAATTCAGTAACATATTTCTCACATGGCTCGAGTAGTAAGAGGCAGTTCCCAAAATGTGAAAGCAATGGAATTGAGATTGGAGCTGTAGAATAAGGAATGAGATGAGACTTTCTATTGAGTTTCACTTCCAGCACTGTCCCATGTTTTTCCTCAAACTTGTAGTCCAGGACATGCATTTTTTCAGCCACATGCAGAACTTTTGCAATCACTAGTTTAGCCATTATTTGGAAGATTAACACTGGGAATCACCTGTGTCCCTTTATTTGCACACCATTGCCACTTTCAGTGCAGGAGTTCTTGGGAAAATTACTTTGAAACAGGATGATATTTCAAGCAAAATAAAATCAATAAATTATGATTCTGTTGTAGGAAGAATGAGGGCTGTGTTCTGAGTGTAAGTTAGAAATCATCAATATTAATAGTAGGAACAGTGTGTCAGGCAGTATAACAATCATGAAAATAGCTCATGACTGTCTTAATATACTCATGAGGAAAAAGCTATTTCTGCATTTCTGAAGATGCATAGCCTAACAGTAGATGCATCCCAATTTGAGTTTTTACACAAATTGTGCATACATACACATCTAGAGTTGCAAAAAAACCCCAAAAAAAACCCAAAACCAACCAACCAAACAAAAAAACCCCAATTCCAAATGCAAACCCATGGCAAGAATCTAGTAGATTTGGCAAAAAGAGAGCACTGAAAAGATTAGATTCATCCTAATGCATAATGTCACCTTCTAGAAAAACTACCATTCTCCATTTCATTAACTGTTTCATAGAATTTTGTGGGAGAAGATGTAGTGGAATTACAACAGTTCAGATGCAACATGACAAGAGAACGCAGTGTTATTCACACATGGCATATTCTCAGCAAAGTGAGAACCTCACTGTGAATCAACCCATAGGCAGTGACTTCTCACGGTTAACAGATCTGCTACAGCCTACAGACCAAGAGGTGACATGCATTTCATTCAGCTACCCATCAAAAGAAATATGTTAATGTATATAATAAAGTTCTGGATCATTTGTATTCTGGTAATAGAAAGGAAAAAAATGAGTTTATGTGATTTGAGAACTATAATATAATTTTGAAGACAACATATCTTCATACTGAAGAATGGAAAAATGTAATTTATACTAATTTCCTAAGTCAACATTTGCAAGTTGTCTGCAGGCAGCCTCCTTTATACATTTATATTTTGAATGAACACTTTAAGCCTCTTATGGACTCATTCAGGAATGAAACCCCTACAGCTCTAAACAAGCTGCAGTTACTTCTGTATGTAATGGATAGAAGCCTTGAGATCTTCTATTTAAAAGTAACAATATAAACCACTATGTATTTTTACATCTTTACACTGCACTTGTCTATAAAGATCCAACTAGGTAATTCTAATCTGCCTTTTTACTATGTAAAATAATGTGGTGGAGGCAAAATCTAGATCCCAGAGACTTAACATTATTGAACAGTCAGATTAAAATTGCCTGTATTACAAAAGGCATGTACAGCTCTGATGAGCAGTCTAAAAGCACACAATTTTTTTCCTTCTTTTTTCATTATCTTAAAGAAATTGTTTCACAAGTTCCCAAAAGTATTTAGGCAAGAAACTCTGAATCAAAGACAGTTATGCAGGCATCTAAATATCTTGTAGATCTCTTAAGCACACACCACCTAATGCATCTGTACTGTAACCAAGCTAATGGAATTAAAGAAGGAAATAATTTAGCACAGCAGTGTATTGACCAGCATTTTGAGTAAAGAAAGGTGATGGAATGAAGGCTGTTACCATCATACTTCTCCATCTGCACAAAGTTGTAATGGTGGACCCCATGGTCAACATGTTCAGAAGTAGGGCACAGGTGTACATTTACAGCACAAGTTTTCTGAATGATGAGCTGTAATTCAGAGCAGCTGTGGTTATAAAACTGTTTGCTTAGATTGGACCCAATTAACATTAGATGCTGCCAAATATATAAAGAGGTGTGGAAGTTTGCTATTACAGGTCCTTGCTAGATCAATAATTTGCCAGTGCCTGTAGATGATATTTCAAAGAGAAAAATAATGCTACTTATTTTATTTTCTTTAGCATCTTCCAGCTCAGTATCTGAAAACAATCCACTAGATAAAGTGAATCATGAAAACCCTTTAGAATAAATATTATAATAGCTATTTACAGATTTTTTAATTGCTATATGGGATGGTTTAGCACCTCATTCAGCTTCATGAGAATTCGCAATACAGTGAAAAGTGAAAATGAGGTTTTAAAAAACCCAACCATTTAATCAGAAAAAAAAAAAAAAAAAAAAAAAAAAAAAAGTAATTTTATGACCTAAGAACCCAGACTGGTAAACTTAAATAAGGACCAAGACATATGTATAACTGTAACTAAATTTTTGCTTGATAGTATTATACCTATTATCCCAACAGTTTATTCAATAGTAAATCTTTGCATAAAACCACCCTCTCCCTCAATTACCACAAACCTATAAATTATACATGCTGGCAATTTCATATCAATTTCTGGCAGTATAGCATCATCTTGTAGTTACAATAAATATCTCACTCTTGATTTTTTAACAGTCCAAAAAGAATAAATCACAAAGGGTCTTTAATTTTTCATTTTGTGTAAGAACAGAAATAACCACATGCCTCAACATCCTTTTTCTGACTCCCATAATGCTCTTTGTCTTTTTGATCTTCATTCCACCATCTTAAGAAGCAGTGGTCATAACTGAATTAAACACAGGTATGTACATTAAAGACCTATTTCAACTTTATCTAATTAGAAAGCAAACTTTTTTTTTTATTATGCTCAGTGCTTTTAAATATCAGAATTCTTTTGCTTCTCTCATAACTGGGTAAAGACATTCACTCAAGGTAAATTACAGAAATGCTGGGAACCTATTGTTTGCCCATTTCTTGTAGGAAATTGTCAGAAACACTGAAAGCAGTAATCACTTAAGTTGTGACAAGCCCTAGAACAAATGAGGTGGTATTTAGTATTTGTCTTTTAAACATATTTTTTTCTTCTTCAGAGTTGTAGCATATTCATGGCACACAGAACCTCATTCTGCTTCACTGACTAGGGATGGATATTGAAACAAGTGAGTTTTTTCTTTGGTTATGCAATGAACACAAACCAACAGAATTTGAGATACAGGGACTAGGACTTCGTGCATGAATATTCTCTAAGATTGTAGCTCTTTGTCATGAAGTTTTCCAAAATGAGTAATATTTCAGTTTTGGCTTTAGGGATGATGTCATTAAAACAAACACATAGTGGTAGGAGGAAATCCAGCTGTTGCAACCATTGGATACATAACAGTCTGCCAGCTGATACCATCTTTAGAACTGGAGAGGCTGCCATGGGAACTGACAACAGTAAACCAATATAGCTATACATTTTATTATATGACAAATGAGTTTTCAAATCAGTAACACTGCAGCAGTCATAACACAGCAAACATGAGTTAGTTACCAGTAATGTATTCCTGAAAATCTTCTGGAATTCAACAAAAATGGCCAGAGAAATCTTCTAATGAAAATTAACCAGTACTGTCCACCCCTCTCCCCCCACCCCCAAAAAAAATTTACTTTATTTTAATTTTAGTATAATTGTAAATTAAACATTTTTATTGGCCCCAAAGTTTTACAAGGAGCCTTGCATTCGCTTCCATTTTATTTGGATCATGAGTGCTTTGCTTTATATGTTATCTTCCTTCTCAGACATTTTATTCCACCTCAAAAATTGCTAATGTCACTAAGACCAAGAACAACTAGGGCTACTTAAAGCTTGCATTAAGCTTTAATCAAACCAAGCAACTTGTGTCTTAAATTGCTATCTCTTAAACCCCTTTATTTATGTGATTAGAATACATGGTTAAGAATGAAATTACTACACCTCCACTAAAGTGAACAGAATTTCTTTTCCCATAACTTTCATTGAGGGGGAAAGAATCTCCTAATATTTTCTAATCCATGGTATTATTGTATAATTTACTGGGTTCTTACTGAAGAGTGGGTTGCTTATGGTTGTCAGGTATCTCAGCCCTTCACAGATGAAGATCCTTATCTATCAGACATAACAATATTGTGAAGTTTCATAACACAATGAAGATTCTCCAGAAATCCTTCCATAGTTCTGAGAAAACTGAAAAAAAAGAGAACTTAGGAGAGAAATATGGCTTGCTCAAACAAAGCAACCAAGCTCAAGGGAATACTAAATTGCTGGAAAACTGTGAACACAGTATAATTTAGAAAGGAGAAAAATTATCCAGGTAAGGAGAGGCCTGTTGGTTTGACCTCAACACTCTTCAAGGACATGTTTTAAAGAAAGCAAAAAGAAAGGACTTGCAGAAGTAATCGTAAATGCAAAAATAAAACCCAATAAGTTTATTAATCAAATAGAACCTGAGGGGTTTTTAGATGCACTTAGCTAATACATGTCTTCTTGATAGGTAAACTACAAGGATTGAAGTTATAAGTGATGATCCTGGAAAACCAATATTGAAAAACTTTTTATACTATCATAGTACATTCTGTAAAATAACTAGTTGTGCAAATGTATGGGATGTGGGAATGACAGAAACTGAAAGGTATTGCCAATATATATTATCATTTGAAGAGTATTTACTAATACTGCAGATTTGTGTGGTACAGACTAGAAAACAACTGGTATTATCAGCACCAAGAGCAAAGGCATGCTTTGGAAGAGAAAGAAGAATGGGTGTTATGAAAAGCAGATGACACAGGAAGAACCAGACATAGGAATATTAAATGAGCATGGAAAGTCTGAGAAAACAAAATTCATATCAACCAGGTTGAAGTTTCTAGCACAGATCTTACTCAAACATATGAAGGAAAACATGAACTGGGAGGAATGGGAACGCTAACTTCTGAAAAGTGAACAGAAGACCAGGAGACTAATTCCACCTAATACTAATACACAACATTAACTGTGTAGACACTGATCATGAATGTAAAGGATTGGTATGCTGGAACAATTCTATGGAACTGCATTTTTGAGCAAACTCAAAAGAAACTGCAAAAAGAAACACATGCAATTTTTAAGAGAGAGATTAAAAAGCTTACGAAAGAAATTTATATGATGATGTCTTCTATTAAAAAAACCATTAGAATATATAAGACTTTTCATCTTGCTCGTATTTTTCTTTCTTTCTACATTGTGTAGCTGATTTGCTCACTCAGAGTAAATTCAACTTCTTCTAGTCTTGTGTGGAATTGCTAGACCCCATTACAGATATTCATGTTTAATATTAAAAATCACAGGCCCTACTGGCTTCTGTGACATTATCTTAGGGAAAAATATTATTCTACATTTACAGATCTCACCCACATAATGTAATCTGCAGTTCTGATGTTTATTATTCAAAGGATAGATGTAATTTCTGATCCTATTGATCATAAGCACAGTGCAAAAAGGCTCATCTCAGAAATGCAGAAAAATTCACTAACTCTAAATGCCTCAATTTTTATTACCAACTATGAATTAAGGTGATTCAGACTGCAACCTACTGAGACACCCAAATTGCTGTACACAAGGTCACACGTGTCACTGACAAAGCTATAAACAGACCCTGAGCATCCTGGCCCTTGGGCCTGTGAAACATCCATCAAACTGATGCTCCTTTCTTTTCTGATACATTTAACATGTTAATGGACAGAGAGGACAGAAAAAGGTGTATGTCAAATTTTAAACCAGTAAATTTCTGGTTCTGTCTAAATTGGAATATTGGATATTCCTGAAATTTTATGATGCCAGTAAACCATGAAAATTTAGTGTCTAGTAGATGTTTTCATTGGAACATAACTTTTAGATGAAAGGAAGTCCTAAAGAATATAACAGAAAGTACTTATAGTAATTCTTCCAAAGATTTCTTTCCTATTAATAAAATTATTCCACAGAAAAATTCCTCTTTAAGTATTTCATTGTAATAGTTAAACTCCACACATTCCATTTTGATTTTGGCCATTTTCTTGGCTATTGCTTTCTTTCACACATACTTAGAAGTGGTTAATGTGACAAAAATTGCTATTACTTATGAAACTTTGAATGTCAGACATTTTCTCAGTCTGTTTCCTTCATCTTCCACTTTGTATAAACACACAGGCTTTTATGAAATTAATGTATAAATATTACAGTACCTTTTTAAGGATGAATAATGCCCCACACTCTTCTGAGCAAGAATTTAAGCCCATTTCTAGTAAAAGTTTTCACATTCATAGAGATATTGAAAATGCATCAAAGTGCCTTGGAAAATCATAGTATATCTGTGTCTCCTTTTGTAGGCAATTCTAAAGATACCATTGAGAATTTCTCTTCTTGACCTTGACAAAGCTGGAAGAACTCTCTTTACCACAGAGGATCCCATTTATTCAAGCATGTGCATGGATTAATATGTAACCAGGTATGCCTGAGCATGCTGTAGTACCTGTGTAGAAAGTGGATGGGCCACACAAAATGCCACAGTGACATTCTTCTGTCTGCCTGACATGGGCTAGGTAGACATAGATGATCCATCCAGCGTAAGCAGGAATAGCTTCCCTGAATTTACTGAAGTTGTATCATTTATATATATCTAATCTGAGTCATAAGTTTCTGATCATCACCAAAATATTAAAAAAATCATCCTGTTTCCATTAATTAGTGTGAGTAAGCATTTCTATGTATCACAGTAGATAAATCAGTTAGAAAATAAAGAATTTCTTATGATCTAGACTAGAACGTTATAACATTTACATAGGCTTTTTTCCCTTTAAAATTCCAATATATTTCATCAGTTATTCCAATTTACATTCTTTAATACCTTATAGTTTAATTCTTTAATACCTAATAGTTCAATTAAAGTAATGAGAAAAGAACAGCCCTCAGCAGGCAGCCCTACTAAAGGACAGTTTTCACCTACAAGCCTTCTGTCTGCAAACTTGCATGGGAACAGTAGATAAACAGAGAATGACATGATATAAGGAGAAATAAAAGCAGATCTTGAGTCACTCCAGCTACTAGATATTACATTACAGCTGAGAACAACATTTGATACAATTTACAGGTTTCTTCCTTGACACATCTAAAAGTAACCTTGTATCACAGTATAGATGCATTATAAAACTCTGTATGGATCTAAAGATAAAGAATAGTTGTATAGAGTACATCTGTACAGTAGCTTCCTGAAGGGGTTTTTATAGTAGTTATTCTATATATGTTGTAGGGAAGACTTTTTATTCTAAGCTGATAAATTTTAATGAAGTTTAATATGGTGTTCATAGAAACTTCATATCATTATATATTCCTATAGTTGTCCTCATCTTCCTTATCATAGTCCCACTTATTTTAGGTTAGCTCCCTTATTGCATTCTAAATTATAAGGTATGAAAAACTACAGTTTTTAAGATGTGGATCATCTCCTCTGAATTTTTTTCCTACTGGAGCCCTAGCTTTACAACAATCTATGACTACTGCTGCTATACAGACAATAACAGAACAACTAAATGCATTGCCATGAAGAAAGCAAAGGAGTCTGCAGCTCTGCCAAAATACATAACTCTCCATCATTTAGAGAGCTGCAATGATATTTCAAGATGGATTTTAAATAACTTGAAGAACCATATGACCAAAGAACATGCAGCAAACAACCCACCGTTCCTCCTGGAAAAGTAATCCTTTAAGAAAAAATCCAAAACAAGCAAACAACATATTTCAGTAGCTATTAAATCTTTTTTTTCCCCTCACACCAGATGTCTGAAATCTACTTCAGTTGTTTCAACACAAGAGTTTCCTAAGTAGGTAGCAAAAGAAAAATGCTCAACCTGTCTGTTTAAATGCATTTAGAAGGTCCTCTAATCTTTCAGGTAAATGTTTTTATTTCCACATAGTTGTAGGGGAACAGACTACAAGTTGATGGTCTGGACACACCAGGTGGGAATTGCTGCAACTCAGTGACAGCCCTCTGAGAGCTGCAGTGAGGGGTTTGGAACACTGACACACAGAGCCACAGGCAGGTGACAACCTGCACTGAGATGGGGCACTTATGCCAAATAAATACTCAAGTAAACCCAGGAGATTTATTTCCATGATCAAGTACACATTGTGATGAATTTAGGTCCTTTATAGAATACTCTGTGAATAGAGTGTGCAGATTTGGTTGTTGGGCTGTTTCCTGCCTGCATATGTATGCTCACTTGAATGCTGTAAGGAAAAGCAAGCATGAAAGACAATCAATGGCTTGAAAGAGGAGAAGACTTTCCAAAAAACTGCAGATTTTAATTTTCCAGGGTACAGACAAACTATTTTTCCAAGAAAGCCAAATCCTCCAGAAACAAAGTTCTGACGTTATGAACAGATCTCTGTCCCAAGTGAGCAGGTAACTGTCTGAGGTCCTGCCAGACACACCATCTTCTGCAGAGGAATGGAAACTTGTCTAGGCTAAACATGCAAAAGGTGGACATCTGATGGGGTATTTCCTTTTTTTTTTTTTTTTTTTACATATTTCTCTCTTGCTGAATACTATGAACTGTACATTTTCACAGCAGTTAGGTGTGTCTACACTGGATGATGGAGAGGGAAGAGGTAGTAGAGAAGAAGGCAATTGTTCCCTAAGTTCATGCCACAATGGGGACAATTGCCCATCTACACTTGTAAATGTGACTCTCATATTCCTGCTGCTTTCCTTCCCTCCCAGTGAAGGCACATTTTAAAACCATGTTCTGTTGTAATGCACTCTAAGGAAAACAGAAAAATGCCTGACAGCAACAGTGATTGCCACGTTTTATTTTTTCATATTGGGAAAGGACGAATATTACAGATTTTGGCATGTTATTGCTTCTTCAACAATGCTAAGGTCTCTGCAGCGATCTGTGTAACTTATTTCTGTACTTTTTTGAGGGGATCAAAATCAAGAACTGATTCCATTTTTGTTAAGGCTTTTTTTTTTTTTTAGTTTAATGCCTGTTACAGGACTTAATGCACACACCATTATAAAATTGTGTCACTTTTTAATTACACTCAAAATATATATATACTCTCACAGACCAAAGGGGACCAAAGGCCATCAAAGGCCGAAGGCCCACAAGTGAGACCAATTAGAAATACATAAAGCTTTGGTATTTGCTATCACTGGTGGTCAAAAATTTCACAGACAGGACATGTCTATGATGCTGTGACTGCTGACTGAGAGGGAAGAAATTTAAATCTCTACACTCCCTCAGCGTTGCCTAGAAACAAGGGGAATATTTCTAAAAATGCTTACTTACATTTATGTGTTTTAATTATCTACATGGTGGAAAAAAGCACAAGAACAACAAAGAAGAGACTATGAGAAATCTGTCATATGGGTTTGTACAGAACAGCCTAACACTGTATATTGAGTACTACAAACTGAGTATTTGGGAACTTGACATTTAGAATTCAGAAAAAGAAACAACAAAAAAAAGGGTCTTTAAAAAGTACAGAAAGTTAACTATGAGCACCGTGTTTTTGTGGATTTTTGGAAAAAGCAAACAGAGACAAGTGTTTTCTGTGACATGATCTCTCCAGTAGAGAGCATTATGGCCAACCATGTAAAGGTGTACACTTATTGTGTACACTTATTATCTTGTACACTTATTTTCATTCTCTCCAGTATCTTCAGGTATCTGAAATGGAAACTGTTTAAAGACGATCTCTACCTTTAAAATCTACAGATTTAATGATCTGAATCGTATCAAAGTATAAACCAGAGACCCTGAAACACAAGAACAATGGTAACTAATTTCCAGAAGCCCTTTCCCCAAATCTCTAATTTCACACACAATCTGCTTCAGAGAAAAAACAACAAAAAACAAATAAACCAAAAATAAAACAAAAACAAAACAAAAACCAAGCAAAAACCAAACACATGAACAAAAGCAAACAAAACCCATACTCAAACTCTTGGATTGTGGTTTTTGGGTTTTGTAATTTTTCCTGGCAGATATTTTCCAAGACATTGACCTCAAATCCAAGAGACATCAAGGAAAATTACAAAATGCTATCTGATTATTTTGATTTGACAAGAAGGTAAGGTTTTTGTGACCTTATGGCTGACAGTAGTTCAAATGCCACAGCAACTGATGCTTTTATAGAAAAAGCAGTCAGAAAGACAGAGGACAACCAGAAGATGGAGGACCGATGCCTTTCCAAGGCATATATTCCCTCCCCTGACCTCTCCCAGACAAATTTGATCCAACTGCATTTAAGGATGATTTTACAGAAAACAGAATTAGACTGCCAAAATGATCACTACAACATGAAGCAGAGAAACTAAGGCTACACTGAAGGAGTACTTCATATGGCTAATTGGTATATCTAAAATTAAAAAGGACATCACAACATTCAGTAGTCAGAATGCTACTGAAAAGCTTTTTGAAGTATTTGGAGGAGTCTACAGAAAGTACTGGGGTAGATAAACTACTGGTTTCATCCAGCATGTATATTTGTGTGACCAAGTGAAACTTTGCCTGAGGCAGAAAAAAGGAAGAAATGTTGTTTCCAAGTAACACCCCCTTGATTTTGCTATGATTCTGAACTAAATTCAAATTAATTTTTCTAGACTGTAAGTAAGTGTAGCAAATCACATAAACCACTGTATTTAGCTTTTAATTAATACTTATTTCTAGATAGTGAAGTGTGTGTCTCCATCTGGGATAACTATGTGTGAGGCTATGGAGGGGACTGCTGGTCAGTGAGAAAAATCTTCACACAAAAAGTACAAAAGGCCTCTGAGATTTCACATTAGGGAAAACAGCAGCCTGTCAGACAAACTGTAAATACCCTATTGCTTCTTCCGAAAGTTCAAACCCAGCACATCGCCATGCACACATTAATCACTGATGGGAGCAAAGGCTGCTTTTCAAAAGGTTATTTTGTGGTTCATTAAGGCGCTGTTGGTTTTCAAAGACATTGAGATTTATTCCTTCACTGTAACACACTGGGAACGCTCGAGGCTCTCGTTTTGTCACTCGTTCCTTGAAATATCAGCAATTTGCCGTGAGTTTCTCCCGGGCATTCATTATCCTTCAGCTCCCCGTCAAATTACGAGGAAAAGCTCAGGTAATGAGGGCCCGTCAGTGACAGGCACAAACGCCCCGCTGAGGGGTCCGGGCCCTGCGGCCCCTCCCCGCCTCGGCCCCGCCAGGCCGCGGGCGGCACCGCCCGGCCGGGCCCCGCGCCGCCCCCGCCGCCATGGCAACGCCGCCCGCCCGCGGCGCGGGACGAACCGCCGCAGCCGCCCAGCCCGGCCCCGGCCGGCGCTGTCCCTTCGGGCCCGGCCGGGACCATGGGGCTGAAGAGCAGGACCGGCGGCAGGCGGAGCCAAGGTGCGAGGGGCTCGGTGGCGGCTTCGGGAGGAGCGGGGAGCGCCGGCCGCGGCAGGGCGGGGGCTGCAGCCCGAGGGACGCGTCGCCTTCCGGCCTCCCCCGTCTCTGCCGGCCGTGGGGGTGCGGGCGCGGTCCGTCTCGCCTGGGGCTGGGGGCAGGCGGCGCCTCCGCCTTCCCCGCTGCGTGTGTGGGCGGGCACGGAGCCGGCAGGAGCCCGCGGGCAGGGGCTTCCCGAGCCGCCGTGGCTCCTGCGGCGGGGCTCGGGACCGCCCCTCGCTCCTGGCCGCGCGGCCGTCCCGAGCGGCGCCGGCCCGGCCGTTCGCCGTGGGGAGCGGGCGGTGGCCCGGCGGTGGAAAGAGGCGGGTGCCGCGGCTCTGGAAGGGGGCACGTACAGCCCGTGACGTGCTGAAACCCTCCGAGAGTCAGGGCCTGGAATTGTGCGTCCTCAGCCGTCATCCCGCCGTGCCTCCTCTCGGCACCGGCATCGAGCGCCGCTGTGGGCAGCGCCTCAGGCCGCGGCATCGGCGCGTCTGCGAGGCCCGTTTCTGTGCCCGCTGCTTTTCTTAATCGACTTTCGTCTTCTGGAGCCGTCTTCTCTAAAAGTGATATTCATTAATTATTATAATGGATTGTACCCTGACGTGTGCAACGTCCCACGGCGCTTGCCTGTAGATCCAAGTCTTTTGGTTTTGTGGGATTTTAATGCAAGTGTAGTTAAAAAATAAAAGACTCAAAAGTTTTAAAGGTCTTATAAAGTAATTCCTTACCCACATTTAACCATCCGTGGGCTGGTCTGGTGCCCTGTTCCTATGAATAGTCATAGGGGCACTTGTCATTCGTGATGCAAAAAAGGCACAAACATGCAAAAATGGTTGCATGAGCCAACTGTGGCTCTTGGAAAATACCTAATATATTTTTAGATATGAACTGGATTACATGCATAATGTAAGACAATGGTAGGAATTATTCAGTGCTGCACTGTACTATCAAGCTCATACATCGCTGCATAAAATCAGAGCCATTTGAGATAATGTTAGGCTGTTGTGTTGTATCTCAGTGTCAGTTCCAGTCTTTGGAGACAGTGACAGATGCCACTTCAGAAGATGTCTGATATCAAAGTACAGTTTGAACATAAATTCTAATACTGTATGAGAATATGAAATTCAGAGCAAAAACTAGTATGTTGTGCACCCAACTTTTATTCTGTCTTATGTAGTGTGAAGGCAGTTCTATGGCAAACACATCCTTTTTCTAACTGTTCTTATATTTTTTCAAAAAACTTTTATAGGCAATCAGAATTGCCGATTGTCTGTTGACCACAAAAAGGGAATAATAAATAGGATACAAGATCTAAATTTCATTCAGATTGCAGCAAGCTTTGCTTGAATGACTTCTGTTTAACAAAAAAAAGTTCAGAAGTAGGGAAGAATTACTGTGTGTCTGTTAAATTGGGAAGGCATTGCTTGTCTCCATGGGAGGTTACAATGGGAGCAGAAATGTGTGACTGAACAGTCCAGTGTGGGGGTTCTCAGGCACGCAGGAAGGATCCTTACAGAGAGCAAGGAGCTGGAAATCTGTGTGCCTGAGCAGACTCGGCAGAACAGCCACTGGGTTGCTTGCAGTTCATGAAAGGGGGAGAACACATGGTTTCTCAAAAGAGTTGTATCTAAAACATTATTGCAGAAAATGTGGGGTACACTATTCCGTGTCCTGATTGTATGCCGTGCAAAGTTTCTTGTTCAGACTTAATCTCATCCTTTTAAAGAAAGAACCAAAATTTTACACTTGCTTGTATCAGGCCTTGTTTTGTCTAGTGATAGTACTGACAAATTTTTTTTTTTTTTTTTTTTTTTTTTTTTTTAATTATTGGAGTGTATAGGATTTGCGTGTAGGTCTTGTCAAAGTTCAAATAAGGCTGAGATTTTTTTACCCTTTTAGAAATATCAAAGAATTAATCTGCCATTTTTTCCCTAATTCCAGATATAAACCTTGAAGCTATTTGCTGTAGTAATTTCAGGAGTCAGTTAATATACTCACAGATTTATAGTATGACCTCAAATAATCTGAATACTGTGATTTTAAACCAGCTTTGTTGTTTAAATCCAGTCTTATGGGATGTTTAATTCCCACAGCCAGTGGGAACACATACCTGAACAGCAATACCTAACAGCATCATGCACCTACTGTTAATCTGTGACACACATTTGTGCCACTTTTATTTTACAGCAGTGGGGAACTCATCATTACTGCTGCAAGGAGGCTGCTGTTAGATTTAGGCAATTTGCACAGGCTTTCAGGATTTTAAAACAAAATTTAAATGCTTCAGATGTTCATAGACAATACCATCTTATTTAGATTTTTCTGCTTTGTAGGAAGTCCTTGCACTAATCTGACTAGAGCTAAAAGGCTGTTAACACAGAGACTTGTGGACTTTATTATTATTATTATTATTATTATTATTATTATTATTATTATTATTATTATTAATAATAATAATAATAATAATAATAATAATAATAATAATAATAATATTCCTTCATTTGCCACTTGAACAAACAGCTTATTAAACTTACTGAATTATTAGTTTGGTAGCACCAGTTTTTAGGAGCTGAAGTTTTCTTTGACCAACAAGAAAGATGAAAAATAATCTAGTTATGTCTTCCAAGAAGTTGTTTAGAAGTTGTATTTGAATCACAATAGTTTTAATTGAAATTGGGAAATGTTAATCTCTGTTCTTAATTTTTTACCAAATTAAAACCTTTACTCAGTTAATCTCTTAAAACCTATCCTTAATTTAACCATTACTCAAATAGTCTATTAAGTGAGTTTTAATCACTTAATGCTCTTAAAATCCTAACTCCATGCAGCAAATAACTTGAAGTTTTATAATGACTTAAATGCCTAATTGGTCCCATTTTATCGAGGATTTCTTGTGTGCTTGAAGTGAAGTACCTGTTAAAATGAACAGTGTTCAGACCATTAATCCTAGCAGCTTCTTTGCTCCAGATTATAACCTGCAGCTTTCTTTGTGGCACAGTGGATCAAGGTTTCTCTGCTCTCCTTCCTGGGTGAGGCTGGCTGTGCATTAGAGTTTTGCTGATGTATTTCCAGGTAGAAATAGGTGCTCATGAATGGAGGGGACATCCTTGTAGGTGCAGATTATACTAGCAAAATAGATTTTTTTTGTTCTGTATATGAAGAAGAATTCTCTATATAGTGTGTCTATACATTTAGGTGTATTTTTCAAGAGTTATTTAATCAGATATGGCTGAGGACTGCTGTACTATTTCATTAGATTCCTTAAATTTTTCAGAGGAGGGTTTAACTCTTGAAACTGAAATACAATTTTGGTTGCATGGTTTTAATTTATACAAGAATACTGTAAGATTATTAATTCTAAAGGTCTGAGAGACCTCACTCTTAGGCATTGAGAGTATGTGTAAAGAACAGCTTCTGTGTAATCCAGCATAGTAAGTGTATAAATAGCACCCATCTAATTAATGGCTTAGGATGTTATGTGTAGTGCATGTCAGGGGCTGTATCATTTCCATCGTATTTTGCCTCTGACACAAATGATCCCACAACATTCAGATGGAACATTTGGGACCTTATTTCAAAATTGGAGTATTGTGATTTCCTGGGTCTCTATTCATTGAGTTTTGCTTCAGGAAATTTAGAGAATAATGATGACTTTTTCTGCGGGTGAATTCTGCCATTTATTAACAAATCTTAAGTGCGGTTCTTTTAAAGATGGCTTCACATGTGAGACTTTATACTCCCAGGATTGATAAAAGTTTTGTTATCAGTGAAACCAAAAAGGGGACCAAGAGGCTTCAGTTTCACTTGCAAGAACAGGAAAGAAAATACAGGTGTGATTATGATGTGCTTTTTTTGCCACACTGTAACTTTCAAATAAAAGGGTACTATCTGCATTCAGTAAGTGGCTAAATCTAAAGCCATGTTTGAAAGTCTCTTGTGATTGCATAGGTGCTGCAAAAAAGAAGAGAAAAGTAGTGGAGACTTGCCAGGTTCTTCACCTAAAGAAGGAGTTTGGGAGAGTCCCTGCTCTCTGCTGGCCTTTTTGTCTATTCAGTTCTGCATCTATTTGCCAACTTCTCCCATCTGTGAGTAAGAGCTAGGAGCATCAGTGTTACCCAGTAGCTGGTAGGAGAAAACCCAACAAATTAATACAGATTTTTTAGAGAAACTCATGCTGTTCTGTCTTCATTCCCAGATATGTAAGTAGAGGGTAGCCAAGGATAAGTTTAAACTAGATGACCAATTGTAGCTCCTGTAGCCCCTTGTCAGCCACAGCTGGGCAAGTGAGGGATGTTTGAGGGGAGGAATGACCACAGGTAAGGAAGAAGAAGCAAACTGGGGGCATTGAATGGGAGAGCTGGCCTCATTAGTACTATTACTAATAGAATATGGGGGTTTTTTTAAGTATATCATGCTAATGTGAAGGGAAAATAGTTAAAAATAGAAAAAATTGGTTTCTTATTTAAATAAAGTTTAAATCCAACGTGGATTTTCATAATTAGGTTTGTCTTTTAATGTACTCTGAGCTTTCAGTCTTTACTCTGTGTATTTCTGTGTTGTATTCATATATACGACAATTTGGTTACTCTGGTTTGAAAATTCTCCTAGTACCAAAAGGAGAGGAACATGGATTTCAGGTCATAATTTAATTCCTTTAAGTATGACCTTGTCAGAAAGATAAGATGCTTAAAGGAATTTCCATCACTGGTTGAAGTCATTTGGGTTTTCACAGGGATTGTTTAAACCAGTTTTCTTCTTTCCTCAGCATGTGGACAGCATTAGTGCTGTAGTGTACTGTTAGTTGTATAGAGTTAGAAGAGTTAATTCACAGCAGGAAGCCCACTGAGAAGATCATAAAACTGGTTGGTAGAATTAAGAACTGTAGTGATAAACATCCTTGGCTTGTATGAAATTCACGGCACAAACCTTCTGCATATTGTTGTCTGAATTGCCCATTTATACAAAGATGTCTCTTTAACTATTTATAGTTTAGAGCATTGAGATATTAGGGAAGAAAAAGAGTTGGTAGTGGAAGAAGCAAGAATACCAAACCTTTATAAATCACAGTAGTGGTTAGAGTGTTTGCAAAGCATGTGTCAGCTTGGGTCCTTATCAGTCTCAGAGGGATCAAATGCCCAAATCTCATGCAAATGATGCAGTTCCAGTCTGTTAGAGATGGAGATGCTATCTGCATTGCCAGCTGAGAGGAGGCCACTATAGAGCTAGGAATGCAGCAGTCCTGGAGCCACCAAAAACCAAACCACTGCACAAAAGGGTCAATATTGACAGTGATAAGTATATTCTGGAGCAGCTGGGGAGACCTGCAGGTCTGGGAGCTGCCCTTTGGAAATTACAGTGTTCACAAGTCCCTACACAGTTAAGGTTTCATTTCTTGTAGTGCTAGATTTAGATGCCTACATCCAATATCCCACCTAAGGTCTGTGTATTTTTATGGATTATATTTTAATTAGCAAGTCTTGATGGGTAAGGGTAGCATGATAGATGGATTTATTTAATTTTTATTTGCTATGACTGAAGTACATGCTTGTTATAAAAATAGTAAGTCTAATACTTGTATTTAAAATCTTTTCTGGGATAACATGGTAATGAAAGACTGGGCTTCTTTCCAGTGCATATTCACGTTCCAAATCTGAAATGGCTTTGTAGAAAAATCACTTCCATAAATTCTGCATATCTACTAACAAGCAGGAAACAAAGTAAACCACCAATTTCTATAATTTTTATTATTGTAAAATCAGAAATTAAGATAGGATACATTTTAAATTAAAATTAAAACCTAAGTTAAACAAAGTGTTTTTCAGTTCTCTTCGGAATAATGTAGTTATTACTTATGTTAGATACCAGCTGGAAAAATTTTAGATAAAGGTTTTTTGGTTTTGTCTTCATTGTTGTTTAGTGTCATAGAAGGAACTAAAAGATCAAATAAATTTTTAGAACTATTTAATTTGTTTGCACTCTGTACTTTAAGAGAACACTCAGTTTGAAAATCATGAATTTATATTCAGTGTGAACAGTCCATTTATATCTATAAGGGAATTAACATTGAGATCAGATAGTTACATGTGTCATATATCAAACGTATTTTCATAGTTATCCTCGCATTGTTTGGTTTATATTTGATTAAGTGTGGATTACTGGCAATCCCTCCTTTGCATGTAAAATTCTCTTCACATATCTAAGCCTTCAGTTTGTTTCTGCTGTTGTTCAAATAGCTGTGAAAACACAGCCTGAATCCAAATAAATACCCATTCAAGTTAAAAGACAGCCTGAAATTATAATTGTGAAACTTTTGACCAATAGCACTTTCTGCCTTCATTAAGGTAGAAAAGATCCTGCACATATCAAATTCTCCAGTTTCTTGTCTGGCATTATCAACATGCTTCTCCATAAGAGTGATTTCTGTGCCATCTATATGTCCATAGTCAAAATAGAGGGTACAGAAATATTTTTATTTCTCTCGGCTGACACTTTTTGGCAGCTTTTCTTGCCTATGGATACTGATGCCGAGTTTTTCTTTTCCTCCTTTCTCCTTCCCTGCAAATCGGATACAAATCAATAGTAAAGGACAAAACCAGCAGGCAGTGGTTTTCACAGTAGAATTTCCACTGTGCCATCTGCTGGTGACACAAAGCAAATGAACGTTGTAAAGTCTGGTCTTCTGCATTGCTGAGCAGTTGTGTCTCCAGCTGAAGACAGTAAAGGCAACAGGTTTCTGAGTGTCCCTAATGATGTCTATCGTGGGACCAAGTAATTAGCTTACTTGAAGAGAATCAGTTGTACAGAGAACAATGTCTGTTTTTTTAAGTGATCATTCTTGCCCTTTTAGGATTGTGTCATATAAGGATGAGTTAGAGGTGGCACTGTAAGCATTTACCTAACAATAGCACAGGTGCTTCCCTCTAGAATTACAGCCTGGCTCTGAAGCACAGAAAACAATGAAAGAGGGAATTATAGCCTGGCTCTGAAGCACAGAAAACAGTGGAATATTTAGGTTATTTGAACAATTGTGAATGAAGCACTTCTTATTCTCATTATCTGCTGCAATCCAGATTGCAGGTATATATGCATGCAGGTTTTTATCATTAGAGAAAATTCTGTCAGCTGAAATTTATAATTAAAAATCTAACATTCAAATCGTCCCAAAGACTTGAATTCTTCCAACACATGCATATTGTAAATTCCAGAAGTCATGAGTTTCAGGTTGGATCCAGCTAGACTGTCAATTGCCACTTTTATGTCATAATGTATGGTAGAGAAAGAAAGGCTTTATTGGCAAAGATTTGCAGTAATTGTGGAAACATTCTGAATCTAATAAATGTAATAAATTCTTGCTGTATTTGAAACAAATTGGGGGTGAGAATGGAAACAGAATTGCGGCCATATCTCTGTTGAGTTTAATGACCCGTGCAAAGTTCGGACTGAAGTGTTCTGATGGTCTGTTCTGCTCTTTAGCTCCCTGAACCATTGAGAGCACTAACATTGTATCTTGGTGTTTAGATTAAGTTATTTAACTACACTTGTAGTTCAGTGATTATAAAATGATTGAATAAGATTTTGAAAAAGATCCATTAGAACCATTCATGCATTCTCTGGAGAATGACTTTATCTTGTCTGTAAAAATATGTGTGGGGATTTTTCTCTAACTTTTGGTTTTTGTTTGATGTTTTTTTAAAGTCACTTCCAGATGTGGTCCAGGATGTCCATTTAAAGGACACTGCAGAAATAAGAGTCATGGTAAGTATCATATACTTTCATCAGAAGGTCAACCTCATTCCTTTTATGTGAATTCATTGATTTTATGCTTAAAATGTTTTTATTAAAACTTTTGCATCGAGCTTATTTGGAGAAGTTTAATACTACTTATATTTAATATGCATTACTGAAAATACTTTCAAGGAGTAAGTTTTGCCTTGGCTGTACTGCTGGCTTCAAATTGGTAGCAAGATGAACAAATGTATAAAGATGTCCCATCTTTATTAGCTGTAATATACACATATATATGTTTACCACATTCAAGAACCCCTGAGGTTAAACATGTTCCTTTAGATTCAGTAGTTTACATAGGCTAGTGTATGTTTCTGTGCTGTACTGACACCTCAGATACTTTATTTTTTTTTTCCCGCAAGAACATAGAGTGAAGAAACAGGAAGTTTCCATGTTTACATTTTCATACAATTTCAACCAATTTTCATACAATTTCAGCCACATTTGCAGCTGTTTATTGAATTATTGGCTCATTGGAGAAAGAAAGAGGAGACAGGATGATTTCATGTGATAGTAACTGGTAAAAAAATACTGCCTTTGAGCAAAGAAGTTAAACAGTGTTTTAAAGTTCATGACTTTGCATTGCAGTTAATAACTGTTTACAGTTTTAATTTTTTTTTGCTTGCCTTTCTAATGTTCAAATGTATTTTAATCTGACAGCTTTCTGTATTGACCCCTTTCGACATCTACCTGGCGAATACCTGATCAGAAATCACATGGTGTTTCATTATAAAAAAATTAATTCAGCCAAAGGTAAAAATGTGCATGTATGAATGAACTGTCTCCCCCTAAATTTAGCTCAATCTCTCAAAATAGGCTCATACCAAGAAGGAATTAATTGGATTGTAGGAAGCTTACTATTCTTCCTGTTTCTTACCCAAACATGTGTCAGTGAGGAGATGTGACTGCTAATTCATAGTACTTTTGTGTTACTGAGATGAGAAGTTTGGTATGAAAACATTTTCTTTAAGTGTTACTGAAGATCTTTCCTTAGTTTTAGAGCACTTTGTGCTGTATTGGCTTCATTCTGCTTTTGATGAATTAATGAATTATTAAATAATATGCTGAACTGAAAGTCATAATGATAATCATAATAGCAAACATACAGAAATTATTTTAGGAATGAAGGCAGAACATTTCTACTTAAATTCAGATCATGATGTCTTTTTTCTTTCTTAATTTTTATTTCAAAAACTTAGTAATATTTTGTTCATCTTGCAGTGAATAGTAATAGCGTGTTCTAAGGACTGTGAAATTTGCCTGTATGTTTGCAAATGAGAAAATGGTGTTATTGACAAATACAATATTCACAATGTTATCTCATGTAACTTAGTATCCTCAGGTATGCAGGTAAATGCCATCAGAACAAAATTTATAGAAACCTTTTGAAAGGAGTCTTCATTTAAGTAATGATTCTTCCTTTAAATGTGTTTTACCCAGACAGCTTTATCTCTCAAATCCTGTGACCATATTAATATCAACGTAATAGTTTAAGTACACAGTAACTAGTATGTTTTAAAATAGAGAAGAATTAAGTTAGTCTTTGTTCTGTGTTAGTTTATTACCACCTTTTTTAGCTTCACATATACTGAGTAAATACTGAATCATTCATATTTGGTGTTTTTCTTATTTTTAGCAGCTGTAGACACTTCAGTGCCCAAAAGTAGGTTGTCTAGCATCAAACGTAAGTATTTGTTACATGTCAATTCTCAAATGCTTCTGTAAAACTAACTTAAGCAAAAGAACCAGCAAGGAGTAACAATAGCATATAACCAACCATTAACTGAGAACTTTGCTTATTTATTCAGCTTTCGCATCCTTCTTCAGCTACTTGTAGATGCATTCAATCTGCATCAAATGGAATGTTGGAGAGGTAATCTGTCAGTGATTAGTTGTGCTTAGCATGACAATTCATTTGTCAATGGTAAAAGTCTCAAGTGCAAGAGACTGGATGATCTTAAGTATCTGGTACAAATGCATAGACAAAAATCCGTTTCTTAATAAAAGCCGTTGAGGATTTCTCTCACTGCTCAATGTATGCATGTAAGAGATTTTTTTTTCCTGACCTGCTTTCCTTTATATGCTGTTCCATTTGACCAAGATTCCTTTACAAAGAGATAAGAAACTTGTTCAGGCTGAAAGTTTTGCAGTTATCAAAGAAGTAAATTCCATGGAAAACATCTGCTTTCAAATCCATCATTATTGGTCTCACTGACTTCAAGGTATTTACAGTTAAGACTACCCAGGCATACCTTGTTCAGTTCCTGCACTATCCTTATAAATTCTAGATTTTTAGAATTAAATTAAAAATTATTTCAATTTTATTTTGTACCTAAAACTAGAGTGATTGCATTTTTTTCCTGCAGTTCTGTGCATTGTTCATCAAGAAATGCAGATTTCTGTAGTGTAATAATCATGCAACCAAGTGTAACATGTTCAGGTGTTAAGTTCAGTGCAAGGTACCATTTCTTTCTCTGTCATTTAGTGAAAATGTGGAGATGACAGGCAGTAGCTCAGACAGTAAGAATGTTGAAAATGTACTGAGAAAAAAAAGTAATGGAAAAGGGGTTTTAGAATACTTTCAAAACAGTTTCTTCTTTCTTGCTGAAATGAGACACATGATTTATCCAGGCACAATTTTAACTTCAGTATAGTTGAATATCAGCAGTATCTATAGTGTCACTGAGGACAAGGGGTTTGGTTTGCACCTTTATTCTCACAGTAGTTTTCTGCCTGTCATTTCTTCAACTAAAGCATTTTTTTTTTCTCTTTGTGTTCTTTGTCTTACTAGTTTTTGCATACCTAATAAATTTTTTGTTCCCCCTCTATTTTGAGATTTGGGAAGAGGGGTAAATTTAGTTTAAAATTATAAGATTTATTACTAGCATAGAGTTACAAAACAGAATTCCTGCAGATAGTGTTAAAAAACATCTGAAAATATGCTTCATGTACTGCTAGAATAGCAGGTGAGTATTTCCCTTTGGGGTTGTTGCCATGAGTCAGTCATTAACGTTTAAGAATTAAACATGATACTGTAGTTGGCATTCTCCCTGGCCAACTGAATGTGTTCTGTCCTTAAAGTGGATTTAGTTTCCACTGTTCTTTTCCTGGTATCTTAGCTGGCAGCAAAGCAGGCAAGGTGCCATGCCCCTGGGCTAGCAGTGAGCATGTTCCTGTGTATTAGATCAGGCTTACTGACTTAAAATAGTTGTTAAAATGTGAAACTTCTTGAAATGTGAAACTTCTGTGTTCAGAATTAGTCCAAGCATGTTGATTGATACCAGTGGCCATTAGAAGTCTGTGGTTGTGAAAACTTGTGCCAGAAAACTTGACAAAGGCTATGCCAAGTAAGACAGCTGCTGTTACGCATGCCTGGTTTCTAACAGTACTTACTTTTCAACCCATATGTTTAGAGGTTTTTCCACAAGGCATATTGATAGCACAGCTTGAACCAGTGATTAGTGTGCTTAGGAATGCAGGTCTCTTTGATACTGTTGATACTGGGGCAGGGAGAGAAGAAGAAGGGTACTAAATATTCTGAGAAGTTACCCTCCATAGATCTATTTTAGGTGAAAGTTGAATTCATGGAAGGAGGGCAGTAAGAGATAGGGAGAGGCAGCAATTCAGACTGATAGTGATGTTGGTTTTCTACCCTTTCAAGGGGTTAAGTTTAAACAAAAATATCAAGAAATACGTATTGTTACGTAATTCTG
Organism: Oenanthe melanoleuca; assembly: GCF_029582105.1. Classification (NCBI taxonomy): domain Eukaryota; kingdom Metazoa; phylum Chordata; class Aves; order Passeriformes; family Muscicapidae; genus Oenanthe; species Oenanthe melanoleuca. Next base: position 43,724,487 of record NC_079339.1, read on the forward strand.
TATTTAAATCTTAATATTTCCTGTGAACACATATATCTGTCTACACTTTATATTATGAAAAAGCAGAGATCTATGCAAAGCTCTTACATGTTTTGTTGTTGCTGTCATTTTAGAGGAAACTTTCACAAAATTACTCTTTATTTTCCTCTCAAATCTTGTCCTTAAGTATGTATTTCTGAGAATGAAAGTTATAAGCAACTAATATCAGCTCTTAAAATTCAAACACTCAGGTAATTCTAATGCCTGTGTTATGCCTTTGGAAAGGTGTTCTAATATATTTATCAAGTCTAAAATTTGGTGAGTGAAACTGAAAATGTGTCCCTAGTTTTTAATCTAGCAAAACCAGCTTTACTATTCGTCTGCTGGTGGGCAGAACTGTTATTTTTATACAATTGTCCACCATTACTCAGGATTACAAAATAGCTATAGCATACCAGAGAAAAAGAGTGAAATTATGCATTCTACCTATTTTCAGTGTTATCTCAGTACAGTGTGTCTAAATTGTCCTTGTGGGCTGCCCAGTGGTGCCTTGAAAAAAAAAAATCACTGTCAGGGGCCAGCTAAGAAGCCCGATGGGCCTCTCTGTAGGGTGCACAAATGGAAGTTTACCTGGGCAGGCTTAGATGTTTCCTTTAGGGCTGGTGCAGCATTTCACAGGTTCTGTGCAGTCACTGTTGGCAGGCTGCTGTGTTCTTCATGTGGCTAACAGAAGTATACAGATGTCTGCTGGATGAGGACCCCATATGAGCATCAGAGGTGGATGCATTTGGGGTAATCCAGTGCTTCTAGCCTCTTCTGAAATGTCTTTGAAGGATTATTTTCTGACTGTTGGGCTTTATTTCCAAGTCTTAGCAATGACCAAATTTTTCCATTAGTAGCTTTGCCAAGTAGTATGTGATTGCTGAAGTACATACCCTCATATAGCTCTTCCTTTGTATTTGATACAAGCAAAGCTTTACTATCAAGCCCTTAATAAATACTTTGTTACCCTTTTTCATGGTGATTCCTCCCTTATTTGATGGAACAGTACTACTGATACTGGACTGGATGTGAAGAAGGACTGCAAAATCACCTCTTAGTGTTACAAAAATTAAAATTTCTGTTTTAAGGAGTTTAGATTTAGACTTATAAGAAGCCTGAACTTCATAGCTAATGGCAAAATTCAGTTTGCATTTGATGAGATCACAGGTGCTTAAATCATGGTGTACTAGAAATTTGTGTAGAGCTGGGAAACTGATAGTAAAAATTAGTAGAGAAGGAAGGGCTTGCTTGCAGAAATAATATTGCCAGCTGATATGCTGGCCAGTCACTAGGCTCAGTGAGTTCAAGCTCAGCTGAGATGATGTTTGTATGATTTATCTAAAAAGAATTCAAAAGGGAAATAATAACTCCAAGTGAGTTATTGCAAAAATAGCATATATAAAACACAGTGGATTAATTCTGAGTATTGGATAATTCCTTTAAGATACATTGTTCTGCAAGCTGAACTCAATTTAAATCTAACTTTATATTTCATTGTCTACCATGGATTTGTTACATCAAAAATGAAACAACTTGAAGTTTAACTGCCAACTGTTTTGTGATGTGACATGATAAATTTAGCAATTGGAAATTCAGAGCAAAGGACAACCACTGGCATTCCAGATCATACTGTCCTTCTAACTGCAGAGCTTTCAAGCTGACTAGGACTGTGAAATATAGGATTTGTTTGTTTCTTCCAGATTTATGACATTTGTTTTGTAACTCTAAGCATGTCTTGAAGTGCTGCTCAGTCTAGACTTATAGAAAAAATAATTAGCCTATAGAGGGAGTATTCTAAAAGGGAAATAAAGTGGTGTGGTCTCTGCTTTGAAGTGTGGTGTACTCTGCAAAGAGTATTTGCCTAGGCAGAAGTGTCAGATTGATCAGTGCTTTATATCTCTTTATGAGGAGTGCTACAATTTAATATCTGAAATTCATAGTCTTTCTTGTGCTTCCTTTCACTGACAGTAAAATTAACAGAATGGATTCATGGAGTGGATGCAATAAGTTATGGAATCTAGGTTCACAGACTGAATTTATCTGATCTACAGAATCACTAAAAATTTATGTTCTAGTACATTTTCTCTTACTATACTATGAATCCGTGGGGTTTTGAGCACAGTAGTTAATGAGATCAATTAATCACTAAAGCTCTAATAAGACTTTTTAAGGGACTCATTTGGACCTACAGACTGTATTATTTTGCTTTCCCCTTCTAAAAAGATGAAAAGTAAGTGGCTTTCTTTTTTTTTCATTTATTTGTCACAAGATTTTTACTATTACATACTTTTCCCATTTTTAACTCTACATATGTGACATGTTCATGGAGCCAGTGTTCAAATAAAAGCTACTTGCAGTGAAACTGTTTTAAGTATCTGATAACAAATGCAGTTCGTTTACTTCCCACTGTCTATGACAGTGTGCCAAGGGAACTTCTTTCAAATTTAGTTTATGAACCTCACTGAAAGCAAAAGAAGCTTTATATGTGTAATGGATTTGAAGTAGAAGGTATTTTAAACTTTGAGCAATTAGAAGCTAAATCTCGCTTCTGAAATTGGGTGTCTCTTGAATGCTGGTCACTTTCTTTCTGTGTTTAATATATTCACACGGCAACACAAGTGATTATTTATGACAGCCTTGAGTAACTTCAGCTCCTTTCAGTTTTAATATTGTAATTAGTGCCTCAGAGTTCCAGGCAATTTTTCTATCTGGCTGAAGGCAAAGGATAAGACTGGATTCTCCAGTCCTTGCATGGGTAAAGGACAGCTAAGGAAAGGTAGGGCAGCATGCCTGTTCCTGCTTTATCTTTGCTACTTGCTGACTGCCCCAGAGCTGTCCTAACTTACCTCCAGCTGTCTGTTTACATCTACATTAACTCTTCTAAGAAGGATTTCTCTATCTCTTACTTTGCTGGCTTCAAAATTCCTAGCTTTTACCACAGATCTAGCCTGAAAATTCTTAACTTGGCAATTAGATGTGTATATTACTGGAGTTTTCTGCCATTCTGTTTTGCATGTCTGTGCTGCCTTTCAGTACACACGAGTGACATTATGGCTTTTGGAGCACACTTAATGGATTAGCTGAGCTAAGCTCACTGTATGACAGGTGCAAGGCAAAGACTCCACAGTTCCCATGGCAGTGGTAGTCCCAGTTTATCGTTCTGATATCTCAACATAGCCTTAGCTGGAATACTTACTGTTCTTTCATTCTTTATTTTTGGGCATAAGCCATGCTTTGGGTGAAAAGTCACAGCACACAGTCCTGGAGGAGGTTTTTTTAACAGCTTTTTTAACTGTGCCAGTAGTAAAGGCATTCATGTATGTCAAATTTTGGAGTTTCTCCTGTAAAGAGCAGAATGTAAGGACAACATGGGAATTCTGTTTTTCAGTAATATTCACACTGCTTTGCACTTTGCCCAGACACTCGTTAAGCTGTGGTGTGCAGGTGGAACACGCAGTAAAATGTTAAAGCTTGTCTTGTCGTAGGCAAACCCACTTTTCACCTAAGCACCCGAGTGTAAGGAGTTGCTGAATCAGACACCTACTCACCCTTACCCATACTTCTATATGAGTTGCATTTTTGCTTTGTTGAGCTCTCATTTGCCCATTGTTTCTCTAGATACTTGTTCAATCAGCCATCACCATTTTACCTGAGCAGTAGGCAAGATTTGAGTTTTTATAGCCTCCATGCATGTGCACACACAGACATTGGCTGTATTGGCCCAGAATAAGTATTTATCTCAAACATAAAAAATATCTAACCTGAAACTAATTTTTGAGTGCTTCTCACTTAAAAGTCTTAACTTTTAAGACAAATACAATTAGAATTAGAAATAATAGCAATTTTGAACAGATACAATAATTCAATATAGAAAGAAAAACATTCAGATTTAATTATTTAATGGCACAGTATATTTTGTCATTCTGTTACAATGTATATTTCTTATTCAGGGCTGTATAATGTAGCTAATATTTTCCCAATAATTTAAGTCTCATATTGGAAGTACTCTAATAATGTATGATGGATAAATCAGCATCTATAAAAGAAATTACTCTGTATTTTACATACCAATTAAGAACTAAATCTTACATATCAAGTAAGAATTAAAAGAAAGAGAAAGTGGGATTTTCCTGAGCAATAAGAGCAAAGATTTCACATCTGAAAGATTAAATTCTATCTTAAAAGGGGACTAAAATGTTTAATGCAATGAATACACTTACTTAGGTATTTCCTGGAGATTAACATGTGTGTAGGGTACATGTACACAGATGAATGCATTTGAAAGGTTGATTAAACATCCTCAGATTTCTGTAGGTCTCAGCTGTGTAGAAGAATGCACCACGCCAATCCCTGAAGTTTTTTGCATTTCCATGCATTAAATACAGTAGTGCATGTGCAGATTGGGGTCTCCCAGAGTATGATATAAATATATAATGAAACCAGAGAAGAAATCCTCAAAGGCCTTTGTGTGTCTCTATCAAACAAATGATTCATACACTTGGATATGTGTTAAGTGAATGAGAAAATTTTCATTTGGTGTACAGACTTCAAGAGCGTGTTTGGTTATTTTTTCCCTACTTGAAAATGAATTTACTAACTTTTTCATCAGCCTCATTTTGATTTTATAACTTTGTGAACTTTTGAGTATTTTGTCCAGTTCTGGGCCTCTCACTTCAAGTAATACATTGAGGTGCTGGAGTGTATTCAGACAAGGGCAACAAGGCTAGTGAAGGGTCTGGAGCAAAAATCGTGTGAGGAGTGTCTGAGGGAGCTGGGGATGTTTATCCTGGAGAAAAGGAGGCTCAGGGGAAACCTTACCACTCTCTACAATTGCCTGAAAAGAGGCTGTATCCAGGTGATGGTCAGCCTCTTCTGCCAGACAGCCAGTGACAGGACAAGAGGACACAGTCAGGGGAGATTTAGGTTCAACATCAGAAAGAATTTCTTCATGGAAAGGTTTGTCAAGGAATTGCCTGCTTAGGGAGGTGGTGGAGTCAGCACCTCTGGAAGTGTTTAAGAAGCAACTCGATGTGGTGCTTGGTGCTGTGATTTGGTTAGTGAGGTAGTGTTTGGCCAAAGGTTGGACTCATTCTTGGCAGTTTTTCCAACCTATGTGATTTTGTGGTTCATCTGTGAAACCTGGCTGTTCCCAATATGCAAAAAATTTGGACTGTATTATGTAAGATTTAGGTTACTGATGGCACACTCATACACAGAAAATGTACCTTTCTTTTGGGCTTCTTTATCTGATAACATAGATACCTGACTCAGCTTTTCACACTGCAGATGAAGTCTTGGACTGCAGACCAGTGTGGACTGATAAAAAGCCCCTGCTCCTGACCTGACAGTAGTCCTCTTAGAGCTGGCCTTCATTTTTTTGTGTTCTTGACAAAAAACTTGCTTGTTCTGCCCTGGATTTCTGTATTTAGGAAACTCCATATTGTAAGCATGGATTTTTTTACGTATCAGATTTGCTAACAATAAACACAGGGTTTTTCTGAAATACTGAATAAGAGTACAGTCAAAGGAATTCTAGCTGTAAAAAACTTACCTAAAGCTTGTAACTTTTTGAGCAAAATGCTCTGTTAGCAGCACTGATCTTGGAAGACATGTATGCTGGTGTTTGTTGTGACATAAGAAAATTTCAGGAAAGTTAAGGCACAGCTTCAGCTACTAGCATACTCTATTAAGAATTTTTCTTCTAAGAGTAGACATAAATTTTATAACTGCTGTGTGTTGGAAGTGGAATGTTTCTCAATAGTCTGACTTTACTGAGCAATTAGAAACCACTGCAATGTTTTCAAACACTTAGGGAAACAAAGAATATTTCAGTTTGGATCTGACCAGCTTTGTCTCTTTCCTAAGTTGCTGACCAGCTAAGAAGAGAGAAACTGAAAAAGAAAACAGGCAGGAGAGAAGAGAAAACGAATATGTGTGATGCTGTCACTCAGTGCTATTCAAGCGATAGCAGAAGGCCGCCGCCACCCTGCTGTAGGAGGGTATGTGTTTTAATTCTCTATAGCAGATACTGTCATGGACTTGCCTCCAATGCTAACAGCTGATCACTGCTGTGCAGCAGTGAGGGCTGGCATCTTTCAAGCAGCAGAAAGTAGACAAGGGTCATTCTGGCATGTGCCCAACACTGAATGCATGTCGTGACCCTCTGACAAAGGTATCAGGTATCTGGATGAAGAGTGCTTCAGTAAATACAAGCTCTGATTACCCTTGAATTCTCTTGCTTTCATCTCAGCTGAAATTCCTGTCCTCTGTCACTCAAGAGCTTTGTACCATTTCCTAAGGCAGAACTCTGTCACCTCTACTCTTCCAAGCAGAAGAATCAGGAATCTTCCATTTTTTTCATAATGAAAAGTCCTAGTTGGTAATACATTTTGTATCTAACAGTGTACTAAATCATTCAGTTGCATTTCTTGAAAGAAGAAGTATTGCTTAAACCAAAATATACCATTCTGTATATTTATATTCAGCTTATATGCATAGGCTCACTTAGTTTGGCTGGCATTTAATCAAGATATGTGGTGTGTATTTCTAACTAATAAATAAATAAATACATAAATAGCCCAATAAATTACATTCTTGTTCATCGCTGTAAATGAGCAATTGCAGTTGAAAACAGAATAATGATTTAACTCTTTGATTCTAACAGCATAAGTTTTATTGTTTAGATATCTGTAAAGCTAGAGGACATTTCCAAGTAGTACAACAAACACTGTCAGTTTCTTTCTGTGTGACTGATTTTTGTGGTGGGCAGCCTGAGTGTGACCTTATTGCAGTGCAGAGAAATAATGCTTTGAAATTCAATACATGGCTTTTAGTTATGGATGAAAGCACAGGCATTAATAAGAAAAGGGCTGAAATGCAATATTTAAAATATAAATTGTATTTCTCATTAATACCATTTTTGTCCTTCCATCTTATTTTTTGCAAACTTGGGGCAGGCAAAGTTCCTTCAGTTGTTTCATTGCAAAACCAAGTAACATGTCTCTAATTACTGCATGAACTCCCAGCTTTAAAATAAAAGGATGCACTGTAACAAAGTGCAGTTTCTTTCGTTTGTTTTTCAAAATAAGATTTTCTAAAATTCTGCCTGAGTTAAGCTGCCCATGAGTAATATCTCTGATTTGAACAACTCCTGGTATTTCATATCTCGTGTTTAAGTAATCCTATTAATAGGCATTTCTGGCTGCTAATGATTTTTTTAAAATAAATTAGTCCATGCCAAAAGTCAATTGAAGGAAGGTTGCTTCATAGGAGGTTAAATTTCCTTTTTCAACCATTTGAAGTATGCCATTGCCTTGACATTTCAAGATCCCTTTCACCCTGTTTTTTGAGTTTTTTATTTTTCTCTGAAGAGTGAAAGTTGTGGCCATCTGCTTGTACATATGAAATACAGATTGGGAAACACCATTAACTGGTTCTGGTCTCTTGTTAATTTTGTGTGCAGCACATGTGTGGCTGTGTGAAATGCCTACTCAAATGCTTTATATTTAAAGGTTTATTATACTCTTATGATACCAGCAGTCTGAACATGTATTGTGCTTAAATTAGTTCTGTCATAATGGGAGATGTCAGTGATGAAACAAAGCAGAAGAACCTTCTAAGCATCAAAGAAAGTTGTTTTCATTAGGAATGTTAAGATTTCCTTTCAGGCTTCATAGTGACAATTACCTCTTGTGATGGTTGTTTGAATTAATGCACACTCAGTAATACCCCTGATTAATAACATCACAGTATTTGATAAAAGTAGGAACCTACCACATTTCAGAAACGATACCCACACACACACATGCACAAAATGAAAGACTGTACCAGGAGCACAGTTTTGAAAAATAGTGATACCAGGATACAAATTGAATATATTCATAGAAGATCCAATTTGTTCACATATTTGTAGGAATTTTCTCTAAAGGCCGGTTCTCACTTCCTATAGTAGACCTTTGCTGTCTCCCGAGAGCAGAGAACAGGTGCTCAGCTGACTTACAGCAATATTTAAATGGCTTTCCCAAGTTAAAAGAATCATACTCATTTATTGCAAATTTGCAGCTTCTGTATCCTGACAGTGCAGTTCATAAAGCATCTCTTCGATCTCATCTTATGATGGTAGATGAACTCTTCTATTAAAAGACCTTTTCATACAAGAACAAGTTAATTTCAAGATTAATTTAATCTCACTATAATTTCAGTGACCCCAGTGAGAGCTGCCTTGGACCTTTTATGTGGAAAAAGTATTTAGCAACCTTTCTTTTCAGAGTTTGGTTTTTATAAGGTGTCTGATACTTTAGTGGTTTTTGAGCTGGGAAACTAAACTTCTTGTGGAAAGTAAAAGTAACTTATAGAGAAATCTGGATTCTTTCTCAGTGTTACTGCTTTTGCCCGTCAGATGACAACTTTGATCTCTTTTTACTGAATTTTCTCTTCCACAGAGTCCATGAAAATTCAGAGGTCTCTACATGCTTGCTGCAAAGTACTGTTCAGTTTCCCCCAGTTTTGTGACGAATAAAATTGAAACATAAATACATACTTTATGAAACTTTTTTAAGAAGTTTCTGAAATGTATCATTGAATAGATTTGTATCTTTAGAAACCATTTATTCTTGTTTGAATCAATGGAATAGAAACATGTATTGATAAGCATGATATAAGTCAAGATTTTTTCTCCAAATTACATTAGTTCTTGATAGTTCTAATAGCTAAAGTTCAGATACTGTAATGGATTTTTTAAAAATTTTATTTGAAGAATAGAACTAAATATATTTTAATAAGTGTGCTATTTGTAGACATGTTTTTTGTCTTTTTTTTGTTTCCTGCTTAAACATCTGGTGTTTTTATAGAAAACAGACTAGAGCAGAAAGTGAGCATACTTGCTTACAGTTTATTTGCAACACAGAACAATTTTCTGAAAGTTCAAAAGAGATAAATTGCAGACAAAAGGCATTCTCTAACCCTCCTTAAAATCTTTTTGAAGTGACATAGTTCCTTGTTCATGATATTGTTTCTTTGTCTACTTGGAGTGTACTTCTCCCTGTTGGAGTAGTAAAGTTTTGCCTCAGGATAAGGGCTTTGAAAAACATTCTTTTCTCAGTATTTGAATGAGTACATCTCATAGCTGACACAGATACTGCTTTGGATTGCAATTCTCTCTAGTCACTAGCAAGCCACTTGATCTGTTCTACTTATGAAATATTTGAGAAGAAGACTAACTTCTAACTGCCCTAACCTTCCTTATGTATAAGGAGTGCTTAAATTTAGGATACTGCCCTGTCAACCTTGTGCCTTTGTCTTGTTGTGGATCAACTCAACTCTGCTTCTGAGGAACAGAACATGATGTTTTCATGAGGTGTAGGTAAATAATTGGTTAATATAACTTCATATCATTTCTTAATAATTATTTTGCATAAATGCAGGGAGCAGTCTCATATGCTCACAAATGCTTCTACAATCCAATTTATATTGCAGCTGAATGAACTGATTTAGTAACTGAGAGTAAAGCATTTACAAGAATTGTTTATAATATGCACTGAAGGGTGTGGAGTTAGCTTTTATCTGTATAGGTGTATGCTGAAACTTTCTAGTCTTATCTGTTTTCTATAGTGCTGAGCTACCACTGCAACTACTTTATATGCAAACAATCACACTGGTAAGCCTCATTATTCTGCTTGCTAACACAGGCATTTGTTTGGCATTGTAACTGCATGTTATCAGTTCAGCACTTAATTATGCTGTAGTAGTAAAATACAGTTGATTCACGAGACACCACCAAGAAGAGCTTATTTGGCCTCAGCTAACTAAAAAATTCATCTTTGCATTAGGTACCAGCAACTGTGTATATTTTGAGGTACTTAAATAGTTCAGATAGATCTTGATGTGAGAAAAAATTGTTGTAAAGGAAATACATGGTATGACAGCAGTATGATCTGTGACTTAATTTTCATGATAAAATACCTGCATTTTTAATATTCCTCTAAATAGTATTTACTGCATGCTGCAAAATGTATATTCATCATAATTGAGCTTTAATTTAAAATACTTAGTTTGAAAGGAAAAATAATGAAATTGTGTCGATTCTAAACAATAATGTAGCAGTGTTATGAGAAAATGGAGCATTTATACACAGAGTCTATAGCTTAGAATTTTTAAAAACCTCATTTTTTAGGGTTGAATGGTAGAATAGAAAATCTGTATGTTTACAAGCTGTACTACCAATTATATAGGTTAATATACTACATTATATCTTACTGGTTTATTAGTAATATATTACTATCTTAAACTATCTATTTGTGGGTTAGAATGTCATGAATTTTCAATAAATGTATAAAGATTTCCAGTTTTAATCATTGGGGGTTTGTTTTCTCTCTGTGCCCACCCCCGTAGGAGACTTCAGAAGTCTTAGGACAAGTATTGATTATCTTGCAGAATCCCCACAGGCACTTTCTTTTTCAGTTGTTTTTGTGACTTTTGTTGGCATTCAGTCCATTGTCACTTCCTGGTGGGGAAAATCACACATCCAGCCTTCAATCCACATCTTAATCAGCAGATTATTTTCAAAAAGTGAAGTGTTCTTGAGGATTTTCTTGAGGTTTGTATTGTGCTCAGGCAATGAAGCCCCATTGGAAATGCCCTGGATCTGTGTTTCAGTGTTAATCTCTCGAACTAGTTTCCACATAGCTTAATTGTGAGATCAGGATAGGCTACTTGGTCAATCTGTGAATCTTCTCAGCTGACATTATGGTTGTATGTCATAAATAAATGCATGTCACAGCATATGTATAAGTCATACCATACTGCATCCACTCTTTCTCAGGCTTCCCAAAGGGCACATGATTAGCTTCAGTAATGTAATGCTTCTGTGTAATAGTTTTCATTTGTTTGATAGAAGTATAATAGAGATGAATGAAACACGTACGGAAATCATCTTCCTTTTCTTCTCTTTGTCACTGCAGCCCTTATGGTCTGTACTGGTGTCTCCTTATCTTCCTGTTCTTTGTTCAGGTGGTGGAGATATATGGACAAGTTAATTTCTGTGTTAGCCTATCTGAACTAGACTTCAAGTGTGTTAAAAACCTCAAAAGGCCTTAGAAATTGAGTTTTCTTCTTAGGAAACATCTATACTTTTATACATTCTCTTAAAACCTCATAGCACTTTGTTGCTGATGATGTGGACCTATATGAACTGCCCTAGTGTTAGGAAATTATGATAGTAATTTTAGAAAGTTAGCTCTTGGTTTTGAATTGGGTTTTCTTGGTTATAATTCAGCTGTTATTTTGCCTTGCTAACTGCATGGTACAGTAGTGAGATTTTCCAGAATAACACTATCCTCAGCTTGTCTCCCTCACTGTTGCACTGTCTCTGGGAGTTGTGGTGCTAGATAGTTTGAGTACACACAGTGGGAGTTATCTCTTCTGCATCATACAGTTGTGTGTGACAGAACTTGAATTTCATAGTTATATGTGTGGATGCAAAATTGGTTTATACAAATTTTGTTTGCTGATAGGCTTCTGGTTTAATCTTCCAGTTATGTAGTGTGCTTTGCCCATGGAGAATGTAAAATGTCATACATAATATTCAGATTGACAGAATATTCAGTGGGTGGCTGTATATTAGGTAGGAAAAGAACATACAACAGTTGTTTTTATAAGGTGTTTCAGACACAATGTAAAGCAGATGCATGAGTGTGCATACCCTGTCTGGGTATTCATGTTTTGATATTGCAAATTTTAAAAAACTCTTTCTATCACTGAAATAAAATTTTCTATTTAATTGTTCTTTCTAATTTAATGAAACAAACGAATAAATTACCAAACCAACCAAAAACTCCACCTTCAAATGTCACTTGAATTTAGTTGTGTTTCTATCTTACTTGTCTTTGTCACAGTGTCATAATACAATTCAGGAATAATCTTGAATTTTTAAGCATGGGATAATTATGGATAATGTCCACCTTAGTTTGCCCAGGTGGTATGAACAGACTATACTTAGATAAAATAATTTGCCTCAGTACAATGATTTCTTGACTTATTAAACTCTTGGTTTGATGTAGCCATCATTATTCTGTAACAGAGCACCAGTGTTTTGCTACTGAAGCAAACCATTTGCTTATTACTCTTTTATTTCCAGTGACTAGATTTTAAAATCTGTTAGTACTGAGGCTGCTATGAAACCAGTTTGATGTTACAAAAAGTTGAAAGTTCTTACATAGAGAATATCTCCAAGGTGGTAACAGTATAGCTGGGAGTACCATCATAAGCAGAGCAGGTAACTTGCAAAGCAATCAAATGTTGTTTTATTTTTCTCTAGACTTCCATGGACGTAGGACACAGTCTCTTCCCCTGTTCTGGGCAGGCACAGTACCTATCAAAAGTACCATGTGCTTGTGGCAAGGATTGCTGGTTTCACTCCTGTCCAGTAAAACATAGGAAATGTTGTCGGCATACATCCAGAGCATCCCACTCAAACTCAAGCACCTGTGTGTCAAGGCCAACAGTTAAACGCACGATCATTTCACGCAGTCGCTCTGCTGAGAGTTTGACGACCCCTGGTTCTTCCCAAAGGTGTCCAGGAAACAACCCCAAAGGGAGCTGTGGGGATCCCAGCAAGAATTTGGTGTCTGTTGCTTGTTCCCCAAGGTGTCCAGGAAACATTCCCAAAGCGAGCTGTGGGGATCCCAGCAAGAGTTTGGTGTCTGTTGCTTGTTCCCCGAGGTGTCCAGGAATCAACCCCAAAGCGAACTGTGGGGATCCCACCGAGACTCTTGTGTCCGGTTTTTCCAAGAGGTGTCCAGGAAACAACCCCAAAACAAGCTGCGTGGATTCCATTGAGAGTTTCTTGACTGCCGGTTGTGCCCAGAGGTGTCCAGGAAACAACCCCAAAGCGAACTGCGGGGATCCCAGCAAGAATTTGGTGTCTGTTGCTTGTTCCCCGAGGTGTCCAGTAAGCAACCCCAAAGCGAGCTGTGGAGATTCCATCGAGAGTCTTCTGAACAGTTATTCCAGGAGGTGTCCAGGAAGCAACCCCAGAGCGAGCTGTGGGGACCTTCTAGAGAGGCACTCTGAATGCTTCACGAAGAGTGGACTTCCTTTCACTCCACGTACTTTGCTATCAGATGCTAAATCCTGCCTGTCACAGTGCAGGTATTACACTCCTCCTCGAAAGAAGAAGAAAAACCACCGCAAGCATGGTGTGGAAGTTGAAACCCAGACTGATATGATCAGGTATAGAGATTGAAACTTTATTTTGAAATTCTGGGATTTAGATGTTATCATAACAGTGTCTTCATAAAGGCAAGATGTTTTGCTCTCAATACATTTGTATAAAACCAGAATAATTATTCTGAGGTTATTCTAGATATGCCATAGCAAAAGCTAGAACAGAATGTGATTTTCCTTTTTTCACTGGCACAGTTTACTTTCTTCCTTCTGGAACAATTGGTTTAATCTATTCAGATTGGATATGAGGTGCCACTAAACTCAAATTGTGAAATCTCACATCTGCTGGTGATAATCATTCTACCTCTCTTCCCTATGCTCTCTGATGTATAGTTCTGTCTTGTAAAGAATTAACCAATATAAGCATGCCAGTAGTTCCCCACTATTGCCCCTGTAGTCTCATACTTTCCAGTCTGTTAATTAATATACCATGCAAACATCATTTTTTAACTCTTGAATGTATCTCTTCATTGTTTTTTTGTCACTTCAATTTAAATACATTCAGACATACCCCATATAAAATATTTTACACAAAATTATTGTCCTTTTCTTGCACTGAACTTCTTAGCAAATTGAACAGTTCTGATTTTGTTTTGTTTCTACTGATAATACCTTGTAAAGAGAAATCTTTTCCCTTTCGTGTCTTCCATGCCTGCATGTCCAACTTCAGTTTTGTCATAGAATAAATTAGGGATTTCCTAAAACTGTGATTACAATAGCATTGGTTCTGTATTGCAACTGTTGATTTTCTGGCTATGGGTCGTCTATTTTCCTGGTGCACTTTTAATTTTAGGATCATCTCCATTCTTAATTCTGAACAATTATTTTGAATAATTAATTATCTCCTGCTAATATGCAGCTAAATAATTAATTTGGATCACCTGTCTGGCAGAAATTTTCTGAACTGTTCGGTACTACATTCTGTTCAGGCTGATGAGACATTTCCAGTGGCACTGGCATTCTCATCCTGCATATTTTAAAAGTAGTCTACTTGGGAATCTAATACCTCTCTGTATTTTGTAGCTTTCCAACCTCAGACCAAGTGTATGAGAGAAAATGTATGTCTGAAGAGCAGAAGATGAAATCAAAGGTAATAATGCATCCATCAGTCATCTGGGTACTCTTCCCACACCCGCCACCATCACTGTGGGGTAATACACTTCATCACTGCCACAGCAGTGAACAGCTGATTTAGGTGTGCTCTCTATTGCCAGGAAATGAATTAGTTCCATAGAGGAGAGAGAATTTCAGAAAATTGAGTGGAAACTATAAGAAAAAACACTGAGGCACATGAAGAGATCTCTTCAGATTTATTTTTTTTATTGTTTCTATAAGTGCACTATCAAGTATCTGCTAAGGTCATAGATAATTGGTACATGACTTTCCAGCAAAAGAAGGTGTGCCTTTTGTCTGTTTACCCAGTTTCATGGAAAATGCATGGAATTTCTAGGGCTGCTTAATCACAGAGATTTATTACATTAATTTTAATGGTAAAACTTGCTGTGTACTTGCACTGATAATAAAGATTTTTATTTCTGTGTTGTAGGCTGAAGATAAAAGAAATACTTTGCATGAGCCTGAGAGAAGAATAGATGGTTTTGAATACCCCTGCCAAAGGTGCCTGATTTACAGCAGGAGGGAATATTTGAAATGTTCCTTTCTCTGCAGCTGATCTTTAGGCCATAAGTCTTCACTAGCATTTCTCTTTATAAGTCTTATTCTCACAGGACTTTTTTTAGGTTTTTTATATCAGTGGCCTTTCCCAACTTCAAAATTCATTATTTAGGAATAATGGAATAATAAAGGAATTATTAGGAAGCTAATTAAGAAAGAGAGCTCTGAAATATGAGTATTGCTGTCAGAATTGAGTGATGATACATTAATATATTCGTTAGTTCTGTACATATGAGCTCACAGACTGTACAGTACTATAATTAAACACTGCAATGCAGGAGCATTTCCCACATATTTTTTTTTAAAAAGTTAGTACTGGGATTGCTACAGTGCAAGAGCAGTGTTGGAAATCAGGCCAGAACCCAAGAGCTCAGAGCTGATTCTCCTCATTGCTGATCCAAGTGTCATGCATGACTCACAGATTTGCTCTCTGGCCTCTTCATACAAAGGCATTTTTATCTGAGGGAAAAAAAAGTAACTCTGAGTTTAAAAAGCATTCTTATGGACAGCAGAGATTGAAGAGCATCTGAAGTAGCACCGAGGTCTTGTGAGCACTGTATCAAGTGAGGTGGTGTAATACTCTTGAACCATAGTCTTTCAGGTTTCAGTGCCAGCAGGGGATTTTGTTACTGGAGCAGGGTTTAGGGGTGTTATGGTGGGTTTTCTGGCAAAAGGAAATTGTATAATGGTACTCCATGGCTCCAGAAGAAAATTATATGCAAGGTAGTATAAACAGGGTTTAGAATGTTCTTTTTCTTGTCCTATGATTCTCTGATTAGAAAGACATCACGGTGTCCTCAGAAGTGTTCATCAAAGAGTACTGTCAATGAGTAAGTATAAACCATTTTTCTGCTCATTTACAACATCAAACTAGAAAGCTTTCCTCAAAACTGATGAACTTGAAACATACAATACTTAAAAAAATTTATATTAATCTAAAAAGGAAGAAAATTCGTTATAACTTCAAAAGATTGTACGGTGCCTATAGTTTGTTTCTGTTTCTTTTTAGATGTGTAATCTCTGAAGCAAGTATTGGCAAATGAAACACCAAATTGAAAGGCATTCTTACCACATTTCTGCACTGAAATGTCATGAAAATTACAAGAGTTTTGAGTTATATTCAGAGACACTACTAGTGCTTCATCAAGGAGCCTTGGAAAAGTAATTTAATTCTTTATGCTTTAGGCTCATGTTTGCCTACCTTAAGGCATATAATAGAGGTCTCAAATACCAGCTGTAGGTAACTTTCTTGACTATAGAGAAACCAAAATTATAATCTTTAAGCACCATAACAAATTTTATGTGATAAAAATCATGCAAGATGTATTCCATTTTTTTATTTTCTGTTTATTAAGACTGGGGAATTACTCAATAGAGTTTGATTTGATACTTTGGGAGACTTAGAAATATGCTATGAAAGAGAAAAAGCAATGAAATATTTTTTTCTGGTGTTTTCTTTCCTGTTCTCTTTCAAGCAGAACTCCAGACTTTTAGAGAGTGTCCGATTTAGAGAAGTTGGCATCAACAACTCTTAGAGATAAGAGGTGGAAGTCATGTCTAACACTGACAAGATTTTGTACATCAAAGAGATATGCTGAAATGAGTGGATGCTGCCAAATAAGCAGTTAAATCCTTCTCAGCTTGTAGTTAGGACCAACAGTTTTCAGCTGCAGTCAGATTCTCTAGAAGCTCCTTTGGAAGCCTTTACCTAGAGTATCAAACTGCAATTGTACACTTGCTTTCCAGTTAGCTCCCCTTTATTGAATACAGTGCAGGTTCTAAATGCTTGCCTAGATTCACTAATTCCCTGGCCTGGAATCTCTGTGCTGATTTATACCACAACAGAAAGTTAGCATAAAGACAAAGCACCATGGCCACCCTTCTACCAGTCTCACATTTTGCATTTATTATTATCCAGATTGAAGGAAAGACTTAGTTTCTCGTGATAACCTTACCTTTTATGAAAAATAACTGCTGATAAAAGAACTATAAAATCTTAATGGCCTTTCCTGTGAAATTGATTAAACCTAATTAAAATATATCATGTGTGTTTCTGTGGGAAAGCATTTAACTTTGGGGTTTCTATTCTCCCTGCAGAGACGAGGAGCTTTTATATTTAAGTTTCATTGAAGATGTAACAGATGAAATTCTTAGAATTGGGGTATATTCTAACAGGTAAGTTACAGTTGTTTCAGTTTTGTAATGCTATGTCAGAAACCCATGGACTCCATTTGTAAGGGAAGTAGTGATAAGTAATAGTTTCTTCATGCACACATACACGGTTAGCCCTTTCTTTTGTTTTGTTTCCTCTTCTTTTTTGCTTTGCATAAGAAAGGGGAACTAGGAAATACCTTTGGGTCATCGACTTTGATCTGCTGCTTTGTAGCATGAGATAAAAGCTTCTGTTAAAAACTGACCTAGAGCCCTAGGTGGAGTAATACTAAGAACTCATTTTAGTCTGCAATATCTGTTTTGCTAAACAAACCAAGTTACTAATCTTTTACACAGCAGGACTTTTGTCCCCCTTCTGTCCTTCTTCCTGTTCCAGTATGAGTTCAGTCTTCAGCATGGGTTGCAAGGGTTACATCCTCTTTCAGATAAAAGCTGGTAAATCAGATTATTTTTTCAATATGATACTGGTTCATTCTAAGAAAGAACTCTCAATTTATGCAAAAAAACATTGCAATACTTCTATAAATACACAGAGTATATATACAGAATCTTAACAGATTTTTGAAATTCTGCATTCAAAGCAGTCTCATTTCATAATATTCTGATCTTTCTCTGGGTTGATAATGTTCCCAACTGTTTTTCCTATTTTATGCACTCTTTTTTTTTTCTTCTTATGTCAAGGCTGTCAATGAGAATACTAAATACACCAAGTAAAAACATTATTCTTAAGAAATTTGAGAGCAGTCTCCTTCTGGCTCTTTCACAGTAATGTTTGCTTCCCTTAGAACCCTTCTTGCACTTTTTTTAAAAATAATTTTGCAAGTAAGCTAGGTTAAATTCACTTTACTTTCTAGAATTCTGTTCCAGTGACTATGTACTTTAGTTATCACAGAACACTTTCTTTACAGAATTTTTTTTTCTCATTCGGCCTAAGAAATGGAAGAGAGCTCTCAGGACTGAGGACTTTTCTCTGGATTTTTTTTTACTGAAGCTGGATCTTATTCCTTCTCTTTATTTATTCGTGCATATAGCAGCCACTATGGTGCATCCAAGAGATTTTGGATATTTCAGCATGCCATTACAATCCTGACTGGGTTGTTGATTTCTCCCAGCACATAGGTCCAACAGATCAAACACAGGTGTAGTTGTGCTGCAAGTCACCCCACGATTGCCATGTGCTGCCCAAAGCCAGGTCTGCCTGCGGAGCATGGTCCAGTGGGTTCCTGATTACAGGCAGCCCTCTTTGTGACAGAGTGGAATTGAAACTGCCTTAGAGGTGCCATTCAGCTAAGAAATGGAAATAAAAACCTGCAGTCATTAGGTTTCATATATCTGGTAAAAGTTGGTTTTCCTCCTGTGAAATAATTTTTTTTTTATTTGTAGGGTTCTGAATCAAGTGTTTGAGAGCCATATACAAGCAAATAAGCACCGCCTTGATGAGGTATGTGCTGTCCTTTATAACAGACTCTGCATATGATTTAGGTGATGTTTCCAAAGAGCAGGGCAAATGCATTGGTATATTTGAGGGTAAAGGTAACCAGAATACTCAGGGGGAACCTCTCTCTCTCCGAAAATGAGATTGCTCACTCATGAATCATGCATGGCAGATCAGGAGTCACAGTACAGTGGCAAAGAATGGACAACAGTCAATTTAGTTTGGTGGCACTCAGTGCTTAATTTAGTCACTTGATTGCAAGCAGCCTCCCTGTCCTTCTGTCAGAGTTAAGCCCTGAGTCTGAGCAGTGCTCAGGTGCCATGGGGCTGGAGAAGTGTCACATTCTTCTTCCTTCACCCCTTAGGGCAGAATGCGCCGGATGTTGGACGTGCTGAAGTCAGACCTTTGCTGTGGCCAGAAGAGCGAGCCAGAGCTAAAGCGTGAAAGCCAGGGAACCATGGACCCACGGGAGCTTGAGAAGCCAGAAGAGCTCGAGTGTCCCAGTAAAGGTCACGGGCTGAAGAAAGCTCCAAAAAGGGAAGAACTCTGTGGCAGCATGGACTTCTCACTAAAGGAACCAAACAAATGTGGATCACTGTCATGGAGCGACAGGTCAGGGGAGACACACAGCAGGGAGGTGTCTTCAGAAGGGACCACAGAAACTCTGGGTGCTGGGACAGAGTGTGATTTCTGTGGGGTGGAATTTGAAGAAGACACAGACACTCCACGCACCTTTGCGACAAGTTTACCCTTGACTTCTTGTGACTCTGATTTGGACGTCAGTAAGGAACTTGCTGAACTTGAGGCAAGCTTAGCACACACCCTTCACATTGCACGTAACTATTCATAACAGTAACCAAAACTTACCTCTTAAATAGGGATAGAGCTCCTTCTGTGGTTAGCTGCCATTTGTCAACCAGTAGTAAATTGTTGTTATTTCTCTTTAAATACTGCTAAGATCTCTCTAGCAGGATACCAGCAATTGGTCATTAATCTCTGTGTAAATTAGACCTTAAAGGATAAAGTGTCAGTTATCAGAAGAATTTTGTAGATTTTGCCTAGAATTGTATAATTCAAAACAAACTTGAGAATATTAAAATGATATTTCTATTTTTAGAGCTGTAATTATAAGTTATGAAATTTTATTGTTTTAAATAAATTAATTGATAGTGCAATAGATAGTGGTCCTGCTATAAAGATCTGAGATTTTGTAGTCTGCAAAAATTCAACAGCTTAACATAAATTTAGCATCAAACAATGTCCTCTTCCAGAATGGACAAACAAGTCCCACAAGAGGAAAATCTGACTTCTAACAGTTCTATGTAGATTAATGACTGTAGTTTTTTATTTTCAGTTCTTAACTGAATGAGACTGCTAAGGTTAATTTCTTGCACTGATGATAGCCATGGCATAGCATTCTGCATCAAGCTTTGGTTTTGGAAAAGGATTGAGTTGCTTACTGTTTGATGACTAGGACTATCTGGAAGAAGACACATCAGGCACCTTGTACAGCAAATGGAAAAGAGGTGTTGTATGTTCTGGTTAAAGTTTAAATTGAAGTCAGCACATGCATTGCATGAAATCAACCCAAATGTGATTGTATAATAAGAGTACAGCTATTGCCTGACATTCTCATTGCTGCAGAATGAGTTCAACAGGTTCTGAGGAAATGCTGGCAAATTACATTGTCTTGCTGTAGGTGAGGAACTAGGAGAAGTCTTAGGAACCAGGCTAGAGCCTGTCCCCTGATATCTCCTAGGGTCAGTTTTTAACCTTCTTCCTGCAAGGAGAGGCCCAAGTTGTACCAGTTCTTACATAACAATTGCCACCACTTGCCTCCTCTGTGCCTCATGAGCATCGACCTAAGTCTGTGACTCTGTTGGCCAGATGACCCATTGCACCTTCAGGTAGCTCCTATAGACACAGACCACTGCTTCACTTGTGAAGGATGAATTTTTGACAAAAAAGAAATGTCAAAAAACAGCTAGAGGAAGCCAGTCAGAGAAAAACATGTCTGGCACAATCACAGCACTGCCGTGCAGAACACAATTCCCAAAGATACCAAAAGGCACTTTCCTGGGTGCCTTGTCCATAATAATAAATTGCACTTAAATGACAGGAGACCAGAGTTTATTTTAGCCAAGTGCTTGTGGCTGGGCAGATGGGCACCAGCCTTTCATCTGCCCCACTCGGCTGCCTTGTAAATCTGGCCTGCAGCATGAGTACTCTGGCTCACTGAAAAACAGGTGAGATAATGTGAGGACTTTTTCATGCCCCCATCAGAGCCTGTCTTGTTGAAAAGATGTGGCCACAGGGCTGAGTCAGTGCAGTGCAGGGAGGGTTTGTCCTCAGTCACAAGCAATCACAGACCTTCTCCCATCCTCTAGGAAAGTCCTTCTCTATTCAGTGCCCCCAGAAAGGGATGCCTTGGAAAACTGTCATTTCAACTTTATGAAGAATTCTGACACACAGGACTGGTTGGAAAACTAAAGAGTGTGGTTAGATATATCCAAGTATAAAGCCTCTTTGCTCCTCAGACTTCACGCCATTCCAAGTTCTCCATTCTTGGTCAATAATGGGAATTTTGGGGTTTTTTCCCCTACCTGTCTTTACTCTTGTGACTTGTACATCATAAAAAATGTCACTCGGCTTCTTGTCAACATGAGTCTGATTAAAGATTAATAAGAATTTCACCTGCAAATTCTGTAAATGAAAAAATACTGTAAGAAAACACCACAGTAGTGAACCTCACAGAAAAGCACAAGTAATGACATATTAATTTCCTGTAATACATGTAACACAAAAATAAATAAAAACAGCTCCTTGGCCATATTTCCTGTTGATGAACTGTCTCAACATTAATGACTTTTTTTCTGGGTAGATGCAACTTAAAAGAGAAAATAAATTGATTAAAACAGACCTTTCACAAAAAAAGCACCTGTCTGCCTAAACCCTAAGTGTGAACATTTGGACCCACAGTGGAATGTCTGGTAACGAACCAGGGAATCACACACCCCAGTATCCAGCAACTGGAGCAGTTAGTCCACAGAACTGGTTTCTCTTATTGTACAGGCACTCCTACCAGATGGCTGGGAAAAAACATTCTAGATAAATGTAACCTATATAAAATCAGTTTATCTGCAGAGCCAAGAGCAAATTCAGGCTGCCTTGGACTTTCTTCTATTCACATTTACTTCAAGGTGGTGCTTAAAACATAAGTTGTTTAAAGACCTTGATATGCAAGCCTGACCCACATCACTGATAAGATTAATCAACACTGCAAGGTTTGGGGATTTTTTGAGTTTTGGTTGGGTTTGAATTTTTTTCACTCATCACATTTTACTTTGTGTTGTACTCGACTCTTGGCACAAGCAGGAGCAGAACAAGGCACTCACACACCATTACATATCTGAGTATGTAATGAGTCCTTCAGATGTAACCAACTTAGGAGAAGTCAGCAGCAGTGATCTGCAACTTAAAGACTTTTTTCTGCCCAGACTGTTGTGGGCCATGAGTACATACACCATAATATCAAGGGTTTTTTTCAAATAGTTAGAAGCATGCTCGTGTTACTTTGCTCTAACAAAACAGCCTCTTAACTTTAAAGCTACAGTTTTGTCATCACTGCTCTATTTTTCAAAGGTAGGATTCTGTTTATTTACTAAGCAAAGTAGGGCTTTCGGTCATTTAATGTAAAGATTAATGGGATCAAAAGAAAAAGGTGCTTACATGTCTTAGGGCTGACCAGAAAACAGCACCCTTCAAGCCATCCTTTTGTCCTTGATCCACCCAGTGTCTAAAGCTCCTACAGAGTTTTCACATAGGCTTAGCTGCAGAATGACTTCACGATCTTGTTTCTCTGCACTTCTGTACACTTTATCATTTATAGCTATGCAAGAGTAGTTGTAAAGGATGCAGCTCAACTGACAGCATTTCATGATTCAAGTACAAATGGCTCCATCAGACAGTGGGGAAAAAAGGGCTACTTTTTTCTTCAGCAATGTTTTGTGCAATGTTTATGAGTGAGAAAACGAAAACATCAGCATAAAGAAAAATTAAGCCCAGGAGTTTCATTTGTAGCCCCTAAGGCAGGCTGTTCATTGTGATGACAGCACAGTTTCTAACCAACAAGGCATTCTAATAATGCCCTTTAGTGCATGACTACTGTTCCTGTGTCTGAGTACCTGGGAGAGACAGCAGCCCCAGGCCACAGCCTGGGATAGGTAGAAATAGCAATGGAAAATTAATGTTAAATAGAATACAGGAAAAAAGGACTGGCAAAAGGGAAATAGTTACTGATTCCATCTTTTAAAAAATTGTCAGACCTATTATTGTGTAGAGCACAGGTGCAGAGCACAGATTTAGGTGCCACTTGTTAACAGTGGCCTTCAAATGTATTTTAGAGCTCCCTCAATTTTTCTGCCTTTGTATCATAGCGCGTGTATTTGAGATCTAAAAGCTTATGCAAAGGGGGAAAAAAACACAAAACTGGAACTCAGGGTCTACTTCCGAAAGCTACAGGAAAGGGCAGTATCCCACTAATCTTTGACTACCCATGGAGCATACATTGATGAGCAAGTGCAGGGCACTGCAGCTGTGTGATATCTCCAAAGCCATCAATCTTTTTTTTTCTGGCACTTCCCCGGCACTTAACCTGCTGTTCTCAAGAGTTGACACGTGGCATGTACACAGATTACAAGGAACAGAACAGCAACCAGCAGTTTTAACAAAAATAATTTCTCTCTCCAAAGCAACCAAGCCAGACACGAACAGTCCAATCTTCCTTTTTCCTTTAGTGAAATCTGCTTCATTCAGAAACAACCACCTTCAGTTTGTATTCCAGTAGTAAAGCCAGTGACAGGCAAACAGGTGAGCAGTAAATTAATCTGCCCCAGCCATTGCCCCAGCACGGGTCACAGCCAGTCAAGGGATCCAGTTTCAAAACCTGTAGCAGGTCGTGGGCCAGCGGAAGTTGAGCATGTCACAGGGATAAAGCATCACTGGGAAGGGAAAAGAAGAATCAGCACTTACCACTGGTAAATCTGCTGCGCTGTAGGGCACCCATAGCTCATCTTCTTTTCAGGCACCTGAAAGAAAGCCTAGGAGGACTTCAGGGTGGCAGGCAGTGGAGTAGCAACAAGAATTGTTAATTCAAGTGAAGGATGAAGGGAAGGATCCAAACTCAAGGATGAAATGTCTACTGTGCAGGGGACTTTCTGTTCTCTGTAGAAAGTCTTCAGAGTAGCTGGGTTCCTAATGTTCCTTTTAGCTGACCTGCTAAGCTAATTCTAGCTGACAGCAAAGGGCAGGAGTTGTGCCTGGCAGCCAGGTGACAACACACAAAATTTCACTTGCATTCATCTTTGAAACCATGACACTGGCCTGCAAAAATCCAATACCATGTTTTGGACTGTAGGAATGCCAGACATCCCCACAGGGACCAACACAGGCTGCTGCTGCCGTGCCCTTGCTGCTCTTGTAGATCACAGGCTTCGGCACACACAGGTTCCCTGCAATCCTTCCAGCCCTACCACGTTGAGGGAATGAAATTAGATCTTGAGAAGGGCAAGGAAAGACTACATAAATGGAGTAGGGAGGCCTCTGAAACCTGAGAGAGAGAAACTCAAACAGAGCCTCAGGCTGGCAGGCAACAGAGCTGTGCTGTCCCATTCTCGTAGAGGACAGGCAGCGTGATCTGTAGCACGAGGTGCAGAGCTCTCTGCAGGTATCCCAAGAATTCAGCAAGCCTGTAGGACTCCCCTTACAGTATGTGTGAGGGCTGCAGCATACCTTACATCTCACAGCAGCCAGAGACTGCCTCCAGATGAGTAACTATGAGATGACCCCAGCTCTTCCAAGTATCCATTTCTATCACTCATAAGCATGCTCACATGTCAAAGAAGTGAAGGAACATGTTAAAGGCCATCAGCTCTCCTGTCAGCCTGAGAATTCCTTGCAGGACCTCAGAGGTGTAGCCTCTCCAGTCAGAAATTCAGCTCAGAGGCATTTGGTGCCCTGCTTTTCCCCAGTGTTTGACACGAAACCAGAGATGACACAGATAGCACAGGTTTGAAAGGTGGCTATGAGGCTTCCCAAAAGCTGGGCACAACCATCTATGATAACAGTGGATTGTAAGAGAAAGATAGAAGAGCTTCTGAAGCTTTCATCTTGGTCTTCCCCTCCCCAGACACAACCTTGCATAACAGCTACTCCCATCCCACCCTGATAGTTTTGAGCTTTATACAGGGTTTCAGCCAAAACACCAGTCTTTAAAGGCCTTTACTATGCCTTTCCAGAGGGTGTGTTTTCTCCATGGATCCTCCTCGCTGTTTGAACATCTTTAGAGTCTCTGTTCAATTCACTTTATGGTGCTATCAGATCTCCCCAGCCAGCTCCTTGTTCCTCCCTTGACCTGAGGAAGCAGCTGGCAGGTGAGAGCAGAGCCCTGCCATAAAACACCCGTGGTGCAGTCTCAGGCACACTCCAGTAACAAAGCTGAGGGGCAGGTGAGTGGTAGGATGAGCCAGCCTGTGGCCAAAGTTACCTTCCCAAATATCAGGAAATTCAACCTACAGTATTTGTGCATCAATTCCAGAATATCCATTACCCTCAGTTCTGCTTATTTGTCATTATTGAAACACCAGCACTATGCAGAAGGATAAGGCTGACCTTTTGTCTGGAAAACAGGCTCAAATGGAGCATTTTATTTCCAGCTTGATGGCAAATATGCACTGAAAATGCTAAACTCACCATGGCAGCCCTCCTACCACCATGACACCAAGGACAAATTTGCTCTGACTGCAGGGAGTACATCACTCAGCAATTCTCCTTATTTTGGGTAGACTGAGGTTTTTTGCAGTGCATCAAAGCTACTGCATCTGATACCTCTCATTTGGATTCCTATTGCTGTTCTGGTTGAGCTATAAACTTCTCAGCTCCCCTAAGTTTCTAATGTACCAAGTCCTGGAGCTCTTGCCAAGAGAGCTTCTGGCCAGATGTGCCAAATCCAATCAACAAGTCATGTGCCTGTCAGCCAACTCTGGCTACCAGAAGCCTCTAATGGGGATTTTACAGTGGCTGGAAAATAGCAGCAGTTTAAAGCCATTTGGATTTAGAGGAAATACAGGTTTTTGAAGATACCTTTGCCAGAGGTCTAAAACCAGTATAAATAATAAGTGTGATCAAAACTGCTGAGTGCTTTACCATGAGCCTCAGGTCCCAGAAAGCACATTTTCCTCTTCTGATTTTGAATCCATTTCTAATAAAAGAGCTTTGCTACACTGAATGTGGCACAGGACATTCTCCAGGACTTGGGAACTGATCAGACAAGTATAGGTGTATCTATGTCATGTAACTGTCTTACCTGAAGCTGATTAATGCTTTCAAACTGAGTGCCCCTAGAAGACAAAATTTTAGTTAAAAGCCTGATTGTTTCAGATGTAGCTGGGTGGACAACACTCTAGACTTTTAGCAAAGACAAGGGCAATGCAATTGTCCAGTGTGAAATTATAATGTCCAGTGTGCAATTCCTGCACCTCACAAAGCCTCCTGCTGTACCAGGTGAGTAGAGCAAGCTGTTGGATCACCTCCCTTTTTAACTAAATGCCAATTCTAGAATGAAAATAACTTCAGTGCTAGCTGTTAGCAGCAGCTCCAATGACAGTAAGCATACAATCAACTGTTCTCTCACATGCTTTTGGAAAGGGCTCTCCAACTTTCAAAAGTTTTTAATCCCTCCTACACCTAAATATTAGAGGGAAACTGGAAGTTCAGTACCAAAAACAGCCTTAAAAAATGCAAAACATTGTGAAAAATTATCACAGTGCAGCAGGCACAAGATTTTTCTGCCACAAAGATGACATCTATTAGTACCTGACAGCACAAGTTTTATTCCCAATACATGAAGCACATTAGAAGAGGGATCACATCACCTTTTTGAAGACAAAGTCCCAGCCTAGGACTACACATGAACAGTCAGTTCTCAGATTTTTCCTTTAATAATGGAACAATAAAAACTCATAATTGCTTCAAATATTTATTTCCATGGCAAAAATAGACTATAATATATTCATTTCACATATATTACATTCAGTAATACAAGCTTTTCTGTCTATGAAACACAATTTATACATTGTTTTACAAACCAATTTCAGTTTTACAAGAATTAAAGCTGGTTTGATTATACATTTTTACAGTATTGGTGGCAAGACAGCAAAAAATAGACATGTTAACTGCTAGCTTAGTACTAAAAATAATACTTCATGTTTGCTACTTTTAAACAAAGTCCCATTTAAATCCTTGCATACTGGCTCAAGTGAAAACTGAAAAAAATTGAGCCAGATCCTGTGTTCCTCTGACATTGAGGACTCAATCCTATAAAACTGCTGATAGGATTTCTTAACATCTGTTTGCTTTTAAAGAATGAAGATATTTCAGCAGTGTGCAGGAGTGTACATACTTGCTGATTTGCCAGGTAAAGCCTGTTAAATTTCCATCCAAGTGCCCCCAGAAAAGCTACAAAGAGGACAGATAATTTAGGTATTTCAAAACAATTTAAGCAAGTATCTTTGTAAAGAGCATAAACACCTTGTCTGTCAGAATTATCCAGGATTAGCAAGGTGACAAACTGGAGGATTTTACAGGGGTTTTCTCCATCAAATTTCCTACCATTCTAAAAATTAATGGCGTTTGCAATGTCTTTAAAGTAAATTAAGTCTCCTAATTTTACCTAAACATTTCCAAATGGAAAAAGAGCACTTAATTCCCTTTATAAAAGTTAGGCACCTTCTGAAACTCATAAAATTAATAATTTGGTAGCTCTGATTGCTCCATTTCCGAACCAAAAGAACATTATAATATCTACAGACTTGCTCTTTGACTTGCCACAGGCTGGAGCTGTTGTAATCTCTGCTCATTAGATTCTTTATATTTGATTTCTATCTTCGTTCCCTAAGTAGAGCTGAAGAATAGATTTCAACAAAACAAACACACTGGAGGTTATTCTTCACCACTGAATGCAGGATGATGTGGAAAATAGCAAAGAATAGAACCAAAGGCTATTTAGCAAGAATTTTTTTTAAAAGCTCATTTTTTCAGCCTAGTTAGACCTTAAAGTAACATGTGATACCAACAGAGTGCACCAAGTTAGCTGGTCCCAAGCAAGATTGTACTCAGAATTTTTTTTTCCTCTTTAACTTTTCTTTTTACAGATACCTTTGCAACAGCAGTTAAAAGTTTATGATTTTTCTCCTTTGACTTAGCACAGTATTTCACTGTTTTAATGCCACTGTGTTGCAAATGCTTCACTGCAACAGAACTTCTAAGTACATGGTGAATTCCACATTTTGAGTCTCATTGTTAGCCCAGCCTTAAATTGGTGCAACTTACACCAACTGTAAACACCTGGCTGCATTCAAAGCATAGTTACACTTTTGAATAATCTCACCTGCATCCATTAGAAATTATCACTGCAGAATTGCAAGTATGCCTATTCCCCCTGCATTTTGTATCTGTAAAACCAGAGACAGGTTTGAAAAATCTGACCTTTAGTAAGTAAACAGAAATTGAGCTGACAGATTGCATTCAATATATTTGAAAGGAAGATATGTAAAAATAACAGCCTCTGAAAAAATATTTGGAGTTTAAAAAATCACATTTTAAAAAGCCAGTAAAAATAACACCTATGACTACATATTCACTTACCCTACCATGCCATGAAAAACATACCATATGACTCAAACCCTACTAGCAGCTCTACTTTGGATACAAAACATTCCAAATCCTCCTCCAAATGCCTTCTGCCACTCCTCAAATCCTGACTCTATGTCCAAAATTCTGTTCTTGCACAAGAGAATTTCTTTTGAACTCTCATCTACTTTTCCTCTGAATGCTGTACTTTCCTGTATGCACATTCCTGCTGCATTCTTTTGGTTAATTCTTGTAATCTGTATTTTAATTTAAAGCAGATGTGCATATTCATGCTTCAAGGGCTCAAGCTTTCATTGGCAGTAAGCCCATTTTCATTCCTACAGTATCATGAAGAACTGCAGGAATTTTGCATCTTGCAGAGCTGGACTCTGGCTTTCCACAACTTTGCTCTATTGGAAAAAACCTCAACCCTAAACGTTAAAGCACTGATTTCTTAGCAACTGAAGCATTTATCTTTCAAATTGATAATTTGAACTATTGAAATAAAGAAATGGGTTCACTGTTTCTAAGTCCAGGGATTTAGTAATGCTATTGATATTAACACTGAGGTCTCATTACACAGCTATGATAAACAACCCTGCAGTTTCCAAGTTTGGTCCAGAAGCCATCGAAATATATGAGCCACTCAACTTTAACAGCTGCTCCAACACAAAATATGCAGCAGCAGCAGGAGCAGCAGCCTCAGTCTTTCTTACTTATTAAATTTAAAGGAGTCATTTTGCAGAAAATTGCTCTGAGTGTTGCCCACTTCAAAAAGAGATACAAAAGATTACAATAGGAGCCAAATGTAAAATGTCAAGAATCTTTTCCACCTTAATAAAAATTAATTTTCCTTTTATTTGTTATTACTGTATTTTAATTTTTTTTTATAAACAGTGGTGATAACTTAGAGCAGCTTTTCACCCACAGAAATACAGGAACAGTGCCCTGGTCACCTGCTTTGAATTAAATGTATTTCTACATATAAACTGTAGCACCCTGCACTTTTATTGTTCAGTTGTGTGAAAGGTATTCCAATGAGAGAAATACTAAGGCATAAAACTTTTCCTGCTCTTCCTGGGGGACAGCAGAAAAGGAGAGCAGTGCTGTGCAGGCTGCAGAGGCCAAGCAAAACTCCCCTGTGCACCTCAGAGCTTCTCCTCACCCAAAAGGGCCAGGAGGGACCTGCAGCCTAAAGCTAATCCAGCTAAGTCAGTGACATCTCTGTAATGGACAGGGCTCTGACTTAGCTTCTTACAGAGCAGGTTTTAGCCCAAGACTACAAAGATTCACTGGCCAAAAAATCTCTCATCAGAGCAACCAAGAAAGAAATCAAATATGCAGAAGTCCTTACTACTGTTTGCACGTTCTTGTCCTGTCTCTCCATATAATTTGATCCTAGAAAGCATCTCCTATCTAGTCAACAAAAAACCACCAAATCTGTCTCTTGACAGTATATAGCACCTTTATTTGTCCCTGAGAGCTCTGACATCCCTAGAGATCAGCATCATCTTTGCCATTTGCTGCAAGAATTTTTCATACAAATTTTCTTACTAAACAAACTGTTCAAATCTTGCATAATCACCTGATTTCATCCCCATAAAAACAGATACACATTTGGCAAAATTGGACAGGCTTTTAGAGAAAATTTAAGTTTTTTGACAAATAAATCCACCTCTGACTCACACTGTGACTGGATTTGGACAGTGGATATTCTTAAAACATCCAAAACTTCATGAAGCACCCAGCACAACTACATGTAAAAATGCATCCCTTTTCAAGGCTCAGAACAAAAGTGCTAAAAACTGAATTGTCTTTTATAAGTTAAAAATCTAAACAATGTTTTTAAAAATATTTTTATAGAAGGTTGCGAAGTTTAATTTAATTTGGTATCTAGAAGAGAAACTTCTCATTTTCAATGCTCACTTGGAGCCATATGCTTACAAACAAAAGCAATCCTACAGTCTTCAGTTGAAAAACTCACATAAAATCAAGTCTAATAAGATCAAGTCTAGTACTGCAATAACAGACTGCTGATGGACAGAACTGGAAGCTGAAGGGGAGGAGGTAGCAGTGTTATACCAAAAAAACCAAAACTGTGACTACCAGATTTGAGCACAACCACCTCTAAAAGTGAACACAACTTCTTTTAGCCAGAAACAGAAAAATAAGCCAAAAGAGACACATTTCCTCACCCACCTCAGATAATCCCATAAATACTGGATTAAATTGCTTGTTATAACTGCTCCTTTAATGCCTCACAGCTGATGTTCTGTCTCAGAAACTGATGCTTGAAGTTCTGGTTGTCCATCATGTCATTAAAACTGCACCTATCAGGTTATGAAGATCACAGTGCAAAGTTTAGAAATGGAAAAGGCACAAGCTACATTTTAGAGCCTGCCCTCCCATTCAAAAAGATTTCTGCATATAGAAGTTAACTGTGGCAAAAATTAACAATGTTTTTAAAATACAGCATGACACAAATAGCTAAGTACATTTGCTTCTTTCAATACCTCTGTCAACATGGATATATCAGATTGGTAGGTTTGCAAGGTTTATATATAAAGAATCAGTCTTCAGTAACTGGTTTCCTCTGGACTTCCAGTTTTATATTTGGTAATTAATAATTCCTAGGCATTTTATATTAGAACAACATTGCCCTAGTCTGAAATATTCAATCTAATTTATACTGAGAGTACAACAAATCAGACTGCTTCCAAGCAGACCTGAAAGCACCAGATCAATACTGTGTACCTAAAAGTAATATATTCTGTATAAAATGACATGTTAGCACAATGTCTTTTGGACCACGTGTTTAAATTCGTGGAAGCAGCTTACTACAGAGGAAATTTAGGCAACCTATTTATAATTCTTAATTCATCTTTTGGGACATAACTTTTGTTTTGAAGGAGGTTTAAGGGTTTGTTAGAGCTCAGAAAAATAACAATTTCAGCACTAATAAACCTGGCTTTTAGTTTCATTTCATTTCACTAAGCAGGTATCAAGGAAAATGTACACTTAACCATACCTGCACACTGGTCTGCTACAGGGGTTTTTTAAAATTAAACAAGGTATCTAAAAACTACAGCTCAATTTGGAATAGGGATTTTCAACTCAGGATGTCAAAACACTTGGAAAGGCAGCGAAAACCACGCTGTCCCTACTGAAAACCACAGAGGATTATTTAGGGATATTGTCATTTGACCAGCCCCATGGGACAAAATGGAAACTACAGTAGGCTGTACCTGCCTACCTCAGGTCCATTCCACAGCCACTGACTCAGCCACCTACACAGCTGCTAAATTACCCACATCTCCAGTGTTTCCTCTAGGAGCTCTTCTTCTGCAAGTTCTCAAATGTTCTTCATTGCAACACTGCACAGCATTAGCAAAATCTGCTCTAACACTAACAAAATAATCTGGAGGATTCTACAGAAACTTCCTGTGCTTTGCTGGCTTTTTTGGCTGGGAACATTAACATTTTTTTAAGGTCATCTTTGCACTGTGTAAACCAGCAATCATAGCTGCCACACCTTCTCCATTACACTTCATACAATCATTTCCACTTCACCACTCT
Organism: Oenanthe melanoleuca; assembly: GCF_029582105.1. NCBI lineage: Eukaryota > Metazoa > Chordata > Aves > Passeriformes > Muscicapidae > Oenanthe > Oenanthe melanoleuca. Next base: position 43,756,273 of record NC_079339.1, read on the forward strand.
GCACCTTCCTTCTCCCATTTTAGTTCTCCCACTTCATCAACTTAAAAAGCTCTTCTTAAAATAACAGGTTAGTAATGGTATATTACCAAATGAAACAATGCATGATTATAGTCTCTATATTTAGCTACATAAATAACAGAGCAAAAAAAAGTGCTTAAAACATTTGCATCCACTTTGATTTCAGCCAGTAAAATCAAACTGTCCTCTAAATATATGAATAATACTGAATATGTACTTTCTTTCATCCATTTGTTTCCAATAATCTCGTAGATACTTAAAATATTTTCCCCTGCCTGCTGTGGGTAAACATGTCTACTCTCAAATGAAAGTTATCAACAGTCACCATTATCTTTCTCTTGTCTGTTCTATTACATGGCACTCCGACTAACTACCAATACAGGACTTTCTGCATGATTTTTGAAAAGTTGGTTCAAACATTGTCAGTCTTCTCCTCTGAAAATATTGTTATGTTTAAAAAGTTTTCTGTTGTGGTAGTTAATTTTTTTTTAAATTTAAAAAAGCCCGAATATAAAAATAACTTTCTTTAAAGCATCAGCTAAAAATATTTTGCTAAGTAAGCCAGAGGAAACCAAATGTTCATATTAAAAAAGATAGATGTATTGTTCTAAATATAAAATTGAAAGCAGAATGAAACTGCATAAGACCTTGACATTCCCAAGGGGCAGGTTTCTGACCCTATGTGCACCTACAGATTTTAGCTTTTGCACAGTCAACAATCATGTTTCAAAACATAACGTTAGTAAAATTGTACTATACACCTCCATTCCATAAGATACTTATTTTGCTCAGAGTAACACCACTCTAAAGAATGTGTGCAAGTTAAATCATTCCTTAATGTGACTGTGGCTGAACGTGGGAAGAATTCAGTCGAGCGAAGATCCTGCAGTGCAGGGACTGTTACACTGACTCACATTTAACAGTCACATGGCAGCCCTAAATGGTAATGCTGGGATTCATCATATGAAGAGAACACCAGTGAGAGCAGGTCTGGACAATTCTGATTTTCTTTCTGTAAACTCTTGCAGAGTCTCTTAGGAAGTGGCAGGGGTTAGATAAGTCTAGAACTTTTGAGAAACTGAATGAGAACTCCATAGACAAAAGTGTACTGCGAAAGAGTCTGCACCATCATCATTCTCTGCTGCCTCAACATATCCAGCACTCGTGGGATGTCCAGCATCTGGAAGAAGAGAAAAAAAAATTACAAGTGACGGGTGAGCAAGGAAACTGGCTTGCACTTTCCCAGCAGGAGGTTCAGAGCAGTATCTTAGTGATCTAAGGACAGAATCAATTGTTCTGATTTCAGCTCTGACAATTCATTGGCCATGCCTGCAATAAGGACTGCACTACACCACTGATCATCTGGGAAATATGCATAATGGTAAAGTTACCTATCTCATGGGGTATTGGTCTTCACAAATGGCTGAAAAAGTCTGTCACAGTGTTAGGAGAGAAATGCACAATGAAACAATAAGTTTGTTGAGTTTCAGTTGATATATTATTAACAAACATTTTACAGCTGTCCACTTCTGGCTAGAAGTTGATAGGACTGATTTTATTCTATTAAACTACCACTTTGTCCTCTACAACTGATACTGCAAATACACTGCACTTAGGAACAAAATAATAATACATACAGAGACTGGCTAAGAAAGCATGTTCTTGAATACTTTCCATTCTAATTAATGCAAGGAGCAGAAAAGTCAGGATGAAATCCCGAAATATGCTCAGTGGCTTAGGGCATACTTGCTCCTGTCAATGACTCCACATCTTAGCGAGTCAAGAATCCAAATGAGCATTCCAGTGCCTGGTGTGCATGTGGGCAGCTCTAGAAGATTATTAACTTCTGTTGAATTCCCAAGAGCCATTTCAAGCGGAGTTGAAAGGCCTCTCCCCATAGCTCTGACAAACACCGTAGCATATTTTGGGCAGGTCATTTACTCTCCTATTACCTAGCATTATCTAAAGCCCAAGAGAGAAGCAGAGCTCACCTCATTGTGCTCCAAGCAGGCGATCATGATCTCTGCCAGGATGACCACCCCAGTCCGCCCCACGCCCGCGCTGCAGTGCACCAGCAGGGGAGGGTTGGAGCTCTTCGGGTCTGCTGTGCTGTTCGTGTGGCGCCGCACCGACTGGATCTCCTCCAAGTACGCTTCAAGGTCAAGATAAGACTCATTAATTTAGGAGGTGAAGCCCCATAAACTGTTCTGTTATGCTGTTGGACCACCAGAAAGCAGTAATTTAACAATGGACATTCCACAGGAAAATGATATATTGTGTAAATCACAAGTCATGCCCCAACCATAGCAATACAGGTCTATAAGGATCTATAAGGAACTTTTGCAAGGATTTCCTTGCCTTGTTCTCCTATTCCTACTGAAGACGGCTTATGGCCATCTTGCTACTGCTTTACCATACTCAAATGTGTAGTATGGAGTGATATTATGTTTTATTCTATATGGACTTCTGGTAAATTATTTGCTTTAGACAGAAAGAGTCACTTTAATAAAATGCCAGGTATATTCCTGCAAAGAATATCGTTCAGTATCTCTCGCTGGTGTGAAGAAAACTTTTACAATGGAATGCTTGGCATACTTGTCTAAAGTTACCTCATGTATAGCAACCATTTTAGAAAGTATTAAAAAACACCACAAACCACACCCCAAAACAAAGCTATTAAATACAACTTACATAAAAATCCCTTTAAATCTTCTGGACAGCCATGCTCTGGCCAGTCAGTATACTGCAAATGCCAAACCGTTCTCTCCTGTCCTGTGAGAAGATGTTTAATCTTCAAACCCGTAGTTGCATAGCAGCCTGAGTCGGTACGGAATCGCGTGGTAATCTTAAATCTTCCATATGTCACAGTGTTGTGTCTTGAGCCAAGACGTGGCCAGTATCTGAAGCTTTTTTCTCTCCCACTTTCCTTAAAAGTAGAACATTTACTGTTAACAAGAAACCTAAGAACATTGTTCCTGTAATAACAACTGTATCTCTCCTCTATTAAGTAGTACTAGTGTGTTACAGCCTCTTACTGAGAAAACTAACTTTCCAGCAGAAAGTTTGCAAATTCATTATTCTTCCAAAGAAATCAAGGCAGAAAGGGGTCACTAGAAACTTATCTTTGAACTGCCTATTTGTTGGAGCAAAGATCCTCTTCCTCTAAAAGATTATAAAAAAAAAGTCATGGTGGAATTTCTGGGAGAAACCTGACTCAATTTATACTCACTTCCTCTGCCGTCACCATAGCTATGATGGCAATCCCTTGTTCCCAGATCATCTGCCAGAAATCCTGACATGTATTTTGCAAAGGGCCCTGCGTAGCAATGTAATCCCACTCTATGCCACCAACAGAGATCTGTAAAAAGAAAGACATTAGATTAGTAATTATTGAAAACCCTCTCCCCAGTTCAAATGTCAGTCATTTGGAGATGCACAAAATGAAGAGACTGCAACACCACAGAAGTAGGAGCCCATTGTGAGTTTTATCTACCCCATTTTTTAGCAGATATTGTCACATTAGATGCAGGAGAGACACAATTGTATAGCTTCATAGGTAAATAAATGTATTTTTTATCATAAGCATAATGTAAAACTGAGAACACTAAATTGTATTTCTCTTTTCTGAATTTAAGGTATTTTAGCAAATTCAGGTTTATAGAGGCTTTCATACCCTGGTGCTGTAAATACTCTTAGGGTACTAGTTGTTGTTTCCTGAAAAAATATTATCTTGCTTGAGAAGGGTCAACATTTGTGAATAAAGCAGAGAAACTATGATGCCATCTTAGTACATTAACAGATTCATTAAAAAAAGACAGCAACACAACTACAAATGCTGCTTTGACAATCTCAGCTCTTTTCAGAAAAAGCATGAAGCCAACTGTAGTTACACTTAGAGCAGATAAAGGTATTGAAAATCAATGAACTGCCTTCCAGGTTCTTGAAGTCACTCTTCAAATTCCTTTAAACAGAGCTTAAAGAGTTAAGGATGGGGACAGAGGGCAGCTGAAGGTTTGAAAAAGCCAATTTCCCCCTGGCTCTGGTAGCTCCTCTAATCATCCAAAAAAGCTTAAGCTAGGAGCTAGCTTACTGTCCATTGTGGATACAGTCTGCAAGTACAGAAAAAGAAAAAACAATGATTGTTACTGCAGCTCAAAAACATCATAGTCACTGCAGAGGATCCCAGTTTGTTTTAAACCTATTTGCCTCCTTAGTTCTGGGAAGAATGGACATGCCTTCTGTTAGTAGCAATCCCCAGAAGGGAACACAGTAAAGAGACAGTAGATCAAAGCAACACAGAAGCAAAATGCAGAAGATCATTCCAATAATTAACCCTCCAGGTTCCTGCTTTCCTCAAAGAAACCTCTGGAGAAGAAAGAGAGAGATGGAGGGGTTGTCACTCATCTTACCAAACCAAAATTGATAGCCAAATGCATTTTTAGTTACCACAAGAACTGGGAAATTTTTCTCCCAGAGCATTTCTCTCACCTTGATATGAGATGCGTTGATGTAGCCCGTGTTGTTTTCTTTGGTTGGGACCAGCTCCACCCTGGTATCATCGTAAGGCAGCACGTCCTGGAAGCGGTTCCTCTCGGCATTCTCGGGCAGCCGAGCGATGGAGCACTCGCCGTCCACCAGCCGTTTCTTCTGGATGCGCTCGTACTCCGTGAACACCATCCCCTGCTCCAGCCGCTGCTCCAGCGTTTTACACTGCAAGGCACAGCACAGAGCCATCAAAGGCACATTTGAGCTGAGTCTGTTCTCACAGAATTCCTGAAGGATAAAAGGTATGTACTTTCTTCTCCTACATACCTCTTCAATGCCTTCCCAGCTATTAATGTTTCCACAAACATACCAGAATAAATTAGAGGCAGCCCTAACCAGCAGGAATTTTGTTCAAGTGAAAACTAAGCAGCCTGTTATACTTCAATAGGTCACAAAGATTTATGTGGATACTGCTGGTAAAGGAAAAACTACTTCATAGTTTCTGTAAAGACAACCCAGCTGGGGAGAAAAAAATTGGCCAACCAGGCAGCTATGCCATACTGCATTCTGCTTCAAATGCTTTTGATCCACCTGTTCAATATAGCAGCAAGATGACATAACTTGAAAGGTCTCCTTTAACCTTATAATAATAAAAAACCCCAGTAATAATAATAAAAGTTTGGATGGAGAAAAACTAAATTTTGCTTACATCAGGAAAGCTGCCTTAGAAACTTGCTTCAGCTAAAGTATAAACCCAGATTTTTTTATAATAGTATAATTCAATCTTTTTTTATTTAATAAACTGCTCACTCCTCCCCTTTATTCTCTTGAGACCAAGTTGCTTCTAAATCATAAGACACTTCTGGAATTTCTGCATCTCTTTGCCAACAATAATTAGAGGAATAATATGTAAGATTTCAGCCAGAAAATTTCATCTATGTCACATGTCCCCAGATTCTTACAGCAACTGCTCTGTGGTATCAGGTCATAGAAGTGTCTTATATCAAGTAAGTATGCCAAATGTTGCAGAGGAAGGTGTAAACTTCCATCATATGCAATTTGCACACCAATATATCAACTGCACAAACTCCTTTTATTACCTTTAGGCTAAATTCACATCTTTAAACTGATAATAACATGAAGCTGAGCAATGAAACAGGCACTGAATCAACACTAAACTTATCTTCTAAAATACCTGCACTCTGGACTTCTTTCATGTCACATGTCTACTTTGCATTGCCTCTTCTCAACTGGAATTTATTCTACCTCTACATGATTGCCTGAAGAGAAAGTGTAGTGACATGACTTTGTCATAATTTGACTTTGTGGTTTCTTCTTTGCCACAATGCTTTAGGCAGAGTTAGGTGAATACAAACACAGCTGAATCCAGTAAAGGTCAACCCAAAAGAGATGATGGCTCTAGCTAAGAGGAAATAACTAACACAAGTACTAAACCTGTACTTCAGTAACACAATGTTAATTTTTGTCCCTTAGCATCTTAAGCCATGTATATGTAGTTCAACACAGTTTTTACTGAGTGATTTGCAATTAATTTTCTTGGTCTGTTCATTTAAACTGCAGCTGGTGAGAGCAGGATTATTCCTTCAGGTTCTAAGCCCCAGGTTAGATCCCTAGTGACTAGAAACAAAATTGAGCTAGAGAGGACCTGCAGATGAGATTTAATTCCAATCATGCTCAGAATTGGAGACTATAGGTACCACTCGTGGAAGAATGGGCAATAATCACCACAGAATTTGGTGCACCTAGCTGCTCCCTGGTCAGATGTGTGATGGCAGCACTGCTCTTCATAGCCCATCACAGCCTGAATATTGACTGCACTTCTAATGATATATGGAACAGGCTGAAGCAGATATAGTATGTTTTTTTATCCTGACACAAGCTGATGGAGTCTTGTATTTCTCAAAGAATGATCCTCAAATTCTAGAACCTGAAGTCCTCTCATTGATCTGACATTTTTTACTGAGTTTAAAATTTCAGCAGATCTTCAAAAAAGTTCCATCTATATTTTATGGACTCTACCTGAAGAAAACAGATAAATACAATCTGCACAAGTTGCATTCTGAGGATGCAATTAACTGCAAAACTTATTCTAAACACCATACGAATTTTTAATAATTGCAAATAAAATCAATCTCACACTCAGAATTTTAAGTTGCACAACTTTTTACTCTGGAAAACCCAAAATTAAGAAAGAAAACAGGATCAGTTGCAGAATAACATATCAGTAGGTACTAGTTAATTCACTTCCTGTATGTTCAGAGGGTAAACTATAGTTGAATCATTGCCATCTTAAAGAAAAATCTGAGTTACACCCAAAACTTCTAGCAATGACTCATCAATCAGGAATCTTTTTATTTGATTTCTATTCTCAGCATTTGAGTTGCCTTAATATGAAGCATTTTACAGTCAATAAAATGTACCATTCATAATCATGTAATTTTGAAAAATTGCCAGGGTAAATCACGCATTAAAAAACGCCAACATACTCGTTCATCATTTGTTGCTCTTGTTGATTCTTCCTTCCCCTCATCTGGCAGAGGCATTCTAGTCAATGCCAGTCCATTTAGGGCAGCTAGCTTCAGAGGCCCCATTTTTTTTGCATCATTTTTATTCTTTTTCATACCCTGCAAAAGAGAAGATAAAATTTGTAAATATTCTTAAATATCTGATGCAGTTATAAAGCAGAAACCAGATGAGTTCAACTAAGCAAAAGATACTTCTCTGGCCCCTCCTGTGAACAGCTCTGACCTTTTTCTTTGATAAGCACTGTAGTGAGAGATTAGGGTGGTGGGACCACATTCCTCCAAAGACACAACACAAGTCTGTCTTCATTCCACACAGGTTAATGAAACTGCATGAGAATGACAAATATTGTTCTCTAAAGCTCATGACTGAGGGTGTGAGGTGGCAACTTTGGATAATTAACATTCTTGAACAGACCTGGGATCACTTCCCAAACCCAAAAATATGCAAAAACTATTCCTTGATAGACTACTCAGTTTGCAGGGACTTTTCTTCCCTACAAATGCAATGACCATAACTTTAAGATATTTGGATACAGTTAAGTGTTTTACTAAGTTTGCAACAAACTTGACATACAAAACACGAACACAGAACTGCAGACAGATTTGAGTCCTAGACCAGGCCATGAATGTAAATTATGTAATTACCATCCATTATTTGATGAAAAATATCAAAGGGGGATTTCTATGAAAGAATCAATTCAAATTATTCTTTTAAAAAGGATAAGAGGAAATTTCATCATTCCTGATGTTGCTAAGTTTAATTGTTAACAAAAATACACTGAAAATATGAGCGCACATGCTGCTTGAATGATAATCAATGCTTTCAAAAGTTAAATGGTGGTAAGAAACAGGAAGACAATATAAGAGGATGAGACTTCATTTAAAAGTGAACACAAACACAACAATAAAAAGTTCATTGAAAAGCAAAATGTGCAAGCATTGGTGGGGGCCAGCTTTGTCTGAAAATGTATTTTTTGGGGAACAAATACTAAGTAACTATCTAAATGTGAACACCAGGAGGAAGGTATCCTTTTTTTTTTCCCTATATCCACATTAAAAAAACAGGATAAAGATGTAGAAAAACATACATAATTATAAAATGAATTTAAGCTAATGGAAGTTAATTTAATTGTGTTCAGCTCCATGTATAGCACATCTGACAGACAAAACTTGTGAGAGTAGTAACTATTTCAATACATAGCTTTTTCATACCTTATTTTTTGCAGTATCTGCTGTTACCACAGCAGTACAAGTTATATAGCAGTTCCCCTGCAGTCCAATTTGTGCAGAAAACTATTTGACACTAACTCAGGTATCAATGGATTTTAAAAGGCAAAATAATAATAAAAAATGGTCTTCCTCTATTAGCACCTGAATTCTGCCACAAAATACATAAAACTGAACAAAAGTTTAAAGCCAAGGGGGTGCTAAGGAGTGCCAGTGAAATTGTGCAGTCCACACAGACCTTGATGTTTCTGTGAGGTGGGAATTACAGGAAAGGTGAAACTCGCAGGTTTTCACTATTTACAGTGTCCTAAGATTGGAGAAAGAGATATTGCAAGCAAGAAATACCTTCAGTGGTATAAAAACAGCTTGAAGAGAAGGCAAAAGGAAAAGGATATGAAAAAGGGAAGGAATGAAGTAAAGAAGAGAATGCAAGGAAAGAATTTATTCCTTAAGGTGTCAGGTTCCCCTCTTAGGTCAGAAGAATCAGGCAAACAAATTTTTTAAAAAGTAAACTTTTCGGCTACATATCATTTTTCAGCGAGAGAAAGATGAGCAAGTTCAATGGAAAGAGTTGCTTCTGCTCCAGATAAGAAGTAGGGCAGAGCAGGGATCTAGAACTGATTTTAAACTGGCTCCTTCTAAACTTCCTAGCCAGGTTAGGTTTTCAGATGGATGGAGACTGCACAGCTGGATTTGTGGGTGGACTAAACACACAGAACTCAGACATATCAGAGGAGGGCATAAAAGATAACTTAGCAAAGTTAACCAGGAAATATAGAACTATAAAGGTCAAGCTTAAGGTAGCTTTTAATTCATGTTTTAAAAGCATCTCAGGCTGATTAAAAGAACCCCAAACCTCAAACAAATACAACAATCAACTGCTACAGACAACCCAAAACAAGACAAATAGTATCCACTTACACCTAGAGGGGGAAGGCCTTCCACAATATTCTTCTTCCCAGACAAAAGATCGGACACGGGTCTCTTCTTTACTGAATCTTTCCTTACTCTGTATCTCCCTGATGTTGTAAGATCAGATTCTGACATAGATGGAGTAAGCAGTCCTTCCCCTCTTCTCTGTATCTGGCTTTCTACTAGTAAATGAACAGGGCTCATATCTTTCATTCTCTTTTCTGCCTCTGTGATATGTAATTTAGGCTCAAGAATATGCAAAGGGCCAGCAGATGAAGCAACAGAACTATAAGGGTAGTTTAGTACTGAATCATGAGAATAACCTCCCATAACAGATGAAAGTTGGGTTTGATCTTCAGGGAGAGGAGAAAGACTTGAACAGGCCTTATTCTCTTCTTCAAATTCTTCTTCTTCCTCACTACTGTGAATCAGCATTGTGGCATCTGAAAGGGTTTTCTTGTGATCACAGTTCACGCATTCTTCTTGCTCACCTTCCTTTTGCTTCGTTCTCTCCATCAGAATGTTGGGCTGTGACCCTTCTGAGATAACTCTTGGAAGAGTCACATCTGCTGCAGAAGCTGACATGGTCCTCTCTTTAATTCTTATTCCTTCAAAGCTGGGAGTCAAGCCTGCTATTTCAATACTGTTCCTTTTCTGCAGCTGAGCGTGGCGTGCCGATGTCAGAGGTTCGCTGACCTCCTGAAGAGAATGTGCCACAGGCAGGCTGTCTTCCTGAAATGTCTGGACAGAATGGTGCACTCGCCTTGTGATAAGATCTGGATTGCTGCTGCTGATGTAGATGTGTCGAGACAGGTCTGGAGTACTGTTTGCAGGCCTTGGGTACGGGTATGGGGGAGGTGGTCGATAGACTTGAGTCTTCATTATATTCGGTGCTGGGTAATCCTGAGACTGCAGCTGCACGTTTGTCAACTCAGGCACACTGACTGCCCCAACAACTGGGCGCTTCTCAGCAGGATAGGGATAGGGGGATTGGCTATGGAAGCTGTAGTTCAGGTTAAATGGATAATGGTTAGATTGTGGGGCAGCAAAATGGGCATGCTCTCGAATTTCAGGCTGACTGTAAACCAAGGCATCAGGCCTGCTGTAAGCATATGAGTTGCTGATGTTAAGGTTTCTCATTGAATGACTCTGCCTATCTGTGTGCACCATGCCCCTGTTGAGCTGTCTCATCACAGTCTCATAGTCTGGTGTGGGACGATAAGAAGGTGGTATTAGTGCACTATGTCTGTGTGATGGGACATAATCAGTTCTGAGGACATCACTTCCAGTAATGCTTGGGTTAGAGGACATGGGGGATGGCTGCAAGTAATGCTGAGGATTGTTCAAGGAGTTTGTGCTGTGTGCACTATAGACACTCCCATTGCGGATCCGACCACTGTAGTCATGAGGGGCTCTATCCAAGCTAGTCTGAGAGTGACAGTAGTATCCATTCTGATTGCTCACAAAGAGGTTATCTGAAAGTAAAGTTTAAGAACAATCTTTATGTCCAGGACATCAAACAGATCCTCAAATCCTTATCCTCTATTAAGATGTAGCTAAGGCAATGCTTGATATTTTCCAAACCTCAGTTATTCTTAGCTATGTATTGAAATGGGAAGGAAAAAAACCCAAACCAAAATCCCAGCTTTTCTCTTGTTGTTGATACTCAAGGTATACACACCAGAATAATGTCTTATATTCACTTCAATCATGCAAATCCCTATGGGGAAACACTATCTGTTTACAAATAACTTTCTTCTTTTCAGGATAGGTTTCCTAAGTTTCAGTCCAAAATAAAAAAAGTCCATATCAACCTTAAATCACACCACTGAAAAAATCAATGTCTACACTAGCATTTGCACCAATGTAATCAGTTTGAACAGCAAAGAAAGAAAGAAAAAAACCCCAAGAAAAATAATACAAAACAAAAATACCATCAAAACCATAAAAACAGTCCCATAACAAGCAAAAAAGCCCTTGCTCTTCTCTTTACCACTCCTTCAGGATGGATGTAAATATAGCATTGCAAAAAAAAAATCAAATTACCTTTTCTCCAGATATTTTGGAGACAGTTTAAACTACCACCATGTCTTGTTCACACATATTATATATACCTACACTGTAAAGAAAATGGTCTAACATCCAAGGCATATTTAATCATTTCAATTGCTACTTCAGTGGATGTACAATTTGCCAGTCTCCAGAGGAGAACAATTCAGTCATTGCTCTAGATGCCTTCATGATTTAACTATCTGGGTTCACCAAAATAATTGCCACACTTATGTTAATAAAAATGATAATCAAAAACTTTTTTATGAAATAAAAGTTAAAAAAATAGGACACTTGTAGTAGCAAGTACCCAGAAATACTTAAAACACTAAACTGCAAATAATTTAGTTACATTCTGAATGTAGCTGAATACCTGTATTTCATTCAGACCTGTGTAACTGTTTTGATAGAAAATGTGCCTATTCCCTTCCCAGTGATGTGGCTTTTTAGAGTACTATTTATCCAGAAGATTTGATAGGAAAGTTCCTATCAAACTTGAGGAGACTTTGCAAAAGGTTAGATGCAGCCCTTCTGAGCAGCAACTTTGTTAATTAAAGACACAATGTGTAACAATCAAAATAATGAGAGTAAGAAGCCATGGCTCTGCTGTAAACTGCTAAGATAAGGAGTCTACATTGCCTGAGAATATTAGTCAGGGTTTGATTGGGTTTTTTTTCTTTACCTTGTAGTCTAGCAAACTTAGACAAATGTCTCTCTTCCTGCATTCTGGGTTTGATTTTTAGTTGTGTGAATTGTCTTGGGGCAATGTCTGCAGCTATTAAGACCAATATTTACAAAGATCTCACAATGCTATAACATACCAGTTATGGCCAAAAAAAGACATAGTCAGCTTAAACTCACACAAGACACCTCAGCCTACAATTGCTGTACATACTTATCCTAACTAGAATTGCTCATCTCCTATATGAGAGGATATGGAGGAGGAACAGTGGAGAAAACTGGGGTTGTTTAGCCTGGAGCAAAAGAGGCTCAGGGAGAACCTTACTGCTCTCTACAGCTATCTGAAAGAAGGCTGCAGTGAGGTGTGTTTGTGTCCTCCCAGGCAACAAGTGACAGGACAAGAGGGAATGGCCTCAAATTGCACCAGGGAAGGTTTAGATTGGATATTAGGAAATTTCTTCTTGGAAAGGGTGGTGAAGCATTGGAACAGGCTTGTCCAGAGAAGTGGTGCAGTCACCACCCCTGGAGGTATAGATGTGTAGATGCTACGTGTAGATGTGGCACCTGGGGACCTGGTTTAGTGATGGATTTGACAGTGCTGTGTTGATGGCTGTTGATGATCCTAAAGGTCTTTTACAACCTAAACAATTCTGTGATTCCACAACTGCATTTCACATTAGCCTATGTATCTAGAGTAGCAGCAAGTACTTCAATGACTGTTCTAGTACAAACCTACCCCATGTTCACCTGTTAATTTATTCAGCTATAGCTAAAGTAGCTACAAATATAAATTATAGCTTTTACCTTCTAAAACTGAGTAGTGTGGCCATGGATTTAATGAACTTACCTTGGGAAGATGCATATGGTTCACTGTAATGACCATTGTAATGCAGCTGAGGTGGTGGAGGCATCATGTAAGGCTGAGGCTTGGGCTAAGAAAGCAAACATCTTACTGTTACTTAAAAGCTGATTATTCATTTTAAAATAATTATTGAAGTTTTTTTAATACATAATGTATACCATTTATATATATATGTATAATATTATTCATATTATATATAATACTCTATAAATAGTAATAATACATATTATATTGTATTATAAATGTGTATAATATTACAAACAAGCACATACAAAGCCTTAGTCTTAAACTATTTCTCTAAATCTGCAATGTAAGTTTCACCTTTGAGGTCATATAAAAAATAATTTAAAAACCAGGAAAAAAATTGAAATCACTCTCCACTAACCCAAGACTGTATCTTGCCATCTGACATCTAGGAGAGTCTCCTAAAGAGAGGGTTGAAACTGAAAACAGAATTGTTTAAAATACTTTTCATTGCAATTGCTTTAATTCCACTATTTAGATATTGCACAGCAGCTCTTCCTACAAGTCAGAAACAGTTCCTCACATACTCGACTCATCTTTTCCACTGCTCATTTAATTTCACTGAAGGGAGCTAATATTTGATTCAAAGTCAACTGAAATCTATAAAAATGCAAACATAAAGCTATTTGCTTTCCTTACCATGGACATCCTGGATGAAGATCGTCTTCTAACAGGATTCACTGTAACGGGCTGAGTTTGTCTACAGAAGAAATTTAATGGTAAGAAACTATTCTTAAGAATTAGCAAGACCCATTTCAAATATCAGAAAGCACTCCCAAGATTAATTAAAAATTACTCTACATTTCCAGGACACAAGCCTGTCTTAGTCTTCCACAAGAGTCTCAAAAGGAAAAAGCTCTGTGCATTAGCCACCATCACAAAGTGAAAATCAAAAGCCCAAGATCAAAATACCTCAGGTAATCTCCTGTTCTACAAGTCAGACATAAAACTGTATGAGGACTGTAATGTTACAGATGTTACAGGAATTGGAAAGCATTACTATACTGCATTAGCATTTGCATGTTCTAACATTGATGTTAATGGGAATGAATTTTCACGATTTGTTGGACTGGCTCCAGGACATAAAGTTCAGAAGTCTTAATCTCCTTTTCCACCCCACCCTACACTGCACCTGTGCTCTGCATCTCATAGCAAGACAGGTCAAAACATAGCATGATACAAATGCAGGAAATGCTATTTTTTAGTGAGAAAGATGTTTTTAAGCTCACCCTTTGGGAAGTGAAGGACGAGAAAGGATTGGAAAGCGTGGAAGGGAAAGAATGAGGGAAGATTTCTGAGAGCCCTCCTCAGGTGGAGAGTCCAAGGAGTCTCTAAAGACAAGGTATGTACAGATTTAGAAAAAAACTCCTGAAGTTGATACAGGCATGCATAAGACAGTTTTCAGCTGCAGGACTAGATGACAAAAAATCTTAAGAGTAGAGATCATCAGCAAAGTTTTTTTGAGGACTTAACCTCATGTAAAACCACACTGTGGTGAAACAATTACAGTAAGTAATCCTAGACATTTAATATAGAACTACAGATCTGACATTATTTAGACAGAAATGCACAAGTCCCGCGAATGCACTACTTCTATCAATTCTTCTTATCACTCTTAAAAGACAGACAATTTACAAGCTTTGAGGTATGAGGTTTACTCTATTTCAAATTTATCTTACTTCTCAAATAAATTAGCATTAAACATACTAATGAGTCACCCGTGGCACAAAATACTTGATTATCTTTGCACTGACCTCAGCAGATATCAAACATCTGTCTTCCCATGTACAAAGAGGAGTGAAACATGGGAAACATGCTTTTCCAATTATAGACTATTCACTGTGTCTAATTCTCTATTTTTTGACTGAAGAAACTAAACTGAAGAAAAGCTGTTCCTGTAAACTAGCTCAGATTCCAGCCATTGATTTACAAGTTGGAGACCAGCCCATTTAAATTTAATTTGATGAATTGTATTAAATTTGCTTTGCACTGGTGCTACTTGAGCTATACAGATTCCATGGATACCAAAAGAACCACATACCTCTTAGCTGTCAATCCAGCACATTTCAGGAGTGCTTCACATACACATACACTTCACATACCCTTTTAAAGCCTCTGGTGTCCTTTCAGAGCAGCTCACCCAAACACAGGCCAAAACCCTGCTGGTTCCAGTAGCTCACTAGCAATATTAGACCCCAAAGCAGCTGAAGTCTCTCACAGCACTGTGATCCAGTAGCAAAGCCCAAACATTTTTGCTTATGGTAAGATTTCAGCACTTAATATTGTCCTCTATTACAAAGCAGGGTGTGTTTCAAAAACTGGTGGTAAGTACTTTCTTAAAAAAGATTAAGAAAATGAACCCAAGTCATTAATTACTACCATCTAATAAAAAGGACAGTAAAGGGTTTTGAAAGGAAGGAGGAGACTTCACTTCCCAATGGAAGCTGCAAGGGTACCAAGAGTTCTGCTGCTGTATTCTACTTACAGGCTGCATTTATTTAGTCTGTAAAATTTGTGTCTAGCCACACACATCCTCCACACATATTTTGCTGTTTCCATATCTTCCTGCCAAAAAAACAAAACCCAACATTTGCATTAAGTCAAACATTTATACGCTTCACTTGCTTTCAGACAAGCCACTGAAATTTTTAAGATTAAATTACCATTGACCAATTTAATTCTAATGTAACTTCATTAATATCACCAGATTTTTCCTAAAACTCTACTTTGCAGATCTAAATATACACTCTAGTCTAGCAAATTTCTTAGATTTATGAAATTTGAAAGTAAAACCTTTTGCTCAAGACACTTATCAGCTGTAATACTAACATAATTTATAGTTAAGATTGCCATAAGATTGTCAACAGCTGCCTTTTGACAAAAGCAACTGGTAGATGCTGAATAAAATTAATTCTGAAAAGAATGCCATGGCCCATTCCAGCAAAGCTCTAAGGCAATATTTATCTTTAATTGCCACTGATTCAAGTACAAAAACCATGCTAGAAATTTTACTGGAATGGATGAAAATGTTTATGAACACATAACCAAACACTTCAATGTACTCAACATAAAAGGTCCAATTTTAATGCCTTCCCATAGAAAGACAGTGTTAGTATATTTCACTCATACAGTTCAAAGCTGCTTAATATATAAATAGTAGGCCTTAACCTTTGAGTTAAATTATCAGTTTTAATTTGTTTTTATTTACTGATGACTTAGTGAAAAAAATTAAAATGTACTCACAGTTTGGAACTGAATTGTCTCTTCTTTGTTTGCCAATTCTAATGCAAAAAAGGATTTATTGTGGGACATGTTGGCAATATCATGCCACCTGCAGACAAAAAGGACAGGATATGACTGGACAAGCTCTGACTTTCAAACCACAACAAATGCAAAGCAGAACCACCATCAAGAATGTGGATAAAGAATGTTCTCATGAGGGGAAGAGGAGGGGCAGGCACTGATCTCTTCCATCCTGTGACCAGTGACAGGGCTCAAGCAAATGGCCTGAAGCTGAGTCAGGGGAGGTTTAGTTTGGATATCATGAAAAGGTGTTTCACCCAGAGTGTGGTTGGGCGCAGGAAGAGACCCCCCAGAGAAGTGGTCACAGCCCCAGCCTGACAGAGTTCAAGAAGCATTTGGACAATGCTCTAGGACACATGGTGTGACTGTTGGGGTGTTCTGTGCAGGGCCAGGAGTTGGACTCAATGGGCCTGATGGGTCCCTCTCAAGACAGTACATGCTGTAAGTCTATGATTCTGTGAAAGAACTTTTTATCATCCTGTGAACAAGTTCATTAATCTACCTGAACAAGTTGTAGACCATTATTTCCATGTCATTAATGGCTGCTGAAAGGAAAACATGTATATGACTAACTTTTGGGAAGATGTACATGTACAGTAAGATTTGTCTTCTATTTGAAATTCTTTCTAGTGTTCTTAAAAAAAAAAAAATCAAATTTCAACAAATTTAGTCATCAGTAAATTAGAATATCCCAATTGCTTGAAAGCAAACCATACATTCCAGGGAAAAAAAATTAAACCTATACCAAACAAATCCTTTAAGGCATTATTAAGCACATTTTCTAGAACTCTTGCATGTTGACAGATGAAAAAAAAATTAGATTGCATAAAATATATTTATTCATCTTCTTTTTAAATGCAAATTTAGCTTGAACCACTAGTATTAAGTTACTGTAAATAAAGCCTGTGTCATAGATTTATTAGAAGAATATTCTGCAGTACACAAAACCAAGGAAAAAGCATGACTTGCATATAGGGCTCTCCCTAAAGGTGTTTATATGGCTCCCATTTGCATTACATAGAGGTATCTGTTAGCATTTTCCATAGTTACTGCCTCATGTATATGAGGTAGAGAAACATTAATGTCTCCATTTTGATGTAGAACAAAAATCCCTCAAATTTAAGGCCTTGGTTCATAAGCCTTTGGGGCACAACTATGAAATTAGCTGAATCAATCTCAAGCATAACCTCATTTTAAATTATACTAATGGGTTATTTGCCTATGCTTTACTGCCACCTAAATACCATGATATTGCTATCCATGATGGAATTGCCAATAGTCATACAAAAAACAACCAAGAGAGCAGAAAACTGGATCCTGAAATTGGAACAGAAATACTTTCTGATGCTTCCCAATCTGCAACTTTTTTTCTTATATTTACAGACACTGCATCCGAAATTCTTTGAGAATTTATGTGAAATGCATGTACAAAACTTTATTCCTCTCCCTGTGCATTTGGTAAGTATATTTGTTGTTTAATGCTGTAGAAAGCAGAGGAGGGCACTTTGACAACTCCAGACAATTAAAAAGAGCTCAGCATCAGCTCTCCTATCACAGCAGAGATAGAAATTTTTCTGAAGGACATTTAACTATAGTGAATTTCTAAATTCTGTTAAAACAAAACTACTATCAGAAAGAAGCATAGTTGGCTACTTTCTCTAATCCCAGAGATTTATCAGTAGTGATGTTCCAGTAATTGTTGCACCATAGGATTTCAAGATTTCTGTTCATATTCAGTCAGAAATTCAATTCTAGAAGTTCAATTCTGTTCATGAAGAGCAAACCCTTTCCTGCTTTAGAAAAAAATCTCAAAATGTTTTTTAAAAATTATTCTGAATTCTGCTCAAAGATGCCCAAGCAACTCCTGTCAAAGTCAGTGGAAAGCCATTTCATGTGTAGACTGAGTTTTAAGTGTTTAGGTAAGTCAGAGCTCTGTCTACAATTTATAAGAACATTCAATAATAAACTAAAACAATTTATGAATCCAAAATATTTAAAACATGTTATTGTATATGTAATCCACATATATTTATAATATATGAAAGGAACTCCTGGACAATTTCATGAGTGAGTATGAATATATGAATGGATGTGACAATGTCAGGATTTAAGATGCCCTATGTGCAGAGAATTGTTCCTTTTTGATTCAAGAAATGTTTTGCAATGCGACTGTATATGAAATATTACTGTCTTATAATTAATCTGTCTTAAAGAGATTAATTTTGCAGTTAATACATTGAGAAATTCCCACTGGCTTCAGTATTCACTGTAGCATGATGACTACGAGACTATGGTTTACCAAATGCATAAATACACAGAATATCTAGGAGGCCTTGATGCTTGTGAGGAACACACTTAAAATGTGAAGTTCACTAAAATATTCTATGAAAGAACAATACTAACCTAAATACAACAGGAGGACGACCATTTTTGTGTTTCACAAAGATACCATCAAGACATGCTCCAATGAATATGTCACTTCCTTGGCTGTCCTGCAAGAAGTAGGAAAAAATTATGCAAATACAGAATATGTCACTTCCTTGGCTGTCCTGCAAGAAGTAGGAAAAAATTCAAGTACAGTAATTCAATGCAAGTACAGAAAAAAAAAGTCTTCGAAAGCAAAGTTACATATGAAACAACTGCTTTTATAATTCTGGAGGAGAACATTCTTGGTGGTTTGAGGTTTGGGTTTTATTTACTTTTGGCAGGAAGTAACCACTCTAAACAGGGAGAAAAGGGCAATATTTACCTTTGCGGGATAGGTCTCTTCACCATAGCCCTCCATTCTTTCTACTTCTTGCATATATAACATTTCTGCATCAGGAGGAGTAAGGCCTCTACAAATAAAATAGAAATCAGCTAATACTGCCAATAAGAAAAAATTATCTTTGCTTTACTCTGAATGACACTGCCAAAGCTTGAAAAGCATCCCCAGGATACCCAGGCGGCCATTAAATGGTACTGTTTCTATCTGTACCAGTGACTGATATATTTGGCTCAGCCTTTTACACTTTGATTCTAATAACTTCTTTCTCTCTGGCATCTTTAGGGGTAAATGGCAACAAAGACCAGTTAAAATTACCATCTCTACTAATGGTAGACAATTATCACATTCTTGATCAATTCCAGCACCGTCTCCACATTTCCTCACTTTACCAGAGGCACACATGTTCAAGACATGAATGTCCTCTATACTGCCATAGGGGAAATACAAAGTCTGGAATTTTATGTCTCAGAAAAGACAGTTTCATCTTCTAGATGTTGACTATTTTAGTGTAATACTTTGAAAACATGAGATCAAGATAAAGGTAGGTAAAGGTAGAATTCTTTATAATTAGACCAACTGAAAGTTTTCTCACAGACTTGCAGTAGTATCACAGGGCTTAAAAGCTTGTGTTTACAAACCCATGAACATACCTGTTACCTCATAAAAGACATTATTTCTATCTGAAAAATCTTATCATGCTCATTGCTATGTCTCCTGATACTTTTTCAATCATAAATCTGTCAATTTCTTCACTTTTTCCGAATGTCATGAAGATTAAGTTTTCTTTGCTGAACCTGAACCATGTAACCTTGTTACAAGTGCATTTCAAAGATAAGTGAAACTGCAATTTTCAAACTGTTGTTTTAAAACAATACAGGGGAAAAATATTTAGTATTATTCACATAGTCACAAATGTTTTTAATTATTGAACTGATAAAGAGAACTTAACTTTCCTTTGTCCTGGACTACTGCACCTTAGCTCCCTTCTAAGTTCATAAGCATTTTGGCACAGTTACTGTCTCTACATTTCTCCTGCCCTTAACACCTCCCAACATTGTTTAGCAAGAAACATTCTTACTGGAGCCAGAACTTCATATGAACAAGAGTCAGAAACATTATACAGGTGAAGTCACACTATTTAATTGTGCCCCGTATTCTTTTCAAGCTGAATCCTCTAATTTATTTTACTAAGTACTCTGTTCTCTTTTTCATTTTCATTCAGCAAAAACTATCGGAACTTTAATACAGATGTACTACAGAAAAAACTCATTTAAATGGTAAGTGAGATTCGTCCAATTTCAAGATTCACAACTTTCTGAGCTACAGAAGCTACTGAAGACCAAAATCAGGCATTGAAGAGCTTCAGACTAACCTGTACTTCTGATGTAGCAAGGCAACTTTCTGTGTTGCTTCTTCCAATATTTTTTCTTCTTGTAGCCAACCCTTAAGGTAAAATAGCATTTGGGGAATGAAATACAAAAAAATTCTACAAAATCAAATTGTTATAAATTTTCTGCACATGCTTGATTCTAGTCTTGGAGTTTAGATGCTGTAATATGGACAAATAAACCCCAAAAGCACAAACACTGTTTTGAAGTGGTTTTACTCACATTCCCATCCATACCTCAATCTTCTTTTCATATACAATATACAATACAATATACAATAATATACAATAAAATTGAAAAATATCTGATTACATCTTTGTTTCTGTGTAATATAGGGTGTCATATCTCACTCTTATATCAAAGAAAACCTTTGCTAAATTTGACAGCCTAGGGAGCAGTAAGATAGATGGATCACAGAGGCTTCCTAAAAATTATTTGCATTTACCAATTTTAAAAAGGATTTGAATTTGTCAATTTAATAATTTAAATGCACCAATTTAAAGAAAGTACTTACCACTGGAAACAAAGCAAATCTTTGTAGAAACTCCTGAGATTCATACTGATCATAGTCTCCAAAATCCGCTAAAAAATAAAAAAGATCTTGAATTCAAACACTTCTAACAAAATTATTCAAAACCCAATTAATTGCAGCAGGATCCCCAAGTAGCAAACCTCCATCCTACTGAACTACAACCTGAAAGCAGAACAGAACAAACTAATCAATAATGTTTATAAAGAGAAAATCTAAAAAAAAAAAATCCCATCTTTTTACCTTGTTCAGAAAAATCGGTAACACTCCTTGTGGATTGAGAAGAAATTATAAAACACTTAATATGGAAGTTATTTATATGAAAGGGGACCCCCTCTGACACACTACACCAATACAACTCTTGATATAAAGCAGTGCTTAGAAATGTACTATTGTACTGCTTTAAAATACAGATTTTCCTTCAAACTAGTTGACTTGAAACAGCAAGCACTGCTTCTGTTCATTCACTAGCTAAAATTACTAACCTACCTCATAAAAGCTACTTCAGTCATTGGAGCACATTAATTTAGAACATACTGTTATCAACATATGCAGTTCATCACTTATGCAAGAATAAAAAAGGAAGGTGAAAGCTAAAAGTATGAATATTTTCCATCTGGAAAGAGGGTTATATTGAAAGATTTCTATAAACAACTCGCTGAGCAGAGAGACATTTACATTGTCCAAATACATGGAAATAACACAGGAAGATTTCTTCAGTTGAAGACCATTAAAACCTGGCTTGGATTAAACAGATAACAGATTTGTTATATAAACAAAGCATTAATACCATTTATCCTACTCCACTGGTAACCACATTTTCAAAAAAACATGATCATCATCATCATTATGATACAACCAATGTACATAACTAACAAAATAAAAAAATAAAAAAAAAAAACAAAAAACAAAAAAAAAAAAACCCGAAAAACAAAAAAAAAAACCTTTGGTTGTATATACTGCCAGTGATTTTAAGTCCTGTTCAATTTTGGCAGTTTTACAATTGCTGCTAGACGTACTGAAGTGGCATTCACTGTGAATGATATACAAATAACAATATACAAACACACTAAACACAGCTGTTGCCACTACAAACTTTTGGGAGATTTAGCATCAGATAAGCACATTGCAAGGAACAACTGAATATGAGCAGTGCAGACAGACTCAGGACTGTTATATATTCTATTCCATATGACCCTAGATAGGAAAAATAAAGCTACCTTTTTCATACAGGTGTCACAGAAATGTGTTTCCAGGAGTGATTTGAACATAAGAACTGTTAACAGCCTTGTACACTAACTTGAAATAATCTTATGTGATAGGAAATTTTGCATAAAAGTGGAAATACAAGCACATTCAAAGTTGCTTATTTATGAAGATACGTCAGAATAAAGAGTCTTCATTAACAGAAACAGAGCAAGGGTCTGTTGATGTCGGCAGATAACTGAAGTCTTTTCCTCCAAAGGAATTACAATGTCTTAATTCAAATCCAGCTCCTGAAACTGCTTGTTAGATGCCCAGGTACACTTTTGAGGACTGCACAGAAGCTAGTTCAGGGCCACTGATCCAACCATTCCTCTCTGCAGCCAGTATGATGAAGTCCTAGGGAACGAGCCCCTTTCATAACTTACTGAACTGGGTCTCTTGAGTGACAAACAGAAAACTGACAATGGAAAATATATCACCCAAGTTTCTGATGTAATATTAGCTATTTGGCACAATTTCTTACTTACCCTGAACTGCCAAACCAGCCAGATGTATTGCTTGTTCCAGTGTGCAAGGAATGTTGCCTTCCAAGATGTCTTTCTTTAATTGCAAGTAATACTGATACCTATGGGGGTGGAAAAAGAAAAAGCTAACATGGGTTTCTTAATTTTTAAGAGAGAGTAAAAGACTACACCTGCATTTCCTATTCCTGTCTGCACTCCTCAGTTTGAGTAGAGGGTGGTCTTCCTCATCATTTGGACCCACTATTTCAAGGCCTTTTAAAACTCCTGCCTCCCTTAACTTTCACATAGAATTCTAGAATCAGTGATGTTAAAGAATCTCCACAACTTCTATCTACTACCAAACTGTCTTCTTTTTTTCTCTTCCTACCTTAAAATTGTTGTTATTGTCTCTTTACAATGTTCAGTAAACTGCTGCTGTTAGATCTTTTCCAATAGATCTAGCAATGTACATTCCCTCAATCCCAGTAGAGATTTTCATTTCTGCATTACAAGTTCTGAGTACATTTCGTTCTCACTTTCAAGACACCTTTTTTTTCCTTTAATCTACTCTTTTCCTGCATCATCTCTCATACATACAACCACTACTAGCTGTACTGTTTGTCCACAGTCTGAGCCACTATTTGCCTGCCTGCATTTTTCTGCCCCTTTCAGCCAGTCATTGAACTTTCTATATGAAGCCCAAAAAACCTCCAAATTGCCATTACAGCTAGACAGATTTGGCCAAGGAGGTCATTTGTCTTCTATAAGTCTAGTTTTAAAAAGTTCTTCCTCATATTGTATGTTAACTCTAGTGAAGTCAGGCATTAATACTGAGAACATGGAAGAATGTGCTATAATTCATTCAGTGATTAGAAAGGTCAGGTAAACTCCACATAAATTTTATTGATGTTAATGGACAGCTCTCTTCCATTACTGTTTACTGCCCTGCTAAATACAGTGATAATTTATAAATATTGTTTAGACTCTTGGGGATCCTACTACAAAAACCCAGTATATTATATGACAGTACTTAGCATTCCTATTCAACACAACAAGAACACCTGGGACTAAACCCAGGCCTTAAAAAAACAGAAAAGAAAAAGCCCAAGGCATCTGGGGAACGAGTCTTCCCGGTCAGGAAGCAGAAGGTAAGCTCCTTCCATAGAACTGCTATTAAAAGTAAATATATAAATAAAGAATCTTAACACTACCTCAACAGAGAACATCTCTTTTTATCTATAGCTTTTCCACTTCCTGGTGTACATTAAATATATAATTTGCTTGAACATGTTCAATCTGATTTATATCAAACAGGCATGAAAAATCTCACAGATTTCTGAAACTAACCCAGTCTCTTACTTATCAAAGTAAGTACTATCCATCCTCTAGGACACAAACATAAGGCTGGCACATAAATTCCTGCTTTCTACCAGGTAACCCACTGCCAAAATTTTTTAAAGGTTCAGCATAAATACTATACTCTTTAAAGAAATGCCAAAGAACACTATTCAAGATTTTCCAGGCAATTTACCTTTCCAATGCAACATCATGGTATTTCTCTTACTCTAATGTATTCTAGTACACCAACACAGAATCTGAACCAGGGATTTTTAAGCCACTAAAATTGCCCAGAAATAGCACAAAACTTTAGAGTTTTCAAAATAAAAAATCTTCCAGAAATTACACATAAAACCAAAAACTAAAGCTGCCAAGCACTGAGCAGTACACAACAGCTCCAGTGTCTGCACCAAGAGGTGTGCATCTGGTGACCCTGAAAAGCTTTCACATTACAATTAGCAGGAAAGGTGTCTGGCAGAGTATTTTAGGAACAGAAGCAGTTTCATGTAACCACAGAATAAATTAGGATGAAAAAGACCTCTGAGTGATCATTGCTTCAACTCTCCACTCAAAGCACAGCCAACTTAAAGTTTTTAGCTTAAATGGGTTAGTTAATACAAGCACATATTTTTGAAATAACAATTTGTGTTTGCAATCCAGCTATGAGTTTTGTACTTAACTGCCAATTAAAAATAATCATTAAATCAGAACTATTCACGTTAAGCCATTAGAAGCCAATGTACATGCCCATTGGAATAACTGGCTAGTATACATGCTCAATTTTACTTTTCCTCCTGCAGTCAGTGACAATGATGTGATGTTCCCCAGTAGAAATATACATGCAATACCAGAACTAACATCCATACTTATGGCTCAGCAATACACAAAAAATAAAATCACAAGCTGAAGTCTAGACTGCAGCTTGCCAATGTACTGAACTAAAAGAACAGAAAGTTCTGAAAACAAAGCAAAGAAAGCATAGCTTAATAAAATCTGCAAGTGCTTTGTGCAGGATAGATGTCCATGAAAGCAACACATGGATCTTCAAAACAAACAAACAAAAATAAAACAACACAAAAACCAACCAACCAAACAAATTAAAAAGTCAAACATGAAGGGACGAAAACAATTAAAAATCTGACCATGCAGGTATATGCCTGTTACTTAAAACAGGTTTTGAGTAGATTCCTAAGATTACAAAAAGGTTAGTTGCTTGCTTAGTTTGTCACGTATTTTAATTATTCCAAAGATAAATTATCATACATTTTGAACATAAATTCTGCCTAAAATAATTTTAATTTCTATAAAGGTGGGGGAGTGGAGAGCAGACAACTTTTAAATTAACTATACATTTCATAATGCTGAGAGCAAATTTATAAATACATTGAAGTTTATACTAAGAGGTTTACCTGGTAATCTCCTGCTGAAGCTGAGAAACAGTAGGCACATAGAATACTACTCCAAAATACACAGTTGGCTCCAAGGCATATTTGTCCAGCTGTTTTTTCAGAGGCTTGTCCAAATCTACCCATCTGCGTTGATTCTGCTTATTGTAATACCAGAGACTGAAATATGTAATCTGAAAAAGAGGCATTTCAGTGATAAAAAAACAGTTCATATTGTGATATTAGATAAAAAACATGTAAAAGTATGTAAAATATCTCTATGAAAGTCTTTATTTACAGATATTTACATGAAAATTCTCTCTTGCTACATAAACTTTAATGTACATAGAATCTGTAGAAATAACACCTTTAATCCAATATTTTTCCTTCCATATTTTCAGACATTTTAAAGTTTGACAAAATAAAGCTTTTAAGGATGAAGTTTTATAAAGCAGAGGGAATACTTATCACAATTTCTCTAAATAATTTCTGTAAACTAGTCATGGAAAAATTGTTTTCGTAGTAAAAAAATATCTAGCATTTTGATTTTCTGGAGCAGAGATTTGAAGTTCATTGGGAAGCAACAAATATTAGTAGAAAAAGGCCATTTCAGTACATTCCTGCAAAAACTCATCCATATACACATCTGAAAATTCTTATACATACATCTTCTTAGTTCACAGTCTAAACAGGATGAAGAGTCCACTCTCACAAGATTTCAGATTTTCCCTATAGCTCTGTCAGGCTGACTGTGTGTGCAACAACCACAGCACAGGCACATATATCCCATCCCAAACTTCATGGACAGCAACTGAATCAGAGCTCCATATCAGCACAGACCATCAAGTAACTGGAGGCACAAAAGTCAAGGTGTAGCATTA
The DNA here is from genome assembly GCF_029582105.1 of Oenanthe melanoleuca. NCBI lineage: Eukaryota > Metazoa > Chordata > Aves > Passeriformes > Muscicapidae > Oenanthe > Oenanthe melanoleuca. Next base: position 43,782,377 of record NC_079339.1, read on the forward strand.
AATTAATAAAACTGTCTATTCCATAAAACCATTTTGACTGGGATATTTGCAACAGTAGGAAATTAGAGGAGTTCTAAGGCAAAATGACCTCTTTGCTCCTCTCTAAATTAGCATAAACACAGTTCTAAGCGATTGTTGGTGGATTTTAGTGTTTGGGGGCTCTTTTCCCCCAAGGTTCAAAAAAATCTTTATGTTAAAATTAGTGCTAGCTACCATGTAATTGCAAAATTAGTATTCATAAAATAAAAAATAAACATGTTCAGACAAAATCTGCCTATTTAACCTCCTATTTGACCTTGAGATGTTTTCTATGAATTTAAAACAATTCTGACCCTCTGAGAAAAAGACAGCCTATAGTACAGAAAATCAGTTGAATTAGAACTGTTCATAGAAGGAAAAAGCAGGTTTTTTTCTGTGTAGAGAAAGATATCTAGAGGAAGTGCAGAATGGAAAAGTTTAGAAATAACAACAGAGAACCAGATTATTCCCAAACCAGAAACACAGTTCTCTGTAAAGCAAACAACCAATTTTTTCTCAGAAGGATGCAGTGTGCTCATCACTTCTAAATTCTGAAAGCCAAGACTTAGAAAGTCGTAAATACTTTGAGTTTCAAGAGGACAAAAGAAATACAGCTCTGAATATAAATAATATGAACAACATATTTCTCATTTCCTAGTCCAAGCACACAAAGTTTGCTGATAACAACTACATTTTATTTCTATTCTTCAATCCATCATCCATCACCCTTTAAGGATATTGTGAAGACAGTATCTTAAATTCCATAAGATGTTAGGGAAAAAAACCCAAATAGCAGTACCACAGAAACTCACACAGAAACATGTTCACTGCAACATCATATGTTAAAAAGGATAAAATGTACTGAATGACTGATTGCTCCTTAATCCTTCCTGCAGACTGAGTAAGGAAAAGAATGTGTGTAAAATGGTGTAATTCTCTTTCATCACAAGACTGCTAACACCATGCATGCAGTCACAGGAGCCACAGTCAGCCTATGATGCTGATATTCTGCTCTGACCCAGCCCACCTCTCTGACAGGACAACCCCATCAGCCTGGGCTGAGCACTATCTAAAATGTGGAACCACAACATTCTGGGCAAGGGCAATGCCCACAGCAAAGATTGAAAGCAAAGGGTAAGAGCTACAGCAGAAAAAATTCTACAGATAATCTCACACAAACACATTTTTAAACCAAATAAAAATACACCCAAAAAAAGTACAGCAATTGTTTGAATAAACTCACTTGCAGCCTTGGCGTACTTAAGCCTTGTAGAAGCACAGATGTTTAACAAAGGTGAGGAGAAAAAGACCACAAATATTGCCAATGTTTTGAACTCTCTGATGTAAAATACTCCTGGTTCTACACCCTGAATTTAAACTGATTGTATAGACTATTTTTAAGGCAGGATGATCACTTGAGTACATTTATTTCATTGAAACACTGACCACTTTTTTCTTGCCTACACACAGAACTGAGCAGTTACTGACATAATAGACTAAGAAAAATGTTTTCACATTCTAAAATATCCTCTGGAATCCAGCATGTCTTTAAACAAGCCATGCAAAATACTACAGACCAAAGCTGGTCCTCTGACTTCTATACAAACCTTTCACTTCACTTCAAGGGCAGAATTTGATCCTGTGAGTTTTCAGAGGAGCTTATGCACCCTGGAATATTCGCACTGATTAAAATAGAACCCACTTTTATTCAATGCTAAAACATTTTATTATTAGCAGCTCAGGACAACATTCAGTGCTAAAAAGAATGGCATGACATAATTCTTAAAATATGTTAAGCTGTTAAGATTAACATTACTTTGTGGTTCGTTTATTTTAGTGACTTATTCATGACCCAACCCTCTGAAGAAAATCAAATAGAAATAAAAAGAATACATAATTTCTGCCGAGTTAATTTCTATCTATTTGCTTTCTGACACTAGAGACAGTAAATACTTTTGCATTAAATTTCAAGAGCAATTTCAAAACATCAACACAAAAGTGCAAGAAGCCCCACAGTATTTACAGCTCACAAGTTGGTGGGAGTGACCTCATCACTGAAGTCACACAGACTTCCTAAGCTAAGCAGAGGAGTTTCACCAGGTATGAGTGCCACAACACTACATTACTGCAAGTGACCATATTAGATCTTTTGGCATGATGTGCTGTGTAAGGAGATGTGGGGTTGATCAGCCTTAAGAAGAGACCAAGTAAAACCTTACTGTGGACTTCAATTGCCTAAGAGCAGGGCAAAGATAGAGAAGATAGAGCCAGTCTTCTTGGAAATAATCACTGCAAGTATGAGAAGCACTGGGGACAAACTGCAACGTGGGAAATTCCAATTAGATCAGGAAAAAAATTTCACAACAAGACTAGCCAAACACTGGAACAGATAGCCCAAAGAGGTGTCAAATCTCTATCCTTGAGGGCACCTGCATGGTAAACTCACCCAGGCAGCCCCTGAACCACCTGATCCTCCTGAGCAGAAGGTAGGACCATGCAACCCTTGGAGGTACCCTGAGGCATAGCAGTATTCAAAATTTACTTCAACCTTACATATTTAAGAAAATCTTTTCCAGTACATTTCTACATTATGTACTATAAATCTTACAAAATATGTCATGGATTACAAACAGGCTGGAAAGGAGAATTGTTTTCTAATGGTTAATACAGTGCCTTCTAATTAATGCATTTGGCTATCTGCCTCAAGGGTACCTGAGGAATCACCATCCTAAGATCTGAGGCAAAAAATCAGAAAAGAGACAACAATAGCAGACAAATGTAGTAAAAATATATTTTCATGCTTTTCCTTTTTCACACTGGTACATTCAAATAAAACAGACTGTAAGAATTCCCTGATCAGAATGCTGAGATCACCTTCTCATTATTGAAGGATAAGCACTGCAGTCAAACTCATAAAATCCTGTTAGCCCAAGGCTCCACCACGTCTAGCTTTATTATATGCCTGGATACAGAGCAGCTCCTGCTATCAGGATAGCACAGTTTAAATAAACCACATGCAGGAGAATGGGGTCAATAATCCTGTACTAAGCACAACTGGCAAATACCAAATGAAAGCTTTTCCCTACACCCAATGTTAAAATTACAGAAGGAGAAAACAGGTCTTGAAAATTCTCCAGAAACTCCATTCTTATCACAGCAGACAACCTCCTGCGCAAAACTTCCAATCTCTAGCTGAGAAAGGACTCGGAGCAGCCTGGACTGGCCAGTGTACAATATCCAAGACTTCTGGAACTGGTGGAGAAAAAGGCCTCTGTGACTCTCATCAGTCACCAAGTAGAAAGGTAATAGTATACTACCATGACCAATTCTTCTTGCAGAAATAGGAGGATCACTGACAAAAATCCCTTCCTTTTCCCCCATATTGAAGCTATTTACTGTAGGGTACTTTTGCCAATACTGTTTTTGTTGTTCTAGCACTGATGAGCTCTTCAACTGTAGCTGCAGGAGGGAATATTTAGCAGAGTAGCTATATGAACAAAGAGACACTTTATTCTTAAATCATAGTTTTTTCATAATGGAAACATTTTTTTCAACATTTACACACAAAATTTCCTCCTAACTACTCTAATACAGATTTCACAAATACTATTTAAACAAAGTAATTGCCAACTATAGTTTAAAGCAAAACAGAAGGGATAAGAAATAAATAAGCAAATCAATATGTTGCAAGGTAATCTGATGTATTAGTTTATTCAAATGAATCACTGTAATACTTTACAAATCACAGCACACTGTGTTTCACACCCTTCAAATATCTTGACTAAACAATCTTCTAACGGGCAAGGAAGATTATACTCATCAGGACATTTGACAAAGGTAAGATGACTAATTTACAAGCTAAAGAGCCATACCTTCACAGTGCACAGAAAACATTATATCCAAGACATATTTTAACTTCCAGCAGAGATAGGTGAGTTATCAACATGACCCAGAAATTAGATATACACTTATTTTGAAAAAATCATGTTACTTTTTCCCACCACTGTTCAGGACTCTGAGAAGGATGAACTCACATAACTGCTTTTGATTTCCACCTGACACATCACTGATATTAGAAGTATCATGTTCCCATTCATCAGAGGCTTAAGTTCTGATTGCTTTACTAAAGCGAAAAACCAAATTTCAAAGCAGTCTAAAAATACTAAACAATAAGCTAATATCTTTGTTTCAGAGGTAAAGAAAACTTCTTCTGTCAAATTGGTATAAAACTGTACAGCAATTCACTGACATGATGTTAAGCAAACTGCAGTTAAGTAATATATTCAAATTCTGACTTAACTTTATAAAAATGCTAAAGAAATCAGGGGCAAGGCTTCCTAATTGCCACTACTGTTTTCGTGGAAAAACCTTAATTTTGTGATGCTCAGTATAATAAGATTGAGTGCAAACCCTTTACCTGAATGTATATCTTTTTTTCTTCAGGGAAAGGAAGAACTACAATAATTGAACTGAGGCAGTTACTGATTTTTGCCTGACTGTCCTGCCCTTCAATTTATCTTTGTTCCTAAATTACAATCATACTCTTAAAATTAATATTTGTTTTAGATGGATTCAAATTTGCCTTTCAATAAAACAACATTTTTTAAGCTAATCATATTGCGCATGGAAGATCTGCATTCCTATATACATTCCTCCATGCCAATTTCTCCTTTCCTAATTACAAGGAAAATTTGGTTCTGAGAAGCAACCACAGCACTTCAACTCCAAGCACTGTTTCTCCTCTTATTTCTGCAAGCATCAGCTAAAATATTGTCAGACTTTGATACATGACATAAACACAATCATGTTAATGATCCCTCTGTCATTATGTGGCCCAACTCTTAATTGTCTGGCAATATGGTTACTGATACATATAGACATAAGAATATTTATGGCTGCACTTGGTCTGATTTTAAAAACACTCTTTTCATAAGCAAAACACACGTAAGAAACCACCATAATGAAATAAGATGTGAATTACATTTTTTGTGTTTTCTCCAAAAGAGAACTGATGTTTTAGAATTCAGAGCAAAGTTTTACAGCATAGTTCAAGCATTCCCAAAGCACTGTTTCAGAACTTTGAAGTTATTCAGGATCCAGATAACCTTAGTTCCTCTTCCTCTGCATGCCCAAAACAAACACAGGAACTTCCATGTGCACAATACACCCTCCACTGAAGTTTCCTTCCATTGGTTCTTGTACTCTACCACAGATTTGCAGTAAGTCAGACTCTGCTTGTACACAGTAGCAGAACTTGCCCCTTCTCTCTGGTTTAGAAATGCTATTAGAAATCAACAACAACAAAAAATCAACAAGAGAAAGAGACCAGATACATCTCCTGCCAAACTTAGCTAGCTAATATACCAAGCTAAATTACAATGTTTTAAAAATCTCTGTATTTTCAAGGGTTTCATTTGCACACCCATGGCCTAGATGCAAGACTAGCACTGTACTTTTTAAAGTAGTTAACCAGCAGAGCTCTCAAGCAGTGTTTCAAAACTTGTGAATCCAGAATGGTTTTCTGTAACAGCTTTTTGTATAAGTTATGTTTGGTTATAGTTCCCTCACAGGTTAAAAGATAGACTGTGCTACAAAGGGTAAGTAACTTATGTTCACTGTTGCCTTTGTCTTCTTTCCTCAGTTCCTCAGTTTAAGAGAGCTGGATTACATACTCATTCCTGATGAGTCACATTCTAGGAATACCATAAAATACTCAGTTTAATGAATTCATTTCCCTTTTCTATAAAGTTTATCATTCAGCAAAATAAAAAATAAAAAAATGTCAACACATGTAAATCTTCCCAAATGCTAACTATGTGTCCATACTAGTATACAACTTGGAAATTGAGAAATACTAATAGGAAAATCAAAATAAATACAGTGTTTAGCCATGCAATGCATAATTTGAAGATCACTCATTTACATAAAGATCTATTGAAACAAATATCTTAAGATGGCACACCATTAAAAACAGTACAATTCACTGTCCAAATTCATTAATTCCAGTCTACACCAGAGAGAAAGAGGTGGTTTCAAATGTTACCACTGAATGTGTAAAAAATGGTAGAGATTCCCCTAATGCCTCATGCAATAAACTGTTTTGAAGATGCTTGGGAACTGCTTGTCCTAGCTGCTTAGGCCATATACAGTAATCTGAAACTGATAGCTTGGATTTGAGAATGGTCCCAAGTCTCAGTATTTAAATAAACAGTCATACTTTTATGTTTAACACTTGGAATTCAGCTTCATGCCTTAAGGCTGCTCAGTGAACTAAAAATATGCAAGAAATACTTTGTATTTTACTGTATCAAAGACTAAAGTTGTTTTTGCAGATTTAAGAAAAGTGCTGAACACATTTTCCTTTCTGAGAATTTTGAGCTAAGCAAACCGCCAGGAATGATCCAGTATCTGCTTGGCAAATCAGACTATTTAAAGGCAGAACAACTTTTTGTGAATGCAAGCTCTGGAAAGTAATTTATATCCCTATTTTCCATTCCCTTTTATTGCAACACATTTTCCTGCCAAAATAATCCATGCAAGAATGCATGACTGAAGGAATCTGCTCAGAGTTCAATAGTGTACTGTCAACTCCCTTATTCTGATATATGACTCCTAATTGAGGGAATTGCATCTCTTGCTCTCTTTTTTTTTCTTTTTTTTTTTTTTCCTTTTTTGTTTTTGTTTTAAAAAAGATTTTTAAGAGTGGTTCCAAAGAAAGAGATAATGAAGAATAGCTGAAAAAAACTGCATCTCTAACACTCTGTGACTAGTTCAATAGAAGCTAGTAGTCATCATTCAGGAAGACAAAGCCTTTGCATTTTGCAAATAGTAAAAATTCTATACTTTCTGTGACTTAGAAGTTATATCTGAAAGTGGACAGATAAAATTGACAAACTCCATTCACACAACAATTGAATTCTAAATATTCGATACAACAAACAAACCCTTACAGACTAATGGCTTCACATCTATTTCATTTTTTATTATTCTTTAAACAGAAAAATTAAAAAGCATTTCTGGAAACAAATTACTATGTGTAACATTTCCCACTGAGGAATCCTACAGTAATGCATGCTTTCTAAAGTAATAAATGTTTGCAGGATTGAGCTCTAAATACATTTGCTCAATATTTAAGCAAAGTTACCAACAGTTGCTATTGACAATAAAAAAATAATATTTCATAAGATCATAGTTATAAATGCAAATTTTATTTTTTTTCACAGTTACTCATATTTTGGTTACCTAAGTCCAGGGTTTTCATCCTGTATTTGAATCCCATAATCAAAAGCTCATTCTATGGCAGACTACATAATAGAACAAAAGCATAGTTTTCAAAACAATGTCAGCAACACTAAACTTGTATCACTAGTTTTCTCTCTCCTGCCCCACAGAAGTGCACATGCTGTCACAGTTCAACGAGTCCAATATCAACTAAACTAAACCTTTCAGACTCTAAGGGGAAATGTCAGTTCACCCAGGACTGAGAGCATTCAAACACTGCATTCAAACCACCTGTGCTCAACAATTTTATGAAACAATGACATTGGTTCATATGTTGGTCATCTATGCAGATTTCCATTAACATTTCAAAGCTCAGCATTTCAGAAGGAATTCAGTCAACACAGGAGATGTAGGAATAATCACTAAATGTGTGGAAGAATAAATTTCAGTTCCAAAAGAATCCTTTGAAATACCAAGTAAGGAGATTTCAGGGGAAAAAGTCAGGTTGAACAGATATTTACATATTCAACTAGCACAAACCAAGTCTCCTCATAAGGCCAGCACTCAATCAATATGACTATATATGAGCTCCACGACAGTGTCTGCAAATATGTGTGGTAGTTAAACAAGCAAGACCAACGGCTGATAACTGGTACATTTATCATATTTTGTGCTTTAGATTCTTTTCACAGCACTAATCCATCAGAAAAAAAATACATGCACACAAATAACACACTGTCTTATGACTCAAGTCTTGCTCTCATTTTGAACCATGTTGCTTAGGTAGAAATTGTTTTCTTCCTTTGTGGTTTTTTTAAGCAGAATTTATCACACTGTCACGTTTAACCAAAACTTCTCCCATTTCGTCCCCTTGGACATTCCCTAAACTCTGTAACAACTTTTGCAAACTGTTTAGGAGCAATCCAAGTCCCCATAAAGACCAGAAGGTGAAGAAGCAATGGGAACACAGGATAGCTGCTCCAGTGGCTGATTACCCTACACGGCAAGAATTTACCACATAGGTAATCTAGCACCAAAACCTAAAGTTATGCCTTCACTTGACAACTCACTTACCTCCCGCAATTCAAGCCTCTGAGCCACTGCTTCCAGACTTTCCTGGCCTGTGCTTTCCACTGACAGCGTGAACTCCACAAATTCATTGTTGAGCAGCTGGATACGAGCCACCAAGCAACTCTTGCTGGATACTGTGTAACGTCGAGTTCGTTTCAATTTTAACCCAAAAGGTAGAGGCATCTTCTTTTTCCCCCTCCGATGTTTAGTGATAAAGAGCTACTACCACTGAGACCTTGAGAGGTGACGAGAAATCACCTCCTCTCAAAAGGTAAGGAGCTGTAAAGTCTCCAAAGATCAACCAGCAGCAGCAGTATCCATTAAAGCCAAGCAAGTTTTCCACCAAGAGACAAGGAGAAGAGACATCCACTGGAGTCCTAGAAAGGAACAAAAGAGAAGAAATACAAGAATCAGAAATACTTTGACTGAAAGAGGAATGGTAACATGGGAAAAATAACATGTATAATTTTTCTAAATCTAAATAATCAGTCTACCTTTCCAAAATGCAGGCTGTTATGTATTCAAATAATGAAATAAGTACCAGAGTTTCTGGTTTTTCCACAGAGGACACTGGGTTTTGGAAAGCTGATCTCTTTTTTTTGAACTCACAAGAGAGTAATTAGTCTTAATCAGGTGTGACTGCAATGTCTTAAAATAAGTATTTATAAACTGAATTGGTATTTAAACAAAATTTGTCTATGAAATCTGACTTGCCTAAGGTATTTGTAATACTGAACAAAGTCATTTCCTTTAAGAGCAAATCCAACAACCTGGCTTTTCAGAGCATCATGCAGTCTCAGCCACTATCTGCTGTTGGATTAAACACAAAACCAAGCCCCATAAATGATAAAGAGGGAAAAAAGAAAGGCAAGGGAGGCATTAAAACTCACACCTTAGCCATTTCCTACCAGACAATTAAAGGGCAATTCCTCTAATCTTCCATGGATTACAGCCCGTCCTACCACTATTCCTTATGCTAAACTGCTGTGTGATGCTTCAGGTTATGCTTTGCCTCACCAAGAGAGTGTGTGAATTCTGAGAACCATTTATTTTCTATTTTTCCCTTGAAAAATATACCCAAACTACAGGTAGCCACCAATCTTTCCATCTTCTGCAAACACCTTCACGCCTCCTCTCCCATTCCATTCCACGCTTTGCCTTTCTCCTTCTTCAAGTGCTTTCTTAGAGCACGCACTCTACTCTGTGAAATTTGTCACAGCGTCGCGGAAAGGTCTGGGCTGAAGATCCCCCCGCTGCACGCCGCTGCCCTGGGCAAGGGATGCCACTGTCCCCTCGCTGAGGCTGCTGTGCCCTGGGCCGGGCTGTGCCGGGCTGTGCCGGGCTGTGCCGTGCCGGGCCGGGCGGCGGGAGCGGCCCCGGAGCCGCGGCCGGGCCCGGCAGCAGCGCCCGGCAGCGGGGACTGCAGCTCTGCCCCGGCACCTCTAGCGCCACTGCCGCCCGACCGAACGGCGAAGAAAACAAACGCCTACTTTTCTGCTTCTGTCTTATTTTTTCCAGGCTGGCATGTATCAGTAGCACGTATTAAAAGGCACAGTTTGATTTCAGAGGACTCTCAGGATGACCAGACGGGAGGAACGTGAGGATATGCATTTCTTTGGAATGGAGGAACCGGAAGAAGAAGTCTTCCTAGCACACCTGCTTTTAAACTCGAAGTATAGCTGTAAACAAACACATACCACATTCTCCTTGGACATGCATATACCCACTTAGAAACTTATCCAACATAAGCACAAACTCTTTAGGCTAAAAACCCCGTATCAGACTCCCTACTTCCCAGCCAGCAGCACTGCAAAGAAAGAAAGGTGGAAAGACATTAAAGGCCTGCAATGGGGAGAAAAAGGAGGCAGCATGGCATTTTTTCTCAATGACATCTTTGCAACCCTACTCCAAAGAATGACCAGAAGCATATTTCATGGCCTCGTTTGTGATAATCTTGAAGCAGTTCTATCACTCTACACAATCCTTATCCTCAACAGATATCACTTAAAATCTTTGCTAAATGAGAAAACAATCCTCACCCAAACACAAAAAATTTATTTTTCAGTGTCGCTGTAGAAAAATAACAACAGCTAACAACAGGTTTCCCAGAAAAAATTAGGGATATAGAGGGAATCCTCACTTTATTACTCCCTCCACACTTTGATCCTCCAAATCCAGCCCCGCTTGAACAGCATGCAGGGAATGCTCTACAGACAGAAGCTTTTAGTCCCCTGTCCAGTGCCAGCAGAAACTTGCACTGGGTTTATTCCTGACAGAGTAACTTTTAGCTGGGTGACCTTAGCTCACATCCTCGAGGCCCATTTTCCAATACATTCTTTGCACAATTAGGTCTCTTCTTTGGTGCTACAGCAATGAGAGAAACCAATTTACTCATCTCTGAAAGCTTCTGAAAGTCAGAAATGCAGAAGTGTTTCAATCTCAGGTTTTATGAAGTACCACTGAGTATGAAAGTCTTACAATCTTTTATGCCCATATCAAGGGTTATTCTAGTAGCATGGAAAAAACATAACAAAACAAAACCAAAAATTACTAACCAGAGGCTAACCTGAGAGGTGAAATTTCCAAACCATGTAATGCTGACATGAGGCAGTCTCAGCCTTTCGCTTATTTCACTATGCAAACAGGTAGCAATGCAAACATAGGAAGGAAGTTTAGAGCAGAATTTTCAGAATGTGCCAGCCAGGAACATTCTCCAGGTTATGATGTGTTGTTTACATTAAATGCTCCACTGAGCATTTAGCCTAAATTATTTCATTTTTGTACACCTGACATAATCTTCATGACTTCTGAGACCCATTTATAAGAAAAATACAGGTAATTAACTTCCAGACCACATCACAAAAGATTTCTAACATATAATAAATATTGTAGAATTAAGGCAAGTTTGTTGAATAACACCAGGGTATCATTCAGTATCTTCTACTGCTAGCCATGTGTAGTTATTGCAAACATAGCTGTGCTGGTTTTATTCAGCAGCTGTGCATTCTGCAGTCCTAGGTGCTCTCAAATTTGCCTGCTGCATTACTTTGAATTCAGACCTACCTGCATTATTTTAAGCTACTTTAGCCAAAACTTATGGCTACATACTGCCAGGAGTTACAAATCCATCTGATGACCTTTACAATAACAAGCCTTTATTTACCAAGCCTGGAATTTTCGTGCAACAGCTAAAAATGTCTTTCGTGGTCAAACTTTGTACCTTTATATTTCAACAGAAACCTGTTGTTTCAAAAATGCTATATCAGAATTTCAGCAACATGGCTGTGACTAATGTGTGATTACTGAGCACTGTGGCATCTTTCTCCTTTACTTTCACCTCGCACTCCCCCCTCAATTATTAGCATTTTACTTTACAAATATTTTTAAATAGGCTGCATAAATGACAATAATCAAAATAAAACTGCAATATATCATAGTGAAAGAGGGTCCCTATTACTTCACATTCTTGAAATACGTATATTTTTATTTCAGAGATATTTGGGCAGCCAAAAAAGTAATCAAAATACTCCACCCTCTCCTTATTTCACCAGTTAATCTTTGACATGACTCTTGGACTGAGAGAGCAGCAGTAAGTGCATATCTCAAACTTCGCCCACCTCCAGAAGCACAGTCCCACAACCATTTCAACCATTTACTTTTCAAAAAGTAAGTGGTTGAAACTCTTCAGCCTTACGGTACACAGCAGAGATCACCCGCTACGTTTTTACCGTGCCCGCTGTTTTCCCCTTACCTTGCCCAGCGATCCAAAGACACCGGGTCTCCTTTCACAGAGCCGAAAGCCCCCAGCGCTCCAAGGCTTCTCCTGCCGGAGCCATCTCATCTGTATTCCTCGGGAACTGACTTTCTGTGCTCCTCTTGTCCCAAACAGCTGCTGGCTCGGCTAACCCACCTTCTTCTCAGATCACTCATAGTGAAAACATTCCTCACTTCCTGTCTCGAAAAACTTGCTCTGGATATCATTCCACTGGGTAAAGAGCTGGGGGGGGGGGGTGGAAGAAAATACTACAGCAAAATAAACCTGTGCCAGCCAGCTCTTCAGGCGGCCTCTTTCACGTGACGCTGTGCCGCATGAGCGCAAATTGCGTTCTCAGGAATATTTTCAAATCGGCCGTCCCTGGGTGCCTCTGTGTGTGTGCATTTAATTTCTTTTCCTGGAGGCGTTCCCCTCGCTCTATCCATGCGGAAGGATACGCTGAAAGAATTAAAGCGAAGGCCCGTATGCTTGTAGCCCATTACCTCAGAGAGTTGGAATGCCTGGCAGGGAGAATGTCAGCAATGAACAGCTGCTTCTCTGGCTACAGGGGCACTACAGAAATAGGGGTTACAACAAATAGCAGGCAATCCTTGCTTTTTTTAATCATATGATCATTTATTCTAAGCCTTTCCAATTAAGGAAAATACCTTACCAAAATTCTGCTGGTCATGTTTTCATGCAGCTTGGAAATATTTTCAAGATTTAATCCCTATGTGCTTTACCAAATGATCTATGCACATGTATTTATGTTCTTGCAAAGTTTAAGCTGCTGGTGAGATGCACAGCAAAAAAAAAAAAAAAAAATGCAGCTTAAAGGCTGATCTTTCAGCCTGTCTGGACTTAAAAACTCCCAAAGGTGCCAGTAGAAATTATGCTCTCAATAACAACTGTCTTAGCAAGCTTCAAATATAAATTCAGGAATATTTACAGTGTTTAACTAATACAAACTCCATAAGAGGGGCAGGCTGTGCTCCAGTCTCACAAGTATATGAGGACCTCCTTGTGTTTGTGTGCATGTGAAATCAACAATTGCTGTGTGCAATTTGGAATATTGGCTCTCCACATAGAGTGAACAGGCAAAAGTATATACAAACTTGGAAGCAGTCAGATGAGGAAAAAGGTAAAGTGAGTATGTGAACGCTGACTAATAACTCTAAAACCTAGAAAGTGTTTCGGTAATGTGAAGTGCACAAACATGCTACTGTCTGAGCAGGTCTAACCTGCAGGTCAACTATGCAAATAGCAAGTTGCTCACGAGGACACTAATCTCAGCTGAAATATGTAGGTAGTTTTGTACTATAATGAATTCTTCTGAGTTACTCCTCCTAGACACAATCATCTTCCCTGAGATCAGAGGAGTGTCTCTTTTTTTTTTTCCCCTCCACATATCAGCCATAATTATGATGAGCAGTCCATGAGCAATATATAAAACATTAGGTGGGAGAATCTTATGTTGAATAAAATAAACCAACCTTAAACTAGCCTAAATGGATACCCTTTTCTAAAGGTGTCTGCTAGAGGACAGAACTGCAGTTACTTGCTGGAGGAAACTGACTGATACAATGCACGAAAAATCCAAGCCTTGAAAATTCAGGGTTACAGAGGCAACCCCTCCTATTTCTAAACAATTCATACTGGAAACAAAGTTTGAATTCTCTTATCTGTCACATTTCCTACTCTAATTCTTCATCACACCCTTTTCCTGCCTGATTCCCTGCCTAGAATGTGCATTTATTAGAATTTCCTTGCTTTCCACAGTTAGTGCTTGCTGCATTTTCCTTCTTTTCATTTACATTAAAGACAACACCTCATCTTAAAAGAGACAGCTAGGACATTGTCAATATACTCTTCTTCAGCTTACATCTTCTTCTGAAGCTCATCACATTTGTATTCACAAATAATTTTTTCTTTTTGCTTTTTCCTTATTATAACCCCAGTTTGTGTCCAAATGTCTTTTTCTGCACTTTCTCCATATTGCCCCACCTCATTTTGTTTATCTCACCATCTCTGTATTACCTGTTTTGCTCCAACTATTAACTCCAATAAAAGGGACAAAGAGACAAAGGCAGCCACCAATATGTGATGGACTCTGGTAAAGACATATCAATCAGATGTCGAGTGATAACCTGAGGACACAATAATGAGTTTCTGCTTCTGCCTTTAAGCCCCACTCAACACTCAAGACATTCATAGTTCTTGACCTCATCTTTGCCATACTCTTTTTATTCTGTTGTTGAAATTTATGTCAGGAAACAATATCCCAGAGCTGAATTTTGCACCCCTGGTTCTATAGGTACAGAGGAAAGTTTCTGCCCACTGGCAGAATATGGCCCGCCCATAGTGGAACAGAGATAAACTTACTTTTTTCTCAAAAAAAGGGAGATACCGTCCCTTCTGAGACAGGTTTTTGGAGGGTTGGTTTGTTTGGTTTTTTTCATCTTGGTCCAAATATGTGATTGCAGTTTGACTGTGCCAACCAATAGGTGGAAGTTGATACAAATATTCACCTTATCTTAATTCTGGAGGAACTCTCCAGCATCTGGTCTTTGTATTGACTAAAGGTAAAACAGAAAGGTGGAAGCAAGCCAAACAGGAAGCAGAATCAGGCACCCTCCAGGCAGAAAAGTGGTATGCAAGTATATACACCTCAGCTTAGTGGAGAGTTACCCATTCGTGATAAAAACACAGGCAGGATAACCCGGAAACTGCCAGTGAAAGGGGCTTTCCCACAATGCTGAAACAATGAAGAAGTCATGTGGAAAAATATCTTAATTTACACCATGAAAAATAATAACTTCATGAACTGAAAAGTCAGAATATTTCTAATTATAAATCTGAAAGCTGTTCTCTAAACAGATTCACTTTATTAATCATGTTTTGGCTCTGAAGCCTTCCTGTTTTTTCATTATTCTATTTCTTATTTGCAAGAAAGCAAGAGATGGCTGGGTCTTTATGCATCATTATATATTTTTGATGCTAGTAGAGAGGAGTGCTAGAAAAATGACCATACCATATGTATGTTACATTCTTGAAGCCTGCAATTTAATGTGTGCAAGATTCATTTTTACTTACAAGGTGCTGTAAAGTTCTACTATGTAACTACTTAAGGTTATAGAATTTTCTTATTAGAAGAAAAAAGGCAGTTTTCCTACACAGAATGTAGTGCTGAACTTGAAGCAATGGGCTCCTGCTGTTATTTGCAAAGGAAACTTTTCTCAAACCCAGTATCTTTTTCCAAAATAAATCCTTTACTTAGGAATGAAACTTAATTCTTGTTTCTGTAATACAACAATTATTTTTCTTTTTCCAATAATAAAACTTAGTACAACATAATTGAAATCTTAAGAAAGCAGAGTGTGTCTCTTAAAGGTTATAATGGAATGGTGTAATTAAACTAATTTGTTATTGGCTCCCTCTCACTGTAACACCAATCTGTTATAAGTGGAGTCAGGCAAACAGCTCAGATCATTAGCAATAATTAGTCTAAGCTATTTCTGTATGATGTTTGATTTATATTAGGAACAGTGATGCAGAAAGGGATTAATACAGCTGTTAACTACAATGCCTGGAGTTTATTTTAATCAGTGGCATTACTTGTAAAAGACCCTTTATCTGTAGGCTGGGCTTTCTATAATATTTCTACTCCTTAAATCAGCTGATGTGAATCTTGGGCATTGGTGCAAAAGATAAATTGAGTGCCTCAAATTTTACTTCTTTTTTGCCTAATATTATGCTTACCTTGTAGGCTTTTCTCCACATTGTTCTTCCTCCCTCTGCAACTAATCCCTTGTAGCAGTAAGACATACAAGCAGTAAGATGCTTGTACTGGGTGTGACTGTGGCCGGTTTTGGTAATGGAGGGGCTGCAGGGTGACTTCTGAGAGGATAAAGAAAATGCCAGCTAGCTCCAGGATGAACTTTCCACTGGCCAAGGCCAAGCAAAACCCATCAGTGGAACTGGTAGCACCTCTGGCATGGCATTTTTAAGAAGGGTGGCAAAGTTATTGTGCACAAGTAAATTTCAGCCAGAGAGAGGAAAGAAAATATGTGATAGGAGCAGCTCTGCAGGAGCCAAGGTCAGTGCAGAAGGAGGGGCAGGAGCTGCTCCAAGCACCGAAGCTGAGATTCCCCTGCAGCCCACGGTGGAAACTGTAGTGAGGCAGCTGTGGCCCTGCAACCTATGGAGGTCAGCAGGGGAGCAGAGATCCACCTGCAGCCTGTGGAAGAGCCCACGCTGGAGCACAGGGATGCCTGGAGGCTGCGAATGGGTGGGAAGCCCATGCTGGAGCTGGATCCTGGCAGGACCTGTGGCCTTTGAAGAGGTGAGCCCGCGCTGGAGCAGGTCTGCTGTCAGGACTAGTGACCCTGTGGGTCTCTGTTCCTGAAGGACTGACTGCATCCCATGGAAGGGACCCACGGCAGGGCAGATTGTGAGGAACTGCAGCCCACGGAAAGGATTCACATTGCAGCAGTGAGTACGCAGACTTTGTGGTAGACGGTTTCTACTGGGAGCAGGAGAGAAGGAAAAAGTGTCAGACACAACAGCTGGTGAACTAATCCTAACCCTGATCCCCCTTCCCCGATGTTGGGGGAGACAGGAGTAAAATTAAACCCAGGAAGAAGGACGGGGTGTGGAGGGTGTTTTAAGATTTGGGGTTATTTTCATTATCCTACTCTGATTTGATTGTTAATTAATTAAATTAATTTTCCCAAGTCTGTTTTGTCCATGACAGTAATCAGTGAATGAAGTCTTCTGTCCTTGTTCTCAGCATAGGAGCCTTTTTGTTGTATTTTGTCTCTCCTGCCCTGCTGAGAAAAGGAGCTGATAAAGAGGCTGTGGTGGCACCAGGATACCTACAAAGCTGTAGTGTGGCATGCCTTAAAAGCTGCTTGAATACTTTGTGTACATATCCCAAATGTATTTGTTTGTAACAGATAACAGAGTATCCATTTGTGTAGCTCTCAAGGAAGACCATTAATATTGGAGTCAGCTCGTAGCTGTGTTCTGGCGTTCGCAGCCCCGCCGGTTCCCCTCACGCCGGGCAGGCCCGCTCCCCTCAGCGCGGCTCCGCCCGCCCCGCCGCGCAGAGCGCGCTGCGCCCGCCGCCCGGCAGGGGGCGGTGCGGGCGGAGGCCGCGCGCTGGGCCCGAGGCCGCTCGGTACCCGCGCGGGAGGCGGTGGCAGCCGGAGCCGGGCCGGGGCCGCGGGGACGGGGCGGGCCGGGGGCGGCTCGGCGCGGCCATGGAGATCGGCACCGAGATCAGCCGCAAGATCCGGGTGAGACAGAAGCAGCCGGGTCGCTCCCTCCGCCCGCGGCAGGAGGCCGGGCCCGCTGGCGGGGGCAGGCCCAGCCGGCGGCTGAGGCACCGGGCTCCGGCCGGCCCTCCCGTCACAGCTGCCGGCGGCGGGTCCTTCGGCCTGGGGACTCCCCGGGAGGGCGGGGGCGGGAGAGTCGTTCTTGTGGGAAGCGGAGTCGGGGCACCATTCCCCGAGGGCGGCTGCCAGGGGCCGTCTCTGTCCCCGGGCTGCCCTCTCGCCCTGCAGAGCCCCGGACTGCCCGGGGGGCGCGCAGCTCGGCCGGTGTGAGCCCCCGGTACCGGCCGGGCCTGGCAGTGCCTCCCACTCGGCAGTCACCGTCTGGAAGTGCCGGCAGGTTTCTGTTTCCCTGCTGAGCCGGGAATGACCTTTTATCAAACCATCTTAGATTCGTTTTCTTTACACTTCATGAGTCCGGATGGTATCTGCTTAAAAAAGGACAGCTGGGACTGGGAGGTTGAATGGTAGCGCCAGGAGCTGGTCTGTCGGAAATACGGTAGGGAGAGTGAGATTCCGTTACTCTGCTGTCAGCCCCTCGCTGTTAGAACATTCCTGTCCTGAGCAGTAGAAATAGGAAAAGTTTCACGTGTTAAACCAATGTGTTCAAACAGTAAATGAGAGAAACTTTGCTAAGCCTCCCACCTCTTTGCAGTTAGAAGCACTTCGTTGATCCATGCCTTAAATAATATTTCATTATTTTTTAGGGTGCTATAAAAGGAAAGTTACAGGAGCTGGGGGCTTATGTTGGTAAGTTTTGCCATGTGTTCAGCAATCTTCTCTAGATCATTTCTGTTATGTAGGAAAAAAACAGCTTAGCTAATGGAACTTACTATGACCTCTGTTACTGCATATAGAAGCCTAAAGCATGAGAATAATTACCTGAAATGCTGGACAAGTAAGAAAGAGGCATACTTAACAAAATATTATGGTCTAAGCATAAGAGGAAGATGTGAACGTCTTTAGTGAAGAACTAAAAGAAAATAACTAAGAAGTCAGTCTAATAGTCTTCCCCTTTAGAAGGGGAATTTTAAAGAAAAACAAACGATGTGAATATCTAAGGAAATTTCTTTGAAGCATTAGTAGAAACATTACATAAAGCAAGATCCTTAGAAATACAGCAGCAGTTAGCTGTGACCACTCTGAGATGGAATCAGTCTTTCTTAGGCGTATTTTTAACAGGACTTGAATTCAGGGAGAGGCGTCTGTCAAAATTAGGAGAGAGGACAAAGATGAGTGAGTGGCTTAGAAAATTAAAAGGCCTCGTCAGAAACATTATGTGGGACAAACCTTTAAAATGTAAAAGCTTGACCATTAAGGAGAAGGCTAAGAGCTGTGATGAGCTAATGATGATGAAATACATGTATCTGAATCTTAGATGCAGAGGGAGATTTTGTTTTGGTTTGTGACGGGAGGGGTGAGCAATGTGAATGTCTGTGGTCTTGTGGATTTGTTTGTTTTTTCTGGATCTGGGAAGAAATGTGTATTTCACTTCAACTGTTCTCTGCAGCATTAAAAGTTGGTAACTTAACACAGCATTCTGTAGGAAATAAAATACCTCAGTCCTGAAACTGTATTGTTGTTGTCTGTGATGCTTCTTGGATTTCAGGTGAAGAAAAGGAATTGAGAGCATAATTTAAAGATCCCATGAGTTGCAGGGCCAAGTTTGCAGTTTGAGCCTGAATTCATCTGCTTTCATATTTCAAGGGAAGCATCATATTTATGGAAAAATGTATTGGCTCCATAGAAGGGAGTTAGCTATGAGCTGACATTGTAAACTGAGCTGGTGCCTAGGAACCGTGTTTAGAACTTTTTAATTGTAAAATCATCTTTTTCACCATCTCAAAGCTTCTCTTTTTAAGTAACTAATTTTTTGTTGTTTGTTTGTTTGGGTTTTTTTTTACCGTCATTCCAGGTTTCAGTTTCTGAGTCCTTGATTCTTTGTTTTCAAATAAAAGTCTTTCTTGTCTCTATTACTAAGCTGCTGGTAGAATACTAGCCATCTTTGATTCCAGCTATGACTGCTTATTCTTTGTTTTCCTTCGGTCTGTTGTATTCAGAGGACAGGTTTCCTGTATTCCCAGGATCAGCAATGTCTGCAGTTTCTTCTCAGTCAGCTTCTGAACTTCTTTAAATAACTTTGTATTCTTTATTGCTAAGTCTGTCTTGCCTTGGCCTCTTTTTTCTTTTTAAACCACAGTTTCCAAATTTCTGTGATTTTTCAAGTTTCCTTTCCGGACTAGAGTATTTTGGACAACTTTTCACGTAATGTTTTTCAAAAACTCTCAATTTCTTCTTTCAGTAACTAGTAAGAAGTTGGTTCTCCCTCATTCTAGCCTCTGCACAAGAACCATGCTTTTGTTTCTTTCTGTAACTGCTACTTCTTTTCTCTTGAAAAGTCTTTTACAACAAGATATGTTGAAACTTACTTGTGTAGAGCTTACAAAGGGAATATTCATATATTTGAAGCAAGATGAGGTCAGTTAATTATTCATCAGCCAGGAAATTTTTCAAAAGGTATGTAGTTCCACATGTAGTTTAAGTTGGCATAAGCCAACACAATTGCTGAGAAAGTTTTTTTCCTTCTTCTATCATACTGTTACAGGTAATTGTACTAACTTATGTTTTTATCTGTAGTTAAAATATTGGCTTTATTATGTGTTGAACTATCTGAAGAGCTTATCATGTTTAAAAGTAGCTTGCCCAATAAATAAAATTCATTCTAAGTTCCTAGGTCTGAACATCAGTCCATGTTGTGCAACTTGTAGATTTCAGTGAAAAAAAAAAAACCAGCACAAAGCATCAACAACAAAAACAGAAACAAACAAAAAGCCACCAAAAAGAAGTGGGGGTTTAAGCTAGGAATGGGTTATATTGGGACAACTGAGTAAAGGTAATGCAGGTACAATGTGTGAATGTTGTCTTTGTAGTCTAGGGTAGAGATAAATTATTTACTGTGTACATAGACATAGAAGAAAGGCAATTCCTTTCATTTGGATTTTGATTTCTATTTTTCATTTTTTAGGTCTTTTTAGTGTTGTGTACTGTCTTAGCTTGATTAAATGAGCACAGCCGTATCAGTGCCTTGGGTCAAATTCATAATTTGGATGGTATTTCCCAGCTGTTTTCACTTACTGTTGTTACATTCATGTCATGCCATGGAGTGGAATTGGAGAGCATGAGCTGTTTAATTAAGCTAAATTTCAGTCTGTGCTGAAGAAGCACAGCTAATGCCTTTGAGCAGCAATTGTGCCAGTCAGTCCTTCAGCAGAGGCCAGAGCTAGCCGAAGTGAAATGCCAAACACCAAACTCCCCAAACCCTTCATGTGGTGAGGTTGGGCTCTAAGCACCTTCCTTGTGCTTTCTGATGAGTGGGAGTACCTTGTGTGCAAGGGAATGGGTTTCTCACTGTGTATGAAATTGCATGCATTACAGAATAGAAGTTCAGTCTTGAGGTTGCTGGGATTTGTTTTATTTTTGTAGGTAGAAAATCTGGAAGTTAATACAGTTTTGATTTGTTTAATGCACATATCAGAAATGGATATTTATTTGTTTAGTTTTTGTAACTAAAGGAAATTTGACAAGGATAAGGTGCTGTATTTGGCAATATTTGAGGTGATTAATATTGTAGATGTTTGATGATATTCAAGAAAAAGGATATAGGCAGCAGAGTGGCTTTCTTTTATCTTGTCCTTCTTTCCATTCTGTTTACTCACTTTTTAAATACAACATTAGCTTATGCTTTTGTGAAATTGATGATCTTTTATTCCTTGCTTGTAGATGAGATTTGTATTGAACCTCAGAGGAAATACAAGTCTTATTAATTTGCTTACCTAATCCTCTGCCTGCACATTCTTTATAGTAAGACAGAAAAAAAAAAAAACATGTTTAAATATGTTTGATATGTCTTCCATGATTTATTATATTTTAAAACAATGTATTTCTCTTTCTATTAGATGAAGAGCTCCCTGATTATATTATGGTTATGGTGGCAAATAAGAAGAGTCAAGAGCAAATGACAGAAGACCTTTCCCTTTTCCTTGGAAACAATACTGTCAGGTTTACTGTCTGGTATGTTTACAAACTCCATGTCACACTTCTTATTGGTAGTGCAGGACTGTTTTCTATAAGTGACAGCAGACATTTTAAAAAGTTATTTATTGTCCTATTATGTAAGTTGCATTAATAAAAGCTTCTACTTTGCATGTCAAATAAGTAAATTAGTTTTAGTCTGCCAGCAGTTAGGCTTTTGCGATGATAGATGGCAAAGGACTGGAAGATGTATTTGTTTATAAGCCAGTCAGATTTGTAAATGAAGTGCTCAGGTAAGTGAGAGTTGGATGTTGAGTTAAAATAATTCCTGCTAAATCCACTGAGCATGAGAGCATTGTTCTCTGCAGCTAGATGTAAAGGACCAATCTGTTTGCTTTTATGCTAACAGTGCTTCAGATTACTGTGCATGGGAATTATTGTATCAGGGCAGATGAGCAGTGGATCTAATTCTGTGTACTGTCTTTGACAAGGCTTAGCACCAAATGCTTAGGTATTCCCACCTCTCAGGCTATTTATTTATTACCACCACCCAGCTCTAAAAATCAAAAGTAGAACCTCAGAATTACTGAACAGGACAAGTTAGCAACACTTCAGCTCTACTGTCAGCTCCTAACAGTGTAGGTTCATTTATTCCATGCTGCATGACAAACTTAGCCATTATATTTCTCATGCATTTTCTAATACTAAATTTGTTTTACAGTAGAAACCTACAAGTAAATCCACATTTCAGATATTTGACTCTAGAGATTTTGTTGCATTCAGAGTTGCATATTTTTTCAAGTTAATCTTATTTCTGAGTCTCCTACTTAATAGAGCTTTAAGGAACATTATTTTATTTTGTAGAGATGAGAAAAATACTAATTTTTTTTTCTTTTTCAGTTTGCTTTCTTTGACATTTTCATACTGACAGTTAACATTCACTTCCAATATTTCTTCTATGTAATTAGTTCCTAGGAGCTTTTCTGTTATTGAATAGCAGAGAGAAACATTTCAGAAATTGGCTATGTTATGAAATCATAAACATTGATAAAAAATGAAAAATAGTTCCAGCTATTACGAGTCACTGTATTACCTATTTAAACTGATGGATTTCCAGGTGATAATGTAACTTGTGTGGATATAGTTTGATTTTACTTACACAGGTTTTATTTTTCTCCTGGCATTTGTCAAAAATATAATAAAGGAGTACATTAAGCATGGAAACATTTTGAAAACTGCACAGGCATTTCTTTGCTGCTTTTTGTGGCCTGCCTAGGCAAAACTTTTATGTTTCAGGGTATCAGGAAGTCATGCAGTTGTCTTTCTCATAGTGCTTTTGGGAATCAGACAGATCAGTGAAGTTTACAAGTGGGATGAGGATGTAGCTCCTGTGCTACGGTTTTGACTGAATCTACAGTAAGAAACAGTGTTGCAGAAGACACTTAGTGACTGTTTTAACCCTAAGTCAGTATTCTCATTTTATATACATATAAATACAAACTCAATGTTAGAGTGCTTTATCAGGTACCCAAAGTAGTAAGTATTGGTTAAAAGAAGGATGGAGAAAGAAGACGAGATGAATCCTATGAATAAACTGTAAGGGGACTGGTAGAAAAGTGTTACATAGCATTGTAGCCTGGAGTTTTATGTGCTTTTACTTCTTCTAAAGACAACCCAGAATGTTTATGTTCTTAAATGTTGGTTAAATACAGCACTCAGCAAGATCTGCCTTCCTTGTTTGTCTCTGTAGCTGGTAATTTTGGGCCTTCTGGCAAAAGTTTCGCAGCAGTTGTGACAGACCTGGCAATCCTGCTGGTTGGCCACCACTTCTTACTCTGAACCAAGTGTCAGATTAGTTATCCTGAGGTCAGTGTGAAAACTGATCTGCATCACCAGAGCTCAGCTGACAAGTGTTCTAGTGAAAGCTCACAAGGAGGATGAGCATAAGCCTTCATTATACCCATATGTAGTCTTTTCAGTATGTTCTTGTTCCTTAGGTCCTTTCTAATATTCAGCGTAAATTATGGACTTGCCCATTATCAGGTTTGAATTCCAAGTAAGATATGAGTTTAAGTGTTAGGGTTTTTTTCTTTATTCTCACTGTAATATATGTTTATTTTTAAGCAGCCTTTTTGTATTAAAGCCCTGTAATTTTCTGTGTTACTTAGTTACTTAGTGCCTTTTTCACAGGCAAAGGGCAAATTTGGTGTTTCTCTGAAATATTTTTGCTAACCATTACACCTCTGAGAGTATTGTTGGTATATACAAAGCATGCTGGAAGAATCCTGAGAATGTTACGTGCTATGAGTTATATATTGTTTGAGTTTCTATCTTAGGTTTTTTAAATCAATCTTTTTGTTACTTAAATCCATTGATTGTAATGAAAGGTGGCTAGTATTGGCTTTGATTATCTAAACCAACTAGATATCAAAAGTAGGTGATGTGATGAATACTCTCCCTGCATGTGCAAGACATACTGGAGGCAAGATACTTTAAGCCTCCCTTTTGAGGTTTAACATATTCTGGTTGATGGAAAGAGAAGTTTTAGTGGGTTTCTGAAAAATGATAAGTCTGAATGTAAGTTAAAGTTTTTATTTCTCCTTTTTCTCTTTTGCTTCCTTCCCTATCCACTGTCTATTTCAGGCTCCACGGTGTTTTGGATAAGCTGCGGTCTGTGACTACTGGTAAGTAAGAAAATTAATTTTTAGTGAAGGTAGACTTTTTTTATTCTGTGTAGTGTTATATGTTTAATGAATTGCAAAAATATCTTGGCTGTTTTGTTAGTTTTTTTGTTTATGTGGTTTTTTGGATCCAGACTGTTAAGTAAAGTCCTTTATATTTTGAAATAAATAATTTTACTTTTTAATCTAATGTCTGTGTGTTTTATTCTGATATGTCAGCTAAAACAGCTTTCAGCTTGTTGTGTTTTCAGGACAACATCGTGTTTGCAGTTTCATAGCTACATTTATTGTAAAATCTGTATTGCTGTGCTTTAATGTAAAAGTAAAAGGTACCTGTCTCCACAGAACCAACCAGTGTAAAATCTTCAGAATCTAATATCTTTGAGAGCAACCTGCCTTCCAGCAAAAGCAGTTCCTGTGTGAGTGATGAGAGAAGGCGTGGGGATATCTTGCCACCTCTTGCAGTGTCAAGTACTCGGACTGAAAGAAATGACTCCAGAGTTTCAACCAGCTCACAGGAGCAGAGGAACACTGCTTCCAGGTAAGGCTGCTGGTTACTTCCTAACACACCTTCAGACATCAGTAGTTGTATGAGTGTAGTAGCCACTCTAAAGTGTATAGACACTCGGAAAGATACTTTTGAAGAGTAAAGCATTGCTACAATTTGTTGTATAATAAACATTTAAATCAGAACTCAGTTCTTCAAGCAACATAGGAGCTTAGATTAATTAACCAAGCTGAAAAGATCAATCTCTGTGTTAAACTTGTATAAGCAATAATACCTTAATGATTCTTCCCTCCTGGCTTTGATTAAAAGACAATTCTCGTTTTCCAGGACTTGACTTGCAGATAACAGTTGGCAATTTCTTTTTTTTATCAGGCAGTCTTGTGAAGATGGTTCTGCATCCCGCTTAACATCTACTGTCAAGCCTTTGAGGGAATTGTCACCTTCTGAAGCTGTAATTGATATTAAACCTGAACCAGATGACCTAATTGATGAAGACCTAAACTTTGTGCAGGAGAATCCTTTGTCACGGAAGAAGCCTATTGTGACTGTAACTTACGGTTCCTCTCGTCCCTCGGCCGAGATCTACCGGCCACCAGCTGTCAGGAGTGCAGATGGCATCGCACACGTGCCCAGATTGTCACAACAGGGCAGCTTGCAGGGGAGCCGCCAGTTAGACACACAAGGCTGCAGGTCTTTGGAAACTGGCCAGATGGGCAATCCAGAAGCATTTGGCAGCTTAGCAGAAGGTCACAGACCCACCTCCAAACTCAGTGCTGATAAAGTGGGCAGTGAGGTTGGTACAACCTAAACTGTTGTAAAAGCTTATTCTTGTTTGGAAGCTGTGTACACTTCAGTAAAATCGTGACCTCAGAGAAATCAAAATACTTCTGTCACTGGTACCAGTAGGTTTGAGATTTTATCCTTTGGGTCCACTGGTAAAAACAGATTACATCATTTAACACCATTATCTGAGAACTTGCTGCATCTCAAAAGATAATTACCATGTATATCTTCATGTTATATTGACTTGGACTAACAGGTTAGCACATTATTGAACTGCATATGATGAATCAGAAATTACAATTCTGGTCTTAAGATCATTGAATCAGCATGATCTTCCCTAAGTGCTATGTATATTTCCAGCTTTGCACGTCATGTAAATCAGGATTTTTGGCCTGCTTTTGATTAGCACAGACGCATTGATGATGATGATGGAGATTAATATTATTCTATTTAGAACCATGTCAGTTAAGAATTCTTTGGGATGGATGTTGGACAAGGACAAACTAAGAGATGATTGCTGCCCTAAGTACTTTGGAGGCCAAGCTAAGCCAGGCAGGATGGTGGTCCTAGCTGATAGACTATCTATATGAATGAATTAAGAGCCTTTTTTGAGAGGAATGTTATAAGATAGTTATGGCTGCTAATGTTGACATGAAGAAAATTTTGTATATCTTGTGTTGCAAGTGCATCTGTGTTTATTACTGCTCATAAAGTTCACTGTCTTTGCCAGCACTTCATTCTGTGTACAGGATAATGAATCTTAGTTGGAAATCTAGAATGCTCTACAAAGATACATGCTGGTGTCATTACTTTTTGAGAATGGAGAAGTGCAAATGAGAATACAGTGATTTATTTGATGTTGTACATAAATCACTGATGAATGTCAGGAACGTCTCTCCTTGGAAATGTTTGAAAAAGGTCTTGTGATACTTTTCTTCTATTACTATTTCATGAATAATGTCCAGAAGAGGCAACGGGGACCTTGCATTGTCTAAAATGGACCATCCTTGACCGTGTGTAACAATTAGCATCTTTTGGAATATGTCATTTCCTTGCTAGAAATTAATCCTTAAACTTATCTGAAATTAGAGTTGATACAGGAGAAGAAAGTCATTTATACTTGATTTCACTTTTTTCTCTCCAACTTTCAACATACTCTTCTTCATGAATGCTGTAAATTTCTTTGAAGAACTCTGGTTTTCTGTAGGTAAATTTTTCTTCTTCTGGATAATTCTGGATAATTTTTCTTGAGAGTTTTTTCTTATGTTTTTTTCCTTAATGCTGTTTAGGGTTACATTTCCAACAGGATGTTTCAGTGTAAATGTGTCTGATTTTCTTATTATCCAGTGCAGTCACTTGTACAACTGGAATGGGAGTTCTCCATCTCCTGGCTCCAGATGGAATTGCAGTGCTTTCTCTGCTGGCTTATTGATACGCGGTTTATGCTAAATGAGCTGTTCTGCTGCTCTGTGTGTTGTAGGAGGAAAGCTCCAGGAAGAGACGACTGCCTGTTGTAAGTTCAGTAGTCAAAGTGAAAAAATTCTGTAATGATGGAGAAGATGAAGAGGAAGAGGAAGATTACGGATTGCGAACAGGAAGCATCTCCAGCAGTGTGTCTGTACCCGCAAAGCCAGAAAGAAGGTACTGAACATCTCAGTGATTCTGAGTTTTCAAGAATTAATATAATGAAAGAAAACTTTGGAAGTGGAGAAGATCAGTTTGCACTTTCAAAAATTGACAGACAAAATTCAGTAAACCGTTTTAATATTTTTTGTACTATCTCACAACTCTATGGATGTGTTGCCTGTTTATGTCACCCATTTGCCTTTGATTTTGTAACCTGTTTTCATTATTGCATGTAAGATGCAACAGTGTGAATTTTTAGATTATTTGGAGAAAGTTTACTGGCAAAAGAGCATTAATGTTGACATGTTTCAGACCATTATTGTATTTATTGTGGTAAAATAATTTTTCAGTAATTTGATTTATTTTCAGGAATTGTTTTCAAACCAGTTATCATTTGTTCTTTAAGGTGATTTTAACTTTTCAAACAGTCTTCAGAGGTTTTCCTTTTTTTCTGCTCTCTAATTCTAGGTGTCAGGCATTAGTCAAAATACATGTCTTTTGTATCTGATTTTTAACAATAGAGAAAGAACATTTAAACTAGAGAAGAGATGGTTCTACTGACCTAGAGTACTAGCTTGTGTAAGATTTATTTTAAGCTAATACATTGTATTAAGTTTATCTTCACCACAGCACATTTCTCTCATTTAAGCTTCCTTATTGTTGATGTTAAAGACAAGCAGAAAGCCTTTTTTGCAAATAAAATCTTTTTGATAAAGTCAGTCTAATGCAGCTGGATCATGTTTCTCAAGATAGCTGCATAATTATTGGTGCCAGCACAAACATAGCAAGAGATAAGTGGAGGGCAGAGGTGGGAAGAAAACCATGTAGCATGGTTCTACATAAATTGAGAGGTGAAATCACACATCTGGACTTCCAATTTTTGGATCATTTTGTGGATCTCCATCTACAGGAGATGTTTTGGATCTACTGAACTGTTTTGGATAAAATAATTGTAAATGGTTATGTCTGTTAATATAATTTCTGTGTTGAAACAACTGTCTTTAATGTGAATAGGGTTACTGTGCAATCCATGTCAAATTAATGTTTTTTTGTATTTCCTTTAGACCTTCATTGCCACCTTCAAAGCAGGCCAATAAGAATTTAATACTGAAAGCAATCTCTGAAGCACAGGAATCAGTTACAAAAACGACCAATTTTTCCACTGGTAATTACAATTGATTTTGCTTGTGCCAATCTGTAATATTTCCAAACTGTTGTATAAATCCAAGCTGAAGAAAGCACTTAGAGATAAGACAGAATGCTAAATAGCAAGTCAGTTATACATGAGGGATTTACCATGTCCTGTTTCATTGCACTGATGTTCAGTGATCAATTATGAAAACATAAACGAGGGAGAGAAGTGGTATTTAAAACATATTAATCAAGACAGTATGTTTGTGAAGTGTATAGATACTAAGTGGAAGTGCCAGAGTATTCTGAAGTCAGTAATTGCCAAGGGGGAATTAATCAATAAGCCAGGTGGTTGGTTTGAGCTATTTACTTGATCTCTTTTGCCTTTCTTCACTCTCCTTCTTTCTGAGAGGGGAGGAGAAAAAAGCCAAACAGCAAAAAAATGAAAATACACTGGATATAGGTAATAGAAGTGCAAAATAATGAGGAACAAAGGGATTGATGTGTATCAGGTTATGTTGGTAAGTGTCAGGATGTGTATAATGATGTATGATTTTCCTTTAACAGCAAGGCTGCAATTTCAGTTCAGTGATGTTAGTTGCAGTTGACACAGCAGTTGAGCAGGGTGTAGGCATTCAGTTCTCCTTGCTAGGAGAGACTTCTGAAGAAGGGCAAATCCAGCTGTTGTCACATGCGTTCATTTCACTGGGTGTTGATAAATCCACACGTTGCACCTTGCCAGGGAAGGAACATTCACTAAACTGCTTAAACCATGAATTTTATACCATCTGAAGTCTCTTGCCTGTTATCGCTCAGATTTTGCAAACTGTAAGAAAGAGTACTTTGAGGTGATGCAGGAAGCTCTTCCCTGTGTACAAAGCAGTATGACAGGAAATGAGACATAGCTAGAAAAGTCTAAATTAATTAAAATTATTGATCTTTTTAGTAGTGGTGATCTCGTAGTTTGACTTACCAACACGAGACTATTACGGTGGAGAGACCAGAAGGCACCACTTTGTTGTTTAATAAAAACAGATTTGTGAATCTGAAGTATCATGCAGGTTCTTCCACTTCAGAAGTAATATTTAACATATTTTTTGAAGTATTTTTAATGGAATATGGGAGTAAGGGATTTTAAAACACATAGGTAAAACAAAACAGTAAATTCATAAATACTGAATCGAGTACTTGAGTGGTACCTTTTAGTTGTTTGTGTCAGAGGTTAAATGCTGTTCTGATACTCTGCCAAGGGAAGAGTTTAGCTTCTCACAATCAGATCTGACAGTCTTAGCAGAAACCAAGTAAAGAAGTCAGCCTGTTGTCCTGATAACCCCAAATTCCAAGCTACAACTATCTGTACAGAGATTTAGAACCATCTGAAAAGAGGTTGTAGTTTGGTCAGGGTTGATGTCTTCCCAAGTAACAAGTGGTAGGACCAGGGGAAGTGGCCTCAAGTGGTGCCTGATGGAGGTTAAGATTGGATATTAGGAAAAAGTTCTTCATGGAGAGGATGGTCAGGCATTGGAACAGGCTGTTCAGAGAAGTGGTGAAGTTACCGTTCCTGAAGGTATTTAGAACAGGTGTAGATGTGGCACTTAGGGACATGGCTTAGTGGTGCACTTGGCAGTGGTGGACTAGATTTAGAGTTGGACTTGGTGATCTTAATTTCAACCTAAGTGATTCTATTATTCTGCTGCCATTAAGTTTTGTATTCTATTTTCAAGCACTTCAGCTAGGATAGGTAGCTTCATATGAAGAGACACATTGATGGTCCATGCTTATTTATATGAAAGATGGAATGAAAAGTGATTTCAGAACTATCTGAGAGTACCACATTAATTATATGTAGAAGTGGATGAATGAGTACTTTGTTGTCACTAATTCTTCTCATGCTGTTTGTCTTACATGTTTTCTGAGGTGCCACTCACGGTGCTCTGTGCACATGCGCAAATAAGCTTGCACACTAAGAATTTTGCAGGTAGTTTAAAGGTGCTTTTTGTGGAGACAGATGCTTGGGATTTTTGTGTGTGTGTGTGTGTGTGTAGGAATTTGTGAGAGTTACTTTAGCACAATATATCTAAAAACAATACTATTGTGTGATTGGGTAGTATGTAAATGATTTGCCATTGTTTCTCTATTTAAAGTTCCACAGAAACAGACTGTTCCAGTTGCACCAAGAACTCGAATTAGCCCAGAAGAATCACAGTTAGAAGTAATTCATGTGCAAAGCAGACTGCCTGTTCTGAGTTCTCAGCTTCAAGTAGAAGAGTCAAAGGAGCAGACAGTTGAAGAAATTCAAGGTCATCTGATAATATTATTGAAGAATTTATACTAGGAGATGTCATTTTACAGGCTGAGCAGAGAAAAGGAAAGGAATGCATTTAAGTCTGCATCAAAAGTTGCATGCAGAGCTGCCCTGAAGACCATGCAGCTTTCTAAAGCATGGCTGTTAGATAGATACATGTATCCAAACACACAGAGACAACCGTAGAGGAATTAATTACTAAACAAAGAATGTTATAGCATTGTGGCATGTCACTGAGGAACAGTTTTGCATAAGCATTTACATTTGGGTAGCTTATCTTTTCCCCATCCTTTGCATATTTTTCTTAGTATCTTGTAGGAGTAATTCTGTCAGGAAGCTTAAGTGATAGTGAAGATTAACTAGAGTATTTAGAACACTTTTCCAGCATATGAAGTACTTCAAGATTCTTTCCGACACATGGTTTCCACACAAATGTTTCTAGTGTTTTATTTTTCAGTTTAAATATACGAATACTCTTATTTGCTCTTACAGGACAACTGATATCAGGCTGACTGTGCCAGCTTTGTTTTTTACATCTGTTTTGAATCTCCTAAAGGACATAGTATTTGAAGGCAGTCAAAGTGCCTTTTCAGTATGGTTTTCTTACAGAGGATGGGGCATTGTCTTTGTTAGTCACAAGGAATTGTAGAAATAAGGCAGGGGAAAAATATTTCTATAGCAAGTACTAAGTTTATACTTGCTAAGTGTGTAGATATTTAGATAATGAATAAAATTTGAGTAATATTTTTGTTATGCCATCCCATGGCCATTGTTAAGGAATGGTAAACATTCCTTATTTTAGAAAAGATTCTTGCAGTTGCTTATTCCTCATATAGATGTATTTGGAATCTTTCTGCCACCCTAAAGTAGCTTAAATTATATCTATAATATATAGAAAAAGCTAAAAAGCTTCATCAGCCTTTGAATTAATGCACAGAAAATAATAATGCTTAATATTTTCACTCTTCTGCCATTGAAATGGAAATGACAGCTTGCTTAGGAAATCTACAAAAACAAAAATAATTTTTTTTAAACCATATCTCAAATTTAGAACAGTGCTGCTCTGATTTGCTTCAGCTCTTTTAGGAAGACTGTAAAGTAGTCCCATGGTAGTTGCTTCCCTGTATGTGTGTTCTCTAAGTTGCCAACTCCTCTACAAATGAGGAGGAAGAACTTGGCCTTCATCAGTTGCTGTGCCCAAAGACCTCATTTGTACTGAGCAGTGATTATGGGAATGAGTAGTGTCTCACAGTATTTAGATTTTGTCGTGTTACTGTTCTGAAAAAACGAGGAAAAGACTCATAATAATGAGAATGGCTTTTGTTGTTAAAAGTGTGAATGTTTTTGTTGTTATTTTTTATCAATACAATTAGAGTGTGCTTCAGTTCTCTAATCTATAGTTTCATGTTGACATGCTGTAAAATATGCTTCTTGTTGCTGTTTTTTTAGGAAATGAACAAAAGGAGCTCTCTTGTCGCCTTCAGATTGATCCTATGATTGAAGATACCTTACAAGTGACTCAGGGTTAAGTCTTGTGATCTTTTTATTTTCAAATCTAATATTACTGTCCAGTGAATGTTAAGATACTCCTTTTCAACTAATTATATTAATTTCTACAATTTCCTAGTTTCTACATCTCTAAGGAATGAACACATTACGTTAATAGCTGTTCAAAGGATGAGAGATTTTGGGGGAATCCTCTCCAATGCTGCTTCAGCATAGTCATTCCACTTAGATTCCTGATCTGACCTAATATGACTTATGGCTTCTGTTGATCCACCTCTGTGGAATTAACAAGGAAGCAAAACTGTTTTCTGGAAACTACTAGGAAGAAATTAAAGTAAGGTTAGCTTATTGACCATGTAAATTGATACTAGAGATATGCTATAAGTTAAGAGTACAACTACCACCTAATGTTACTCTTTTCAATGTAATTTTTCTCCCAATGCAGATTACTGTGAGCCAGAATCTGTGGTCCACTCAGATACTCGGTCATTTATCCTGAAGAAGCCCAGGTTACCAGAGGACATGGTGCCACAGAACCAGCAACTGGGAAAGAAGGACACAGAAGCAGTGCGAGTTCACTCAGGACGTCTGATACAGACACGGTGAAAAGCTACTTCATTTAGGACAGTTACTGGTCAAGTTGCTTGTTTGTGGTCAGACTTGTGCTTTTGTCAGGAAATCATGCAAAATGGACTGACTTTGAATAGCAGAAGAAAAAAAGCAGGGGCAGAAAGCTTCCCAGAAATCCTTCTAAATGGATAATGGTCCTAATGTCAGCTGCAGCTTGAGCATGTCTTTGATTTGTAAGAAAGAAGAAGGAACTGAAAAGTACTGCTCTTTTGTTCTGATTTCTGAAATCCTAGTCAAGTAATCATTTTGCTTAAATTGCCTTTAGTTTTATATCTGTTTCACCCTTGAATTACATTTCTTAAGAAACATCTTTTAGCACATTATTGAGTGTGGTGAATCCTGGACAATGATTTAAGGCTCCTTGTTGGAGAGTTTGACCAGGAGAAGCTTAAAGTTCATGTCAGCTTCAAAAGAAGTTCCAGGTAGCAAATAGTCCTATCTGTTAAGAGTTAAAACCACTCTGAACAGCATGATGAACTTCATCACATGGGCTGCAGTGCTTGAGAAAGTGCTGGTGTTTCCTTTCTGTGAGTGGCTTTCAGCAGCCTGTGTTAATTGAAAACTGAGCAAACAAACCCAAAAGGATAACCTGGCAATATCACAGTTGAAAGCTGTAACTGCAACAGGAGAGACATAAATTTTTGAATGTGAATAGGTCAGTTTCTGACTACTTCAGTCTGAAAGTTCTAGCTCATGATGTTTTTAATATTCTGGTTTCTGTCCTCTTAAAGGCATTCTACAATTGTAGTTGCTTTTAGCCTCATTTCATAGAGAAGCAAAGTTTATCCCATTGCTGTTTGTCAAAGATGAGAACTCCACAGTACTCCAAAAACTGAGAATCACCTGTCATTCAGGAAATCCTTCAGGGGAAATGGATGGGATGGTGAAAGGCTGGAGAAAATGTATGTGAACCCTGTTTTAATGTTCCCTCTTATCCATGCTGACTACTGTCAGATACAGGACACCAGGCTAGACTGACCTTTTAGTCAGGCAGAGTGTCAAAATTCTTAGTATCAGTATTTCAGTTCTCTCATCCTAGTTCTAAAAACTTCTACACCACTGTTTCATAATGTGCTTTTCAGTAATTTTGAGGAGACACATGTTCTGTGTGTTAAAAGGCTTGTAATTCCAAGAATGATATTTGCTCTCTCTTTCTGCCTCAAAACTGCAAACTCCACAAGATTGACTGTAAATGAGCTTTTGGATCTGTCTGAGGAGAATGCATCAAACTGAGCTGTACCTGAGAGCTGTAGTTCTTATTAGTGCCTCGGGGAGATTAGAAGGCAAACTGTTAACTGGAGTGCATTACCAGTAATTACTAAAAGAAGGTCTGTTACTGCTTGGCTCTTCATTGATAAGCTTGTACTACTTTCACTGACTAGCACAGCTCACATTCATTCAAACCTCTTGAGTCAGAAAATGTAAATTTACTACATTTCTTTGTTTGATAGAGACCAGCTTGCTCATCCAGAGAAACCTGCTAGTCCCAAGTTCATTGTGACGCTGGATGGCGTGCCCAGTCCACCAGGATACCTTTCTGATCAGGAGGAGGAAGATTCATTTATAATGGAAGGATTAAAGCCAATTACCCAGCACATGTTGGCTGGCAAAGGATTAAAAGGACTTCAAGCCCAGCAGATGCAAATTGTAACCAGGCAGCTGGAGAACTGTGATGGTAATTATACTGACCAACAGGATCTGACCTTGGTGTGC
This sequence comes from Oenanthe melanoleuca, assembly GCF_029582105.1. Lineage (NCBI taxonomy): Eukaryota > Metazoa > Chordata > Aves > Passeriformes > Muscicapidae > Oenanthe > Oenanthe melanoleuca. Next base: position 43,816,689 of record NC_079339.1, read on the forward strand.
TGCTTTGGTCATGGCTACACCTCCTGGATATATAATTCTTAAGAAACCAAACTGATGGTGTTTATTCTTCAAATTAGAGCATTCTTTAGGCAGGTGAAATGTGGGAGTTCAGGGGGACCATGTTTTTAGAAGCCCTTGTCTTGGTATACTAGAACAATATGGCACATGGTAGTTCTCCACTCATCTCAGTATTGGTAAAATTTGGTTGGTTTTTCTTTTTGAAGGGGAAGTTTTTTGTTGTTGTTTTTGGGTTTTTTTTTCAAATGTTGTTGGTCTTCATTGCAGAAATCTGCCCTTCTATTTGACCTGTTATGATTTCTCCCTATGCTGATGAACAGATGTTACAGTTAACATACTGACATACCTTGAACTTATAAAAATATGTCAGATGGTATTAATGTTTCTGTCGAGGGCTGTGACACCAGAGGACCCTGTTAAGTGTAAGGTGTTGGTAGAGTCCAGTAACTAGCACCTGAATGTAGAACTTAACAGTGCATGATTTTATATGAAGGTTTCTATATTCTCTATTTCTTTTGAATAACATGGGAAATTGCTTGCTGAACCACATGTTTGAATGGTTTAGAATGCTGGCATGGTGATGAAAAACACAGATGCTACTGTCATAGGCCTGCTCAATATTTGCCTGAGGGCTGTGCTTGGATTCATGTTTTTTACGTAGCTTTCTTAAGAAAATCAAGATCTTTATTTTCTGTAGTAACAGTGTATCTAAATTTCTAAACTAAATAAAGAATACTATTTGATGCTGTACTGAGAACCCTTAAATTTCATGGATCCAGTGTAAATGTGCAATGCATTTATGAGAGCACCATAGCAGAAGATCCTGTAAGTCCACATCCTTTCAGTCCCCTGGCTGCAGAAGTATTGCACATATAAGGCAATCTTTAAGGGAATCTTGTGTATCCATGCACTTTACTAGTACAGAGAAACAGTCATTAGAGCTTCCTTGCAAATCCATGCTTTTCCATGTGTAGCCTCATACTCCTCTCCAAAGCTGTTTGGTACCGGAGAATGTTGCCAGTACAGTCCTAGCTCTATTAAGGATTCCAGTGAAGTAGCAGGGATGGGACTGAAGCTCAGACACAATCAGGTCCATGTGGAAATGGTCCATACGCGCCAGTGTGGTCCTACAGCAGGATGGCATCATTTGGCTTTAGTGTGTGTTGCAAGGAGAAGGCATAAATGAGGCTAAGGACAGAATGAAGCTGGAGCAATTTGTGTCATTTAGTAGGATGTGTCATTTAGTCATTTATCATATCTTAGCAGGATAAGAGGGGGAAGTCTAGGCAGTGCTGGAAAACTTGGAAAAGCCAAAGGTTTAGGAAGATTCAAGAAAATAAGACAACAAGAACATATATACAATTGTCTGAATTTGGAGAATTGGGTTTTACAAGCAAATAGGAGAAAGTCAAAGTTGCATGTTCCTGTAAGAGTAGTGAAGGTATGGAATGTTTCAGCTTAGAATTTCTTAAAATACTTCTTGAATTAAGGGTCTGAGTTCAGGTAACTGAAGTGTCTTAACAAATTACATAAAAGTGGCTCTTTTTCAGTATATGCCCCCAAATAATAAATCTGACTAGTGTAAAAATTGATTTTTAACTTTCATCTCTTGAAATAGTTTTCTAGAGGAAACAATATCTTGGAGAAAGGAAACATGGCTATAATTAACTCATGGCTCAGCAGAACAGTCATAACTCAGGTTCAGTTGGAGTCATTGTCTTGTCTGTTCAAGTCTTGAAATCAATTTGGATTTGCAAAGAAAACTGATTTATTTTGCTTGTAAAGTGTGCAAATTTAATCTTTTATCACCAAAAGGCAGCTGTCAGTCCAGTATTATGACTTTTGGATTTTGGTTTTGGAAATTTTCTGAAGAAAATATGATTGTACATAAACTTTTACTGTCATCACTTTTTTGATTAAGAGTGAATAGAAGAACAGTGAATTTTGATTATGCTAGATTGCTTACACCAAATTGCATATAGAGTCATAAAGGTCTCAGCTTGGGGTTGTGTTTTTTTTCTTCTTTTTACCATCCAGTGGAAATGGAAGACTTAAGTATGCTACAAAAGCAGGAGAAGGTGCTGGAGCGCTGCAAGTACTGGCCTGCCTGTAAAAATGGAGATGAATGTGTGTACCATCACCCCACATTACCTTGCAAGTGAGTAGTACAGAGCTCCTCCATTTGACATGCTATTTTGATTTTTATTCCAGTGCTGCAAACTTCTGCTCTGTGTCAGTAAATATTTCAAGGCAGCACAAACCTGTCAGGGCAGGATCAGAGCTAGATTATCACACTGTAATTCCTTCTGTTTTCCACTCCTCTCCCAAGTGTCAGAACACAGGGATGGCAGCTGCACCCTTGCAGAAGAAAGCTTTAGTTTAGAGTACAGGCTGGTGTTCCTGAGTTGCTTAAAGATGCAGGAATTAACATCTTAGAAGAATAGGCCCTCTTCTGCCAGGCCCTGTGCCGTTGACTTCTCTTCCATAAGCAGGAGCAGTCCAGAAAAACAGTGTCTGTTCCGAGGTAACTCTTACTAGATTGGGTAACTTCAGTTACTCAGACATTTGAATTATCTTATAAAATCTGGTGTAATTAAATTCAAAATAAAACTCCTCAGTGAAAACCATGTTACTTAGGGAATACTGCACCCCTCTCTGAGGAAGGTCTGATTTCACATTGCATTTGCCACTCTGTGCCACAAACTAAGAGTGACGTGTCCTGGCTGGCACCAAGGAGATTGGGGCCAAACTGCCATGAGAGTGAGGTGGTTCAGTTGATCACTGCATGAGGGAGGGTCTGCAGGAAGGCAAGCTGAGTGCAGGTGTGTGGGTGAACAGCTCGTGCACTACACTGTGTGCCCTGCTGGAGAAGGACAAGACATGCCCCAGCACCCTGATGCACCTGCTTTCTGTGATACTCTGGCTTTTGTGTGCAACAGATGATTGAGGATTTTGCTTCTTTTGACTCAATTTATTTTCCTTCAGAGTTTTCCCTAACTGCAAATTTGCTGATAAATGCCTGTTCATCCATCCCAACTGTAAATATGATGCAAAGTGCACTAAGCCAGACTGTCCTTACACTCATGCCAGTCGACGAAGCCCCCATCCATCTCCTAAACCAGGTGAGCACATCTTGTTTTCTGAGCTTTAAATTAAAGTACTGAAGGGACAACAGTATTTTTGGAAACAGAACCTTACAGTGATGAAAAATTATTTTTTTGCTTGAGTTGACCTAATTTTCTTACAACTCTTAATGCAAGATGAAGAATAATAATCCAGTGTTACTGCAAAAACTGTTACCAGAAAAATCCCCTAATGCTTTTATGCAAGAGTCCATTTGAAGGCTGTGCAAGGCCAAGGTGGTGACTTGCACAAGTTGTTGGTTTCTCTGAAGGGATTAGCCAGCACTGCAGTTTTGCTCTGATTTTTTTCTTTAATTGGACACGTTGTACCAAGGGCTTGTAATACACACTGAAAACAGAGGCTTCTGCTTTTGAACATTTTTTTTTTCTTTAGTGCCAATGTAGGAGAGAAGTTGGTGTGATGATGAGAGGACTTTTGGGGTGAGGTTACTCAGTGAAGGCAGTAGCTGTGTTTGGTATGGGCGGGTGTTGCTGAGCATTTGAACCATGCCAAGGTGCAGGGCCTTTACTGCATGATCTTTTGGAAGTAATTTAGCCCCTAGTCACAGTTCAATGCAGTTTTGTTACCTTGCCAGAAACCCAAGTACAATGTGCTTGTCTCCCATATCATTCCCAGCAGCTCCTCTGTATTCCTGGAAAGTGCAGTGCCTGCACTTCTCAGTCCTGTCAGTTGAAACTCTTACAGGCTTGCTGCTGTCTAAATTTAACATTTGAGATTCTCTGCCTACCAGAATCTCTATATAATTTGTTGGAAGTTTTGCCTTGACCATGGTACTTCTTGCCCTGAAATGGTGAAGAAACTTATTAAATGATTACCTGATAGCCTTGTTCTGCTCCAGGATCCACTAACTGCATTGGGAAATGCTGTCTATATTTCCTGCTGTACTTTAGTGTATTATAAAATGGAATTTCTAGCAGAAGGATTTATATATTTAAGGTTGTGTGGAGCTGTCTTAAAAAGGCAATTTATTCTGATCCAGACTTATTTCCTGTTCTTTTTGTTTCTGCTATTAGCACCCCTGCCCACACTGTCCATATCCTCCAGTAGTCCGCTGTGTAAGTTTTTTCCAGCTTGTAAGAAAATGGAGTGTCCATTTTACCACCCAAAAGTAAGATATATATCCTATCTTCCTTCCTTTCTAAAAAGAGACATGAAACATGCTGCTTTGGGACAGGAAATGTTACTAGAATTTGACGTTTTTTGCTTTTACTGTTCACATTTTAACTTTGCCTTATAAGCAGAATAAAGAATTTGGAAAATTATACTTTTTAATTTATCTTTCTACCAAATGCTGCTGGGACACTTCAAGCAGGCCATATGTCTTACCCAGCCAGGATGTTGAAGGCAGAGAGGAGCCTTTTGGAAAGGAGTATGTCTCAAGAATCTTGACTCTTCCTTCAGATATGCTGCAGCATACAAAAACTTTAAAGATTTCCCAGTTACCCTAAAATGTATTAATGTAGTCTATATAATACAGGAGTCTGTTACTTGGGTACTTCTATAGAATTGTGTCCCTGCATCTAATGCCAGGAAGTTTAGTGCTTTTTCAAGCCCTAATAATGCCAAAATACCTGTGCTTAGATTTTATTAGCCAGATAATCTGGCTTTTGTCCTCCCTCAGGTAATGCCATGTCATGCTCCCAACTGGTATACAAAGATCAATTCAAACTAAACTCTGTAAACTCTTGCAAGCAAAGGAATTTCCACAAGACAGTGCAGTGGCAGTTTTGGAGCATGAAATTCCTAGTTGGTACTTTTTAAAAAGGATTTTTTTGTTACTGGGTCGAGCTGGTTGCACTGGTGGAGGGGAGTGTTGGCTCAGTTGTGGGTGGGATGTGTCACACAGCAATGCAAGGGTAGAGTGCAGCTCAGCATGTTCAGGAGTTCAGGCAGCCAGCACTGAGCAGCCTTTTCTGAAACACTTTTGCCTTTAGCATTGTAGGTTTAATACACAATGTACAAGACCAGACTGCACTTTCTACCATCCCACTGTTGCTGTACCTCCACGCCACGCCTTGAAATGGACTCGAAGTCAAATCAGGTGAGAAACACTCTAAATCCAACCAAGAAAAAATAAAAAGTGTTGTGACATTACTAATGTAGTTTTACTTGCAGAAGTAACATGTGTAGGGGGAACAACAAAGATAGATGAAGAGAGATACCCCTTATGGGCAGCTTTCTTTTAAGGACAACTCTGTGCTGTTGTTTGGTAGTATTTGTATAAACATTAGCTAATGTGGTGCAACCTTGATAAACAAGTGCCCTGCAGCTGGGATAGGGCAGAGTCACTGGAATCCTGACCTGGACAGGTGGTGTTTTCTGAGTTGTATTTGAATAAGTCTGAAAACCCTTTTACCCATTGTTTTATCATGTGTCTAAGCTGTCTTTTCCACATTAGATTCAGCTGTTTCTTTGAGTGTTTCTGAAAGGGCAGCTCCTTCTTGTCATCCACCCTTGATTTCATAACCCAGTAGCAAACTTCCCAAAGCTGCAGCTCTGGGCCTGCCTCAACACAAATATGATTTAATGATCTTTTCACTCCAACTACTCCCCTCTGCAAAGGTTTTAGACATTACAGGGGTAGGGCACAGAGCAGTTCTCAAATCATCTTTACAGAGGGGTAGAATTGTTCCTTATGGAATTGTTTTTTTCTTCTTCCTCAGTGAATGAATATGATACAAACTGAGACTGAGCTTTGCCTCCTCGGGACAGTAGAGGAGAGGAAGATTAACTACCAGGACACAGGATGCTAGGAAAGACTCATACATTTTGGATTTTGAATATACATTGTTTTCATAAAACGAGGTTGACTGCATACTTGAAATGTCTCTAATTTTCCAAGTTTGTAAGTTTGGGCAATTTTGCATTTTTTTTACACTGTAATAAAAAACATATGTGTAAGAAAAGTTTTACTTTAAAATTCCATTAAAAACCTTCAAAGCACATGTTGTGTTTGGGTAATGTTTCTTGTGTAAGAGTTGGTGTGTTGAAGAAGTATGGCAGCAGAAGTGCTTAGAAAGCTTATTCCTGTGTTGGGATCATAGTGGAAGTACTTTTTGTCCAGCAAGTGTTTGGTACAGTGCACATGGCTGCACTGCTGTCCCAGCACCCAGGGACTGAGCTCTCCACCCCAGCACAGGCACAAAGCAAATTCTTTGTCTTTTGGGTGTTGTTCCAGTGCAGTGGTTGTCACAGTCCTTCTGCTTTCTAAAATAGGGAAAAAAACACAAGGGAAACAAACTGCTTCAGAAGCCAGAACAATTAAAGAATTACAGATACTGTTCTCCACTTAAAAAGCCTATGAACTACCACTTCACTTGAAAATAGATACTCTGAGATGTTTCCATTTATACCAAGAAGAAAGTAAGTACTGCTGAACTTCCTTCTAAGGAATTTTTTTTGCCTATTGGGCACACTGTGGTTTTCTCCTTCAAGAGGGTTCCTGTGACTTAAATGTACACACATAGGCATAAATATGGTAAAGTGATATTAAAATGATGAAAAGTGTTGAACAGTAACATAAATGCACTTTTTTATTAAATATTTTTTATATTTTGGGGAACTACATTTTCACAAAAATATACAAAAGAATTTCTTTTTACAAATATTTACATTCAATATCAGAAAACAATGATAGCTACATATTTTAAACTTAAATTTGACAAATATAGTCTTGAATTCTGAAACTTAACACTCCAGGAAAAGTATTTTTAATTTTTTTTTAAATAAAGTACTCAAAGTTCATATTCAAATTTAAAAAAATCTTAATTAATGCAAAAATCTGACATTTAATTTTTATATATATATATATATATATATAACTTTAAATAAACATACAACATTGTTACAGGAATTAGATGTTCATGGTGGAAACCAAAATGGAGTACACTTAAACCCATAATCCTTATTACAGTAATATATGACCATACCTTTGGACTAGTTTAAAATACCTTTTTTTTTTTTTTTTTTTTTTTTTGTTAAAGCAAGAGGGATTATCTGACACACTCCATAATGAAACAACAAATCTGAACAGACAACTGCATTTTAAGCTTAAAGAACTACAGTAAAATATTTTTGTAAGGTGACCTGACAGGGGACTGGAAAGGAGTGGAGAGGATGTGCTCTAGTGTTGCACAGAGCATTGCTGGAATGGGTTTCCAGATGAAAGACTGCAAAGAACGTTTTTCTACAGAATTTCCCAATGCCTTCATTAGCTGTCCCTTGCAGAAATAGCTGCCACCATGAAGCTATTTTCCATGTGAGATGAGGAGACAAGAATTTGTAAGGGCAGCAGAAGACCAGGACCATCTCCATTGCTGCATTTCCACTGCTGTGCTGGGCTGTCACTGCACAGTGTTCAGCCTGAGAAAAGTTTTTCCTCTGCTAAAAACGGTGAACAACCAAGCTACTAAGCTAAAAGTGCATTTTTTAAAAAAAGGAAATTGTTCTAATGCATTTACTTAGTTGGTTATATTTTCAAGTTATAACTTTGGGCTTGAGTGTATTCTAATAGAGAATTTGCATTAAAAATGCCTTGACCTGCTTCACAAATCCGTAAGGCAGCTTTTCCATTGCTTTATGCTGTATACCCATAATTAAAAAGCAGAAATGAAGCTAATTACCAGATACTGCTTTTAAAAAAAAATCAAACTATTTTGCACCTGAAGCCACAACACCATGGTACATAGTAGCAAGAAAAGGAAAAATAGACCAGAAATGTATAAAGTACTACCCAACAGCACCAACATTTCACAAAATACAGGAAACCATTTTTATTTCATGCAATGTGTCTGTGTTCATGCCTGGAGTTCCTTTAGAAAGGATATTTACTGTATTCCAAAAGAATACAGTATAGCACATGTCCTGGGTGCAACTGGTGGCTGAAAAAATAATACTACCACTTCCAGCTCCATTGCATGGAAGATCCCCACCCCCCACTTCTCCTCCATCTCAAGAATTTGCAACAAAGGTAATAGAAAATTAATTTTCAGCTACAGAATGCTTGGGATTGGCTTTGCATTACAAATGACCACAATAACAACAAAGCTGTGATTAAAGTTGGCCCTCTCAGCCACTGCATTGCAAAAATAAACTTACTTGGTGGCTGGGAGGGGGGGCTGGGAACTGGAATAGGGGTTTCTGTGGGAAGGAGGAAGAGTACTAAGAGCCAAAGCTAATGAAAGAATAATGGAAGATATTACATGAAAATGTGTTTTTGTTTTCCCTAAAGGCTTACAATCCTGCAGAGGACTGAATCTAAAATACCCCTCTACTGCAGCCCTTTTTCAGAACCCACCAATGCAATGCTTGTTGCAATAATTTGCATTTTGTCCTTATGGCCTCACCTTCTGCCTCAGCCCCACTGAGAGCAGCTGAAGGCAGTGCCAGCTTTAGGAGCTCTGCAGCACCACACACAATGGGACAGTGCAATTGTTTCTTCATCTCAGAAAACTGGTAAAGCACAACTGGCCTTAATCCTCTTTTGAAACACCCTTTATGTGGGGGCCACGTAGCAGTTTAGTGGATACAACCTGCTTTCCTTTACAAACAGTGTGAGTCACATGGATCTTCACATCACTAGAACAGACATGACAATACTTTGGGGATATCGTTAAAAAAAACCAAAACATTTGAGGTTCTTTTGTTTTGGAATCTTTCTGTTTTTCAATAAGCTCTCAAATGACATCAGTGCCCAAACTAAACAAGATACACACTGCTAAGGGCAAAATCACTTTGCAGGGTCTTGAAGGTATCCCACAAACAGCAAAAGAAATTAAGGAAACATCTATTTTGGCTTATGGAAGAGAAATCCAAACATACCAAGCAACATCCTGCCAAGCAACATCCTGCCTCTCAAAATCAACTGCCCTCTAGCAGGTGGAGAAGGATCAATCCAGCTATTCATGCATAAATTTTGTGTTTCTTACAAAGAGTTTTTACAAGTAAAAGTCCAGTTGTCTAACCAGCACCTATAATGCATTTGGATTTTTTTTTACCTAAAGTTTACCATAGTTATTTCCTAGTTTAGTAATGGTTTACTATGGGATAAAACCAAGAACTTTATACTGATTTATTTCCACTCAGATGTATTTGTTGGATCTAATCACATTCACCTGACTTTCTTTATATTTGAAGGCCCATGGGATGGAACCGTTAAGGAAAATTTGGCTTGAGTAGGATCTCTACTGCCCTCTGCAGATTCCTCTCACTGTCACACCTCGAGTCAAATGTAATAGAGCACTCAGCTTTCATATTTGTCATCTTAAATGTTGTGAATGCCTGGGAACAGAATCAAGAACTGCTGCATAGGAAAGAAATGAGAGGCAGTAATTGCAACAGCTTGGTTAGGAGGAGTTTTCTGAAGTGTAGTATTTCTTTGGTTTAATATTTTTTGTTTGAAGAACATTTTCAGAAGAGGCCTGTTAAAACAATCCATGTTTGGTCTAGGTGGAAAGATAAGTAGCCTTTTAAAATACATGCTTTAACTCTTTTGCCTGAGCTCTCAGTACTACAGAGCACTTCTGTCTTTATAACACTTTTTTTTGTTCCACTGCAGCTGTGGGTAACCTGCTGCACCTCAGCTCTAAACAGGTGTCCCACAGGTATGGGAGTGGAGACAGCAGAGAGTGGGAGTGGCTGCATCTTCCCAAAACCAGAGCAACCAAAGTTACCTGCAGCCTTTCCTTGAGCACTCTGCTGCTCTCCAGTCCTTACACTTGCCAAGCAGCCACTGAATGCTTCCCACTTGAAACAAGATGTTTGCCATTCCTTTGCCTATTTTTGAGTGTCCCCTTCTCTCCTTTCCTTTCTTCTACCTTTTCTCCATGTTTCCTGTTACTGCTTCCTCCACACTTTGTTCCATAATTCAAAAAAAATGAGGAAATTATAAGCATTATAGAAATTAGAATTGCCTACTCTCATCATGCAAAGACCTTACACCTTTTGTTGTTTTGTTTTAAACAGAAGGGTGCAAAAGAGAACACGTTCAATGCTTTTTTTCCTCATCCTTTCCAAAAAAGTAGTGAATGGGTTGGATTGCTGATCTCACAGTTAACACAAAAACAGATCAAGGTATCAAGGTTTTGACTGGTTTGCTAATAGTTGAGAAAAGAATGGTGAGTGTTAACCTGTTCTAGCATCAAATAGACTGAGAAAACCACCTAGTACTTCTTAGATGCAAATGATTTTGGCAAGGAAACCTATTGTGGCTTTTATGCATATCAGACACCTAAAACTATTTTATTTTTATTTCTAAAATGAGATATGCAGAGCTCAAGTCTGAAGTCAAAGTTAAGTGAAGAGCAGAAGCCAGGCCCAACAAAATAAATGGGCTTGGTGTAATCACCCAACAGTGAGTGGTATGAAGGATGACAGCAGGCTTTGGCAAGCACATGGATCTATCCACATGAGCAGAAATCAAATGCTGCTAAAAATTTTAGGAAAACAGAGCACGGGAGCATAAAAAACCAATGAGAACAAAAAAGCATACAAATGCAATGCAGCTAGGGGTGTTTACATCACTGATGTGGCAATTAATTTTGTGATTTGCAGTCTTATTTCCCCTTCTGTAGAGTCTAGAGGATGCTCCACTTTTTCCAAAACATGGACAAGATGACATCTGCCTATAGCTTATGTTAACAGAATTTTTTAAAAAACACTTTCAGGATTAAGGCTGGTCACATCTCTGACAGTGATAATGAAATAGGGAACCTGTCACCTTGTCTAATTAAATGCTGTATTTGAAGCCAAGACCCTTTGCTAGTGCCACTCTGACACCTTGCCCAGCACATCCAGCCCAGGCTCTGGGCAGGATCCTGGGGCAGGGGAGGTGCTGCAGGCCAGTGCTTGGGGTGGCTCAGGGGTGCTGGGTCTCCTGGCAAACAGTGGGGCTGAGGTGGCTCAGGCAGCAGCTGAGAGAACTGGATCATGGTTTCAAACTAAGCCACTCCTGAATGCTATCAAAGTCCTGCCCTTGGTACTGAAGTCCTTTATTTTGGTCTTGTTTTAGACTGAGGAGTTGTCTCACCTGCAGTGGACCTGCTTTCTGATGGCACGATTCCAGGTTAGCATTAAGCTGACTGGTAGAAAGTTCAGTTATGCTGAAATGAATCTTGCTAACACTGAAATCCTGATACAGAGCCAAGTCAGAAGTTGCTCGGAATGTTTTTCCTCAGCTGTCACCAAGTGATAAAATAGCCTTAATCTTCTGAAATACTATCCTTTAGTTTCACAGCATTTCTTACTTTCCCCAGCAAAATAAGAAAGTCATATATGCTGACTACCTTCTTGAGATTAAAAAATGAATAAATAAATAAATAAAAATTCAAGTGGAAATGATTCTACCTATTTGGCTAATTTGCTCTCTCTGACCTAATTTCCAACTGTGTTCCTCAGCTCCTGCTTCATGGCAACTTTCAGTTCTAAATGTATTTCTTTTTATATTTTGTTGCTCCTAGGAGCTGGATTTTCCTTATTCTCTTTTTTCTAAGTATGCTTCTTAGCTTTCAAGGGCATGCTTGTTTTATTAAGTGAAATGTTATTTTATTTTTACTCAGTTCTCTAGTAAATTTCTTTTATTACCAAAAATATTGCTAACTAAAGATTCCAAAGATGTATGTTTGCTGCTGACCAAGAAGAAGCTACAGAAAAAAATCATCCACTATGACTAATTAAATTATACAAAGAATTTTTGCCTCCCCCTCCCTGGTGCTGTATAACCCCAGGAGAGGTGTTCTCCAGCTTCAGGCACAGCTCTCCTGATCTCAGTTCTCTCTGATGCTTCTTCCCTGACCTATCCTACAGGGCTCTGTCATCCTCTAATTTCTCTGTGGAGCATCCAGCCTTGAGCTCCCACTGCCTGTTCCCATGAACACATGCTTCAAGCATGGGTGGCAACAATTAGCAAGTTACTACAGTAGCATTTAATGTAAACAGCAAATGAGGCACAGTAGCAAGCACCATCACAGACAAAAAGACCAAAAACACCATGAAGCTGCCAGCTCGGACCATGCTGACAGCCAGCACTTCACTTCAGCAGAGAATCACAGCTGCATTATGCTCCAAACTGCAACTGAGGCTCTGCTCACTCTTCTCCTCAACATTTGTGATCATTCCCAGCTGGCTGCCCCCATTTTACCTGGCAAACCAGAGCAGTTTCACCAGGGAAAATACTGCCTGCCAATATGGGCTGCCAGAGGAGGAACAGTGCTGGCAGTTCAGTTTCTAAAGAGCTCCTCAGCTTCCAGCTCCCATCCCAGCCCTTTACAGGAGTGTTGAGGTTTGGAAGGGAGGAAGAAGCAGGGAGCCCTCAGCCCAGTCCCTCCCACCCCTTTTTGCTCATCCTTCAGCTCTGGTGTGGCCTTTGGGATCCCTCAGGGGAAAAGCACCAATGGACTATTATCAGTGGAGAGGCACAGCATTAATGAAGGGAGTGGGGGGAGGGAGGAAAAGAGAAGAGGATCAGTGACAGGGATTTGAGGAACAAACCCTCTTGATCCACGTACCTCCTTCACTGGATGAAGGCTACAGAAGAGCTCACAGAGCCTAGGATTTTGTGGAGAAAACTCAGAGACAGAAAAATATGGACTTTGATCTGGCAGTCTGAGTAGGACAGACTTAAGAGTGAGCTCTTAACACTCATCCATCTTGATCCAATGAAAGGCAACTTTAAAACAGAGGCAAGACAAATCTTACTTCAAGCCCAAAAGTCCTGCACAGATGTGTTTAATAAGGGATAGAATCACAGCCATCAAAGAGCACATTGCAAACCATTTCTCTGGTAAAGAGAAGATATAAACACCAGAGACTGATTTTCATGTACAACAGACAGGAAACAAGGTTATGAGATACATGAGGTCTAATCACAACTCTCATATGCAATTTCCCTAAACTCAAAAATATTACTAGCAAGAATGTACAGCCTGTACACTCATGACCAAATTCTCAGAGTTTTTGCTCCTGTAGAATAGCAGCTGCATGACTGGCATGACTTTAAGAACCATCATGCTGAGAAACCTGATAACTGTTTAGTTCATCAACTTCTTTAAAATAAATATTTGTTATAGTTTGATATACAAAATATATTCCCTAAGACAGTTGGGTAACTAGTTTTGTATAGCACATAACAAGGAGAGCACAGAAGTTTGGCTCTGTAACTTTTCTCCTCCTTCTCTTCTGCCTGCAAGCCCTCCCATTCCCTCTGTAACCAACACACACACAAGATGATGACACGAAAAGATGAGGTTTATTTCTTTTTCATCTGGCATAAGAAAATGCAAGAGATGAAAAATACTAAAGCCTGCTGACTGACCTAAACAAGTGCCACTGTCAAAGCAATGCTGGCTTACACAGAAAGAGAGCTTTCTGTTCCCAGCAGAATGCCACAATGAGGGCAGTGCTGATAACTAGTGATTTTCGATGCCTGCTATATTGCATGAAAATTAACTGTCTGTAATCTTCTCTGTGACATGATTTAGACAAACAGCTGACAAAATCTTCCTCACTTGTACCCAAAACACAGCTTTGTTCGGGATTTTATTATCACTGAAATGTTTTTCCAACCTAGAACCTCACTTATGTTGCAGGATAGAATAAATGCTCGAGGTGACAGCAGGTCCATTCAAAGAAGCAGATGATTGGACATTTTTTACAATCAGAAGAGAAATCTGAATAGAGACATCTCCCAGCTAGTCCTAACTCTATTAAAAAGTTCAAATGTATAAAATATAATGTTCAGAAAGTTCTCTCTGAATCTCCCCTATGATGCTGAGAAAATAAAATCAATTCATATTGCTCTGAAATTCTATTTTTGCCACTGCTGACATCCCAAACTTTATCAACAAGAAGACTACAAAATCCTCACCCTGGTCCTCATTTCCAGCAGACAGGCTCACAGCCCAGTCAAGTAACACAGCAATAATCTCTCTTCCACTGAGAATACTTTTATTCACAAGGCAAAAATTGGAGTTAGACTTTTAGGTAGTGGGCAAGGCACTCGCAAAGTGAGCAAATCTATTTTTGCTCATAGAACTAATTTAATGTTTAAGTGCAACAAAAACACTAAATTAGCCATGAAGATCATGCATATCCAACGGCTTTCACCAGACATGACTGTGACCCAGGCCTCTAAATACAGAAATATTTCAGTCATAAGGAATCAACTCTACTCTTTTCTGCTTCATCAGATATGATTTTTCCTTTTGACCAGCCATAGAAATATAATTTCCATTATAATAATTAAACATTTATTAAAATACTATATATTTAAGAGTTAATATATGGTCTCTCTCAGTAATAAAATATGGAATACTCTTTTTATCTATGCTATTTAGACCTCAAAACTTTAAAGGAAAAACATTCATGCTGAAAATAGATCAATGTACAGCACTAGGTCAGAAATAGCATCTCTTGATTAAAACCCCAAGAACTTGCTGTGAAACTGTACATTGATTAACAATTCACTTTTTCCTTTTATCCACATATTTTGTTTTTAGCATCTGGCAGTGAGTGGAATACAAACCCACATTATCTGACACCAAAGCAAACCTAGCAGCCTCAGTGTGCTTGTGACAGTCCATCCTCCTGGCAGGTCCTGCCTTTCAGAGACAGATTGCTCTGTGTCTTGGGTCATTTCTTACACATGCAGGGCACAGCAGAATGTCACATTGCAATCCTGGGTATTTCATGCCTGGTACTTCATGCAGTTTCCTCTTTGCAAGTCTCCATGTCTCTCTCAATGAGGCATATGCACACACTTCCAAACAAATAAGCTGTGTTTTCAAAAAGATATTAATTATGAGATATAGAAGACTACAGTGTTGTTCAAAGAAATGGCTAGCACAGCCAAAAGAAATTCCCATTAAAAGCATGATGTTCTGAATATTCACATGAGCATTTTAACTTGTTAAATATCAGCTGTTCAGATATTTGGGATATTTATTCTGTCACAATCATACTCTTCTCTATGTACAAACAGGAAAGCAAGCACACAGATGAAAGGCTGAAGGCTGAACTTGAACATTGTGGTGGACTGGCCATATCCAGTGGTGTGCAGATTCTGACAGGAATGGCAAGGGCACCTACCTGCAGTCGTCCCCTCCAGCACTGACCACGTATCTGTCTCCACTTGTGAACCGAATATTAGTTAAGTGGGCAGAGTGACCTAAAAATCGTTTGTGTTTTGCCTGAAAAAAACCCCAAACAACAGAATGAGTCTAAATATTCTGCACCCTCCTAAATCAAAAAAGGTGAGCATGTTTTTATCTACCTTTTTAATGCATCACACATTTATAATGTGCAAAAGTTAAATAGGTTATCAAATGTGAAAGATCTCCTGAAGGAGAACTACTGTTGAACTGCAATGCAGATTAAATTGTCAGCCAATAAGACAGCACTTGCAAATTGGAAAGAATGCTCAAGCTAATGCAATAATATTAAATGCATCTTGTCACATGACTAACTTCCAAGTTTTGTATAAAATTCCTCATACTGAAAAAAAAATTTTCATTGAAATTGTGGGAGCAGTTTACCCTGTGCAGTCTAAAATCTTGAAAATTAACAGTGAAAACAAATTTTAAAAACATTATAAATTAAAATTATAAAAATCTAAATTATAAAAATTTAATTAACAGTGTTAGTGAAAAATCTGTAAACTCTTCATCCATGAAGATACACAGATGGGGCTAAAATCACCAGCTATCTTCCTCATCTGTCGAATGGATCAGAGATGTGGAAATTCTAAGGGCTTTGAACTTTTCATTAGGCAGGCACCATGCAATATTAACACATACAAAAGGTTATTGCAAGGGCTCTTGCACAAAGTGGTAGAGAAATTCTGATGTGCAGCATGCATATGAGACTATGGAGCTAAGGAGGTATTAACAAGCTTCAAATTTAGAGAAGAAAATATTTCCATCATATATCTTCTAGAGAAACAAGACAAGATCCTAATATCAACAGTACTTGTTTTGTAACCATGCAAAAACAAGTTCTTACAAATTTTTCAGGACATGGAAAGTCAAAGAGTTTGACCATGCCAAAATCATCGCCTGTGACGAGGTTGATTCCCGAGTGAGAGACACAAGCACAGTTCACATCAGCTTTTTCAGCATGCCTGGACCAGATTCCAATTACTTCATCCCCTAGAACACTGAAACAGAAGACCAAAAATTCTTTTGAAAACCACTGCAAAAACGAGAGTCAGGAAATAGGAAGCAGATCTCATATTCTAACTGGTTCTATAAAAATGCAATGTTTACATCTTATTTTCACACATGTACACTTTATATAGCTTTTATTCTGTAATTAATTTTTGAGTCATTCCATAACTGCCCCTGCAAATGATTCAGTGACAGAATTCCCAGAATAACGTGGCCCACAGCAATGTGAGAGAACCAGAGGTGAAATCAACAGTACTACTATAGTCCAGTGAGGCATTTGCAAAAAAAAAGAAAAAACAAAACAAAACAAAATAATAAAAAAAGGACAATTAGAAATAGAACCCCATAGCATAAGCCTTAGATGAATAAGCTTCAGCTTTTGAAAAACAAAAACTTTAATATTCTCTATTGCATATAACTGTCCTGTTGATTCTGTAGTGTTTTCATATAAATCTAAAGAAAAGTTTCTCTAAGTTCAATGAAGATTCTTCATCATAATCAGAGAGAGAAAAACTGTCCCGCCCTGCCCTGGAAACATAATTATTTTAAGTTCAGAAAACTTCCTTTGCAAAGCCTTGTAAAAGCAGGCAACAGAGACTGAAAAAAGGCAGAAAGTCAGATTTTCACAGAATAGAAAACAAATTATTTAACTGCAAAATAAAAATAAAATATGGTATTAAATTTAATGTAATATCTTGAAAGAAATATAATAACTTTAAGCTGTTTAAAAGTACTTTTGTATGCCTTCTAATATGCAAATGTTAATAGCAACTTCTACAGATACCATTAGTGTGGTACTGTAAATAAACTTGAATTACCCTAGTAATGTATTGCCTTTTCATGTTTTGATCTGTTTTAACTGGCCTTGTACTCTCATCACTATGTTGAAAATAATAGTGCACTATTCCAGATAATTTGCAAGAGTGCAATGAAACAGATGGTGAGGCTGCTAGAGTTGTATCAAAGGACCTAGGGATACCCAGTGGGTACAAGGACACATGTGAGAGATGGGTTTTTACCAGATTCCTCCAGGGCCAAACAGCCCCTGTGTACAGAGGGAATCTGCTCTGTACTGCCTTTGCCTGTGCTGCATTGAGGGGAGCTGCTGCCAGAGAGATGGGTGTGTTAAAAGAAAATACCCAACTGAAGGGATTAAATATGCTTTTAAACAGTAGGTGCTTCTCCTGGAAGTTCCAGGTGTTTTAAGAGGTGTAAATACATGAACCACTTACCTTGTCCAAGTAGCCCAAGTTATTCTGTCAATCACAGCCTGGTCCACAAGCTGCTTTCCTGAAGGCACTTCATACACTTGCCTTTTGTAAGACCCCGTAGAGACCTTGGAGGTGATCACAGAGAATTTACAATACATTAACTTGTTTCAAAAGATCAAAGTGCAATCCAAGAGCGCCTTGAAAAGCATTTTTGTGACAGTTACTTTTTACTCCATAAAGTAACTTAGCTATTAACAAAACTTAGACCTGAAGTTGAAAATTCTCAAAAATCTATACAAGGATAAAGCAATAGTGAGAAAGCATAAGAGAACTTAAAATTTAAATATCTAATTCATAAAAAATAACTGAAGCAACTCACATTCTGCATGTATGTGTTAGTGTGTGACTATATAAAAGTAAGGCAAAATAAATTCCTCTCTTTAAAACTGACACAAAGGTGTTCCTCATGGGCTGTAAATATTGATTTGATAATGAGAGCAGCTTATTTTTCCTCTCAGATGCAAGTAAAATATAGAAAGCATATTATATTTACTTTATTTTTATTTAAGAAATACCTTAAGCCCTCCTATAATTGGAAGTTGCAACACCATGATTTTGGTGCTGCTCCACAAAGTCGAGCACTAAAAAGACATGTAATGCCATCTTGCTGGTGAGAGAGATGGAGAATTCATCTAACCCCAGGCCCTGCAGAATAACAGACTGTAGTCCTTCCTCTTTTTACACAGCCCATCTGCATCAGAGTTAAAAAGGCAGGGAGACACATCACAGGAGGTTTGAAATCTGTCTCATTTCTTTGCTTATTTTCTGTACTTGATCTCCAGGAAAACTCTGCAAAACTAAAGGCATCCATTTACCACTACAACAAAGTCTAATGACAGCAACATACTCCAACACTTAGTTACAAAACTTAGAAATGGTCAAAGGAGAATACTTGCAGAGTGTCTGTCATGAGTATGTTTTCCATTCAGTACCTTGACCAATTAAGGACTGATACCTGGAGATAGGAGCTATCAGCAGAGAAGTCCATCTGGATCACAAAACTTGGGATATCTTTGCAATAGCTGATTCGATTTAGTGTGGGTCCCAGAGTCAGATCATAAAAATCCACTGCATTCTCACTGGAACCCACTGCTAGGTAACGAGAATCTGGGCTAAACCTGAACAGATAGAAGGGTTCCATTAACACAAGTTGGCACTTACAACAGCATGTAATATATGAGAAGTACAGAAATTTGCATTTCAATCAAGTCCTATCAGAACTGGAGGGAGGCAGATTATTCAGTCTGCTAAACAAAATAACTTTTGAAATTAGATTTTCAGGGAATGCATATCCAGCAAAAGGTGGCAATAGTTTTGGTACAGATTACACATATAAGTAAACTGGAAACATCTCTTGAATAACTCTGTTCATTATCTGGTTTCATGGTCTATCTCATGGTCTAACTCACAAGGTTAAAAACTGGAAAAACTGAAGTGCTCTAACTGAAGAAAAGCCAGAACTTCTAGATTAAATGCACTGAAGAAAAAGATGTAAATCAAACCTTTTGTTTGCCCAATGTATCTTTGCACACTGGTTTCTTTTCTTTCTTCCAGTTTTCCTTCCTAGTCTTGAAAATCAGTAGCTTCCTGAGCTGAACAAGTCCCTCACAGCCACTTCTGTGTTACTGAGGAAGTTTCTTTATTTCTATTCTCTCTGAAACCTTGGGACAGCATTCCAAATCCAGCCACCCCCTAACTCCTAGCAGAGCTCTACTGCAAGGTCTCCTCTCTGTCCCTGCTGCCACCACGATGCCAAACAGCCACTCCCAATACCCACCCCTGGGGAACACCACTTGTCCCTGGTGTTTTGACTGAAGCTATCTCCATGTACCTCCTCTTCCTTTTTTATTCCTGGTATCAATGTAATCACACAAGCTCCACAATTCCCTCATAGATTCCAGCTCTCTCAAATACCAATGTTACTCAGAACACAGAATTATATTTTTAAAAAACAAAATATTAGAGATTTCTAGCATACTACAATAGATCACAAATTATATTTTCTGACCTGATATCTTGAATTGCTGATCTTCTGTCCCTCTTTTTCCCCCAGATTTTTAGAGAGGTCACAAGCAGGATAATAAATTCTCCATTTTTCATTCCAATAGCTACCATATCACCTTCTGGGCTGTAACAAACAGTACGAGCTGCATGTCCTAAGCTGACTTTGTTCAGCATCTTCTGTGAAAAAATAAAAACCCAGAACAGTAACTGTTAAAATTTGTGCATATTTTTAAAGTACCTTATGCTAATAGTTTGTTAACATGCTAACAGCATCAGATTGATTATTTTCAGAATACAATAAAAAAAAGTTTCAAGTATGCAACAACATCACAAATCTATTTTTATTTCCTAAACAAGTACTCTCTGACACTTACCTTTTCAGCAATATCCCAGAGTCTTACTGTGCCATCTTCTGCAGCAGAAAGGAAAAAATCTCTGGATGGATGTGTTGCTAGGCCCCAGATGGGTCCATCCATATGACCATTAATTAGAATGTTACATGCAGCATTTTTCTCTCCAACTTCAATTATTTCAGCATTTCTTGTCCCAACGAGAATTTTCCCCTTGAAAAATAGTGAAAGAATTATCTCTGATAAAAAACATTAACCTCTAATGATGAACAGTAATTAAAATATCATCTGGAGCTACAGTTCTGTCAAGAAAGTTTGCTTAAGTCAAGTTATTAAAGAATCAAAGAAAATTTATTTTTTCAACTCCTCTGATTCATTAAAGTACAAAGCTCTGTAGATAGCATGATGCTGGCTAAGTTACTGCTTGTCAGTTGATATCAGAAGTGTGAGAAGAAAATAGAAAAGAAATCCTTAAAATTAGTCTTTAATAAAAATACATATGGAGTATTATCCTAAGAAAGAATGAGATCTCACAAAGTAGATGTTTTTCTGCCACAATATCAGTTACAGACACGTTCTAGCTTAGCCTTTAATTTCAAATACAATCTATAAGAGAAAGCAGAACTAATTTATGTGATATTTAGAGATCAAGCCACAAATTATAAGCTTTATTTTACAGACAGGCAGCTTTGTTTACCTTGCCTCTGCAAACAGAGCGAACACAGTCTGTCATTTGTCCTGTCTCCAGTCTGAAGGCACGACATCTTTTCAGCTCCTGGTCCCACAGCTTGACTGCTCCTCCTTCCTTTGAACTATGGAGACATCAGGAAGAACTATGAGTGTAACAGCTGGCACAAAAAGGACAATTAATGGAGGAAAGAACCACATTATTTAATGTACTGTAGTATAAATGAGGCATTTTAGTATGTTTTAAATAGTTAGGGATTCAGTTTGACTGAACAGTTGATGTTAACATGCTGAACCTCACAGCCCAGCAAGACAAACTGATTCCAAGTCCTCACTGTTCTACTGTACAGAACAAGCTGAAAGATGGGAATGAGGGAATTTGTCTAGTCAAAAGAACAGTTAAGAATGCAAATCACCATCTTAATAATCAGACAGGCAGAGATTTTCAAATTATAGTTGAGAGAAACAGAAAAGGTATGTATTTTACTTCTGTGAAATAAATGACAGAATATTTTCACTCTTGTGAAAATGTCACTATTTTCAATGCTGTAAAATAAATTACACATATACAGCAGAAAAACCACACAAACTAATAAGTATTAATTATGCAAACACCAAGTATTTCCCTCCCACTTGCACAAAAACCCCTGGTATTTCAGTATAGAACACATTGAAATGAAAAAAGTCTCTAAAAAGAGGATAATGTTCATTGAAACAGTGATAAATCTGGCACTTCTAGTTGAGCTGGGACATGTCTTATTGTCTCCAATCTCCCCTAACAGGAACAAAAATACAATGTTCCACAATATCAAGCTACTTGTGTTACAGCTTTGATTACTGAATAATCTTACAAGGAACTTCAGAATGTTTAATCACAATTATTGATTTGTACTATTATTATTATTAAAAGAACTATAATGAACTATAAATTGATACTCCTTGCAATAGTATATTCTTTGCTTCCCACTAGCACTGTTTTGACATATGATTGGTCATTATACTCAGCAAGAAGATTTTACCAAAACAGGCTGGTGAACTGCAACTAAGGCAGAAAAAAGCATGCAGTCTTCATAAATGAAAATTTGCTTTGCATACTGTCAATACTTCATTGAGGAGATGAATTCTGAGTTCTTATTGTTACTCATTACTATTTGTTTCAGGTCAAATACTAATAATTAAAAGCCTCTGAAGCTAAGTGGTAGAGAGCACATCTTCCAAATAAATGCACAACAACATTTATAAATAGTAGAAGGAAATATTTCAAGCACAGAAGTAGGCTTTCAGTTGGGTCTGAAAAGATAAGTGGCCTGTCTCCTGCAAAATGGGGCACTATCATGTCATCAGATGGACAGTATTACAGCTGAAGCATTTTTTTTCACTAGGAAGGCACCAAAAAATTAAAATGCTTGAGGAGATATTGTGCTTTCAACCCCAGAAACAAAGAACCTTTCTGTGCCTTAGATTTGGCACAGATAGCTTGCCTCTGCCATCATAACTAAGCAGATATTTCCTTTGAAAGAAATTGTGCATCATACTGCTATAAAATTTATCATTCATGTATTCAATCACAACTTGCAAATTACTTGGGTTTACAACCTCAGTACATCTTCAGTGAAAGAAGTAACCCACAAGGACTTTTTAATGCTTAAAGCTGAATGGGTGTTAGAGCTAGAAAATCTATAAGGCCCCTTCCAACCCTAACCATTCTATGATTCTAAATTTTGGACTAAATGCTTTCTCTTATAATAATAAATGGGAGAAATAGCTGGTTGAAGCCCATATGGGGTTACCTGCACTTTAGAGGTGGTGGCTGCTCTTTTTATTAACACCTATGAGGGATCTGAAAGGTACTACTCTCCTACCTTTAATGTCTTAACTAGTGTTATGGGATGAACCCAAATAATTTTTAAAAAGCACATGTGCATGCAGAAAAAAAAAGAAAAAGGAAGACTCACGGCCTTTCTTTGCCTCCTGTAACAATCAAACCATCCCTCAGTGTGGTGTACATTGTGAAAACAGGTCCATTGTGAGCTTTGGCCACAATTCGTATCAACACATGGTCCTTCCAAACACAAACATCTCCACTGATAGTACCTGTAAATGTCAAGTTATTCTGAAAAGGGGAAAAATATACTCATCATCTGATTCTGAGTAAAGCAGGAAGAAAAACATTCAGAAATAAACACCATTAGCATTTAGAGGCTAAATTGCTTTTATTTGCTGCTGCAGAAGAGGAAAGTGTGGGAGAGGCAATAAGGACCTCTGGGACAAAACAATGAGCTATTATATTCCTTCTTGAAGTCTGAAAGATGCTTTCTTGTAGCTTGAAGAAAATCACTGCATTTCTTTTTGCAAGAAAAAAAAGCAATGACTTAAGTTTCAGTCATATGATTATCTGTGCTTTCAGCCTATCAGGTGTGCAATGTGTGGCAAAAAAAGTAGAATGCCACAGTAAGTACTGACATTCTATGCAAGCACACAAGCAGGCAATATGCACCTCCTTGCTATATATATTATGCTTGCAGTAATTTTTTTGGTTAGGTGAAGAGACTCAGATGATAATGGTAACTTTTAGTTCAAGAAGAAAACAGTTTGACTTAGAATTAAAAGCTGCCTATTCTTCACTTCTGCTTCCTGTTCTTGAAAAGTAATAAGTTTAATTACCTCTAAAATTAAAGGGCTATTTATTAGGATTCCAACAGGAACAAGTTATTGAGCAAAATGGTTAGTAACTTAGATGAATCCTCCAATTCAGTATCATGTGTAGTATTATCATGTTTCAAGTGTATCACTACACATGTGGCACAAACACTTTCCTTGACTGAAGTGGGTTGATGTCTACACCCTTTTTTTTTAAGGGGGTGTGTGTGTGGCTCTAATAAAGTAAAAGAGGATGGGAAATGAAGTCGAGAGCAGATCATCCTCACAGCAAAACCGCTGAGCTCTTTCCAACTTCTGTTTAGGGAGAGCTGAACCAGCTTCTTCTGAGACAAAATCAAGAAGAGCACTGCCAGAACTGCTCCCTACAGAAGTATGGAGAACACACCAGGTTTGGCTTTATTCAGTTTGCATGGCTTTTCACAAAACACCCCTGCATCCTCAAACCTCATACCAAACTTCAGGCCACGCAGCACACAGCCTGATTCTCACACTAAGAACCTGTCTCTCCATAAGAAAGTTCACAGAGGTTTCCCAAACCCCTGACTAATGCCTGGGCTGGGCATCAAAACCAGCTATCATTTGGAAAATACATTGTTTTTTTGTAAGACCTTCATCTAAATCAGCCAGACACCACTGTGTAAAAGAGATAGTGTAGCAAAAAAGGAAACCACAGCCCAGTTGGAATTTCAAAAATCAAAATCCGGACCAAAGAGGCAGATGATCAAACAGGACAGAAATTCAGGCAATTAAAGCAAAGGACCACTTCACAAAAGGTATCTGTGGCTTTCTGCCCAGCTGAAGAGATGAGTACTGCTCATGCAGAGCAACTCCTGACCCATCAGTGCTGTGGAACTTAGCATGATGGCCTGCACATGTCCAAATCCCCCCAAAGCAAAAGAAACCCCTACTGCAGTTGTCTAACTGTGTCCAGCATTAATGAATGCCCCAGGACAACACTGCTCTCTGATCACCCATGAGCAGAAGCACATACAGAGTACAAAACAATCACCTCCAGCTGGGCATAAAATCAGCTTCATTGCTACTGTTTGATTCCTGCACTCTAGGCTCAGTTTTGTTTTACCTGGATTAAATAACAAGCAGTGTGTTATCAGTTCAAAGCATCTATATTTATTCCTCCAGAAAACACACAAACCCATAGCCTTGTCCTTTCTGCTCTAAAGAAAGTTCTAACTAGCAGGTAAGTATTAGGAAGGCTAAGCTGAATTTAACAAAACAACTGATATACTCATTAGCAGGTAATAAAAGACTCACTGAACTGAATAAAGGCAGAAGGGCAAAGAAAGTTTGTTTTGCTGCATTTTCAGGTGTTTTGTTGAGTACGTACCGCTCCAAACGCTACAGAGAGCATCGTCTGCATGCGGGCATCTTCTATGGAGCTCAGCAGCCCTTTCTTACTGAGGAGAGCTCTTCCAGCCAGTGTCCAGAACCTTACATGTTTTACTCCCACAGAAACAAACTGTGTATCTGAATCTGGCCTGAATTCTGCTACAAATATACGCTGGTTATGACCAGCTCGGCTGGCAATTTTGGCACCTGGCAGAAAGAAAACAGACATACTGAATTTGGTGAGACAAATACACATTTCTGGTTAAAAAGTGTTGTAGTAATTTTGACCCATATGAAGATTCCTCAATTGGGATCATTAGCTGCCACTCTGAATGTCTATCAACCCTTAAGATGAGCACAGGCATGTTTTGACCAAACACCCTTCATCCAACCTAAGATTGTATAAATACACATCTGACATCGCATTCATCCCCACAGGATCTATCAGACAAGCTGTGAATGATCACTTTTTATTAACTTAATAGATGATCCTTAAAATTCAGAGAGTTACTAGTTGATCAACAGCAATCCCCAAAGAGAAAGTAAACCTCTAAGACTAAAGAATCAGGTCCACAATCTGGGCATGGTTTTGCCAGGCAGAAAGGAGATGAGGAAAGGAGCTCCAATCTCTTTAGCCTAAATCAGAAATACAGATCAAAGCTGATCTGAAAACATAGCTTAAGGCACCAATTATATAAGATGCATAGAAGAGTTGTCTTGGCACCTCATTTCTGCAATTTGCAGCTTTTGGGAATAATTTTAGGAGTATGACAACCTAGTCAGTAATCAGACTTTAGAGAAGAATAAAGTAATAATAAAAACAACGAGGATAACAATTTAAAATTAAGAAAACCTTAAATTATTCTTACTGGAAATCAGTGAACTATCTTGATCTTTACACAATAGTTTCAATGGAGAGATATTTAACAGTCACTAGAATAGGTAAACACATCCATTTTAAATCTTGTTGAACAGAGCATAGTGCACAGGATTTATTGCAATAATTTTTGATCAGCTGATGCTTTAATGTTACAATTGCTCTTGACTCAAGCCAACATATCTCTAACAGTGTAAACACCTACTACAAAAGCAGTCTCTCTCCTACCTTCCTGCCACTTCCAAATGGTAATGGTATGTTCAGGATCCAGCCCTACGGACAGCAGCAGTTTGCC
Organism: Oenanthe melanoleuca; assembly: GCF_029582105.1. Lineage (NCBI taxonomy): Eukaryota > Metazoa > Chordata > Aves > Passeriformes > Muscicapidae > Oenanthe > Oenanthe melanoleuca. Next base: position 43,842,500 of record NC_079339.1, read on the forward strand.
AGTGGCACTGAAACTGACAGAGCAGACGCCCTTGGAATGGTAGCACCGCAGTACCGACAGTGTCTGCTTGTTCATTGCATCCCACACATGAATAGAAGGGGCTGTAGCTGCACAAATACAAAAACATGCCATCAGTATTCATTTTGAAGATGTGTAATGATTTGCTTATTGAAGCAGTTAATGCTTTTTAATAAGACAAAATTGTTGTGATCAGATGGGGGAAAAAAGGAAAGAAAGAAAGGAGATTCTGGCCACCCTTTGGAAACCAATTAATGACAAACAGGATCATTAGGCTGGATGAACAAGTTGGCCTCATTACATTACCAGAGAGGTTAACTTGTAGCTTAACTTTTTATGGGACCTGTGAAGCACAACAGAAGTTCTAAAAGCAAGCTGTCTTCTCCTGTTTTTCTCTTAGTAAAATGTAGAGCAGCCTGCTAACTCAAAAACCTTCATGAATAAAGCCACTCATCAAGAATGTAACTTCTACATGGGGCTTTTGGACAACTGATAGCTACAGAGAAATCAGTTTACAATGCAGGGTCAAAATCTCCTTTCTCAAAAATGGCCAGCTGTCTGAAATGCCTGTCTTCTTAGGAGAGCATCAGCCAAATCATCAGCTTGTTTACTGATGTAGAACTATGGTATTTAGTCTGCATTGTTTAGATGCAGTAAAAACTGTCTTTCCATACTACTAATGTATGTGATTATCTACTGTGATGACAGCTGTTTTTTTTTCCAAATGCAATGCCTTCTCAAAAGGTCTTGTAATCTGTATATAGTTTACAATCTCTGAGCAGCATCTAAAGCATTTCCAGGACAGTGAGATTCTCAAACTTCATCATTTCTGATCTCTAATAACTTTGACTGCATATTCTGAAGATTACCAATTCTTGTCATAGACCCAGATTCACATAAACTAAATTCTCTTTTGGGTTCAGGCTTTGTGTTTCTAATCAGCTAAATCTAGGCTGTCAGAGGAATGTATGTGATGGGAAACAGTAGGCACAGGGACTTAGGCAAAATTTCAGCCACATGAAACAGCTTTTGAGCACAATTCCACAGCCATTCCAAAATGATCTTTGGAATATACTCCCTCATTTCTTTTATTTCCCACTGGAATTTCCTCTTGTGTCAGCAACATGATGTTATCATTACCTTTTGAGAGGTACTACAGTGTAGTATGGACATACCATTAAAAGAGAAAGGGAGAGCAACAGAAAGTTGAGAGCAACTAGCACTTCCCAAAAATTGTCATCAAACTCCTTGCTGTTCTTACAGGAAGCTGAGGGAAGGGAAAGCTTTATTATGGCTCTGAACTGTTTTTCACCCTATAACCTCGGCCAAAAGTTTTCTTTTGGGTGGCAGAAACTCTCACCTAATTTTCCTGAATAAAAACCAACAAAATCTTTCAGAATAAGATCTGCAAGACAGAGACCATAGACTCAGGTGCTCCTGTGTGATGGAGTCCTTCTGAAAGTCTCATTCCCTGACACTGAGTCCTGCATGTGTACTCAACACTTCCACAAGAGAGGTGCTCTAAGGTGTCATTTCCTTCTGGGAGCACTTAGATAAAGCTACCATGGGCTGGCAGAACAGAAAAAATCTTGAGTAAGGTGGAATAAATCTACACCCAGTCATTAGGAAATTTTATTAGCCATTCCAGCCTAGTGCAAACATTACTGCTTCAAGAATTCGTGTATCACTGTAGACAACTAAAAATTTGAACTAGAAAAGCAAAAGTTGTTGGTAAGAAGGATGCCAAATAGCCATCAATAAATTTTAGAGTAAAACTATTTAACTTTCTAATGAAAGCAGGTAGCAGCTTGGATTCTAGACTAATGGTTCCAGAAAAAGAAAAAAGTTAAGAGTGCTCATTTCAGGCAGTGACAAGAGAACTTAGTAATATACACAAGCTCAAACTGAAGTAGCAGTAGGAAGAAGGCACTTGAGACAGGGAAAGTGTCCAGGCAGGACTAAAGATCTTCTTTCATATATATATATCCATATCATCATTGATTTTTAAAATACAGGTTAAAAGTGTGGGAAAAGGTACCTATATTCTTCCTCTCATCCTTAGAGCAAGCACCATTTGCCATATTTAAGAGAAGTCAACACACATTAAAAATGTCAATGTACATCTGTTCTTACAGAACAAGCTTTAGATCCACATGAAGATTGTTACACTTTCTAGAGTACATGACCACACATTTGTGCATCTCTGAAGATTCTTCACAAGACAATTATGGATGCTCAACAATGAACTCATTCGCACGTGATGGTGATGAGTTTTTACAATTACAGTTGAAAAACAAAATAAATAAAAAATATCTCAGTCAAGGCTGTCAAAATGTTAAAGACCCAAAATGATAGAGGAAAAATGAAACTGACATCATAAAAATCATTTTGGATCAGTGGTAATAACTGCATGACAATTGTACATAAATGTGAAAGGTGATTAGTTTTTTTCACTCAGTCACCTAGGCCTCCTCTTATAGAATTTACTTTAGAAATGCATATTTAAAATTGAAGGTCTATACCAAATGTTGTGAGCCCCAACACATCTACAAAACTGGCAAGCAGTATGCTTGCCACAGTAGCAGTATGTATTAGAACTCACTAATCACTAAGCAGCAAGAAGGGAATATGCTTCAACAATAAGAGTTTTTAAGTGTGTTTTAACATTTTTAATTGTTCTATATTTACAGTATGCTGAGCTGTTTTGACTTATATTCAGTGCTGACTAATATGATTGATACATGGGGTTCAATAAACTAAAAATGAATTCACATCACTTATGGCTCTATAAAGCTGCAGATGGCTACTAGATACACTAACTACACCTGAAGATGTCAAAATTTTGTTTCCCTTACCTGACATATCTGCTGAGTCTCCTGTAATGGAAAAGCAGCAGAAAAAGAATTAGATCAGAAATAAGGTAAGTGCTAAAGAAAATATATGCCACATTCAGTGTAATTTCTTAACACACACCTTGATGTCATCTTCTTGCATTGCAGCAGCACCACTACTGCTGCTAAAGATGAGTAATTACTGATAAAAGGAGGTCACATCAGAAATAAATCATAGAATGAATATATTTTGATTTCTATTTTGAGCTACAACACAAAAATCTAGTTTTGGCATATGTTAGGTCTCTCTCAGCCAAAGTAAATGAAAAACATATTTTTTCATGCCATTGATATTTTAACAAATTAAGTGGGAAAAAAATTATAACTAGTATTTGAGTACCTGAAGATTCAATAAATCTTTTTAAGATTTAAATCATGACAGTGACACTATTTGTGCCAACCATATCAGTAGGAAAAGTAGCAGCAGTTAAGTATGTTCTGTATAGAGGACGTACATTCCTTAACATCACTTCAAAATAAAAAAATAAGTGCTGTTTTAAGATATTTCACTTCCAGCTTATTTTTAATTCTCTTTTTTAAAGTATATGTAATTTTACATGTCATCTGTCCCTGATTTAGTATGCCTTAATTCACATTACAAAATAGTTAAAATTGTTCCACTGTTAGTTGATGTAGAAACAATTATGAAAATAAAAAAAAAAAAGGATTAAGTCCTGTGTTTTGTCTTGGGTGAGATGAACACTGTAGAAGCAAAATCTTCACATTCCTTCCCTGTATAAAGGCCAACAGGGTCAGATTAAGAAATATGATGAAAAAGCAAATTCTCAGACAATACAAGGTCTGTAATTCCTGCAAATGTTCTTTGTAATCAAACCATAGACAAAATTCTCCTGATGATTTTTTTCCATTTGAATAGTTTCCATTAAAAAAAATGTTTAAAAGTATGTGAAGCAAGAAATTCACCAAGAAAGGAAACTATTTTACCTAAGCAGTTAATATTATCAGTGAGTCAATTTTAATTAAACATGCACCTAAAAATCCAAAAGACACAGGAAAGCAGGTAATAAATTCCACAGAACTGTTTGGATTTACATAAAACCTCAAAAACAAACCTAAAGAAAAAGAAAAGCTATTTTGGCTGAATTCAAATAAGGGGTTTTTTGTACTTTATGCACTGATGAAAATAATGTGGGTTTGAATCTGCAGAGAACAACAGAAGATATGAAAACTACAATCAGATTGTAGGGATACAAAAATCACTCTTCTACAAAATCCAGAAACAGCAATTTCTAACAGCTATGCTAATGCAAAATGGGAAATTTTATTTTATTTTATTTTAGTTTTGTTTTTAAACTTGGTTAGTTCATAGTTCTTAATGTCACTAAGAAATATATCTACGTTTTCCCTCTAAATCTCAGTTTATCTGTAGGGAACACCATTAGGGTTTTGCTTCTGCCTGGAATATTACAACTATATCATATTCAACCACCAAGCAAGTCTTACAAACCTACCTGATGAGCTAAAACCTATATAAGATTGACATGTATTTTAAGAAATGAAGGTTAGCTCTGTTCAGCTTCTTTGGAAGGGCTATGACTCTTTGGAAAGTCAAATACAAGCTGATAGTTCAACACAACCAGACTAATGGGGCTTAAGATTTCTGAAACATAGTTTTGATAATACTCCAAACAGAAGTTTAATCTTTCATGTCTCAATATTTTTGTCAACTTTATTCAATTACACTCAAGAAAACTACAAAGAGGACAGGTAACTGAGTAACACTCATGCAAACAGAAATAGCATAATCAGATATTTTTGTGATTTATCATGAATTTACAAGGCCCTGATTGCATGCTGTTATGTTAATTCTTTTCACAAAAATACAAACATACCTACTTGGCCAGTTGCCACTATGTTGGTAAACTTGGGGTGCTGATTCACAGTGAGGCACAAAATATCATCATTATGTTCTTGGTAAAATGACTGAGAGCCTAAAAATAAGAAAAAAAAATCAAACCCTAATTCAACTTTAATTAAAACATTTATACACATACAGACATGGTTAATGTTTGAAAATTTTATAGTATTTGTTAGAAAACAGCATTATAGTCATGTTTCATTTTGAAGTGTAAAACCAGAAAACAGAAAACTCCTAAATTTTTATCTTGACTTCAACACACAGCACTCAGTAAAATCAAACTAATCCCTCAAGTTTTCCACATCAAGTTGCTTAAGTATCTCAGAAAAAAATTGCATTGTGTACTTTTTTAGAGGTCTGAGTTATCTAACTGGGTTACTGGAAAAGAGTGTATGTGATATGGATGACTAAAAAGTAAACTAAATAAAAATACTAATTTATTCTTTAAAAAAAATAAAATTACAATTACTCCATTGTTCAGTTCTTTTACTTTCTGTGATCATTTCAACACACAAATTTCAGAAAGCTAATACCAAGAAAGCCAAACCTTTACTTCCTTTAAAGCTCAGTCACCAGGAACACTTCAGTATACTTGTTTGCTTATGCAGCTATTATGAATATTCTCTACAGACTGAAATTTTAGCAACAAGTAACATTTTTCCACATACTATTACAATATTTAAATTATATAAATTACTTTATAAACTGTAACTCCATGTGTGCAAAGAAACATTTTCCCTCCAGTGGGTTTTCTCCTACCTGTTGCCACGTTATACAAGATGCCAATAGATGCAGTGTGATAAATGACATCAGCACCATCATTCAAATAGTGCACATTGTTCCTGCAGTCCTTCCCTCGATACCCAAACACCAGCTCCAAAATTAGGTCCTAAAAAAGATAGTCACAACAAGAGACATTCAGAAACTTACAGCAGTTATGAACTTTACAATCTTCTGTAGGATATTATTTTTTAATGTTGCCCTTTTAGTAGTAAAGGAGTTTAACAACATCTCAAGCCAACAGAAACTGAGCTCGTGGCTCCCCTGTCAGTTTTCATAGCTGCTCATTCCTGTCACACACATCAGGGGGATGCTGCAGAATGTACACATAACACACACAGACATATACATATACTGAAAGAGTACACATACACATAAATAAAGTGCAGTGAAGAATAAAGTTCTTTTAACACTGAAGACACTAAGAACCAAAGAATGACAAACATTGGCCCACAATTTAATTCCAGCCAGCAATTAGAAATCTAAATTAGAGCCTAAAACTTCTAGAGCGCTGATGTCAAAAAGCTGTTTATTATGCTACACCAAATATTTTGCAGAATCAATATCTGGGTTTGTAAAGAACTGCATTTTCCAAGGTTGGATAAAATTTTTACTTTAGATTAATCAAAAATTGGTATATTTATTTGCAATTGTCATGTAATGAAAAAAAGGAGCCAAACTCATTATTAATAGAATTTAAAAAATTATTTTTAAAACTCTTATCACTGATGAATTTAAAATGAAGTTTCAAAATAAATTCTAAGAAGATTGGAATAAAAAAATGCTTGATTTTATTAGCAATACCCTTTAACAATCCAGTTATCTAAATAAGACATCCTGCTTTCAATAGCGAGTTCTAAGGTTTCATGATTACTAAGAATTGAGTTATACTCCACTTCATTTGCAAGAAAAAGAAATATAGTCTTTTTTTTTTTATTTACAAGGAAAATTCTCTCTCACTTTTTCTGCTATTTACCCACTATTCACTATTTCCCCCTTTGATATATTTAGAATAAAACAATCATTTAATTTGTTCACAGGTGTGTCAGTTTCTGGTAAAACAAAATGAGGAGAGGGGATGAAATGGGAGGGGAGGAGAGGAACATTTTTCTTACCTCTATGGGTCTCTTTTTTTTGCCCACATTATTTGTCTGAAGTTTCTCCGGCTGTGGCAGTGCCCTACTAACAGGTGGTCTGAAATAAAGAACTGTGAATAAGAGAAGGCTGTCCGTCACCCATTCCATACTAACAGTACCTTCCAACCTGCTACTGCACAGGGAAATCTTACAGCCCTGTCCTACTCCACTTACATTCATATTCATCTTTAGAAGAAATACCTTTGTTAAAGGAGAAAGACAAAACCTAAAAATCCTTTGTTTAACATGCCAGGTTCTCTAATTCTTCAGCAACCCATGGGGTTAATGCAAAAGCTTGTTTAAAAATGACTGAGAACTTTTAAAATATTCTGATATTTTTCAAGCCACATTTTTAAGGTACTTTCATCTTCTCTGCAGCAATTTTACTGAAGAGAGGTTTATCTGAATTATCTAATAATGCCTGTTCCCACATGCCTTCAGCAGACCCCTAACTTTCCCTATTTTTATAATAGTTTGAAAGAACTCCAGATGTACCTGCCCAATCTCTCTTATATCAACTGAAATGAGATATTGGTCAAAGCTTATGTGGAAGAAAACCAAGACCATGCAAATGCAGGAGTAACATGTTCCACTGTTCTGAATAGCCCAGACTTACTTAAGAAATCTCAATTAGCTATGTTTAACAAATATCCATACATCTTTCACATTACATTCAACTCTACCTTATACAAATAAATACACAAACAAATAAGCTTTATTTATTAAATATATGCAATTATTCCTAGTAATTTTCAGGAGTATTGATTATTGAATCTATAGATACAGCATTTGTGGTTGTGATAATCATTTAAGCTTGATCTTTAAGAGGAACAATTAATTTTAAAATAAATGCGATGTTTAAATTAAGTGATATCCAGATTATTTAATCCAGTAGCCAGTGTAATACAGCAATATCAAACATGAAGCAACAGGTCTCTTTCATATTCCTTTTTAGTATGAAGTACTTCTAATTTCATCTCTGCTCTTGAATGATGATTGATTTAAAATAATGACTGTCTTTTCTCAGAATGATAGAATATGATTTGTTTGTACACTGTATTTTGAAGGACAGGTGAAAAGCATTTTTTTCAGTTATTCAAATAAAATACCATTTTCTTAGATATATTTCTTCGTTTTCCCTGCCTAATTTTAGTACAAAAGAGATCAGAATGTTCGAAAGACTTTATATTTTTAATTTCTCATTCTTCATGGAAATTCTGCAATAGTCTCATTACTATTCCTCTAGAAATTATCAAAGCACAGCATAAAAAGCCCCTCTTGTACTTGTCAGCTTCATATTTGATACAGAACACTCAACCCTCATCTGTTTCCTCCTCTCCTATCCTGGCTCTAATTCACTTATGTCTCTGAAACACAGAGGGAAAAAATTAGTTGGAGGGGAAAAACTGGGGAAAAATTAAATATAGCAGAAGAAAATATTTGAAGTTTGATGAAAGCAGTAAAAACTGAAAGGGCATGGTTCTGTCAGAAGTTTATGTTACTGGAACTGAATATTTCTCTGCTGCTTGGCTCTAGAAGGTGGTGTTTTTATAACATTTTCTGCCTGTTAATCTCTTGTGATGGAATAGGAGAAGAGATAAAACAATCTCACATTTTACAACTGTTTGAGAAGACCATCTATACTTAAAGGTTCTACAGCTACAAATACAGGCTGATATCACCCTTAAGCAATCATGAGAGTACATTTACATTTGTACATTGCCACACAACAGAATAAAGTGGATGTATTTTAGTCAGGAAAACTTGACAACTTTTACTCAGCTGCATTATGTCACAGGCCACATAAAAAATTTATCTAAGTATCTGTCCAGGAAAGACCAATTCTATTTTGATCCAGAGCAGTGGAACTGGAACACAAATTACAAGCACATTCTCTTCCCAATTAAGTTTTAAGATAACAACCTGAGCATTTAAAAACAGGAATGCTGAAGGATATGAGAATACATTTTCCAAGTCCTTTTTTAAAGGTCTGAAAGCTGAAAATATTTTTAATTTGCTATGTAATGTGCAGCAAAGTGGTTAATGGCATATACAACACACTGGTCATATACCTGTATGCATAACTCACTGCATGCTCAAAAACTGTGTGGAAAAGATGGGAAGGAGAGCATGAATATATGTTGGGGTGAATTCACATATGGATAGGGTCAGTTTTAGCATGGGGAAGGAGAGTTCCAGCCATCTATCATAAGGGAAATAAATACCTCAATATTGGCACTTTGTTTTCAAAATTAAAATAGATTTGGTATACGTATTTTAATATTTATTTTTATGAAACCATAAAAATTGAGTACAAGCATTTTGAAGTAGTTTCTGAAAAAAATACTTTGTTCACAGTTTTACACATAGCTTAAATTTTACTGCCCATTTTTGCATGATGTATTTCATTCCATATTTTCCTCATTGTTACTGAGTATCTAAAGTTACTAACAGAAAAAGAATTATTTTCTGTTATATGGCATATATAAATTACCAGCAATTCTTTGAGTTCCATGGTAACTTTTAACAGTGTGATTTACAATACTTATTTCTGTTGTAAACATACAAGTATTATTTTGAGCACGATTTCATAGAGCAAATTACAGTAATTGGTACAGAAGAAAAAGTCCCTTTCTGTGTAGGGCACCAAAGTGGTATTTCATACTTAGGAGGACTTGCAGAGAACTTAGTAATTGATTTTGCACTACTCTTCAGCATGAAAGGTCTTGCACTGCCCTCCCAAAAGGTGTTGGCAAGCACAAAGTATAAATGAATTTTAAAAGTAAGAAGGACTTATTTCCATTTCCTCTTGGCACGTTCTTCAAGGCCGTTTATGAAACTTTACAGAGGTCTGATTTCCATCAGAAGATAATGAAGGCTGGTAGTTTCTAAATACTGCTTCTCGACAAAAATTATTTATAGTTATTCCCATGTATCCTATGAGCAGTAAGTGCCAGTTTATACTCACTTTATACTCACTATACTTAATGTAGATACAGGGAATCTAATGCTTAAATAATTTAGTAACATGTACAGCTGGACATGTCAGGTGAGACTGCCAAATCATCACGTGTGAAAGAGCTGTCCACTAGGGGGCTGGAGTGCTAACCTTTATATTTTAATAAATATTACTGAAAAATACTACTTGTGAAACATAGGAAAGTATAATAGCCCATGGAGTTGGAGTTCATATTGGTAGATAAAACAGTATCTAGCTTAGTATATGAAACAGAACTACAGTGAATATACATAAATTTCAGATTTTTCATACAGCAATATTCTGAAGAGTGATAGGTGCATGGTATGGCACCCAACATGACAGATGGCTTTTTAAGGAAAATGGGAGGTGGCAGTAAAAGATGGACTAGATAGGAAAATAAAAGCATTACCTGGAACCTCTTTTCAGCAGCAGATGGGAAAGAGAAAAGGATTACTTATACAAGCTTGGCTAAAAGTTAGGTGCCAGTGAACTGTTCATATAGATAATTATTACTGACTTCCTGATTTGCATACTTCTTTTTACAAGGGAATTATTTACTTAATAGACTATATAAATCTACTTGTATAGAAAACTCCAATTCACTTAAATGGGAATTATGAGCCTGTCTTCTCTTACTGTAAATAGAGAAATAAAGCAGAAGCAGAACCAAAAACCTCTGAACTATACCAAGTGTTTAGAGTCAGCAAATACAACACCTGAATAACTCAAAGAAATGTTGTGCAGGTTTACCCTCCTCAAATAAGCTGATGGATGGAACAGTCAACTCATTATTTAAGACAGATATTCAAGTTCAGTCACAAAAATCCATTTATTTATACTAAAATAAAATTATCATCTCAGCTGATCAGAATATGTGGTGTATTGAGCACTACTGATAGGTACTATTTTTTTACGACTACTTGATTCAGTTTATGTTGATTGAAGACATTTTAAACTGAATAGGTTTTCTCAGCCATGTTATGATGGCATACTCCTACACTTTGGCTAACCAAAAACCATTATTAATAATTAAAGCAGATGGGCATGTACAGATTATTTCCTAACAGTTGTAGTATGCATGGGCACTTTACATTAGTTTGATGAGCTGCTACACTTCCACTGATTTAATAAGCTCTTCTTTTAAGAACCACTAAGAAACTTCACAGTAGCAAGGTGAACACTAGTTAGTTTTCTTTATCACTTATAAGTTAAGGAAAATAATTTAGGGAATAATTTAGGAAAAAAATTCCTGAAAATTAAGAACACAATGTCAACTACTCACCAATTCACAGACTGATTTTTACCTGTACTGAAAATGATGGGGTTTACTGAATGTCTTCTAAATTAGTTTTAACTTTATTTTGCAGTGCAAGATTGATGCCTTATTTATTCACATAGGAAACAGCTAAACCTTTCCCACAATAAAATCCAAATGTAGCTTGAACAGGTTCTGCAGTCAATAGCATGCAATTCTTCAAGGAGTACAAAATTCAAGTACCTTCAGATATTTTTCACAGTAAAGCAAGGACTACTTGGATTCTGTTGATAAAACCAATCTACACAGATAATAAACCAAATGCAAATCTTCCAACTCTCATCACTGGGCCATGCAATCAAGACATTCTCAAGACATTTCCTTTCTTGTTGCAAAGTGAATAGGTTTTTTTCTTTTTTTCTTTCACTCAAAATTGAGATTTTTTGTTAAACCTTGATACTTTGGTAACTGGCTTTTTCAATTCTTCAAAGATATGGGTTTTAGCTCACACCTGAGAGGAAAAAATAATTACCTCAAACTGGTAAAGGGAGAACATTCTTTTCCATCATGTTGTTCCAGTCTACATCTTGTAATATAAGTAACTGATAATAACTAAATTTATGATTGGAAAGAATGAAGTCTGAAATGTCAGGGTTTTCAGACCCAAGGTTACTGCCCTGCACGAATGTACACTCCAATAGGCAAAAAGGTCAGCTTCAAAAAGCCCTGTTTAAAAAAACCACCCAGTTTTAGAAAAGTTAAATTTAAACTTTCATATAATCTAATTTATTCTGAAAATATGGTAAACAGAGAGAAGAAGCTGACAGTGCAAAGTGCCTTGCTATAGCTTTTCATATTATAGGCTTCTCCCCTCTCCCAAATCACACAAGTTGACAGAATGAAAAGATAAGATAAAGATGATTTTTTACAAAAAGAGCTCTGGAATTTGTATTATTTACATCCATATCACAAATCACTAGACTGGCAAACAGAAAAATGTAACTGCATTCTGTTCATTTATCCAAAACATATATGGAAGATGTCTGTATAAAATCTCAGAATTTCTCCTTCAGTGACAATTACAAGGTGATAGTTGTGACCTTTGGATTAAAAATGTTTCATTTCAATAGTTTCCTTCCTCTCTCACTCCCTTGGAAGCACAATTTAAATTTATTTACCGTCTGTATTGGATACAAAAAGAATTCTTTACTTCTCAATCTGTAAGGGACTAGTTTTAAATACTAGTAGTTTAGCTTCCTTCCCATTTGGAATACACTAGGATCTTTTTTTGATTCTGTCTAGATATCCCGATGCACACAAAAAAATCCTCAATAAAAAAAATAAATAACTAGATAAAATCAGAGGTAGTTTTGCCACAACACCTGGTTTTGAATTACATCTGGGAGTGTATTCAGAACACCAAAATAATTTTCAAAATATATAAGCTGCTGGGATCTTTTCATGCAAGAGATCTCAGCACATGGACTAAGTAATGGTTTCATCAGCTTGCAAGTATTTAAACTCAGGAAAAAATTAAACTGAAATTCCTGGTTGTTTAGTTTTGAGATCTCTTGGTACAGCCATTTTTCTGTAAGGTACATTAATTACAGCACTTCCCCTTTCACAGTCACAAATAGGGAGTGTAAGAACAGAATAAGAATGGAGCATTATTCTCCAGAGGCATCTCCCAGCCTTCAGTGCTGTGCAGTTCAGGGAGCAGCTGAGTCAGAAGTGTTTTCAAAATCAACCATGATGGACTTTTTTTCTGAGTAATTTACCTAGCACAAAATCATACTAGGAAAGAACTCTTAGTAAAGGATAGAAACAGTTTTCATATGCATTTTGTGCTCTGGAGTATCCATAATGCTATTACACAACCAAATTAGATACACAGTACACATCTTTTCACATAAAAAATTATCTATAAACATTATTATTCAGAAATGATGAATAATTCAAATTACAGACCTAAGTGCTGCCTCAGAGCAGTGCTATTTTGTGATTCTAATAGCAGTTAAAATAAGTATTGCAATTTCAGTGATATAACATGGTAATTTCACTGCTATAGAATACTATATCATTAGTAGAGCTGGCATTTAACACTGCAAGCTAACCCCAGACCAACTGAATCTGAATGAAACCTTGGGTTCTAGTCACGGAGGGAGCTCAGCCTATGAGTCTGAAGGGTGGCCTCAGAGCCAAAGGATCTGTTCTGCAGCAAATTTAACAGCATGTTGTTGCATATGCATATATTCTAACTAGAGCAGGTGCAGAAGGTCATAACCTAGTGCAGGCACACACACAAGGGACTCCCCTGTGAACACACTGTGCACTCAGCAGCTCAGATCCTCAGGCAGCACAGGTGCCCTGGCAAGGCAGTGATGCTCCCTGCACCTCTGAAGCTTCATTATCTCCAGCATAGGGCTGCTCACAGAGAACCTCAGGAATCTGTGCAAGGTGCTCACTGCACTCTACACTCTGCAGGGTTGGACCTCTGCAACACAGAGATGCTGTGAGATATAGACTGAGATGATGTGTGTGTGTTTCACACAGAGATGCTGTGTGTGTTACATGCTGAGATGCTGTGTGTGTGTTACACATTGAGATGCTGTGTGTGTTACACGCTGAGATGCTGTGAGTGTTACACACTGAGATGCTGTGTGTGCGTTACACACTGAGATGATGTGTGTGTGTTACACACTGAGATGCTGTGTGTGTTACACACTGAGATACTGTGTGTGTGTTACACACTGAGATGCTGTGTGTGTGTTACACACTGAGATACTGTGTGTGTGTTTCACACAGAGATGCTGTGTGTGTGTTACACACTGAGATGCTGTGTGTGTTACACATTGAGATGCTGTGTGTGTGTTACACATTGAGATGCTGTGTGTGTGTTACACACTGAGATGCTGTGTGTGTGTTACACATTGAGATGCTGTGTGTGTTACACATTGAGATGCTGTGTGTGTTACACACTGAGATGCTGTGTGTGTTACACACCGAGATGCTGTGTGTGTGTTACACACTGAGATGCTGTGTGTGTGTGTGAGTTACACACAGATGCTGTGTGTGTTACACACTGAGATGCTGTGTGTGTGTGTGTTACACACTGAGATGCTGTGTGTGTTACACACTGAGATGATGTGTGTGTGTTACACACTGAGATGCTGTGTTACACACTGAGATGCTGTGTGTGTGTTACACACTGAGATGCTGTGTGTGTCACACACTGAGATGCTGTGTTACACACTGAGATGCTGTGTGTGTTACACACTGAGATGCTGTGTGTGTTACACACTGAGATGCTGTGTGTTACACACTGAGATGCTGTGTGTGTGTGTTACACACTGAGATGCTGTGTGTGTGTGTGTTACACACTGAGATGCTGTGTGCGTTACACATTGAGATGCTGTGTGTGTGTTACACACTGAGATGCTGTGTGTGTTACACACTGAGATGATGTGTGTGTTACACACTGAGAGGCTGTGTTTGTGTTACACACTGAGATGCTGTGTGTGTGTTACACGCTGAGATGCTGTGTGTGTGTTACACACTGAGATGTTGTGTGTTACACGCTGAGATGCTGTGTGTGTGTTACACACTGAGATGATGTGTGTGTGTTACACACTGAGATGATGTGTGTGTGTTACACACTGAGAGGCTGTGTGTGTGTGTTACACATTGAGACGCTGTGTGTGTTACACACTGAGATGATGTGTGTGTGTTACACACTGAGATGCTGTGTGTGTGTTACACATTGAGACGCTGTGTGTGTTACACACTGAGATGCTGTGTGTGTGTTACACACTGAGATGCTGTGTGTTACACACTGAGATGCTGTGTGTGTTACACACTGAGATGATGTGTGTGTGTTACACACTGAGATTCTGTGTGTGTGTTACACACTGAGATGCTGTGTGTGTGTGTGTTACACACTGAGATGCTGTGTGTGTGTGTTACACACTGAGATGCTGTGTGTTACACACTGAGATGCTGTGTGTGTTACACATTGAGACGCTGTGTGTGTTACACACTGAGATGCTGTGTGTGTTACACACTGAGATGCTGTGTGTGTGTTACACACTGAGATGCTGTGTGTTACACACTGAGATGCTGTGTGTGTTACACACTGAGATTCTGTGTGTGTGTTACACACTGAGATGCTGTGTGTGTTACACACTGAGATGGTATCTGCTACAGACTGCCACAAATACTTAGGCAAGTTCTCTGCCTCAGACAGTGAAGCCAAGCTTTTCCTTATCCACCCAAAAGTATTGAGGAAATCACCTCCCCCCAATACTCCAGTGTTCACTCATGTCAACTCAGAATGGGAACTGCACTTATGTTTCATCCCTTAACCCTTTTCTACCCATTAACAAGCTACTGCTTAATAGTAAAGAGGCTAATCCCTCACTTCTGTTGCAAATTGTAACTACTTTCCCAAGCATCTTAAGTTATTAAAATGCATTTAATCTTGGACTCCATGTACATGAACTTACCTTACTACCCCCTGCCTTCATAGGAAGCAATAATAAAGAGTAATAAATATAAAATAAAAATTAGTATCCATTACCAATCCTACACAATATTAACATCAGAAGTTAAAATACATACAGTAACCATAGTCTGATTTTATTCTTCACACAAAAAAAAATGCTTTGAAATTTTAGGGCCCCAAACTTTTCAACAATTCAGTTAAGGGGACTCTTCCATTATCTTTTTTGCATTCTGAATCACAATTTCATTATCTTACTACAAAATTAATTCTTTTAGCAATTTATCTGAAACTTAAAAACACAATTCACTCAGCTTCCAGCAACAGTTCTTGAAAGAAACACAAGAGCTTTACAATTTTATTAAAAAAAAAAAAAAAATAGATATTTAATTAAAGCTTTCATATACGCACATTATTTCTTTTTGATCTCCACATCAAATACATCTAATTAAAAAAGAGAAATACCATTTCTCATAAATGCAAGACAGGGAACCACAGCTTTATACACAGGCATCCCCCTCTCTCCTACAGCAAACAGCTTAAAAACAAATGATGATATGAAACTCCCAAAAAAGTCACTCATTTCTCAACATTTCTCAACAAGGCTATCACAGAGCTTCACTGTGGAGACATGAGCATTGCCACAGAATCCTCACATTCCTGCAGAACTTTCTACTCTCCTATTTCACCATATCCTTACATCCTGTTGTTTTCCTCACTTCCCTCTCTTTAGTATCAGCCTTCCCCAACCGCTGTATTAGGAATCCCTCCTTCCTTCTTCCTCACACATACTGTCCACATCAATTTCGTGGACAACAAACAACTTTCTGGGTCCTGTGCTCAGCTGCAGATTCTACCACAGATAATGTTCTAGATGTTATAACCTGTTTTTGTTATTTTGCATCTAGTTTATCTTCTGGGTTTATTACAGTCTGCTCCCCATCCCATTCTCTTCCAAAGCATACAAAGATACAAAACTAACACTGCAAAGCAAACTTCATTTTCCAAGATTCATTAATAAAAACTGCAGAATCACTGTGGAAAGAATTTTTCAAAGAAAGGTAGAAGTTATGTGGAGACTGAAGCAATGCAAGGAGCAATTAGAGTTGGATTTATCAGAGCAGTTTGTTGGCAGAACCAAAAAACAGAGAGCTGTTCTTCACTAAAAACAACCATATAGGCTCATGCCTATAATGCCATCACTAACCACTAGTCAGTATTGAAGTTACAATAAAACCATATTATTAAACACCAGCAAATAACTCAATCATCTCAATAAAATAAAAATATGCATACATAGTTTGTAGACATTTGTGCCCTCTGAAAATAGATACAGCCTAGTCCTTTGGGTCACCCTTTTTTCTTCAAAAAAGCATTTAGATTCTTTTTATACATATCCTTTTAAGTTAAGTACTATATATGCCAATATAATTTTGTTCTACTATTACTTTTTCAAGTTGATTGCTTGGCTAGAATTGTAATTTAGTAATTACCTTTCATCTAAGGTTGGCTCCTTTTGTTGCAGATGAGGCTTTATTCCAAACATTGGTCTAATGTTTGTTGATAAGGCTTTGATGGTGTAATTAATTTCATTTTCCCTTGTCACATCACTGTCATAACCTAACACAATCAGAGGGAAGAGTATCAAATCAAAATAAGGTACAAGAACAATTTAATCTTAATTTGTGCAGATTTCAACAATGTATTAGATTACAAAAACAATTATAGCATGGATTATTAATAACATAAATACAAAACAGAAAGAAAGTAGTTGGGAATCATGCACATTGTTAATAAAAGACATTCAAAGAAAAAGAATTCTTAACAATATCTTTGTGGGAAAAAAAGCTATTTAAGAGTCAAGGGACTTTAAAATCTTCTCCATTCTGCTAAATTAGCTAGCCTTAACTACAAAAAGGCACATCAAGGTGATGTTTACTATAGTAAAATAAACATATTGGAAAAGGTAAGTTGTGACAAGGTTGTTACTTACTCTCCATTATTTTGTTTTTTACAAAGATAGAAACTTCTAATGCCAACAATGTGAATAGTTCTTAGCTTTAACTGAAATTAATAGGACCTGACCAAGAGAAACTTTTGTGGATAATGATGGCAATGTCATTTCTTGAAAATCTTCAGAGACCTCACTATCTTTTAGAGTACTTTTGAACACACAAGAAGGTTCTTAAAGCAGCATAGCCTAGGAAAGACTATAGGGCTAAGATCTTCTAACAGGTCTCAAGCAGAGGCTGAGCAGATCAAAATCTGAAGATTTTCTGAAGAATTTTTGACTAAGAAAGTTAAAGCTGACATGTCCTGCTATAGGCAATTAAATTACTTTGTGGATGCATTCTTCAGTACTTGAAAGAAGACAGACAGTGATTAAAAATGCTTTTCCAATGAATGTTTAATATGTCTATAATATTTAATGTGTTTCTTTGGTCATTTAATATGTTTCAGTGACAGCTGAAGTTATTTTATCACACAGAATTATTTAATGAGTAGCAGTGACAGTTTAAAAATGCACTGAGCAATTGACAAGGAGGAAAAACCACACTTGGCAGAAAACAAGTCTGAAGGCTCATAAACCCTTGGAATCATAACATGAAAAAGAAAACATAAGTATGGAAAAACCAGCAAAAGCTAATGCTACAAAATAGAATGAACACTTTATAACTACTGATATTGTGACCTTGAAATAGATATATAAACACCAGCCTACTTCATTCTCCTATGCTGCCATGTTATGGAAGCAGATGCTATAACAAGGTAACTATGATCTCACATGATACAGATTTCAATATAATTTTTTAGAATTAGTGACCAAATTTAAACTGTGGATATTTTATTTTAAATAAAGATTTTGGGTAGCTATGTATAATTGATATTTGGTATTTTTAATTTAGAATATATCAAGAGTCTCTTTACATACTTAAAGCAGTAACCCAAACACTTCATTATCATTTTCTTCACAGCAGTTTATCAGTCCTTTCCCCAAAACTAAATTTTATTTAACATTCTTGAAGAGTATTTGCTACTTAAGATACTAACAACCCACAAATTACTTCTAAATTTTCAATTTTCCATTAATAAAGTCTTCTTGAAATAGTACAATCCAGCAAGTTGTACAAACTATTACTGACCTCCATCTTCTTCAGAATCCAGATCAGACTCCTCACTGTCACACTGCCTGCTATCTCGATGTCCCTCCATCTCATAAGTCCACAGCATTAGGGAGGTGTCTGCTCCTCCAACAGTGACCAGCAAACTGTCATCGTAGGTCCAGCGCACGTTTGTCACGTGGGTGCTGTGAGCAACATAGCGCTTGAATTTTCCAAACTTTCCCTAGGAAGGGGAAAAAGAAGGCAAAGAGCAAATTTATCCAGCCTGCTAGACAAAAGTGAAATAAGTTGACAGTGCACAATGACATCATCTTAACTTCTTTACACTTCATGCTTCAGCTGTTTTGTATTTCATAAGATTGCAATACATGATTTTCCCCTCTATAGCAAACTCATGAAATGTTAATCTTATCTTCATATCAAGCATGAAAGAGTTAGCTTATAAACAGATTATAGCAATAAACACTGGATCACTTTTCCTAAGTGAGGCAATAACCCAACTGAGTTGGAATAAAATTCACATAGAATAATTTGAGTCAGTACTTGTGCACTGTTACCATCCTTAGCATGGCAACATTTCAAAATTGAAGTCACATTTGCCACCAAATATACAGGAAAACAAGAGGTACTTGAAGAGCAGTAAAAATACAATGTGTTTCTGGTATTGCTTTTCTATGATGCATGATTAAATAATATTAAAGGTCTCCATCTTAGAAAAAAACAACTAATATTAGACAGAATGAAGGTCCTTAAAATCACTAATGAAATCTAGGTAAGAAAGATATGTTCATTGTCTTCTAAAGCATTGTCATTCTTAAAGTTTTTCCTATTCATTTTCCACAGTCAGCAGCAGGCTCTACAGTCTGACCTGGAAGGATCATTCTTACTTATTTCAAGTTTAATGCACTGCAAAATGCAATGCAATACTGAATGTTTTCTTTGATCAAAATGAAAAAAATCTAAAACCATTATTTTCTTCTGAGGGATAAATTTTCACAGTTTTGAAAAGGCAGATTTATTAATAAATATTTTCCATAAACAGCTGCAAATTACTTACTTTAGCAGGGTATCGAAACAGTTTCACAAATCCAAAATCATCTCCTGTGGCTAATACTTTACTATCACTAGTGAGGCATGAAGCAGTTACATCTGTGACTTCACCAATTATTGGCCAGATCCCTTCACAGCAAGAGCCCAAAACACTTGTCCATGATGCCCAGCCAATCTTTTCTACCTAAAAAAACAACCCATTTGAGACAGAGAATATTTCTTAGGCATTTTTCTTACAAAAGTCCTTGCACTGAAAGATACATCACATCTAAAAGACAGTACTTTAACTAATAACAATCACTTAATTTTCCACTCAGAATTTTGTCTGAGATCTGCAATTTTACCTCTATGAACTTTCATTTCCAAAATCTAAAGAAGCATTTTGAAAATTTTTACCTTAGCTGCCCTTCCAGGCTAAAGAAAACAAATCATATTTTTCAAAACTTCATTTCAGTACCATGGAAAATATCATTTGGAAATTATCCATTTTTGCTCTCTGCCCTATAACAGTGCTCTATATCTGAGAAAACAGAACAACATTATAGCTACAATATACTACTCTTGCCTATATGCATTATGTAAACTGTACTACATTGTTATATACAGACAAACATGAGGTTTTCCCCAGCAAGGTTAGGGTTAAATGATCTGCAATAGATTTTCAAAGGTGTTTAGGTACCAGAAAAGATATACAGAAGTCTAGTGGCATTTTCATGACTAAGTCAGCCAAATGTCTGTTTCTTAATAGAAGAACAAAATGTGAAATCCCCTATATATTTTATAATTTAAAAAGTTTAAAATTACAGTTTTATATATCATTCCCTCTTATGTGTATAGATAGGCTGCATCATAACTCTAATTTGCAAACAAGTTAAGAAAGCAGTACAGCTCCTCACCTCCAAACTTGGAATAGTTTGTTTTTTCCCCCGAGGGGCTTCAAAAAACAACTGCTCTTTAGCACCAGTGTTGACTTGCAAAAGTTTTCCTATAAAACATATGACATATATATTATATGTTAACACAGAAAATTCCATTTTTCAGAAGGAAAAAAAAAAGGTTAGTTTGATTTTTTTTATTGCTAACAGCATTGCATAAATTATTTGTTTCTACCGGAAAAAAACTGCACACATAAATTATGGATCTGGAAGTATGATCTTCTAAAGATCATACCTGACACCTAAATTCACAACCCTTTCTCCTCTCCTTGAAAACTGTACTAATGCATCACTTTTCTCTCCTTATCATGGCTTCCCATCAGATGGTAGAAAAATGTACTGGGTGTAATTCAAAGCTTGTTTGTGATAACTGGCTATTGATGCATGTGCTCTTGGGATGGAGAAGCACATTGCTGCCTGGGCACCAGCTGATCCCAAGCAGGTGACTTCTTTGCACCTTTATACTACTTCATTTCTGATGGAAATTCTCATCAATGTTTCTGTCCTCTTCCTTTTCAAAATTCTCAAAGGAAGTTAACCTACAACACTCTTTCAAATAAATCAGACTTTTTCAAAAGTGATTATGTAGAGGAATAAGAACATGAACAAATAGATTGCACAATTGCACAGCCTTGTTTTTTAATGAAACAGGACTAAATTAGTATTTTAATTAATCACATATTAATACCCTGGAACTCAGGAAATCCAGTCTTTCTGCTATGTGTGCCAACAAGGATACACATTCCTGAGCTACCGATACAACCACATTGTACAGTATATTATTAAAGGAGTAGAAACACAGAATTATAGAATGTTTGGGGTTGAAAGGCACCTTAGAGACCATCCAGTTCCACCCCCCTGCCACTAGACCAGGTTGCTCAGAGCCCCATCCAGCCAGGCCTTGACCACCTTAAGGGATGGGGCATCCACAATCCCTTTGAGCAGCCATTGCCAGTCATCGCCACACTCACAGTAAAGAATTTCTTCCAAATATCTAACCTATACATATCCTCCTTCAGCTTAAGGCCCTTCCTCCTTGTTCTGTTACTAACTGCCCTTGTGAAGTCAAATGATAAACAGGAAAGATTTTTTTAAAATCCAAACCAACTGATCTATAGAGACAAACTATTTTACTTGAAATTATGTATGCAGCAGTAAAAATCATCAATATTTATTCAGATGCTGTGAGAGCATATTTGTAAGCTAAAGAATCAAATCTGCCAGTGACACCACAAATCCATACTATACATATACTTTATTAGTCTGTAATGTCATCAATCTTCCAGTACATTTTTACAATGAATGCTGCTTACCTCTTATGTCCCAGTCCATGTGTGTGATATAGCTGGAGGCTCCCTTGCAGATTCCTACTCTTTTACTGCTCATTACATTGTAAATATCTACAAAGTTGTCACAGGATGCCACAGCTAAGTACTTTCCAGCCCCTAAAACACATCAGTACAAACACAAAACATTTTCAAAAAATTTTAGTGCTCTGCATGCTAAACACAAGTAAATTCTGGAATTTAGCTATGTGCAACTTTGAATTCTTTGACATCAGCTTTCTAATTTGTACATTTTCCCCTACAAACTGGTTACATACCACATAATCAGCATGAAACACACAACTATGATGTCATTACAATTTCAAACAATAAAAACCATTTGTGAAATTTTAAGCATTCATGGCATTCAGAGAATGGTAAGGCTTAGGGGAGCAGAAAGTAATGTTGTATGAAAATTGGTATCAGTAATTTGAATCAATTTTTCTAACAAATGAGTATTTTAACTGAAGTAGGCTATGCATTTTGAGTTTCTAAAATATGAGCTACAATGTTGGTAAAAACAGCCTCATTAGGAGTGCTAAGGTGGGAAAAATAAGAAAAAAGAGTTTTTAGAAGTTTCTGACACATCAGTTTCAAGCATTCTTATTAGCTAACAGTAACTGCAGTGATGTGCCAAACTTATGCAGCTCATAAAGTGGAACCCTAGGGATCTGCTGGATATTCATTTAAAAAACTGACTGTTTTATTCAGGAGATTACTATTCCAATAATCTCATCCTTAAATAAGCAACACAGGATTTCACACCATGGTCCTTCAAAATGTTAGTTTTGCTGACCTATTTTTTACATCTAAAAGTACTACAAACCTTTACTACTTTTATCTCTTAAATGTGATCAGCCTTATTTTAACAACCTTGATATTAAAATTTTCATTAAAAAAAAAAATCACTTACCAGGAGAAAATCTGATTTCTGAAATAACATCTTTCCTGTGCTGGAAAGAGACCAAATCCTCCAGGGTATCTGCATTAACTATCAAAAAACTTCCGTCATTGAGACCAACAGCTAATGCTTTTCCATCAGGAGAAAAGCAGCAACATCTGCCCCCTATGAGAAATTAAGAAATTGCATTTAGGTACATTTACAGCCCATTATCCTTCTTTCAGATCTATTTTTCCCTTAGTAAAGGAAAGCTACTCTTATACTATAAAACTTCCAAGGAAGTTTTCCAGATGCTGCCAAAATAATTTCCAAGCTGCAATACCATATGAACAGGTACGCAGGCCCAGAATCTTAGAATTTGCATATTAATTGACATCTGTTCTACATTAGTAATACAGATTAATCACTATTGTCTCTGTATTTTTAACTTGATCTCCTACTTTGTATCTGGTGCTGCTGTTACCATTTGCTATGGTAAAGAGAACACAGCTGGAAAAGACCCTCAGTATTCACAGAATTCAGTCATTTGCTATCCCAATAAGACACTAGATCACAGATTCCTTCCAATAAACATGCCAAGTGTTGCTTAAAAAGCAGTTTAATTACCAGTTTAAATTTATGTATGGTTAACTTATATTGATTTATTTTCATGCCAGAAATTTCTGTTGACATAAATATTTTCCCCTGTATTTGTTCCTCTGATTAACTTGTTGACAGCAATCCTTTATTAGGATGGCTTCACAAGAAAGCTTTGCATTCATTATCCTGTAATTCCTTTCTCCATTCTCAACTTTTAGTTTAATTGCATTCAGCTGAACACAGATGAGAAATGCACACCAAAAATATCCTGATTTTTATCTTGTAATTCACATGAATACTGCAATATTTCTTGGGAAAAACACTATCACATGCAATTGTCACACTGCATTCAACAACAACCTCAGCCTTCTGTTCTTTAAGTTACTCCTGACCTACACATTTTTCTTATAGTCACTGGATCTTGCCTTTTATCATTAACAGATATTATTTCAATTCCATTACTCAGACTGCAGAAGTATTCATTTTTTTCTGTACAGTACACAGGAACTTCTTAAGAATGCCAAAGCATCTCAAAATGTGTCTCATCAGCAAATGGTCATCAAAAACATTTTTTGCCAAAAGTACTTTTAAAAATATTAAGAAATATCAGCTTTAAGACTTGAACAGAGTTCACAAACTATAAACTTTCTTGTTTCATCCCTGCTTGTGTGAGCTTGTAACTCTTCTACATTTATTTAGTCAATATAAATCATCTTCAATTAAGCTTTTCATTATCAGTTTGAATCAAACTGCATTGTTGAATGCCAGACAGATAAAACCTACTGTTATTTCTTTATCTTGCAAAGCATACAGAGCATTAGAAGCTTGTCAGGGCCATTCTCATCTAATCCTAAAAAAAATCACCTTATATGATGTAATTTAAAACAGATTTTCCATCTGTCAAAATAGAATTTAATTATATCCTAAACAATAAGTAAAAATTTTATGACTATTCTTTTCTTGACATTCCAGATTCTTTAAACATTCACAAAGAAGAAAATGGTAACAATTCTTCTAATATTTCTCCCAAAAAGTTCTAAATCTAAAGTCTCAAAAAAAGTCTTGCAATATTATAAGCAACATAACATTTATGTAATTGACTCAACTTTTATTGTTAATTCACTGACTTAAATAAGTTACAATTGCAAATAATATTCAGAACAATACTATACAGAATTTTTTGTACAGATTCATTAGCTTAAGAGCTGCATAATTATGAACACAGCATTAACACAATAATTTGAGAAAAGAGAAGAATTTATTCTGCTTTCAGGTCCCCCTTTGAAAAGATTCATAATGCTTGGAAATGTCAATTGCACCAGTAAATATTTTTCGATACTAAGCATCTTACCCTTTTTCAATTTGCGAACAGCTAACATACAATGGCTAGGAGATAAATCCCATATTCTTAAGGTTTTGTCATCACTTACAGTGGCACAAATGGGTAAATGAGGATGAGTAGCTAGACCCCAAACTTCCCCCTCCATGTGACCCTGAAAAAACACAATGAATCAGATTTCTTTTTATTTTTAATTGAAATGTTAAATAATACATTTAAGAAAGTAAAAAAGCAAAAGAACATGCATTATTTAGAGGATAACAAATATCTGAATAAAACCAGAGAACTTGAAAAAAATTCACTCTGCTAGTTATGCACAATTATAGTAATTTTTTTCTACAGAAAACTTTTGCAAAGTAATCCTCAGACACATATATGTCAATGGCCTGGCAGGTGCAACCGTGCAAGGAAGCTCAACAAGTTCAGGGTCCTGCAGGTGGGTCAGGGCAATCCCCAGCATAAATAGGCTGGGCAGAGAATGACTTAGAGCAGCCCTGAAGAGAACTTGGAGGTTTTGGTGGACAGCAAACTGGACATGAGCTGGCAGCGTGCACTTGCAACCCAGAAAGCAAACTGTATCCTGGGCTGCATCAAAAGAAACATGACCAGCAGGCCAAAGGAGGGGATTCTGCTGACAGAGGAGGGGGTGCTCAGACTAGAGAAGAGAAGGCTTCAGGGAGGTATTGTTGCAGCCTCTCAGGACTTAAAGGGGGCTTATGAGAAATATGGGGACACATTTTAGTAAGGCTTGTAGTGACAGGAAAAGGGGTAATGGGTTTAAGGTAAAAGAGGATAGATTCAGACTAGATAGAAGAAAGAAATTTTTTGTGACGAGGGCAGTAAAACACTGGGAGAGCTTGCCCAGAGATGTAGATGTCCCATCCCCAGAAATCTCCAAGGTCAGATGGATGGGGCTCTGAACAATCTGATCTATTTGAACATGTTCTTGCTTACTGCAGAGGGTTTGGACAAGATGACCTTTAAAGGTCCCTTTCAACCCAAACTGTTCTATGAACTAGGTTTTTTCTAGGTTCTAATATTTTCTTTTAACAAATACAGTTCTTGATCTATTGCACTGGCCACTCAGAAAGGAGAGAATCCAGAGATTTTTACTTAACTATTAAAGAAAATCCTATACTGATGCAATGTAAAAATCTGTTTAGTAGTCAAGCTTTAAAAAAATGCACCTGTTTGGTATGGCAAATTTTTTTTACATAATTTCAAGTAAAATCTCAAAACAATCACCAAGGAGACAACTTTTGAAAATAAAAGTAATTAGTACTCAAGAGAAGTTAATTAGGAATTGGGAGGAGGATCCACTATTTCACACACTTTTCTTATTTTTCAAAACAGATCTATGATCTTGGTCTGGAAGGATGAACTCATTAAACAAACTAGTAATGAAATTCTATGTCCTATCTTGCTCATTAAGGAGTCGTATGGTCTAGTCTACTATAAGTCATAGCAACACACTAACTTCATTAGAAGTTAAAGTGCTTCTTATTGCACATTCTTATTAATCTTATTTTTACTTGAAAAATAAAATCATGTTTGTGTATGACAAATTGTACTGATATGTAACACATACCTGAACCAGCAGAGTTATTGGTCCACTTTTATCCACCTCCAATATTTCACCATTCTTTGTGCCCACTAGAATATGACCATGTCCTAATGATATGGCACGTATAGAAGGATTATCTTCTAATAGGAGACCTGGAACATTAAAATGTTAGATGATAGGATTCTCAAGTATGCCTAGAAGAGGATTTTTCCCACTTATGCATATTACATTCTCACTGGAGAAAAATCTACTCAGTAATAAACTGTGAAAATATTCCTGCATGAAACATGTCTGGATTCATTTGGGAAGATTTAGCAATGTATCAAGTTTAATCAGCCTGACTCTATGCATGTGAAGTATCACCAATAACAATATATGGCTACCAATTATGGTAACTCCAATTCTAGCTTTTTGTAAACAAACTATGAGAATGACTGCAATGTTTTCCTTAATGAGTATTTACATTCATTATGTTTGAAAATCAAATCATGTACTTTAGAACACAGCAAACATAATTTTAAGGGAAGGGGATGGAAGAGAAAAAGCTATCCAGAATGAAAATACAGGCAACTGTAAATTAGCATTAAGATCAAGTGGTAGAAACAGGAAAAATAGGAATGAAAATGTTCTTTAAGTATTTCAAAAGACATTTACAGAAAATTAACTACTAATACCTTACAAAACTAACCACAATTCTGAATTCCTTCCTTTCTCCAAAACAAAAAAGATCAAGTAAGAGACTTCACGATCAGAAATAGAATGGGCTTTTTGTTTGCCACTTACATAAAAACAAAACAAAGCAAGAAAACACCTGGATGATAAGAAACTTACAGCTAGATCAACTAATTTAATTTAATAGTAAACTAAATATTATGACCTGCACTCACCAAATCTGCAAACAGACCCTACCACACACTGTTCCAGTAGAAAAATCGCTTATTTAGAATCAATAAAGCTTAAAAAAAGTGTTTTAGCATTCGTTATGTCAAATGTGGATTTTCTCCTTACTGGAGAAAGCAATTTCACAAAGATTTCTAAAGGAAGTACCTTAAAAATAGAACAAAGCATAGGATGAAGTCTGTGTTACCTTTGGACCCAGGAGCCAGAGCAGCCCTTTTGATGGCATAGGTTTTGAGACAACGTTCAAAGGTATCATCCCAGAGAGCTACTACCCCATCCTTTCCTCCAGTGACAAATCCCTGGGAGGAAAGAAATAAAAATCACTAGCTATAATTTATTATTATCTTTCCTTAATTTTTCAGTAATTTCTGCCAATACTGAAAATGGACCATATACAACATTGTAATGCACAGAGCTACAGATGTTAGAGATGGAAAGAACAGGAGCAACAAAATGAATGATTTCTCCTCCTGATGAAGGCAGCACAGTTCTGTACAGTGCATGTACATAGGCTGGATTTAGAAGTTCTAACCTCTATACTTCTACCATTCTAGCAAAATAAGATAACCAACATACTATAGTGTTTTTCCTTGATATTTAGGATCCATATCCCTTCAGCATTTCTTCTCTTTCCACAAAACCTGACTTAGTACTGCAAAAATTTGATTAGTACTTATATTTTCCAAATATATGCACATTTCTGTCATTCTGTCTTTAAAAATTATACACAGGTATTTTAAGAAGCAACAGGTATGGTTAATACTGAAATCACTAGTTGTTTCCTTCGGAGCACACAGTTCTTGCAGTATGAATAACACATGTTGTCCAATGCTACTTTTCTGAAACACAAATATTGGGAGGTGGAGTGACTTGGTCTAACCTAGGAAAACACCAACATACATGAAACTTTAAAGACACAAATAATCTAACTGGAACACTCATCCATATTTAAGGACATGCTTAAATGCATTCCTGGGCTAAAAAAGAAGCCAAGAATCTGGAGAAGGTACTTAATGATCTACAGATTGAATTCATCTATGGGTAGACAGTAATTACAGCACAAAATAGTACAAGTATGGTCGTCTTCTTCTCTCACAAACTCACATATTCCACTGAACTTACTTAAATCAGTTACTGTTATTTCTTTAGTAAGAGGTTATGAAAATTACTGAATAGGATGTCAGTGACCACAAGGGTTTGAGAAACAGCATGCTACATAACAAGAATAAGAGACTGCATAAACACTATTTTGCACTAATGCACAAAACACTATTTTGAATCTGGACCACACAAGGCTTTTCTATAATGAAAATAAAGACATGGGGAAAAGTTTAACTTTATCACAGACTTTTTTGTCCAGACATAAAAAAAGCAATGAGCAGTTTATTTACTTTTTCCAATGCGTGCATGCTGAACACAGGACCATCATGTGCTTTGACAGTTTTTATGAGAAACACATCTCTCCAAATACACACATCCCCCGTGGAGGTTCCAGAGAATGCCATCTCTTCTGTCCAGCCATACACTGCACACATCATTGTGTCAGTTCTTCCCAGTGCACCTATGCAGCCCTTTCTCCCAATTAGTCCTCCTCCTGGTTCAGACCAAAAACAAGTCATTAGACATCTGCTTGGAACTATAATACAAGAACTATATAACCATACCTGGATCAACAAGTCCTTTTCTTTCAGTCCTCCCATGCTCCCCAAAAAAATGAGTTAGAGATCTCACAAAATAAATTTTATTAATTGCCAACTTTCACTACAATAAAAAACAAAAACCAACCAACCATCCAAAAAACCAAACCAAAACCAACCAAACAAAAAAACAAAACCCAAAAGACTCCACCTTACTTATTACTTGAATCTGGATTCAACTAAGTATATATACCCACATATACCCACACATACCCATACACAGACAAAATGTATTTGTAAACTTGCATCTAAACAAAAAAATTAACATCTATGACACACAGTTCATAGAAACTACTAATGAATTGTCTAGAAACAAAAAAAAATTTCGATCTTCACATCCCACTCTTTTCATGACGTTCAGTGAGAGGATTTCTAACTTTATTTTAGAGGGTTACTTATAATAAACTATGGGTAATATAAATGTTACAGATATATACATTTTATAATTCTTTCATATCAAAAATCATTTGGCAGTTATAGCACACAAGAACTTCTGGCTAGAAAAACAGATTTATATCATCATAATGATTTAAAACAACACAGGGAAACTTCATGTGGTATAACACAGAAGTCCCTCAGGATCTGACACTTTGTACTGTTCTTGCACTGAGATGGCAGGTGTTGGAACCCCCTGCCCTCACCAGGCAGTGAGGACAAACCAGTCCAGAGCAGGCACTCCATGTAACTTCTCAACCAAATGAGCCTGCTCTACTGCAGATTTCAGAAAGCTGGCATTGGTTCAGGTGCCCCAATTCTCTGCTCCTCACACAAACACTGGATGTGTTTCCTGGGGGGTGACTACCTCACCAGTGTGCCACTGATGCTTCACACAGAGGGGCTGCAGCATCAGAGCAATCTGATTCCTCTGGCTGAGCAGTGCCAGAGAGTAAAGCAGCATTTTAAACAATTTCCTTTCTTTCTTCAAAATCACCATCTCCAAGCTATTATCATAGTCAGGATTTCTTTCTGAAGAATTTATAGTAGCTCTTTTAGCAAATATTCTGAGACACTTTGTTCTTTCTACAGATAGCAAGCTCAATTGTGAAAATTACTAATTTATGTAGACTTCAACACCTTGCTCTCAGGCAATCTTGATTAATTTCTGTTGGAGCTAGAACTGAGAAAAACAGTGTAATTTTTTTTATGACAGAGTTTCCTCTACACAATTAATCTTTATCAGGATTCATGTGAGTTAATGTGCATAAATTCTGCATGAATAATTAGAACATTCTTAGCAGATAAGTTAGTCTTCTGTAGCACATGTGTCTTTATATATGATATGAGGTGTGAAACAATGACGTTCACACAAGTATCAGGGAATGGGTTTTTCACTGCTCAAAATTTCTCAAGAAGAAATAACCTTGGTTTTTAATTCTCAAGATCAACAGAGGTATCTAGACAAAGAGCTCTCAACTGGCAGATATGTCCTCTTCAAGTACTTTGCCTGAATTTTGTATGTGAATTTTTTATAACCTTAATATTATTTATACTTGTGCCTTTTTACAGCATATATGTCGTAAAGGTTCTTCTTCTAAAAACTGTTCTATGATTTTAGAGCAGCACTGTAAAA
This sequence comes from Oenanthe melanoleuca, assembly GCF_029582105.1. Taxonomy (NCBI): domain Eukaryota; kingdom Metazoa; phylum Chordata; class Aves; order Passeriformes; family Muscicapidae; genus Oenanthe; species Oenanthe melanoleuca. The sequence continues at coordinate 43,872,919 of NC_079339.1, forward strand.
TTTTCAGATATGCTATATTATTACTAGATCTTAAAACAGACAGTAGAAAATGCAAGGTCTTTTCTACTTATGTAGCTATAGCTCCATGCCAGATGATCTTAAAAAGAATTTCCACTACTGCCATAATGCCAATTAACATTATTACTGCTAGGAACACTAACTAGAGAGATACAGAGAAAACATTTGCCTTTCATGCATGAAACATTCAGTAAATGATGCAATAGTTATACTGTCAGTAACAGAAAATGCTCTAATTCTGAAATGTGTTCTTACCTGCTCTCCGCCAGAATTTCATGTGTTTAATTCCAACTGTAATCAATTTATCAGGCATGTAAGGATTAATCTTAACAACAAAAATCTTATCTTTGCTTCCCCTGAAATGCAAAGCAAAATAATTTAAATAAAATTATAACTCTTAATATTTTAAATAAGTTTGGGAGATGGTTTTTTTGTTTTATTTTTATGTATACCTGCTCTATCTTGCTAAAATTTACTTTCAAATCATTACTGATAGTTTATTATGAGGAAGTAGAAAGCTAAAGAAGCAACATACTGAGCCCTGTTCTATTTTCTTTAGCCCTCAGTTTCCAAGGCAGGTGAGTAATTATATTACTCAAAGAAGCACTAGAAAGTATTTTCTTTGCAAAAGAAAATATATTTGCATTAAGTTTGGGTACATGGCATTTAGATCTTTGACAGCTCATAATAACACTTAAAGAAGTAAAATCACAAATCTTATTTTAAATTCACATATTTTGAAAACAAACTGCCATTGTCATTCACTATTTAGCTGATTTTTCTGTTTTTGTTAGAAAAAAAATTATGCTGCTATTACATCTTTGATGGAAATTAGTTGGTTCTGAAAATATTAAAACCTCTTGTGTTTTAGATTTCTTACTATGCTTCTATAAAACTAATGCTTTACTTCAGTCCTACAGGTTGAAAAACAGCTTTTGACTGTTTGCTATCTATGCAAAGCAATGCTTACAGGTTGTTTTTCTTTACTTAAAATGCAGAAGAGCCTCCAATCACTAATTTTTGCTCCTTGTTCAAAAGTGGCAGTAATCTTTTATTTTCTGTCCTTTCAGACACTACATAAACTAGTGGCTGAAAGCATGAAACAGTTTCTTTCCAAACTCACAGTCATCTTCAAAATACAGATGCTGTCTCAAAAACTCTAATCTATTCTAATTCTAATCTAAATTCTAATTCCAGTTGTGTGGGTGGCAGAAACAAACAAAAAAAATTAGGTGAACAGCAGACAAATGTCTTCAGAGAAGCCAATCTAACAGGGCTTTTGAGAAGTAACTGTTCATTATGTATGTCATCTATTCAGAATTTTCATTCTTCAGTGGATAAGAAATTCCACGTGTTTAAAAATAAAATGAGAGTAAATGAATTTAAAGAGCAATAATGACTTATGATTAAAGGGGTGAAAGGGAAGCTGACACTTTTTAAATTCTACTGCAGCAAGTAACAAATCTTTTTAAAATTTACCAAGAACAATGTTTAGAGTTTAAGCACTGAATCCAGACAGAATGGGACAAAACGCACTCACACTACTGCTCTAAAATTAGATTAGTCTGGTCAAGACTCGGAGAGGAAAAGGGATGAACCCTGAAGAAAAAATAACTCTGCAAAACAACAGCAAATGAATATCCCAAGAAAGGTGTGGCCTCTAATGAAAAAGACCTGAACATATTATATCTCACCATTTTTAAGAGGGCAAACAGAAGTGCATAGAGTTTTAAAGAAAATATTTCAGAACACAGCAATGTCTTCTATACTCTTTCTTTACCAGTTGAGCAGTCACTGTAATAGTTCTTGTTGACTATCAGACCTTCATTTACTTCTTCCACAGAAAGTTGTTAACATGACATAAGTGCTATTGCCTGCATCACTCACATAATAGAAACTGCTCATTTATTAGAGAACTCTCAGTCTTTAATGAATATATTTTCCTTACTGTCATTTGATAGTAAATTTAGGTACAGATTTTAAAACAGAGTTAAATTCCTACCTTACTGCTGAAAGCTTTTCTCCTTTCTTCCAGTCCCAGAGTACAATAGTGTGATTGTCATCTATTCCAACAGAAGCCAATCGTTTCCCATCCGCTAGAATAACAAATTTATTATTAAGAGAGTAGATAGATAACTATGTTGCAATAATAAGAAACCATATTAAAAATATTACAACTTCACAAATATTATAAGAATGTAAAAAAAAGCAAACAAGCATATGATGTTTTTAGAGGCATGTTTTTTCATCTTTTTGCTTTTAAACTTGGATGAAGTGTAGGACTTCAAATTTTTCTGTTTAAAATTTGAACTTAGGTGCCCTCTGTTCAGCTGTAAAACAGAACAATAGCTGTTCATACATTTCCTATGTGCAAGACTCCAAAGGAGATCTTTCTAATGAATGCTCATTCTAAGACAGCGTCTCTCATTTGACACTGAACACACTGCAGAATATTTTTAATACAAAATTTTCAGTGTAAAGGAACTCCTAGTTTCTCAATTATCTGGTATTTTTACACAGAAAAGGAAAAGTGTAAATAAATAAATAAATACTTATTACCTGAAAAATCAACAGCACAAACACCATACTGGTGATAGCCCTTTAATACTGAGAGTGGCTTTATTGTTTCTGTATCCCAAATGTGTATTGAGGAATCTCGACCAACCTGAAAGTATACATATTCATAGTCATTTTTTTCATTTATCAGTTATTTTACACAGTTGTTTAGAAAGTATTAAAAATATTTCAAAAAGTATTTGTAAAAAATTACAGTGATACAATTTTCCTAGTATTATTGATGTCTGGCTAACAGAACATTATTCCTTTTGCTGCTTCCCAAATACCAAATCCCAGCTGGCTTAGGCACATCAATCATAATTAACTAAAGTGCTCCTGTGGGGGGAAAAAAAGCCCTTCATTGATTGCACTGTGGCATATTTATTCCATCAATTTTTCATCAATCATTCCCTGTCTAAAAATAAAATGTTATTTTTATTGCTAGTATGTCAGCTTCTCTATATTTCAGAAATCAAGGTGACTTCTGCTGCTTTCTGGTGTCATTATAAGGCAGATTCTAATAAACTGTGGAATAACTTCCACTAGAATGCACTAATGTAGATAACAAACCTGGTAAGAAATGGAGCATAGCTTACTCTTTTCACCCATGCACAAAAGCAATATTAGTCATCACTTAAAAGATTATTTGCTATTGCAATGGTTTTTCACCTCAGTGCACAAATTAAAAGATTGCAAAACCAGAACAAAACTCTCATGCTTTTAAGGCTCAGAAAAACCAGGATCTGTTTCTGGTTTTGTCACCAACTTAACATGAGATAGTTGCAAAGCTTTTCAGAACATTCACTGTCAGGAAGAGCTGAACCAGGGTGGCATGAGGAATTTGATTACCGCATTACCTAGTTTCTTTATAGCATACAACAGTATGTAATGTGTATGTACAAAACAGTATATAATGGAGTGTATCTTTCTGCTGATAGCATAAATTATTGTGAATTCAGGGACATTTTTATTCATAGCCTTTACTACTCCAAAATTAAATCAACTCAATTCTTATATTTGGGGCTAATTTTTTAACTGACCTACAGAGTTATGTTAATCTCTACATTTTTATAGAAATGAAGAGCAATAAATAATAATAAATAATATTAGAAATAAAAAAATATTTCTATTTAAAAGTTCAGTTCACATGTTTTTCAATTTATTATACAATAACAAGAGCAGCAATGATAAGCATACATAAAAACCCCTGAAACATCAACTCAAACCTTCAAGTCCTAGTGTATAAATATTTAACAGAAGGTTTGTTTGTCTGAAAACATGAGTGAAAATAATTTACCTAAAATAACTGTCTGGCAAAAGATAAAATTAACTATAAGTTATATATAAGTATATAAGTATATAAGTATATATATAAGTATATAAGTTATCTATAAGTATTATAAAATAAACTCAAGCAACATCCATCCCTTTGTCTGCACAAACAGTACATAGTTTGCGTACAGGTGATAATGAAAAACATAATGCACTAAAATGAAATGCTGGATTGTAACTGCTCACTCTATACTACGAAATAGTAAATTAATGCAATGTTAACAAAAAAATATATTAAAAAATATATTTTATCTGCACATTTCCTCCACATGTTATCAAGAAGCTGCAACATAATTCTGAATTTAAAAAATTAATCTATTCATAGTTTTAAATGAGGTTCAGAAAAACTATGGACTGTAGACTTTTACCATAACATAAATAACTGTAAAAAATCCACCTCTGTGTCAATTTTTACCATTATTTCATTGGCAGCAGAAATGCAGTCCTTCACCTGAATAACTGCAGACTGGATGCTCTTCCCCCAAGGCCTTTCTAAATTCAGCACTAACAACTTCAGATTGTTCTTGCAGACGAACACGAGCCCTACCTGGCCTGTTGCCACATAATCCTTCAAGGGATGAATGGCGAGGCAGAGGATGTCGTCGTCGTGGCCCAGGTAGAAGCGCTGCGTGTTCTGCTGCCGGTTGTACACGACGCCCACGGCCGCCACGTGGTACACGATCTCACCCGTCTGCGTGTAGAACAGGTTGCTGCGGCAGTCGTAACCCCTGTAACTGAGCCAACAGAAACGCTTTGCTCGCCCAAGTCACAAACACGGACATTGAAACCCAGAGAAAATTATGCTGGATTCATTTGGTGCGTGTAAAACTCACATTACTTACCAATAACTCTTTCGGTGTTTTAAAATTTAAATATACTTTCCCATTCTTAAAGGAACACCAATTTATCAATCTAATTTACCACCAGACATCAGTATTGCAAGCACTAGTTTAAAAGAGGCACTTAATTGTTACTTTGCACAGCTAGTTTAGAAGAGAAAGTAATAGCTAGTAATTTTTTCAGACCACATGGAGAATGCAACATGGGCATGCAACATGTAGTTAAGTGAAGCAGAAAATGTCCAAAGTATTAGTTTTGGCTATTTCCTACTGCTCAAAAATCAGGCAGCAAAACACAATAGTTTCTGGAAAGCAAATGCATAAATTTCTTTCTAGAACATTTCTTTTTTTGAAGGAAAACCTGTCCTTTCTAAGTGATACAGGAATTGGCATGAGTAGGCCAATTCCCAAGTGAGGTCTGTATGCACTATCTCAATACACTCATTTCTTCTGAAGTGTGACTAAGAACATGGAGTTATATACATCTTTCCTTATATACACAGCACAACCATATGCACTGGGGAAGTAATGAATCTGTAAGGCAGCAGACCAACTTTAGTTTAATGAATATTCCAAAAACCATGGATCCATGTTTGTAAACATCAGACCTATGCTTTACTGGAAAACAACAGAACACATACTTGGAGCTGATTTGAATACAATGTATTTCTGTCTGCTCACCTACATTACACACAGTAGTACTTATGTCATTGGATGCAATTAGAGAAAAATTACTAAGATCACCCCACAAAGTTTTTAAACAGACCAGCAGATAATCCAGGTCCACTGCTCCCCAGAAGAAGGATGTTGTATTTCATGAACTTGCATCTCAAACTATTGGAAGATCATGGAACTCCTCCCAGCCCAGTTCCCTAACCTGTCCAGGTCCCTTCAGATGGCAGCACAGCCACCAGGTCTGCCAGCCTCTCCCCCCAGCTTTGTTCTGTCTGCCTTACTGTGAAGTATAAAGCTGGGTCTCGTGAGATCACAAAAAAGAGAAGTGAACTTCTTAAACCAGAAAAAAATGTGATAGCCCAGAAAAAAAGCTTTTAAATAATGCTACCTCTGACTCACTGTTTAGATTGGTATTCACAGGCAGATTCTTAACTTCAGATTTGGTCCTAATTCAGCAACTTTTCAGTGTCTCCTGAGTTACTGTCCCTTCAAGGTGTCTAGCAGAATCTCTCTTAAAATTTGATCTGAGGCTCAGCTATGTTTGCTCCCTGCTTGCCCCAAAGTGACCAAAAATTTAGACTCAAAATACAAGTGCAGGCTCTCCAGTCCTGCTTTGCTCTCCCTCCACCCACATCCTTCACTAACAACCTTCCCCTGAAGCAGCTTGTGCAGGTGTTTTGGAGCTGATTTCTGCCTAACCCAAAGTGATGTCTGCTTGCAGCCTTCTCAGATGTACAGCCACTAGTTAAGGAACAGAATACACAGACCTACGGTAGCTATAAAGGATAATACAAAAATAACCTATCACAGTATGTAACATCATCATTTTAAGTACATGACAACACTCAGTGAGGGCAGGGATTTTTAAGGCAGTCACAGTGCCAAAGAAGGTACCTGAACCTGTTGTTGCTCAGACATAATTTTCCTGTGTCTCACTCTGCACTGTGCTCTGCTAAACACACTGGATTTTCTTTGCAAGCACAGAGTAATTAAGAAAAAAACAAGGCCAAATTTTCATCCTAAAGGAGAATATTAAAAACAAACAAACAAACAAACAAACAAAAACAACACCAAAACAACCCAAAAACCAACATCTATGTAAATAGGCATGCTGAAAGAAATACTGTATATTGAGCAATTTCTTGCAAGCTCAGCAGTCACCTATAAAAGTAAAAGGTGTGAAGACAGCAAACGGGTTTCAGATCCTCCTACACACAACCCAGAAATTGAGAATTTTCCCAGCTCATCGTAACAATTATACCCTAAATTAAACCTAGTGAAATTGAGTATATTAATGCCATGCATCACAGGACTACTCAAAAATATCCAAAATGTATCTAGGATGCAGGAAAATAGTTCTTATTACTCATAACTTTTTGTAATATAAGTTAATTTTAGTTAGTTTCCTCTAGTTATTATAAAAATTAGCACAATCAATTACAACTAAAATACAACATATTTTGCCAAAATATCAAGCAGTGCCAGCAAAGACTCTTTGTCACAAAATTAAACACATTTGCTCTTTCCCATGTGCCAGTTTACTAACTTCTTGACAATACAGGTACTTTTCACCAGAAGTAAAAGTAATAGGCCTAGGTCAAACAGCAATGAAAAGAAGCACATTTCAATGTAGAATATCATTCCCTAAGAATATTCTACACAGTTCCAAAATACTTTCATCTTCGTATTATTAAAGCAATTTAGAACTGAGATTACTAGCTAATCTCTGAAAAAGCATTAAGAGATATTATTTATTCACATGTGGAAAACAAACCAAAGAAATTTACAACGGATCTTGATTAATGATTATAAATTAAATAATAATGAAAGCAAATTCTGTGTTGTAGTCACTCGATAATATATAACAAGGCACAATAAAAATAAACTGCATTCTGCCATAGTTAATTATCCAGGATTGATTCAAGTTAATATGATAGCAACTATCAGAAGAAGCTGTAGCTTCCTCAGTGCTACATATGGAAAAATAATTGCCATTACCAAAGTCATGAATAGCAGGGGCTGCATTGAATTTGAGATTAAAACATGTAAACATCAGTGTTCACACGTTTATTAGATACATTAACTCCTGCATTTTAATCAAGAGTGTTGCAGTCAATACAGTCAGTTGAACCTGCTCAGCTGGCCAACCTCAGCACTTCCATTGTAGCTGAGTCAAATCACTCCTAATGCTCCACTGACTACTAACTGGATCTCCAATAACTGTAATGGAAGTTTAGATACACTCATAAAACCATCTCCTTTTGGGCACATCACTGTGAATTCTGTAACCTGAAGCTGAATCCAACCCACATTTGCAAGTTACACACCTGTGTCCAACTAACAGGCAACTTCACAAGTACTGTCCTCTCTGGGAAAAGAGTCAATGTCCAAGCTTGTCTAATCCCGGAAGAGTTTCAAAACTTGCATGTTACTCTTCAAAATACATGTGGGAAGTTTCCACATACAGTCCAACCCTCCCCCAAAAATCTCTAGAAGAACCAAATGTGAAAACTAACATGATTGAGAACAGAGTCCTTAGTACAAAGCTGGAGATTTTTATTTTTTTTAAATATTCTGCATAGAGTAGTTTTCTCAAGAGGACCCACTCATAGGCTATTCCCTTCAGATTCTGTTTGTGGGTACTTGTAGGAATCCATGCAAGGCATTATAAGGTTCTCCTTAAAGAGTATTCCCATGTCTTGAAACTGTTACCAAATATTATCTTACTGTAAGGTTAGTTTAGTGAATATCCTCAACTCAACTACAAACTCAAACTACACTGAGCTTAAATACTTTGAATATTGAAAAATCATTCCATGATTCTATGAATATTCAAAAATAGTTTTTAAAATTATTCTTGTGAAATCAACAGCATAGCTCTGAGAGAATACATGTGCATCCTTATTTCCTGTCAGCAAAAAGAAAGCATAATAAGAGAATTGAGTCCAAGAAAAAGGTTCTTCTGAATAGTTCAGGTTTCTGAACCACCCTGCCATGCCAAAGACATGGCAGAATTAAAAGACAGGAATAGTCAAAAAGAGGCCAAACTTATACACCAATTTAATGACGTGTTTCTGATCATGACTGCATCAGATCTCTTGAGAGAGAACACAATAACAGAATTCTTTCTTCATCCATACTTTGTCAGAAGCTGGCTCACATACTCTGAGTTTTATTCATTTCCAAAACAGAAAGTAACTAGAGGTTCTTACAGTTTATCAAGAGATTTTTAGAAGTTTGTCTTTCAAGGCAGTTGACAAATTCAACACACAAGCCCAACAAGCTCAAAAACAAAGAAAAGAAAAAGAGCTTCTGATTCCCCTAATTTAAAAAATCACCACTTCTTACATTTTTAAGGAACATCCAAGACATTTCCATTGCAGCTAAAGAAAGATGAAGAAAAGCAGACTTCCTGAATCAGAGAATATGCCTATTACTCACTTGGATGTGGGTCACTTTAAAGTTAACAGCCTGGACATTGAGAAAAATCTGTTGTTCAGCATGGATTCTTCATTAGTTTTCTTGATGCCCATTGGGTAACCAGACAGAACTCAACAGGACATTTTACTTCTGGTCATTCCTGGATATTCTGGTCAAGCTTCACTTCTGTTGTGAAGGAAATAACAATAATACCAAAGATCCAGGGCCCTCGCTTGTGCTACATCTTCTTCAGGATCATTTGGTTTTATTCTTAGACCAAATTTTAAAGACTACACACAGCACCTACCCACCTTAATGCATTTTCTATACAGATATAAAAATCTTCTACTGAGAATTTTGGAGCATTCCATGTGGAGCCCTACTAAAATTAAGTGCCATTATAAAGACAGGCAATATTAGTAACTTCTCCCTGCAGCTAGTTATATCTGAAAAGATGCTGTATTCCTGCAAAGAGGTATCTTTTGAAAGAAAAACTTGACTTGCAATGTCTTACTTAAATAAAGGCTTTGGTTTTGCTTTATACCAAGAGAACTTATATTTCTGATCATTATTCTAATGCAGTAATATCTAGTACCAGTTTGCTTTAAAACACCACATCTTTATTCTGATAAAAATTCTTCACTTATGAAGAATGATGGGAAACTACTAATCCTAATGATGAAATCATAAGATTTCAAGGATGCATCCAGAAGTCATTCTTCTACTCAAATTAGCACCAAAAAGAGAATAAACTCATTTTTAACAAATTTAACTAAATCTATTACTAATTATCTTTAATTCCTAAACTAAGAGAAGAATATGTAAGTTGTTTCAGACTAGATACAAAAAGTTTATATATATTTTCTTTTAACAAATCACTGCTAAAAACACCACTTTGTCCAGAACCCAGTCATCTTCAATTACACAAAGTTTCTGTTCTAGATATCAAAATCATCCATCAAAGAGAATTATTGCTTTCCAGATACTGAAAGGCATGGGTGAGATTACTGAATACTTTATTTAGTCGCCTGTATTCAAGCAATAAGTACCAGCTAAAGTTTGAGTGCAAATTTACTTCAGAATTCATATGTAGAATTAGTATCCTGGCATCAAAGCTTTCTGTTTATTTAGTGTAAATTTATTTCTACAGATATGAATAAAAATAGCAAATCATAAAGCAACAGACATAAAAGTCTTTAATCAGATTATTAAATTATAAACACCAGTCAACAAAATCAAACAGTCTGCATATTTTAAAGAATCCTAGTTTGCATACCCATGAACAAAATGTAGTCTTATGCTGTTCCCTGGAGCTCGCTCACGTCTCTTAGAAGCTGCACTTTTTCTTTTTTCTTTGCATTGCTCTTTAAGTTGAGGTAGATCTTCTTTGTAAACCTTTAAGAAAAAGCATGCTTAAAAATTAAAAGACTCACCAGAAAACCATGTTTCTGAGAAGACAGCTGCTGTTAACATTCATGAAAATGTTATTCTGACTCCAATGCCTATAGCTGGTAATTATACCGTTTTAAATTGCACTCTATGATTACATGTAATATTTTATCTCTCTGTTAACATTAATATAAATTAATATCTTACTTATAATTATTAATTAATCATTATATTTTAATAACCTTGATCTTTTGAATGCATTAGGCAACAAAAATTCTAAAGGTTTTGGTCAGTTCCCATGCAGTCTCCCCAGTTTTGAGATTTCAAGAGTCTTCATAAATTACCAACTTAAATCCTAGGAAGCTTCCAACTGCCATTAAAACTAAAATCTTCACCTGTCGACGATAGGTGATCTGTGTCTCTTGCTCAATTTCAGAGTCCAGCTCTGGAACATCAGACTGATCTGAATCTGATTCATCACTATTAGAATCAACCAGACTCTCTGTCATCAAAAAAACAGAAATAAAATATTAAGCAATTAAATTAAAAGCCAGAAAGTTTCAACTAACTGCTTAAAGTTTTTTATTTGATAATCAATGCTCATCTTAAGTAGAATATAAACTGCTAATAATTGAAAGGAACAATTCTGCTGCTACATAAGAAAGAAGCCATAAATATGATAATTTTGGATGTTGGAGTGAGTGAGTTTTTATTAGCTAAAATTATTTCATCAAGCTTTAATGTTTGGAGGAAAGCAAAAAAGAAGATAATGAAACACTCAGTATAAAGCAGAAACTAACAAAATTAACAAGGGGTCCAAAGAAACTTATGTTAAAGTGAGTCACTGATGCAAGTAGAAATTCTTCAAGCAGGTTAGAGGCAAGGGAAAAATTTATAGATGGGAAGAAAGAGGCAAAACTTTGTGAGTGCAGAGAAAAAGGGTATTCATGTAAAGTTTGACATGTAGGAAGAGCTTGTTGTTATTTCCTTCTGCATTTGTCACTGACAGGTTCAGCAGTGCATCTGTATTTATTTACCTCTTTGCTGGATCCACACTGATACATATTCATCTAATCTGAGCAATTAAATGGTGAAGCAGCCTGTTTTATTGTTACTCTATATTCTCATTTTCCCAAAGGATTCTCCAGATTCCTTTAGGAATTTCCAACGGAGGCACTCAGTTAACTGTTTTGATTTTAGGAAACTCATGAGAATAATTGTTTAATTAGTCACTAGTGGAAACATGATCTTCATTTTTTTCCAAACATTAAACATCTATATACTGCTTTAAAAAAAATAAAAATTAAATAATCAGTTATAATATTTAAATAATTGTCTAAATATTCCAAAAGTTTAAACAAAGTATAAAATCATATTTTTCCAGTGATACCTGAGCATCCAGTTGTTGTCAATTAAGTAAAGGATGATATATACAGAATTCAGAAATTTGTATCTACGATTTGAACTTTTAAAATTTTCCTTCACAAAGGAAGCACAGTAGTGCAGGGTTTTTCATACCCTTGCTAGCCTGAACACACAGGTGTGATGGTTTGACCATTGGCCAAATGCCAGAGCACAGATTTTTTTCATCTTCACCAAAGGTCAAGTAATGCCAAACCAGGACAACAGGGTTCTGGCAAGTATTAGACAGCTCCATCAGGTGCTTCAGGCACCTGCAAAGTTTAAAGAACACCAGCTGTTGGAACTGTGCAAAATGACAACTTTGAACATTTATTTCAATACCAGCACCTTCTCTTTCAGTCTGTCTTGCAAGATGTTTGTTGGTGTTTTTGAGTCAGTTGCTTACCTTGGGGTGCTATATGCAGAGTGTCCTTCAGCTTGCGGTCGGGGACGAACTTCCACTGGAAGACAGAATGATCAGCTCCCCCAATGGAAACCACCCACTGGTGGTCGTGCGACCATCTGACATTTGTCACGTGAGCAGAGTGACCGAGATACTTTTTAAACTTTGCCCCTAGAACAAAAATAAAAATCTCCCTCAATACTTGTGAAATGAATGTTTCAGAAGCACCTCAGAAAATCAAATTAAGGAACCCATAGAAAAAAATAGAGTTTAATAAAAATATTCTAATTACTACTGGTATTTTAATCAATAGCAACAACTTTTTGTAGTTTTCACAGATTTTAATGTGTCTATAAGATACATTTTTAAGTTGGCATTCCAAAGCATAATAACTTAATCAAGTTAAACACAACAACAGAAGACATATGATAATGCTGTATGAGATATACCAGAGATTTTTAAAATTTCACTGTATTAATTTTATTTTACTTTCTACAAACTAAGATTTTGACAAATATTACTTCTACTTTGAAAAAATACAGTTATTTAAATCATGTATATTTATTTATTTATTATCACCCCCATACCCATGCTTGTAGCACGGGTTCCCAATGTACAATCTCAGTGCTAAGCACTTCTAGCAATTTATCTCCTCCCATGTTTAGGAGTAGAACTGGTAGCAGTAGTCCAGCTACATCCAGCTAATGTTTTTATGGCTATGTAACTACAACACAATCACTGGATGAGTTACTGAAATGAAGTTCCGAACAGCACTGCATTAGAAGTAAACTTTATATTCTAGAAAGGCTTCATTGTTTCAGAGCTGTTTGAAGAACTTCATTCTACACACCATTCATGTTTAATGCTGGCTACAACTGCACGGATAGATCTTAGCATATGTCTTCAAGCTTTATGTACTTAAAGAAATGGTTTGAGTGCTGTTTTTAAAAACTGATGTTCCCCCATTTTTTTTAACTCTTTTGAAAAAAATGATATGATAAACCATTTCATTTTCCAGTCTTCTAATACATTTTTCTTGAATAGTCACAATTTAAACATATGCATAAAATTGAATTTAAAAGGCACTACCTTTTCTTAGACATGGGTATCGAAAGAGTTTGACTATTCCGTAATCATCAGCTGTAACCATAACTTGACCAATAAAATTTGCATCCACTGAATTTATATCATTTATGTCTGAATATTTGGGCCAGATTCCATTAACTTCAAGGCCAGAAACACAAGTCCATGATGCCCACTGAATGCCTTTCAATTCCTCCTTGTTTGTTACTTCTTTTCCACCTAAGGAAAAAAAAAAAAAAAAAAAAAAAAAAAAAAAAAAAAAAGAGCCATTTTTCAATATTCACTTATGCAATTTTGAAGAATGCAAAATTCTAAAAAATTCTATAAAAATTGAATCCAAGTGCAACAGAACTAAAAACTGACTTCTGAAACTGTCCTGATCTAGTATTCCCTATTATGACCAACAATATCAGTAAGAAGTCTTCTCAAGACTATTTAACAGAAGATCATAGGTTTGGTACTTAATAGTTTTTATTATTTCTTGGTATCTGCTTGAGGCTGTGTTATTTTTAATATATTTACCAAAACAACATGTAATCATTCTGAGATAAAGTTCATAAAAAATTCTGTTGAAACTGGACTACTTAGAGCAAGAACTGAAGAATTCATATCTAGCCACTGTAAATTACTAAAGCCACCAATTTAGCGCTTAGACCTTTGTTACATTATTTCACACCAGCTCTATCAGTTACGATATTGATCTATTCCCACAAGGTAAGAGCTGAGGAACTAAGTCAGACCAAAGGCCCATTGAGTAAGTGCTGTGTCCTCTGGAAAGGCCAGGAGCCAAGGGCTGGGGCAATGCAAGAATGGTGCAAGCAAAGGTGAAAGCTGTGAGTCAGACTGAACACACACCTGCAGAAGGTGAGCAGGACAACAGCTCACTTCTCAGCCTTTCAATCACTAATCCATGTAAACAATGATTAACAACACTGCTTATATCCGTAACTGTCTTGCAGGTCTTGTGCAAATACTTCAGTAACTTTGCTGCTGTACTTATTCAAATGTAGTGAATACTCCTATAAAAAACTTCCTCTATACCCCCGTGCTTTAAACCAGGATTTACATTTGGCTTTTTTTTACAAAACCACTATATATTATTTCTGTTATAAGTAACAACATGAAGCCAACTCAGAATCTTACTTGGCATTCTGTAAAAAAGTCTCTTTCCATTGCCATCATTGGTCTGTAAGTATTTACTGTCTGAAGACCAATCCATATGTGTGATGAAGCTTAAGGATCCAATACATTCCCCAACTTTCTTGTATCGCTGAACAACGCCATATACATCCACAGAGCTGTCATTGGAACCAACAGCTAGGAAATTCCCATCTGGAGAATATTTGAGTTCATGAATAGCTTCTTTCCTGTCTTTGATATGAACAACCTCAGTCATATCTCTGTAGTATGAAAGAAAGCATGTCATAAGTAGAGAAGAGCCTCATCACACTTTCAAGCTCCCAGTCTAAAAAATGAACAAGATTGTTAAAAATTATAAGATTATAAGAAATTATATTTGAACTTAAATATCCTGTGTGCAAACACAACACTGCTGTTTTTAGAGTTAGTTAGGGTTTCATGGAGAAAAAATAGATGGAAACAGTGACACAAGAATGTGCTTCACTGGGCTGAGGGACAGCGAACAAAGGAACTGTTCAATCTGAGTCCACGAGAAAATTTCATCAGATAAATTATGAGATCTCTATTCACCCAGGGAAGGAAACTTCACTGACATGAGACATGAATCTCATTTCCCCTTTAGAACTCTGGGATCACAGCAGCACAAGGCAGTATTGGTTTTGTATGCATGATGTGCTGACAGCAGAATTCCAACACATGGAAACAATTAAGGAAGTACTGAAAATTTATTTCTTAGTAATTCAAAGATAGTTCATAAATCTAAAACCTAAAGTAAAACATTCCCTAGAACACTGCCACTCTCTGAAAATAGACCAATATACTTTTTGAAATGGGTGTTATACTACAACAGGACCATAGGTAGCACACATTTAAAAAATCTGAGAACCCTCCGCAATTTAAAACAAAAATGCAAATTACAACATGCACGGCCACAAGAGTATCAAAATACTAATAGTGTGTCTATTTTTCAGTTTTGTAGCATACCTGACTCGAAGCACAGTGAAAGAGCCATCCTTCATTCCAAGAGCAAGATGGATTCCATCCGTACTAACCGCGGCACAGCGAATGGGCTCCTCCATGTTGCACCGGGCAATCAGAGCGTGGTCTATTAAACTCCAGATTCTAAAATAAAGTCATTATTGCAAATGTGAACTGGCTGTGCAGCTTTGTCATAGATAAGATGAAGCCCTCAGTTTCTGCACAATGCTGGACATGGCAGCATCCCTATTTTAAAATAATTTTCCACAAGGAAAATTTAAGACAAAAGTGTGAATTTTGCATAAGCAAGAAATATTCTTATATTTTTAAAGGTGGGAATATCTCTAATGAGAAAATGTCGGGGCAGATTAATTTTGATTTTCTGAATATAAAAAATTATAGCATATGACAATACTTTTAGACCAGTCCTGCAAAATTCCACTGTTTTGCTAACCATTTTAGCCAAAAACATTAAATAATAATTAAAGACTTTGATCAGTATAAAAAACTTTTCCTATTAAAAAGTCATTATTGATAACTCCTTATAACTAATAATATTAAAATATGTAAGTTTTTATACCAAGGCAGATTATATCTATTATTTACACACATATCTGGAATTTGAGAGTAATATTTCAATATTAATAACTGAATTATTGATTTGCTTAACTCTGTTACACTTAAGATATTTAACAAAAATGCCAATACATTTAACTTAGAAGAAAGAAAAAGTGGTTTTGATCAAAAAAAATAAAGACAAACATGTAAGAGGGAGTAATTTGGTGGACTTTCTAGGCATTTATATTCTGTTTACAATGCATGGAATAGTTTTGATGAAATTCACACATTAAAAGCTAATTTGCAGCATTTGGTAAAGAAAACATGGTAAGAGTAAAATGTGTAAGTTTTTATCACAGTTTTTCTTCATTGCAATCTGTGCATGCTTAACAGAACTCCTGAAAAGGAAAGACTTAAAGGATATTTGTCTCAGAGTGTTCAATGTTAGCCTAAATGAAATGTTCTCAAATTTCATATGTGGGGGGTTGGGGGAAATAAATACTTCCACTATATTTTATTACTGGAGAGCACTAATTTCCTGCATAATCTAACAGCAGAAGTACAACAATGCCACAATTCACTTACTTTAAAATGTACACATTTCAATTAGGTTACCTACAAAATGAGTGGATTGTATAAAACTGTATGCAGTTCAACAAAGAAATGAGATTTAACCTGACTGATCGATCATCGCTTCCAGTCATGGCCAGGGGTTTTGTAGGATGGACAGCCAAAGCCCACAGCTCTCCTTCACAGTGCCCCTGCATTATCAGGAAAGGCTTATTACGCTCATGCACCACAATTTCAAATATTTCACTATCTTGTGTCCCAACGAGTATATGGTCTCCTCTCCAGCAAACACTTCTTACAGACAGACCTGTAGAAGAGATTGTTACTGAGAGATACATCCTCAGAACTTGTAAAACAAAGGTAAAGTAGCAAAAGACAAAGCATAAAAGCAAGAAAATGTCAAGAAGTGTCCATATCCCTTCTCTTATTCCTGGATTTACTTCTTTTACTCTTTGTATACATTTCATAGGTAGTGGCATACTTGCCCTTGGAACATAAACTTTTTGTGACTACTTGGAGGATATATGTAAAGTATACCAAGAGGCAAGACAGTGGAGTAGCAGAAAATGCAATTAAGTAAATGAGCAAGAGGACAGGTCATAAAGGCAAAGCTCAGAAGTATATAAGAAAAAGAGAGTGTAGGGAAAAGAATCAGGAAACTCATTTTATTAAAGATTACATTTTTAAAAATCTGCTTGCTCTGTCATGGGCATTTGACAGGGCAAAAGTCTGTTACATCAGAAGTAAAGGAAGTAAACTGAGTGGAGAACAAGAATGAAACAGGGAATGAAACAGCTTTGTTACATGCATCAGAACTGGGAAGCAGCAGCTGAGTAAATTTAAATTTAAAACCAAGCCACTCTACTGCAAAGCATATTTAAAATGAAATTGCATCTTGTTGCAATATTTCACAATCTTGGTGGGAATGCCACGTCAATTCCACCATACATAGACTTCACTTTTATTCAGTCATGTATTGACCCTGAATATCCCATTGCTATCAGACATTCTAGAACATTTTCAAAGTCTTGGCAAGATATTAGAAAATAAAAAAAAGTGATTGGGGGTGAAAAAAACCAAATGCTAACAAAAGCAAGTCACTGTAAGAAACATTAGTACTTCAGTGCATGTTTGTATTCTTATCCTAAATCATTACAGCAACAATATGTTAAACAATGTAAAATTTTAGCATGACATGAACTATAACTGAATTCATAGTTGCAAGTAAGCAGTATTCTAAGTTACACAAAACTGTAAACAACATCCAAATAGTTTTAATGAAAATTTGGATAACAAGCAAATGAAATTGTTTTACACTGTAGATCTCACTGCCTTCAGTTCTCTTAAAGCATTACTGTTCCTTGCTAAGAACTGCTGTGCTCTAGAAACAATGTGCATAAAAAATTAAATCTGTGTCTAAATCTTCATCCTATGTACTGTTGTAAAAGTAACTGTGACCTTCATACTAGTGGGCATGATGCAAATAGCTCGTAGCAACACACATAAAACAACATTTTGGGTTTTAAAGTCTTGTCTTGTTCAAAACACTGATAAATTTCCTATCTTATTGGTATATTGAAAGTGACAAACTTCTCTTTACCTTTATATCCCTGGTCTGTTTCCCTGAGATCAATCACAGTAATTGGTTTAAAATTTAGGTCCCACAAGCGAACACAGCCATCCCTACCACCAGTGGCAAACCCCTCTTCACATGCATTCATGCTGAAAATTCCTGCCTAAAGAGAGAAGAAAGTTACTTTTAACAACAAACACAAATTAGATAAAACCAGTATGCAACTAATATAAGCTTCAAATAAAGGAAGTCAGAAATGGAAACAAACTCAAAACAAGCAGAATTAACAAGTGATAAATCAGTGAATTGCTGCAAGAATGTGTTCTTTCTGATGATCATCATCATAGTGATGCTGCTTCTTATCATATCCTCTTGCCCTAGGACCTGGTCCAACTCTAATAAATGTCAGCATGAACATTTCCCATAATCTCTGTTCAGCTTGCTTTAGGGCCTTTGTTGCTAGTACTCAGCTGCTATAAAAAAAACACAAAAAACATCTGGGATTTTTTTATTTCTTAAACCAAGGAAGATTGATTTAAAATTCAAGTTTAGAAATAAAATTTAAGAAAAACGACAATCATGCTACATCATTGAAAAATTAATATAAATTCTTATTTTAAAGGCAAACATTTGGAAACAATACCTAACTCATTTTCTTTAACTCATTTGATACGTGTTTTCTTCAGGATAACAAAGAGGCAAGGATGGTATCTGTAGTATTAAAATAAAGATACAATAGCCACAGAGCCACTGTATTTGATTTAACATGATACAAATCTAAATGGCATACACACTATTGGGGTTTTTTTTATTTCCTACACAACTCACTAGCCTTATGTTCAGAAATAATTCACACATTTCAGTAAGCAAAGCTACTGAAAGGGCAACTATAGCTGATAAGCCTATGAGAAGCTAAAAAATTGCTCTGTATTTATTTAAAATGTGTAATATTCTGCTATGACAAAAGTAAACAAGAGAGCATTAGAAACAATGGAAGAGAAAATCTGTCTCTAACTCCTGCCCAAAAGAAAGAAGAACAGCCAATAATAGATACATATCTACTATAAGATTGATGTGAAATTTCAATTTTGTAAAGAAGTAAAAGGTAAGGTTCCAACAGTTCTTTAGCTAGGGTCTCCAGATTTTATAGTAATGAAGCACATTATCTGCAAAGATGAAAGCAATTTGCAAAGGAGAAATTGGCTTTTTGGGAAAAAAAGGCTGTACACTCACAGAACAAATTAGGAAACAATGTGACTGGTGAGAATTCTGGAGTACTCATGACTATTATCTCCTATCAATATGCTTTTGCTTCTTAAATTCCAACTAAGAAAAATATCATAATGGACTGGTCATAATGAAATATGGATTGTGTTTGCTTCTCTAACTTCAGGCAAAAAGGATATAATTTTCATGTTAAGAAAAAAGAAACCTCTCATCTTCCACAAAAAAAGAAGCCTACTAGAATGTCAAATGACAATCAAAACTGAAAGGCTAGGGTGACAGAACTCAAATTTTTTGGCATGTCATGTCCATTCTCAAGAAAGAGACTTTTATGACAAGACAATTCAGGAGCAGTACACACCTAAAGAGAAATGTAGTGGAATTTTTAAGTCATAAGCAGATTAGAAGGCTAACTCTCATTATCTCTAACATCTTGAAAATCCTCTGCCTCTTTAGGAGCCTAGAGGTTTTTGAAAATACAGCACAAACTACTTGTTTTTCTCCATGTGTGTCTCTCTTTTACTGCATTCAACGTTAATATTATGAGAAGAAGTCTTATGAAGAGCAGCTGAGGGAGCTGGAGTTGTTTAGCCTGGATAAAAGGAGGGTCAGAAGAGACCCTTATCACTCTCTACAACTGCCTGAGAGGAGGCTGCAGCCAGGTGGGGGTCTCTTCTTCCAGGTAACAAGTGATAGGATGAGAGGAAATGGCCTCAAGTTGCACCACAGAAGGTTTAGATGCAACACTAGTAAAAATTTCTTCACTGAGAAGGTTGCCAGGTATTGGAACAGGCTGTCCAGGGAAGTCCTAGAGAGATAATCCCTAAAAGTGTTAGAAAATAGGTGGATGTAGCACATGTGTGTAGGGCTTAGTGGTGAACACAGTAGTGCCAGGTTAAACAGTTGGACTCAAATCTTGGAGGCCTTTTCCAACTTTAGTGATTCTATGATTCTAGGTGCCATGGGATAAATACAACTCTAGAGGAATTTCAGCCCATTTTGTGGCATATGCTGAATTCTGTTCCAAGTTGAAGTCTTTTAAAGCTCTTTTTGGAATGCAATCTTGATAATAGAATTATTTTATTTTCTCTAATTAACTCTTTCCAAAATCCATTATTTAATTAGTCAGTATTAAAAAATAATCAGACATTTGGCGATGTGGGAGCTGGCTGAATGCTCTGAAGATAAGATCAAGTGGATCCAGCATTAATCTGTTTTCCATTCCACAGAATATCCTTATCTTGAAAAGGACATACTGGTTGTCAAGGAGATTTGGCAGATGTGCTTGCTCAATCTCTTGAAATGCAATAGGACACTCATTTCAGTATTTCTGCCACTGGAATAAGAGAATGAGGTGAAAACTATGAAAATGTCCCTCATTATTGGGGACTGTAAGTATCCAGTGGAAAAAGCTGAGCTTTGCTACATTTCAATTAATTGTTAGGCTCACACTCAAAGGGGAAAAGACAGATTCTTTAGTGGGGTAGCATGGCCAGTATATCCTGTACTAAACCCTTCCTTTTAAAAACTGACAAGATTGTTAACGCAAATCAACTCTGGAGTCCATGCTGCATTAATCCTTCAGCCTGAAATTGTCATTAATATAATTTGATTCTCAATGGTTAAAAGCCCTCTAACAGCAACGAGAGGCAAACAAGTGCACTGACTTTGTTAGATCTAACTGAATGTGAGCCACAGACTCTGCTTCTGAATGAAAATTAAAGGTGTAAATCAAAACTTCCATCTTAAAATTTATGGAGCTTGGCATACAGACTGCATTCTTCTTTTACAAATTCTTCATTGTACTTCATAATGAACATGGAAATTCTGGAAATAATATCTCAAATTGATCAACATTTTCTCAGAATGCTGAATATTTCCTGTTTTCCAACATAACCAGCTGGTATAACATCTGTGTTCCCTCAAATTTGAAAAAAAATAGTTGAATAAGAGAAAATAAAAAAAATAAATACCCAAATCTACCAGAAATTATAGTTGAAAGCTGGAGAAGTACAAAAAGAATTTGACAAAGATGATCCCTCCTGCATGAACACTTAGCCACTACTTGAATCCAACAAGTTTCCAGTACTGAAGCAGTTTATGGGTTTTTACTGCTGCTGGACCTATTCTGCCCCCAGTGAACAAAATTCAAGTGTCAGTTTATCTAAATGCAGCTGTTTGTATAAAATCCACCACTCTGACTTTGCAATTCCTAAAACACATGATGACTGCAGGACCAAGCTTGGAAAATCATCAGAAGCAACTGACTACTACTGAGCAACATGGAGAACAGAGACACTATCCCAACATAAACACAATTCCAGGGCCTCCTTCTTACCCCTGACACACTACAGGACACAGAAATGTAAAGCAACACACCTTGGGGACTTCCTCTGAAATATCTCTCCTAATAAAGACTGCACAGTAAAGAAATGGATTGGAAAGATCTAGGTGTCAGTGAGTTTACAGTGGAGAGACACCACTGTGAAATATGATCTTCCTGTCTAACAAATCATCCAGGAAACAGTTTAAAATTGTGCATACTACTATAAAAATGTAAAGTAGTTGTCTATATAGCTGTCATTGGATAAAAGAATTGGACATTTGCCTTTGAAACCAATGACTAGTCTAGGCAGTAGGAGAAAATACTGCATGACTTAATGTGTTGGTACATGATACCAGCTTAAAACCATTCATTTAAGTTCATTATATTGTTTCCATCTATTTTTAATTAGTATCCAGCCAACTGACATAGGCGTGCAATAGTTTTAACAGAGTGCCTGTTATTTAACCTCAAGCTTGTTATTTAACCTCAGTTTCTGACATCAATCCACACAACTTTAATGTGTACCTCTGAAAGACTATCTCAAAATTAATTATTCATCTGCTGAGAAAGCATCTTATGTACATTTACTATGCAAGGCAAAAGCATAGTACACAAGAATCTTTAAAACATAGTGTTTTAACTAAGCATACAGTTTTAATATCCAAGTAATATCTTGCATGTATCTTAACAGTCATGGACTACCTTGAATTTAGAACATATAAGGTGATAAGTGGAACATTCTATAATCTGTTCTTTGCACTGGTACACAAATAAGGCATCTATTAAAAGATTTCTTTTTTATTAGCCCAGGTATTTATTAACTTTTCAGAACCAGATCCATCACCTACAAATAACCTCATGGAGTATTACCATTGCCAGTGAATTTACACATGCTTTCATGCTGTTTTCTTTCTCCCCTTTAAAATTTTCATTATTAGGATTATTATTTTAGAGGCAAATCTAGAATTGGAGTTTCCCATTGTTATCCATTGTTGTCTGCACATAAATTCTATGCCTTTACTCCTAAACCCTGCTCATTTCCATCTTTTCCTATTTTTCATACCTACTTCTATTTTAAGTGAACTCACTAATCCTCTTCCAACTAATTCTTCTGTCACCTCAACTTATTTGCTTTCAACTTTTTGTTTCTGCTCAAACTCAGAAATCTGCAGAAAACACTCCTTTCTCTTAGTTTTGCTAGGACAGAAAACAGATTGTCTGAATTAAGAATTCTTATTTTGCTTGTTAAAGTTGCTATCTATTTTCTTGGTCTCATATTGGGAGACCATGGTTTATTTTTCACATTGAATTATACTTAAAATGAAAAATGTCTTTTCAGCTAGGGCAACCACAACAAAGAGAACAAACCTTTGAAAAGAACAGGTTTTCTATATTAATGCAGATAATGTCTTAATAATAACTTAATAAATCTGGGGCTGGACTATTTCTCCACATCACTAATGTGCTTTAGAAGCAGATATCTGAGATACTGGAAAACAGCTCTTTATGCTGCAAGAAAAGAATGGTATTTATGCAAATTATGAGAGGTCTTCCTTCAATAAGGTTACTGTTTACATCACACTTGTTGAGGAGTAGCGATGCAGGATGATGTACAGGTATGCAGGGATGACAATTCCAGCATTAGCACACTAAAGAGAAATTTGCATCAATTCCCTACTACATACACACTGTCCCTTCAACAATATACACACACCGTAAATATTGTCATTTACTTGCATTTCCTTAGGACAAGAAGGACATAATTTATAATTTATAAATTAAGTACATTAATTTATTAAATTAAGTAGCCATAAAATATCATGGTAATATTTTAGAATGGCTGAAGAGATACTGTCATTCCAAGCTTCCACAGGTTGGGCTTAGAGCAGTCTGTCAGTATTATCCTTTAAGGTAATTTTTTATTGAAAAACAAGGTTACATTTTATCGGAAATAAGTTTCCATATTTTATTGGATTTTTTTCCCTGAAATTGATGAGATTTGTAGTGACTCTAATCTCTTGTAAAAATTAATTTCAAAGGAATGAACTAGTATTCCTGCTTAATTTTCAGTACTGCAAAGTACAATTCCATTGAGCCTAGATGACAGAGCCAAAAATAGAAGGCTAGATGAGACCTGCTCCAAGGTCACCTGAGCTCTGTCCATTGATGTTACTGAAGATAAGGATGTTACTGCACTTCAAATTTGACCTTATGAACAACCAAGAACTGACACAGCACATAAGGGAATGGAGCAACAAGCTCTCATCATCTTATGTTTATTAGTTGTGTCATTTCACACCAGCTGAAAAGCACTGCATTACTCTGAGAAATAAACTGTTGCAAGACAAAACAGTCCAAGTAACAAGCATGTTAATATGCAGGACAGCTGTCTCCTACAGCACCAACAGGATGGGAGAATGTTTTGGCATCTGTTTTCAACAGGAAACTAAGTGCACTCTTTCCTCTGGAAATCAAGGTCTGCATATGCAATGTCCAATCATCTCAGGAAAACACAGAAAAGAACAGAACTGAACACTTCTTATGAAGACTGAAACCAGATCTGAAATTACAGAGCAAGAATCAGGGATAACTCCACACCCTAAATACTCCCTCATATTTCCTGATTTATAACTTGGGACTTCTTGAATACATTTAATATTTCTACAGATGCATACAGGACAGTATGCTTTATGTGTGTTTATCTGTAATGTTTATATATATATATATACACACTTCTATGTATATAAAGAAATCTCAAATCCAAAATATAGTCTGGTATACATTATACACACAGATGATCTTCATAGCTTTATCTTTGTTCATAACCAGAGACAGTGTCATTATACAACAGTCTGAATAAGCACTCCAATCACTTTTGAATTAATTATTAGTTCATTCAACAAGCTGCAACCATCCTGAAGGTGTATTTCTAAATCTTTGATAAACCAAGAGTCTCCTTACTATAACTGACTGTAACCTCTCCCACACACAAAATATACATCACTTCATCCCCTCCATTCTACCTGATTAAATCAAAGAGTGACTCACACTTCAGGTACAAACATCAGGCCAACTAGTCCAAAAGGCCACTTAAAACAAACACACTCTTACAAGCAAGAATCTTCAACTGTTACTTATTTTTATCTAGAATTTTGAAGCTGCAATATCAAAACTTATATGTTTTATATTGTTTTTTCATACCATTAACTTAAATGAACTTAAAATACAATCACGAAGGTACAATGCTTTTCAAAAAAGAAATTAACATTCAACAAGCAAATCATATAGCTTCATAAAGTGACCTGAGCAGCTTCATGCTTCATAGGTTAAACCAACCAGAAACTGGTTGGCTTTGTTTCTAAGAATTAGAATTCAAATTAGAAGTCAAATATTGCCAAATGAGAAGTAATGAGGATTTTCACAGTTTAGTATGCACAAATCAGATTGGGAACCAAAAAGTGGGTTTTTTGCTGCCTACTTTAATCACAAACCCATATGCTTTGAAATAACATGGAAAATGTAATTAAAATTTACATAGCAAAATTATAACCACTTTATATTCATATTGAACATTTCAGTTAAAAGAAGATATTACCAAGCACTTTGGAAAACTTTTATTAAACTCTCAGTGCAATGTCTTCACTTTTCAAAGCCGTATACTGCTCTGGAAAAATATTCAAATAAGACATCCTGAGTATCATGGAAACCATTTAGGAACACAGACAAGGTGACCTTGTGTTGCTCTGCCCAGCCTTCCAGAAATCTAGTTCAGATGCAGTATTAGTTCAGAGAGGTGCACTTACAGCATGTGCTCCCTGTATTGTCCGCACAAGGTTGATTCCTTTCCACACATAGATATCTCCGTTCAGAGCACCGGAATACGTCACTTCGTCCCTTGCACAGGCGAGGCACAGGATAGTCTGGAGATCACCAGTCTTGCCAAAGACACCACGTTTTGGTGTCAGTGAATTGCCACACAAGCTCCAGAACTGTAACACAAAGTGATTTGGAAAGATGCCTATTTTGGTAATACCTCATTTAATATGTACATCTGAAAGAGAAGTACCTTGCCTGCAAAACCCATCACTGTTCACCCCCTTTTCCTTGCCTTAGTTCTCCAGTTCAGCAATGTTTCATGTTATTAACCAACTTCATCGTTCTTTGAAAAGCATTTGATAATAGAATTATCCTTCTTTGATGTAAGACTTTCATGCTGAAAATGCTGCATTTGTACATTATGTTACATTACATATTTTTAAAGATGCTACCTAAGCATGTAGATCTCTGATAAGACTCTATTTGCTCTGTTTGAAGGCAGCTGGTTTTATTGTAGATGTATTTCTCATCAGAAACATGGATCACACAAAATAGCCATCTGAGGCAGAGATTTTTAAGAACTTTCTAATACACCATTTGTATGTGATTGCAGCAATCACACAAGTGTGAATTCCCTCCTAAGTCAGAGGTTTAGAGCCTTAAAAGTTCCTCAAATGTTTGCTTATCTAAATAGATATTTTTTTAAATCATAAAGCCATCTTAAATATACTAAATCATGACTGGCAAATATTAGCTTACTATTGGCATAAAGGTCCTCTTAGAAAAATAGAAAAAAAAGATCATTATTAAGCAAGCTCATGAAATTCTGTAACTGACATGCTAAACACTATGCCAAATCAGACTTATGTGATGTAGTCAAGAGATTTAAGACTTTTTTTCTAGCAGGCCATTAATACATATTGCTCTAAAAGTTCATTGTATAAACACATTTTCCCCAACATGGGAACCTACACACAACAGCAATTCAGAACTTTCTAGCTGCCATCTACTGCTGTTATGTGGTACCACAGAAAATTGTGCATGGGAGAAGACAGTGACTTGATTGATGTGAAATACAGTTCCTAATCATTGATAATCCATCTGACAAATCTGAAAAAGAAGTTGCTTCTGCACAGCATTTGCTACATAGATCAAATAGAGCATGCTTGAAAAAGACACAGACTGTCCAAATTATGAATCCTGTAACAACATACAGTGCTCCAAATTACAAAGGTACACTGTCTCCCCATACTCTCTCTAAATGGTAAGAAATGGCTTTTCAATTCATTTCACCTCTGTGGTGCAGCAATTTACTCACTGTTTGAGATTCAGAAATTTGAGTACCTGGAGTCACCTTAAATGTGTGCACCCTGTCTTACACTACTTTGGATTTCAAACAGCATGTTTTAGAGAACCTAAATTATAAATTATATTACAGTTGTTACAAACAATGCTACTGCCACCTGCTTCATTCCTACTACATTACTTTTGCCAGGGCATGAAGTCTTTTGAGCAGAGAGGGTCTGTTTTTCACATAAAGATCTTTTAACATATCTAGTGTAGTCAGGTGTGATTCATGATTGGAATTCAAAGAACTAAGATTATTCTTACACAATTCCTTCTATATTATCATTCTATATTCCTTTTAGATTCTATTTTTATATATTTTATAGAGCATATATTACTGCAGCTTAAACATTGTATAAATGAAAAATTGAAATTCATTTATATATCATTACCTTGATGTGTTTTACGCCACAGCTGACAAGCTTGTTTGGCTGGTATAAATCCCAAGAAATATCAAAAATCTGCATTAAAAAAACCAAGGATGTCAGCAGAGATGGCCTTTTTAGCACGAGACAGTTAAAATAGCACAAACTTTTAGCAAATTAACAGGGAGTCTGAAATGCTTTAAATGGATCTACTGGAAAGACTTTTTTATCCTCTCAGTCCATACAGAAATTTCAATATATACCCAATATAGTTCTAGCTTTTTTTCCCCTAGAGTAATTAAAACACATGATAAAACATTAAGATTCATTTACAGACTAGAAAATTTAAGCAATTATTTGTATTTTGATTTCCCATATGGGGAATAGGGTCTAAGAAGTTCATTAATTCTGCACTTCCGCTACATATTTTCAGTCTGAACAAACCATACACAAATAAATATTGAGTTATGCTTTATATTCTAGAAATAAATACACACATTTAAATATCTTCACATCTTTATGCAGATCAACCTTTAGGCAAATTCAATTTCTAAAACAAAATGTTTTTTGTTCAGACATAGGTCTACTACATACATACAGGCATGGTTTAAGAAACTAAAATTACATTGATGCTCAGACTGTTTAGTTATACTTACTCTGTCTGTATGACCAGGAGCCATTGATAACAATTTTCCTTTTCTCCAGTCCCATACACAAACTGTGTTTTTCGAATCCAAACCAACTGAGACCAAACGCTAAAAGTGTCCAAATTAAACAAATAAAAATAAAATATAAAAATATATTCATGAAAGCTAAAGTCATTATTTTGAATGAGTTGCAAAAAATGTGTAACATATTTGAGACAGAAGCAATAACTCCATTTTGATACAGTAGAAAATATAAGCTATGTCTTACATCAAACCTTACATAGATGCATCTTTTCAGATACAACATCATGATCATAAAGATCATCTTAGATAACCACATATTTCTGATTTATAAAGTTTGATATATATAATTATATATAGCACACATGGCAAGCTGCAGTCAGTAGACAATTGCAAAAAAGGAATAATCACTGAAGTTAATGAAACTGTATGTATTTATATTTAATTACATGTAACTTGCAGAATTTAGGAAGTTCAAGAGATACAAAGAAAAAATTTTCTTCAATCTTATGAAAATAAACATAAAACATAATTTCATTAAGTCTCTACGATTCAGAAAGACTTTGAAGCCATTTACACTGTAAAACTAGGATGGACAAAAAGATTATTTCCAAAGAATTAAGAAAAATAACATTTTGAGATCTTCCTGTGCTTTGCAGCCTGTCTTGTCTTGATTGTGAAGACACCTTGCACAGATTTCTTGACACAAATGGTTGAATAAATTAGCCACTTGTATAGTATCTGTTAACCAGTTAAAATGCTATTTTCCTATAGAAATTCTCAACAGAGAGACTAATAGGATTGAGTTTTTTTAAAAAATAATAAAAGTTGAGTGATTTGGTTTAATTTTTAAAGAAAATTAGTATTTTTGTTCCGTTTTTGTATGAATTGTGGCATCTTGATGTTGATAAATGAAAGTTTTTCAAATCTTCTGGGAAAAGCTTTTTTCACTGTTCAGCAGTTAATACACACATTAAAGAAAAATTTAGCTTCAATTTCTACATAGATTTTCCAGTGAGTCTGTAAAAGCAAAAACAAACTCCAAACTTGAATCATAATCTTTTTGCCCAAAGACAGAAACCTATTCCAAATAACCCCTTTACTGCCTGAAAAATTTCTCAGTTATGAGAAGAAAAATAAACAAGTTAATTACAATTTCTATCAATGCTTCCTATTTATTAATACTACAAAATCTAAACTTTCTATTTCAGCTTTGAAAAGTTAGAGTATTTCCATCCTAATCTGATGTATATTGACCTTAAATTATGAAGGCCATTCAAGTGAGGGAGTAACATAAGTTTACATGACAGAACAATGTTGATAAAAGATATCACTGTGAAGAAGTAGCTATGTTCTAGAAAAAAGCTGGCACTAGAAGCTGACTTCCTAAACAATGAGAGGTCATTTCAACAAACCAGACCTTTCCTATAATAATTACAACATGTTTTAACAGAAACAAGTTTCAGGTAGGCTTTCCTGTGTGTGCTCAACACTGCTCCAGTTGATATTCTCTTAAGGACAGCAATTGGTCTCTACAATGCATCCTCACTGGAGAAAACAGCAGTAACTAACAGCAAGCAAAAGGAAGTGAGAATATAGCAAAATCTGAGTATTGCATTGCAAGGCTCAATGGGAGGGAGAGGAGTGTTTCATAAACCAGAGAAGCACATCTCCAGAATTTCTCAGTTAATACCTTTCAGCTGCTTCCTAACATGTAAATATAGCCATTACAATCTTCCGTTTCCAATAAGAAAGCCTCTTTACTCAGAAAAGCAAGTGTAAAAACAATCTCCATTATAGGTAGCAGCTCTGAGAGCCAATTTACTACTCAGAGAATGCTCAAAAGCAAGAAAATTATAATCCAGTGAAACCTTTTTCTCAACACTTAGATCCAAGATACATGAGTCTGAACAAACCATCAAAATGTGGAGAGCCACCAGGATGCAAAATGCTTGACAGAGAAGGGGATACTGCCTGAAGGAGTCCAAGATGATGAACACAATGGGGCTGCCATCGCTCTGGGCACAAGACCCTCCCTGCACAGGGGGGGTTCACTGGCTCCAGACATTTGGCCTAATCCTGAACTGTGGCCCACAGGCCACAAGAACCTCCCTACCACCTCATCTCCATTCAAAAAGCTTTTGAAGTTATAAATTTCTTGCCAAATGTAAATATTTGGCATTCATTAGTAATGTGATTTTATTTTCCTTGAGAATAAGCAGATAAAACCTGAAACAATACACTTTCATTTTCTAAGAAAAACTGTGTGATAATATTTCTAATAAATTTCTAACAGATAAACAACTTATTCAAGTGTTTGAAAATAGAATATTAATTACATACCTGACCATCTAAATCAAAGGCCAAGCAAGCAATGCCATGTGTGTGAACATCTTTCAGAACAGATACAGTTTGCACAGTGTATGAATCCCACACACAGATGTATGGCTCCTTCCCAACTTGACCTGTTGCCACCAACACACGCTCGGGGTGCAAGGCAAGGCTGCCAAAAAAAAAAATAAAGATAGAAAATATTTCTGCATGAAACTTTTGTATTTGCCTAGTTAGTTGCATTATTTTTTTTTTTCTTAAAAATTCTTTTTCAATATTTTCCCATGGGTAGTAGATAATAAAAAGACATTTTGTATCACAGTAGTTGTGAAATTCTAAATAGCCTGCAAAAGCCTTCTACATCTATTCCAAAAGCATCTACTAAATTTGGTCAGATTTTCACGCACTGAGAGAAACACCTTTTTTCCTTTCTTTCTATTTCTTAAAACTTAAAAACACAAACAATGGAAAACAGAATTTAGTGTTTAACTACCTACACATCAATCATCAACGGAGAGAGATGCACATCTCCAGAAGTTCTTTATTCCACACAGTATTTTATGTCCTTTTTATGAGGACAGCTTTCTGGAGCTGTCTCTGCTGACTGCACAGCAACCCAAAGAATGACTAGCTTTGACTGGAGGCAATGACTACACTTAAGATGACTAAACTTAAAAGTGATTATCTAAAATGTCCTAATTTTAATATAGAACAATTGGAAATAGCTGATTTTGAATAATTATTAGCTCTCCACATTTTTAACATTGTAGAGAATTTTCTTATGGCTTGTTTTTCCGTCTTTCAGAGTGCACTTGAGGATCATCAGAACAGTTTTGCCAAATCTGGGACCAAGCTAGAAAACATTCTAGTCAGCAAGATATTTCCTCATTTTGTTTATGCCAGCAAGCTGTAAGGGAGAACACGAGGTCTGAGGATTCAGATTTCATAATACAGAAAAATATATTCTAACAGAAACCCAAACAAACTACATTATCACATTCCACACCTACTAGGTACAGCAGCTCAGAATGATGAAGAAATACCACACAGAAGTCAGGAAGACAATTTCCAAAGCTGGCTGCTTAATTTGGCTAAAAAATTTCCTAGCCTGATGAATTCCAGGGTAATGAATGATCTTGAGAGACTGGTGGACAGAACCACTAACAACACACAGTAAGTCTATTTATCTTCTCAAAATGATTTGGAAAGGAGAAAGGTTGAGCACTTTGTAAAGATAAGACGATAACCTGAACACAGATTTTGATAAAAAAAGTTCAAAGGGTGGAGACAAGGGAAGTCCATAAATATACACAAAACCAGCAAGGTTAAAGCTAACCAGGAAGTCACCAGAAAAAATATCTAATTCCAATGATGTATACATTTTCTATATACAGATGGAGTGAGAGAAAAAAACATTAGAAGATGCTTAATTTTTTATGAAGTTACACGACAGTACAAAACACACTTCTGCATATTTTCTGTTTTAAAACAGTAGTTCATTTGGTTGATACTGTTTGATGAATTCCACATGCAAAATTGAGCAGAATTAACTTCAAAGCTGAAAAAGTAAAAAGCCCTGAACCTCTCCATTTTGCTATGGGAATTTCTGCTCTTGGCTACCCCGTTATCTTCAGCACCAGGACTAAGTAACCAACATTTCCCCACTTTGCTCACAACACTTCCAGAGTCGCTTCTCTAGTTCTCCCCTTCTTGTTTATTTGACAGAGCAATTTCACAATTAAAAAACTCAGTAGAAAGGAGCTGGCAGCAATACTTACCACATTTCAATTCAGTTCTGCCACCTAATCCCAACTAACACCTGCCCATTTCCCAGAGCACACAAAGACAGATGGTGTACTCACAGGAAAAAGAAAAGCATCTGGAGGGAGAGAAAATGTTGCATCCAAAATGATGTATTTTTTTGGTATGGCACCACAGAAAGGGAGCGATTAGACCAAATGGACAATAAAGAAGTTTGTGAAAGGAAGTGAAAAGAACAAGCAAGAAAAAAGACAGAAACTAAGAGCAAAATAGAAAAAAACCCACAGCAGTCTCATGTCTGACTCACCACCCCTTCAATCCTGTCCTGATCTGAGCTACAAGTGCATAGTGCATTTTTAGACAAGCAAAAACCACACCACAAGTACAACAAAACTCAGACACCACCATGGACACACATACATGCAAAAGCACCCCACATCACACCTTACAAAAACATTTTTAGCAACCAAAACTTAGCTCTGTCTGTTTTTAAGTTAAGCCTAGAGTCTTTAGGGAAACAGAATCAGAGATGGAAGGGACAACAGTAAAGGGAAAGCAGAACATTGTCTCAGCCCAAGCATACCAACTAATTTCATTCAAAGAATATTAGGTGAATACAGAGAAGGTTTCCTCTATTTCTAATTAATAAAAGCAAATAACTAATAGCAGTATCACAGTATTAGTTCTTTCTACATCACAATACGAAATGAACAAGTTGGCTTGAACAACTGAGCTCAAATTCTGCCTTTATATGGGATAATAATGCACACAAATTTAAGATCCAAAGCCTGTATTTTAATCACAACTGATGACTCTGTAGAATTACCAATGTTCTTCCCCTACCACTCCAGTCTCTACAGTAAACTGCTAATAACTTTTCTTAACAGTCATTGAAAGAAGAAAATAAATGTAAAATAAATATTTCAAGACAGCAAGCTTTTTTTTTAAAAAAAACGCAAATACAGTGGTTTTAAGGGAATCTATTTAGCAAAGCTGTTAGCAATGGCTGAAAAAACACCTACCTGAAAATACCTTTCCTCATCTTTTCTTATAGACCAAGGAGTGAAGGACAACTTAAAGTACTACCTGTAAATATTCTATGTCATAGGCTATCAGAGCAGATGAAAAAGAGAAGCATGGAAAAACTCAAGGGACTACTATTTCTGTTACCAACACTAAACAAAGTAACTACTACACATATTTACATGATTTTAATATGAGACATTAATTATAAGACTTTTTCCGTAATAATCAATTCTTGGCTACTATTAATCCCATGGGGCACCATGCAGAATTATGGATCAGAAATTTTGGGTCCTCATGAAAAGTCAAGCATTAGATTCCAATTTTACACAATATGGTGTCTCTCTTCAGTTTTTCATTGGATTACAAGTGATCAAGCAATCCCAATAAGCCTAGCAATGAATACAAAAATACAGTATCTTGATCTAACCTTTAGAGCAGAAGCACTGATACAACTCACACACTTGAGAATGTTCAGAATAGCCCTGAGCAGAACACTTTAAATAGCTTCCTAGTGCAGAAAGAGTTTAACTAGAATGGGTGCCCAGAAACAAATAACAATGAACACTTTCCATACACAGACTATACGAACTCATGGGTGTGATGCAGCTAACAGGATCTAACAATGAGCTCCAGCTCTCTCTGGATACTCTGGGTGTGATCTCCAACATACCCCTACTGAGGTATTAAAATTATACAGCTATTGGGATGGTATCTGCAATAGCTGCTTGCCATTCATCCATTCAGTTCCCGAGATCAGGCAGGAAAGTATGAGTATGGCTCAGCTCTAAAGGCAGCTTTCAAATCTGTTAGTGTGGGACCTCACAAATATTGTCTCGCTTTAATTTTTTCTTAGGGAGAAGGAAGAGATTGCTTAGTGGCATGAAAAGCTCTGTACTCAGAAGAAAAGGACACATGCTCTCCCTTTGCTGCACTCAGGAGAGAATGTGTGCTCCTTTCACTATCCTGGCAATGAGATCTGGTATGACCCATCCAGGTTAGGCTGCTGGAGCTGTGCATGCATTGAGCCCACACTGCTAGACTGTAAACTGGTGCTTGATCCTTCCCTTGTCGTTGAAGGATGACTAAGCTGATGAATGAGATACTGCTGCTTGTCCAAAAAAGGAAACAGATATTCCTAATGAGACAAGTTCTTCAGGCCATCTTGTTTGCCTCTGGCCTTTCTGACCTGGGCTTTTCCACAACAGATGTTAGATGTAACGTAGTGTCTCTGAAGAAATACATACGTAAGAACATGTCCAAAAAGGCAAACATGACCATGAAAAAAAGCAGGTATTAAGCTAAAAAACTGCTAAGTCAAATTAAATTATAAATTGGCTCTTGAACTTGGTACTTCTCAGAAGAGTTCAGAAATTGAAAATTCAAAAACCTTGCCTGTCACTATTGCAATAAAACAAATAGCTGGACTTGTAGTGGACTGAGACTTCCACTGATATGTGTGAATGACAGGTCTTTTTCTAGCCAGACACTCAAACTGGGATGAAATGCAGTAGTTGAGTTTTAACAGCATACTGAAAAGGGTTATTTTCCACTTTAGTAGGTTCAAGCTCCTGTTTTTAATGCATACAGAAAAGGTTCTGTCTCCCTTTTAGAGCAATATGTAAGCATTTCCCAACATTTTGACCAGATCCATGTACTGTGCAAGACCAATGTTAGATTATTATATTAAATACTAATGGCAGCCAATGGAAAAAAAACCCTGTGCATGTTGCCTGTGGAATGAAACTAGACACATGGACAAGACCCTCCAATTTGTGAGAGGTTTGTAGTGGCAGGGCATCCTGAAGGAGAAATAGTCAACAATAAACTACTTGATAATAAAATAAATTAGGATTTTTTTTTTTTATCTTCACTTGGTTTGTGCTGAGCATTAGCAGGCATTGATTAATACAGACAGGCTGCAGACAAGGATACAGTATTAAAGATGATGTTTCCTTAGCAACAATATTGGATGAAAATCCAAGAATATATTCATGTGACTACTCCTAAGCTTCATAAAACTAGGGCACCAGTAAAAATGCACAAAAGAATACTGCAGTAAAATAACAGCATCTCAGATATCTATTAATTAAGAGTTAATTTCAAGTGTGAAATTGTTTCTATGCTTAAATAAAGCAAAATATTTTCATGGTATGTTTACAGATATTTTACATACAGTTGAGAATATTTTCTTATTTGATGCCATTTATTCATATTTCCCAGAAAGAATAATAGGGAAAGCTACAAACCATTTCTGTCATACTATTTAAGATCTTAAAGCAGAAAGAGCTGTAATCAGCAAACACTTCTCATCAAAGTTTAAACAGATCAAGACAAAGCACACTTATTTTCCATATACAAAACAAAGCAGCATTCATCATGGAGCATCACTACCAGCCTTCCATACAGTTATTGCCCCAGAGCCAGTAAATCAAAAATAGCTTTCTGAAGCTTCCTTAAATTGCACAGGCATCTCTTAAAAGTAAGAGAGTCTGAAGTGGAGACAGGGACTGTGAACTCAAACTGTACATTGGTTATTCCCAGCCACAGTTTATCTCATTACCATTACATATTCTCTCCTCTTGGATCTGAACGTTTTTAGATTAACAAGAAAAATATATAAATAACCCAGAGAATCCTAAAGATTACTTTGGGCTTCTATTTGTTCCTGAACTCCAAGGAGGGGGCAAAAAAAAAGAAACAAGATGTACTTCAAAGAGAAGGCAAGAGTTAGAGAGTAGGTAAAGCAACACTGATGCAAAGTTCCCAACTCATCGAATGTCAGAACTGAGTAGAATATTCTGGGAACTCTATGCCCCTATGTCCATTTTTGTCTTGCTTTGTCATATCCTCCAAAGCTGAGGAAGGGATTGGCTTCAGCTTTCCAGTAAGTTATCATCTCTAGAAAACTGATTAAAAATAAAGATATTCCCCTTCTTTTCAAACATGAATGATTTTGCCAGTGCCAATAGGAGAACTCATAGTTTGACTGAGTGGGGTTGCTGGATTTTTTACAAATTCTACATGATCTTGAGAATTTAGTCAACAATTGGAGGAAAAAAATATTTTCTAATAAACCCCTTGAAAAAGAATACAGAAAAATTATTTACATGTTCCTACTAAAAAATCTTCTCACATGAAAGTTAGAAATATCTACTCCAGAATCATTTGGAGATAAATTTCCTAAGATAATGTCCTGTTATTCTTTAATAGCTATTCATATTAAAGAGCAATAATGGTGGTATAATAATGAGACATAATAGAGCCTGAAGGTAAGCAAGAATCCCACCTAAGAAAATATCCAACTGTCTTCTTTCCTCAAGATAATGCACAGATTTAAAACCAATTATTTAAACTATTATCACACATGAAGTGTCAAACATGACTCCCCTAGAACTAGCAGCAAGGAAACAAAACAAACAAAACCAAAAACAAAAACAAACAAAAAAAAACCCCAAACAAACAAAAAACAAAAGAAAGAGAGGGAGAAAAAAAAAAGGAAAGAGGAAAGCAGAAGTGCAAGATCTGCAGAGAGAAGTCAGTGCAATCAGCTGTCAGTACTTAGGAGGGGGCAGTGCAGCTGTTTAGCTCCTTTGGGTCACTAGATTTGATGACCCAAAAGAGATTGCTTAACAAATCAGGAAATACTAGTAAATGATTTTGTTAGGATCTGTCAGCCACAAAGTTAGAAAGCAGTCCTTTTCTACTGAATATTTGGTGAAAAGCACAAACCTACAAAATAATCACAGATTAAAAAACCAACGCAGTTTAAAACTGAAGTAGAAATACCAATTTCCCATTCTAGCCAGTTGGTAAGAAACCACTTCAGTACACATTATAGCCACTTAATTATGGGGAAACTGAGACAAACATGTCTATAAAATACAAACAGAAGTAATTTCAAATAAATTTTGTAATGAGATACAGTCCAGAAGGTGAAACTAAATGGCAAAAGTTCTTACCACATTTTAAATTACTCATTTTTCAGTGCACAAAGACTCATTCCATTGCTGAGTTAGAAATCCACAGAATAAATTATTTAAGGTCAAAGATGCATTTACTCCAAATTTTTTAGCCAAAACTATTAAAAAGGTTACTTTTCAAAGAAAGGTCATTTTGGATGCTTCTGACCATACCAGTTAACTAAACAAACTTGCTTGACATACAAAATATTCTTGTTTCTAAATCTTTCACTACTACTAAACTCCTTTGAACAACCCTTTACCCAGTCATTATGATTTACTTCTTCTCTATGAGATTTAGAACAGTTTTTAATTGCTAAATTAACCTTCCATCTATTATTTTTAAAATTTATACTAGAGCTTCTAGTATCACACAGGGAAAAAAAAAAAAATCACAGAATGCACCATTTTCTTTCATATTTCTGCAATTCAGTCTTTTCTCCTATGGGACATATTAATAAAATCTCTGAATGTGCAAGAACATACCGTCTGAATATTTGAGAGGAGTCACAGAATAACTAGTGACAATTTTTGAAAAGTTCTTTTTCTTATACAGAAGGGTTATCCTGATAAAATTAGCAGTTGGCTTAATGCAAGGAATAGTGGGAAGAAGGCAGTGACAGAGCTGCTATCGAAAAAGCTGAGATAAGCATGACATTAATTCTGTGCTTCAATTGACTGTACTTCATTAGCAACCAAAGAAGCTTTAGAGCAGAAGACAACACTCTCTTGCCAGCCCTGGACACTCCAGATATAGTAGATTTCTTAATGAATTCTTGAGTATATCAGGCCTACAGGTGTTCTGCAGGTGTTAGAGGTGTTTTCCTACAGGAAAAAACTCGAGGATATTTCTAACACTCGTCACAAATTGACCATCCCAGCATCTAACCTGGCAACCAGAAAAGTGAGAGGAACCAGGATACCACTTTAAACTGGGACAACAACTGAACTCCTGCTTAGGAAAAAACTATGAAAATGCTATAGAGGCCAGGAAAGTATTTGCACAAAAGACCATCTCCTAAAACAAACAAAATCCCCACACTTACCAGAGCCATAAATAAAACAAGAAAGAAGCACAGGGAAACTAGAGAATATTAAAGGGACTCAGAAGTCAATGTGTGGTTGGTAGGCAAAGAAAGATCTCACCCATATGGGTTCACAAACTTAATTACTGAAAACCAATAAAAATGAGAAGATGGATAAAGAGCATTCACGTGTAACACTTTCAAGAAAACACAAATCTTCTGCTTAAAAGCTATGTTTATCTCAAGAATACTGATCCTGTTGACTAATCCCAACAAGGAATGTAAGATAATGTAATACTCATTCTCATAAGCATATGCTGTAACCTGCAAAAGACAAAATCATGATTATTTATAAACTATTACTGAATAATGCTTCAAAGGCGATTCATTTTTGTGGCATTAATTTATATGGCAGAAGAAGCAGCAGTTGAAAAAACAGTAAGCAAAAGAGGAACCTGTAACTAAAAAAACACAAATATAATCGAATGTTCAACCTTGGTCTAAAAAAACCCCAAACCAAAAATTTACCAGTTCTTCAAGTATTCCCTTTATTTTCCCAAGTACTCCAGAAGGCTATTTCACTTAAAATGTCACACTCACCACAATAAATCTTCGGGCAATTTCCAAATGCTGTCAGATGCCTTGTCTTGATGTAAGATAAAGATCATTCACCTTGCTTGCTCTTGTAGAGGGATTATAAGCAGGGAACAGGGATTAGCATAGTTCTAAAAGTCAGGAGAAGGTTTATGCTGTTGTCAGCTAACCAAAACACAGAATTAATCCACTCATTCTGCATGCAAACTGTCTTGATAAAATGGAAACATCTAACCACCATGACTAAAATGCATAATTTTTTAAAGTGATTTTTATTTTTAAATACATTTTGGGTTTTTTCCCCCAATGGCATGTATATATAATATTTGCACACACCTATATCACAGTCTGACATTTACAGGAGCTTTGCTCTTGAAATAAGTTACCCTATGGTTCAGAAAATTGAAGGGCCACTGTTATTTTTAAAATATTCAACTAGATTTAGCCACAAGAAATGTATCACATAAATAGAAAGAATCAAAGCAGTAAAATACTCTTTTAGAACATTGTTATAAAAATACGTCATATCTACAAATTTCATTCTCAGTTGGAGTAAAGTAAAAAATGCATTAAGTAATCAGGAGTGAAATGTATGAGCATTGTGAGAACACAGTTATTTTAATGTAAATATGAGCAATTTCTAAACATTCTAAACAGCTTGCACACATTTTCTTTATTATTAGGTCTTGTCCTTTGCCTCAGTTTTGTCTCTCTTCTTTCACTTGAATTTTTACCTGAATCAAGCATTTTATTTACCTGCAATATTATAACAAATAACGTATCAATATACTTCATATGAAGCCAAAGGAAGTTTAAGGTGTAATACTTTCTACAGTCAAGACAGTGAAAAAGGCAAGTGAAAGATTTCCCTAAGTGTAATCTGTCACCAATCTGGCTAAACCATCAGTGGAATTACTACTCTTCCAAAGCTGGTCACTTTGTTCACACTGGCATTATTCTCTCCAGTTACACCACTAACTCTCTGGAAATGTTTCTCTCAATTCTTGAATTCAAATCCCAGTAGAGGAGCCCTTACAAATACTTATCAAAGATGACCCCATGAATATTTGAGCAAGTAGAAACTGGACGTTGCTGTTAGACTAGAAGGTTTAGTTTTGGAATGGATTTCTGGGGGCTTTTTTTTGGATTTTTTGAGGGTTTTTTTGCTAAATTGATGTGTGCTTTTAAAGCAAAAGAATCAAATTGACCTTTGCATACAGTTGTGAGTGTTGATCCATCCTGTCTGCAGCCCAAAGCAATAGGTACTATAATCCTCTGACAAAGCTTAGAACATCAAGCAGTGAAATGAAAACAGAAACCTATGAAAAGGGGTTGGAAAGATTGCTCACTGTATTTTCTGAAGTAATATCTGAAGACCTAGGGCTTTCATGGAAGAATAAGCATCAGACACCATCTTACAGAACTTGTTCAAAAGAAAGAGTCCAGCAGAAATCCTCTCAACAGTACTGAGGATTGCCTGTTAAAGGAAAGTCTTCTGCAACTAGGCTGCAACTTCAGCTACTCTTCTTTGGAGATTTAATAATGCAGCTAGGTAAAATAACAAGGACAACTGCTTTTCTAACAGAAGTGGTCTCACAAAGACATCTTGTTTTAAATGCAGAGTAGTAGTGGAGTTATCAGATGGTGCACACACTGGAATCCTTTGTGGTTTCTATCTTTTGCAATATAAAACTGATGGGCATCATAAACCTAGCTTAAAAATTCAATCATAGCTCTTGCTACCAAGAGTTAAAGCAATCTTGGCTGATTCTGACCTTTTTTGTGCAAATCAAGCACTGCATTTTCAAAGTCTATTACTATGGTAATAGCTAAAACAGCAATGCAAATAATGATACTGGATATTTTTTGCAGAAATGGAAGTCTTTTGTAGCCAGTGGAGTAATCAGAGCAACCTGTGCCCTAATGAAGGTGATTTGTATGTATCTATAACGTTCTGTAAGGTGCTTCATTGTTACACCAGGGGAAATTCATACTACACCAGATGACACACCAGAATCTCATTGGGCAAAAAAAAATCTGCACTACATGAATTTTGAAGAGAACATTCAACACCATCTAGGTTAAACATTCAACCAAATTATTAAGATGGTTATGGGAGCTTTCACACTCTACTACTTAAGTTCAAGGAAAATTACAGCTTCATTTTTCTTTTCAAGGTATTTCAAGTGCCCAGTAGCTTTGATTACTATGTGAATGTAGCAAAACCAATAGTTTTATTTCAAATAAAATAAATATATTGTGAATAAACCAATTTCCTTGATCATAATATAAAAGCATTATAATTTATGTGTATCTTAACAAATCTAAAATTCAATGTGAGCATATGACTAATCTTTATCAGCACAGATTAGACACCTTTGCTACTTTTATGAATAATAAATTATTTTTCCTTTAAAGTCATTGATACTAAGCAAAAGTGGTGTCCTAAACCACAAATACAACTCTGTAAGTTGTATAATAATATTTTGAAAAACTAGGTAAACTGCACCTTGATGTAAAAAAAACCCTTGGGATATTACAAAAGGTAAGACTAAATTCTATGGATATGTTAGCTTAATGTCAGTGCCAGCTTAAACTTCAAAAACCCCAAAATGTAGATGACATAAAACTAGAAACATCTTTTTGTAATTATTTCAGGTTCTGTTTCAAGCACACATCTTCTTTAAAATGCCTACAATGCTTGTGTTATTAATTACAGTAAAATCTAAACTAATTCTTTGATATGTCATACAGGACATGTACACTACGGTTTTTAATCTAAAAAATTTAGAGGGGGATTAAAAAATCAACACTTCAATTTTATTGAAACATGCTAAGTTACTGCCTATCACTGCCATAATAACATGCAAACACAGTATGTTAACCCCATAATGCTGTTAAAAAATCAACCAGGAACATAATCTACTTTCCTCCCTATATCAAGAGAATGACTAACATGACTGCAATTTGGAAAAACTGAAAGATTAGGGCAGACCTCAAAATTCCAGCAGAATTTTTAGGAATCCAACATTATTAAGCTTTTTGTTACATTTCCTTTTCTTCTCAGACATTGTCCTAGAGTCTCATGTTGTTGCAATGTTCTGAGAAAAAGACCCAACTACCAAATCAAGGAAGGCATTTTCCACAGCACCAAGACATTTTCCCATTTAAGTATTGACCTGACCTGACCTTGCCTGTGAGCGCTGACAGAATCAGATCAGAAGGTGATGTGACTGCTGGCTATGAAAAGCACAATGCATGAAGGCAAGC
Organism: Oenanthe melanoleuca; assembly: GCF_029582105.1. Taxonomy (NCBI): domain Eukaryota; kingdom Metazoa; phylum Chordata; class Aves; order Passeriformes; family Muscicapidae; genus Oenanthe; species Oenanthe melanoleuca. The sequence goes on from NC_079339.1 coordinate 43,914,566, forward strand.
TCCTAAGCCTGTAGCTCTTGCTGTGTTGGTCTTAATCAACTTCTAGTATATTTTAAATGTTCTGGTTGGATAGTTTTGGGTTTTTTATTCCAGTAGTTTTAATTAGGAAAAATAAAATTTTCAATGGAGGTGTATTAAACAACAGGCTTATTCTAGTCTCACTTCAAACTGAATCAAGCAAAGTTTTAATTCTGTATTCCTAAAATATTTTCATTTTATCAAACCAAATCCAAGAAGAAAGAAAATTAAAAGATGAAGTACAAAACCCTAGGTGAAAAAAAAAAATTAATGAAGATTCAATACTAAATCCCTCAAAAAATCTTTCAGATAGGATATTATGTTTCGGGTCTAGAACTACCAAGAAAACTGGGTTTTCCTGAGGGAGAAGACACATTATTGTCTTTCATCTCTCCCTCTGATCTGTGTAAAATATGAACCCAAATCTTCCCTTCAGACTTTTACACATTTGGCAATTTGAGACCATTTAGCATGAAAAGCTGAAAAGAGCTTAGGTGGGACTTTGTCCTTGTGAGCCACAGTATAAAATGGTCAGCAGGGTAATTATCTCCCCTTGTCCTAGCAATTGCTTCTGCTGAAAGAAATGCCATTTTGACTGATAGACTAAAGATACTGAAGCTAGAGCTTATAGGAGAACTGCTTAGTTTAATAATGACATAAGTTAGGTTTTAAGTCATGACTTCTTTCATGGAGGGAAATAAACTGAGTATGCTCAAAAAGATCATCTGGAGATTATAAAGTGAGTTAATTGATTTATCTTTAGTATAAATAAAAAAAAAATTACACCATACAGGCCCAAAGAATAAGCTAAGGAGAAGACATGGTTTTTCAGCTGCAAATACAAACTTTCCTGGGGAAAAAGAGAAATCAGTTCCTCAAAATATATTCAGAAAACAAAAATGCCTTAATGGCTTATTAATAAAGTACAACAGCTTGGTGAATTAACCTGCTCAAGTGATTTGGGTGCCTGTATTTGACCTCTCAGAATGGTACTTCACATGACTTCAGCATTACAGTGCTTTCATCCTTTGAAGCAAGAACGTGGTTTCCTCATCAAGTGCGAATGGAGAATGAACCCCAGGTGCCACTACACAGCCCAAAACCCATTCTTTGTTACACAAAATACTATTAAAGGTATTTTGTTTCACATTAAACATTCTATTGCATATCAAAACACCATGATCTACAGTTAATGTCTAATTTTCTTCAAGAAAAAATAATTTGAAAAATTATTTCCTTAACTAGATTTACATTAAATTATTTTTATTTGAATTTGCATGTGGGAAGAAAGAAATAAATAATGTTTGCAGTCAAAACACGGAAGCTTTCAAACTGAACCATCAATTCTGGAAACTCCTACTGTTCTACAGGTTTTCTTTGTGGTTGGAAAGTCACTTGACTTGTCACTGAGCACCACTGAAAAGAGCTTGAATCCATCTTCTTCACACTTTGTATTCAGCTGTTAATATGCATTGATTAGATGCACTGTGAGCTAAATGGTCCCAACTCTCTCAGCCTTTCCTCAGGAGAGATGCTCCAGACCCTTAATCATCTTTGTGGCTCTTCAGTGGACTCTCCTTAGCAGTTCCTCATGTCTCTTGTGCTGAGGAGCCCAGAACTGCACAGAGTACTCCAGGGGCAGCCTCACCAGCACTGAGCCAAGGGGAAATACTCCTACCAAGGTCCTGCTATAGGACTTAAGAACAAAGACTGGATTCCTAACACCATACCTAATAATAATAATCCAGGCTGTATTCACCTTGTATGTTTTCTAAAAGTATTAGACAAGCTACACTTTGAGGTGTTTCTACACATAATCCATTTCACATTTGAAAATAAAATGGATTTTACTCCTGTTTTCCTACAGTTATTAGAGGCTACAAAGGCAGATGACTGGCCTTCTTTGATGGCTATAATTATTGAAATAGTTTGGGAGATTACCTTTCTGCAAATGAATAAAGAGAGTTCTTTTCTAGAAAGAAAGATCTGGACTGTAGAGATTTCAAGTGCATGCAAAGAATTCCTCACCAGAACATGCTGAAGCTCTTTTTGCTCGGTCACATTCATAATTCAAAAGACACAAGACATTGCACATGATAATTAGAAATTTTTCCTTATGGTATCCATTCAGTTACCTTCCCTGAAATCCAAAATACACAACTAATCATTAAATTCCTAGTGAAAGATCTGCTGCCAAACCAATTAAAAGAATTCCACCTGACAAAATTTTGTAGCTGTACTTAGTATCCATTGCTTAACATTTGTGTATGACTGTCATCTGGAGTTAGGTCAGAAACATATGCCATTTATTCCAGACAAGAACAAGACAATAAACTTGACAGTAGATACCCCAACTTTCAATTGCTCCAACTGTTCGTTGTAGTTTTTTGAGAACTCTTAAGGTGTCAGACTACTGGGGGAACACAAAACAACTTAACAAAATAACTTCCCTCTCCCTTATTGTGAAACCTGTTTGGCTCTTTTTCTGAGAATGTATTCTCTTTTGTTCATAATTTTCTTTTTTTTATTATTACTAGAATCTAATGAAAAGGGATCAAATAGAGGCAGAATGATTCAATGAGGCAGTAGAAATGCACAGCATCTCTACTAAAAAAGTCCAAGAGCAGGTCATCCAAAGTCATAACAATGCATAGTTAATGAAAAGAGAGGGTGAGGAAAAGATCTGCTGCCATTCAAAACTAGGATGTGACTAATCACCACACTGCTAGAATTTCTGCTTGCAAACCACAGCTGACAGCCACAAAGAGGAAGGCTGGACCTGCCTCCCAGAGAGAATTATCTAGGAGAAGTCTTAGAAAGCAGCTGAAAAGAGTCCAGCAATTTCTTAGATGGTGATGGTTAGACTAACAATCAGAGTGCAACAATAAATGGGTAAATCAGAGCTGGCAGGCAGCACTAACACCAGAGAGCAGAGATGATTTTAGTAGTTTTGATTTTCACTAGAACCTAAGAAATGTTGACACTAAAATGAAATGGTTCATTTTGCCTTGGAATACAGGAACAAAATCATAGTATCTCAGGCAGGACAATCTCTTGTAGACTAAGTAGAAATTTATAATATAAAAAGATGACAGTCTTAAATAAAGTGTCTTAAATAAATAAAGATCACAGTTTATTGGCCAGATGTTTGGCTGCTTATTTTTATTCCTTGAGAAACAAAATTTGGGTAATTCCTACCGAGATCACAGCGACAAGAAAAATTGTCTTAAGAAAAGCCACAATTTAGACAAGCAATTTATTTTGTTGGAAACAGCCAAACCCTGTCTCCATGAGAATAGAGACAAATGCTTTGCCATTCTTTCCACCTGTCTTGCATATACTTCTGCTGCCTGTACACATTCAATTTACCTCTCTACAGTCTTGGATACAGAGGGGCACAAAGGGGGAAAAGAACCACATTTTAGGCACAAAGGGGGAAAAGAACCACATTTTAACCAAACTGAAAGTAGAACCACTTATTTCTCCTCTGTCTTTGTAGCACAGCATTGATTAGTTTCTAGTACTAGAATTCCTAATAGTAAAGAATTTCAATGTTTTCTGAATAATTTTTTAAGTTATGTTGCCCTAAAAGTAGAACATTGCATGAGTCCCAGGGCAGATGATGCATTATTTCTTTCCCCCAACTTAGTCCAAGACAAGGAAAAATATACAGACGTCAGACAAGAGGGGTAATTGAGTTATTAGACACAGCCTATGGTTGCAGAGCCATAAATGCCATTATCAGCAGAGATTCAAGAGTTCTTACCAGCATAAAATGTGCCAGCTACCTTAAGCAATAAAGCCTAAATGTACCACAAACATCTTAATCAAGTAGTCACAGTGATAAAGTTCTAGGAAGAATATTCAAAAGCACTATTATTTGCCAGCTAGCTCACATAATGGATATTAAAAAGGAGGACAGAGATACCAACTCTTCCTCATTTGTCTCCTTCTGACAGAGAAACATAATTCTTCTTCCTTCTGTGACTGGCACAGTTGTGCAGATACTGGTACAAAGGGAGAATTACAAATAAGTACTAAAGTTTGAAATCAAGAACAGACATCATGGAAAGCAGAATATAAACTTTTCCCAAGTCTACTAAAAGCTCTCAAAAAGATGCACTGGTTTAACTTCATGTTTTGATTTTATTTTTCAATAGCATCATCAATGTCAGATGACAAGTTAATTCCCAGGAAAATTACTGTACTTTGAAGCCCTCAAAAAAAAGATGGTCACAGAGCTAGCAGGGAGGAAAAGAGTGGAAAACAGTGGAAAAGGGAAGAAAGGGGCGGAAAAGGGCAGAAAATGGCTAAAGAAATGCATCAAAAGGAAAAATTATTCTACAAGTCACCTTGGAGTCTCCTTGAAGCACATCAGCATAGAGGATGTCTTTGTGACATCAAAGGCTTTTGCCAGTAGACAGCCATTAAAAAAGGTGGAAAAGTTCAGGGTTTCCAATTTTCTCATATTAAAAAAATTTAAAAAAAAAAACAAACACATAAATATGCTTTAGCTAGCCCAGAAAAGTAAGGAGCCTCAACATGAGAATTAGTCTTACAATATGATAAGTTAATACTCTGAGGGGACATCTTCTGAAATCTTGATACAGATAGATTTAAATGCAATCCCCCTAAGGTCTCTCTGACATGGGAAGATCAGCTAACATTAAATAACCTATGAGTCTTGAAATCAATAAAATTATCAAGAAAACAAAGTTAAGATCTAATATGAACACACCAAGGTACTATTTCTTCCTCAGCTACCAGAAAGCAAACCATTCTACAGATCACAAGCTAGTCTGGTGATGCATGAAATCCTAGACAAAACACACTTGAAACCAGTAGCATTGTAGGAATAACTTGCATTTTCATTCAGTATTAGTATCTCCTACACAGTCAAGATGGACAAGGGAACTTATCTTCCACAAACACAGCAGACATCCAAGTTATGCTGCTGGCAACAGATCGAAGCAAGTCACCTGAGATTTCATGTACAAGATTTTTCTCCTTATTTACTCCTGAAAATGTAAGAAATTCAATTATCTGCACTCCCAAAAGATGCAAATTTCCAAGCATTCCTGCATCTGACACTTTCTACAGTGCTCACATACATCTCAACAATAAAAATACGCAAATGCGTAAGAAATGGAAGACAAGTAAGATTGAAAATATGTTACTGTATCCCCCAGAATAGTGAGTCGATTTCTGGAAAGTAATTCCCAGAAGAGATAACAAAAAATGCAAAAGCTCACCAGCAAGCAGGAAAAGTCCTTTTAAAAATGGATTGCAAATGAGATTGTTCAAAAAAAAAAAAAAAAAAATTTAAAAAAACCAAACAAACAAAACAAAAAAACAAACAAACAAACAAACAAAAAAGCCCCAAAAAAAACCAAACAGACTAATAAAAGACATTTGAAATCACCATAATTTTCCTCTTCTAGTCCAAAAGAGTTTTCAATCGATCTGAGGGACAAAACACTGAAAGAAAGCTCTTACTTTTACTATACACTTAACTGAGGCTGAGGAGTTTAGGATGTGGACACCATGATTAAAATTATGATTAGACATTCATACTGAAAACAAATTACATTAAAACACCTAATCATATAAAAAAATCTTACAGCACGTTTACAGGGTTTCATTTAACAAAAGCAAGTAAAACTTCAGAGCAAAAATTAACTGCTAGTATTAGAAATTTCTAGTGGAAAATGTCCTATGACTGTCCATTACTCCAATACTGTTTTCTACTACTAAGGAAATGTCAGTCTTCTCTGACTTAAGAACTGCAGTTCCTCTCTCCTGATTGATGTTTACAATTACAATGTCATTCAAAGAACGCTAACAATATAGAAGTTCTCATAATGAAGAGTACTAATAATATCACCATGTAGTGAGCAGTATTTATGCTTAGTCCTTGTAGCTATGGAGCTAGGCTCATGAAAGTTTGATTCTTTAAATACATAAGATTTCCAGAACTGCTTTCACAAATTAGATCCCATACTTGGAAAAAGACACTTAATCCTCCCATTGCTTTCGCTAAAAAATCTCAAATATCTCAGCATTCAGACAGCACTTGCTGAGACTATTAGAGCATAAAATATATTAATTTTTTTGCAATACATGAGTTGAGTTTATCTTCAGAGAGAAAATTCAGTAACTCTGATTACTATATTATGTAATCCCATTTTTGCACCTGCTTTTTGGATTTTGGGTTTTCTTTTTGTTTTTTAATATTTGACCTTCCCATGACTCCTTTAAATATTAAGAACTAACATGTTTAGATACCCAAGGTTAGCCAGGAAAAGTGTGAGATGGCATTTAAATGGCACGACAATGCATTTTAGAAAAAGTAGCAAGTGAAAGACTTATCAATGCAAGTCTAATCAAACTATTAGAAATAGCCATTCTGCTTTTAAATCAGGCCTTCTTCTTTAAGCATACTAATATTTCAGTATAGCTTTTGCATTCAAGAAGCATGCAAAATTTAACTGGATAAACCTGCAATGCTTTATGATACTTAGAAGGATATTCTCACATCAATACAATTCAGAGCAGGAGAAACTCTGCTATGCTTGGCCATGGTGCCACTCAAATCAAAATACATACTCACACAAACCAGACATACTCTCCAGTCAGCTGACTTACAGCAGATGTTTGTCTGGTTTTAGGTTTTGTGGCTTTTCATTTAGTACAAGTCTAATCAATTCTGTCACATTTTAGCCAAATGTAGCACACTGTACAAAAACTGAGAGAGACTGAGCAAGAAACTGTTACCACACGTAAACAAAAAACTTGCCCAGTTGTAGCTCAAACCATGTAATTCTTATGCTACAAGAAGTTCTACTGAAACAAAGTGTCGTTCGGAAGCACTCATGAATACACGGTATAAAACGTGTAATATAACACTGCCTTGACCTTAGAATGAGCAGTGAGCCGCCGATTCCTTAGCACAATAGCAAGTTGCAGATCTGGATTTCCCACAGCACCTGACATCACAGTGGCTAGCTGTTCTTAACAAAACAGTTTTTCCCGGATTAAAGTGAGAATGTTAAAACATTAAGCCATGCAAATAACAGAGATTCAAACTCCTAGCACAACATTCTACTGTGGTATATTGACTAGGTTTTCTTCAGATATTTAGCACCAAGGAGAAATATACTATGAAAGTGACACCCTTCTTAAGAACATTCACAGCCATACTTCAGAACTATTTAAATTTCTTCAAGAAGATTTAAACAAAGGAAAAAAGTGGCCATTATGACCAAGTTTTCTAGTGTGTCTAAAAGCTTAAATGAAAGACATAGCATCTAGTCTGCTCTCTACAGGCAATACCTGTTACTCATGAGTAACACATAGAGAGGTATGCCTGGGAGCACTAAGCATAAAAACAAATTCTGTGCTGTACAACATACAAAAGACTGACAAAAGTATCTACTGCTAGCTCTTACCCCAACAGGAAGACCAAAGGAAATCTGAATTTAAAATCCATCTGCAATGACACCTACTGTAAGGGAAAAGATTGATGACTCAGGCTCACATCTGCCCTTCATACTCCTCAAATTCTCTCACTGATCTCACAACACCACTAGGCTTACAAAAGCATCCTTGGAAAGACATATGAGAAATTATACCAACACAATTCTTTTGTAGCATCAGTTTGTAATTAATTTTTTAATGGACTCAGGACCTGGTAACATTTACTGCCAAGGAAACTGCTGAGCTACAGAAGCAGCCTCAACTTCTCAAGAAAGGCTGTTCTTTTAAGATTACCCTAAAAGTTGCGTGAGTTACAGGCAGGCCGCTAATTCCCCATGTAATCGTCGCCTTTTAAACAGCAGACAGAGGTCTACCTGCTACAGATTAACCTCCTCCGCAGCCCAAGTGCTCCGGGGCACACACGCGATTACAGCCTCTCCTCCGCCGGCCCTGTGACATTCAGGGCGCCCGGGGACCGAGCGGCGGCCCCGGGGCTGCGGCGCCCCTACGAGTTTCGGCACCGCACACGGGCGGCAGTGGGGGACACAGCACACGGCTGATTAAATCCGACAGCTAAAAGCCATTTCCAGGCTGTTTCTACCCACGGCGAAGCCCGGGCGGGGGGGGGCGGTGAGGAAGCGCTGACTGTCCTTGATGTATTTCGGTCCGCTCCCTGGAAACCCACGGCACCGGCGGGACGCCCATCGCCTGGGGGACACCCGCGTCCCGCTCCCGGGGAAGGGACGAGCCGGACTGCGGGGCCGGGACGGCCGGAGGGGCTCGGAGCCCGGGCGGGATGCGGCCCGGGGGGCGCGGCGCCAGCGGTACCTGATGATGTCGTCCTGGTGCCCCAGGTAGAATTTCTGCCGGTGCTCCCGGGGGCTGTAGACCACGCCGACCCCCGCCACGAAGTAGACGATCTCCTTGGCCGCCGTGTAGTAGAGGTTGTTGCGGCACTGATGACCCCGGTAGCCGTAGACCCACTCCAGCCGCAGGTGGCAGCTCGGCGCGCTCCGGTCAGCCATGTCCACCCGCCCCCGCCAGCCGGGTACGGCTCGCTCCCGCCGGAGACCCCGCGGGAAGGGGGCGACGGGCCGGCCGCCCCCTCCGCTCGGCTGGGTGCCCGCCGCGCTAATCCCTGCCCGCCGACATGGATGCCCGCCGCCGCCGCTCGTCCGCCGCCCCCGCCGCCTCACAGAGGGCGCCGCCGCCCGAGCGCGCCTCGCCGCCCCGCGCCGCCAGACATGGCTGCGCTGAGACACCGCCCGGGACGCGGAGCGAGGGCGCGGCGCCGCTCCGGCCCCCCCGCGCCCCATTGCGCCTGCGCCGAGGGCGGCGCCGTCAGCGGCCGGGCGGGCCCGGCGGGCGGAGAGCGGGGACCGAGCGGGGACCGAGCGGGGACAGAGCGGGGACCGAGCGGGGACCGAGCGGGGACCGAGCGGGACCGGCCACCGAGTGGTGGCGGCGAACCAGCGGGCGGCCAGGAACGCACTTCACCACCGCGCCTTGCGGCGTGTTCCGGGGCTTTTTTATATTTACCTTTTCTTTTTTCTTTTTTCCCTCCTCAACCAAGGCTGAGTCTTCTCCCCTTTCCCCAGGTTTGGGAGGATGGGGGATTGTTTTTACTGCCCCTCCATCCTCTCCCTTTCCCCCGACGCGCCGCCGCCGGCTCTCGGCAGCCCCTGGGGCTGGAAGAGTCGCAGCCCCTCTCAGCCGCGCTGGAGCCGCCTCCCGCTCGCACTGGGGACCGGCTGCTCGCCAGCTCCCTGCCATCCCACAAGAAAATGTCAAGTGTAATTTTTAATGACGAATGGTTAATCTTTTCAGCCCACCGTCTGAGTCATGCACCGCACAAAAGATACTTCCTCCTTCAAGCCCTAATTTCCCCATACACAACTTTTCAGCCTCAGTTCTCACAGCGTTTCACATGGCTAAGTCACTGCTTTCAGACCTCACAGACGTGGAAGCCACTTTTCCGTGCTTGCATGAGGCAGCAGTGCCGGGGAACCCCCTCTGGAACACGCCCAGAGTTTTGGTCAGGAAAACGTGCTCCCCCCAGCTTTGTAATTCTACAGAGTACCTGGCTGCCTATATAAATGTACAGTACATGATCATGCGAACAGCTTTGTGCTATAGAGTTGAATACCTGTTAAAGAATCTCCTGGATAACTGTCCGGTTTGACAATTTAAAAGAAATCAAATCTTTTCCCTATTACTTTCAGCACAGGTTTGGGTTTCCAAGTGCATTTATTTTATTAGGATTTATTTTTAAATCTCCATTTCTTTATCTTCTTTTGCTCTTTTACTGTATTATTACTCATATTGACTGTTCTCCCACAAAACATTTACTCTTAACTATTTAGTTCAAACAGCAGACATTTTTTCCGTGCTACTTTATTTTCATTTTAATTAGAGGGAGGTTTTGCTCTTTAATCTTTCTTGCATAAACGTAATGTTTCTTTAGTTCTTTCATTGTTTGGGAAAAATAATTCTTTTAGATGCATGCATTTAAGCATTCCAGTCAATTAACTTTATATTAACATATTTCGGCAGTGTAAAACCCTGAGATAGGAAATTTTTCTCAAGCTCTTACAATGATTGTGTTTGTGACACTTTGCTCAGATGCAGCTTTTAGTCCCACATATTTAATGAAAACAACACAGCATGGAACAGAAATCTGCAGAGAAATTCATGCAGACTGAAACTTACAAGGAAATTTACCCTTCCATTAAACATATAACTTTTTGAATTAAAAAACTTTAGGACTTTAATCCCTAATCATGACAAAAATAGATACTAGCCAACAGATAAAGCAAACCTTACTCTCAGAAAAACATATGCAGTTTTTCTCCTTCTATTTGCCTCTTAAACACTGGACACCTTGGAACTTGGGGAGCCAAAGTTTCTTAGAAAGTCTCAGGAGGGGTAACTAGCCAGGGTAATGGACTGGACAATTCCCAGCTAGCTTGTCTTAAAACTGCAAAATGTATTTTTCTTTCTAAGCAGACATTAACTCTGCATGGCTGTTCTGTGTTGCTATCCCATAGAAAAGGTGGCTAGAGAAAAAGTCTATAATGATGCCTAATCTCATTTTGGAAATTGGATTTATTAGCAGCAGACATAGGCATCTGATATATTTTACTTCTGATGTTGCAAAAGCTTATTTGAAAGTGGGAGTATTTTTATGGTATAAATTAAGGATATATTCATTTTCTGCCCATATAATGTATATTTAAACATGAATGTGCAAAAAACCATAATTATGGTGTCTTTACTTTCCTCTTCTACTTTACTCTCTAAGTAAATGTTTTTCTTGGATTATTAGTTAAAGTGAAATTCTGCATCTCCTGAGATTAATACTAATGTGCAGTATTAACTTCAGTGAAACTAAATTTGTTAATCTTCTTGTCTGACTTGCAACTCATAAATTAGAACAAGAGAATATTTGGTAGGTGAAAGGAAAACTATTCATTGTCATAGTTTACTAACCTTATGCTGATGCACAAGGGGTGCAAGTGGAATTTTACACTTGCATTGGCATCTATTTTTGACAGTATTAGGAAGCAGTGTAGTGTAACAACCTCTTCCTCTCTTCTTGCTCTGTCTAGCGTTCCCACTCGGACACTCATCATTCCTTTGACCTAGAGATGTCTCTGCCCATGTCACCCACTCGTAGCAGGCAGTCAATGCTTTGGGAGCCACAGGGCCCCACAGTACCCCTCTGTCAGTGTGGCATTCTTGTACACGTTGCACATTTACCCCAGAGCTCAGACACTAGTCCCTGTCGTTTCCCTTTCTCGGAAGATGCAGAAAGTGAACATTTTCCGAGGGTTTGGAGCAGGAGCATCCCCCGGTCGCCCGCCGCATCCCGGGACGCGCGGGACGGGCAAGGCGCTGTCCAGGGTGCTGAAGGCGCAGGCAGGACACACGGGCCTGGCGGTGCTCGAGGAAAGGAAACTTCGCAGATTTCACAGAATATTCTGCTTTGGAAGGGACCCACAAGGATCATCGTCCACCTCTTATGTGAATGGCCGATACAGGCTTCAAACCCACAACCTAATTGTTATAAACAACATAGTCTGACGAACGAGCCAATGGCAGGGTAAGGTATTCCTTATTGCCACACGGCTATAGTGGGAAAAAAATAATGTTTCACAGTCCATTCTTATAAGAAAACATACTTCTTAGCATATTGTAAATATATTTACAATGTATCTCATGTTCTGCTAAATGCAACAAGTCCTAGAGAAGTGATTTCTTAAACAAATGCTCTTGGAACAGCTAATTCCAGAGCACATAAGATGAGGGATTATTCTCTGTTAAATCCTAAGTAATACAGAGTAGCTGGTTCAAGTAGTAATTATATAATATGAAAGAGATGAACAACAGTGACAACATTAATTTCAACATTCCCGGGGATTAAAAGGTCTCAGTCTATTATGGGAACACAATGTCTGAAAATAATATTTTGCAAAACTAAGAAACCTACTTAAGAGAGAGTAATAAGAATTACATGCTACCATTTAACAACACTGAGGCAAGCATGTAGGATCACAAAGGCCTGTTTAGTGTTGGATAAAAATAAGTTGAGGAAAAAAGACAGCATCACAAACTCAAACACTTTTTAAAGAGTAACATTAGAATCAAGAAGGCTTGACATAATCAGTAGGGCTACTGCATCATCAAAAAGCAAAGGAATGAATTAAGGATAAGAAGATGGCACAGGAAAAGTTACTAATTTCTTTATATCTCATCTCAACACAGAGGAGTCTGGGAAATACAGGATGGGAGCATGTACAGGGTATGGTCACATAAGGAGGATTCTTTACAACAAGATGTTGGAAAATGATAAGCTAAAGAGCAATAAGCCTTGAGTACATTATACCGTACTTCCAAAAATTCTGACAATTTCATAATGATATAGCTGACACACTTTGAAGAGAAAAATACAGCTGCGTTTTAAAATCATGTCCATGTCAAAGCATCATCCAATTTTGTAAGCATTTTAAAAGCAAGTAAACTTGGTAAGTACGAATCTATGTTTTCTTTTGGTACTGATTGATGAACTCTATAAATAATGGTCGACACTAAAATGTAATAATTATAGGTGTATACAAAATTAAATATTATAGAAATTATTTCTTCTATTTCTGCAAGTTAAATTACACCTTGATAACTAAAGGAATTGTATTAATTTGGTAAACATGCATGCTAGGCACTGGAAGAAACAGGCACCCTATTGAAAAGACAATGAACATGTCACAGTACAGGCAGTAACCAAGGCCACAATATATGTATTGACAGAAATTTGATTTAGAAATATCTTCAGGTATTGGTTTCCCAACTTAGGTCTGGCAAAGGGAGGAATAAGATAAATATATTATTGAAATTAAATTAATCCATAATTAGTATAGAGCACAATAATTTCTGGACATTTGGAAGTCATGCCAGTACATCAGTAAACAACATCAGCTGAAACTTTAGAGAACACAAATACTGAGAGCGGCAAGGTTCCTTAGCTATCATGTTTTCACTGTAAGATCTTGATTTAGGGTAATCCAGAATTCAAATCCTCTCTTTTCAAAGTGAAAGAGGGGTTTCTGATTTCAATGGCAAAAATCTCAGTCTAAGAACTTCCATCACAGAATATATTTTTCCTCAAATAAATGCAGATGAACTTCTACATTCAGTTCCATCTGAAGTTGTTGTAGTAAAATAGTGTTTAATATTAGTTAGTTAGTTAGGTGCTAACATTTATATTCTTTATTAAAATGTCTATCATGAGCTTTGGCCCTAAAATTTATGTTAGCACAAGGGAACAGTCCACTAAAATAATTATTTTCAGTCTATAGATAATGAAAAAACTACTGTGTTTCTGACTGCCAACAAACTGACACCAGGACACATTCTGATGTCCCTCAATAGAGCACTCAGTTTCTTTCAGCAATGATACTGTGTTTACACACCATGGATCTAATCATGGATCTAATCATACACCCAACTTGGATCTAAACAGCTTTCTTTAGTGTGCATTTTAGGTAAAATTACAAGTACTGAAATTATTCATCTAAGTGATTTGAAGAACTTGTATCAAGACCAGCATTTGACATAACATATGACAACCTCTACAGGTTTAAATGCAGCACATAAAGGGATGGTAGTTAAAATCCAAGGCATTTTCTATCAATAGACTTATGATAAAAATCTGATTCTGAACTCTTAAAATCAATTTCAACTGTTGACTAATGACCAAATATAGAATGCAATTTACTTTAAATTCTACGTATGTGACAGCTATCTCAGGCTCCATTTTATGATATGATCAAAACCAATGTGAAACAACACTTCGCACAGAATCGCAACTTTTGTACCTGTTTTAAATCCTTTCTTTACAGCTAGGATAGCATAGGATGATCAACCCCAAAACATGTTGTTAATATTGTTTGGGGAGAGAATCAAAATTTTAGCTGGCTGACGATAATTATTAGATTAAAATGGTGAGGTTGAGCTGACCTCTTTTTATACAGCAGCTGACAAGGCTTTCAAAATACAGTACACAGTACTGACTTTGCAAAAGGTCTCCAAAATCTTAGATGTCAAAAGGAATCATGAAACATCTTAACCATAAGTCACTACATAGCATCAATATACAATGTTTCAGGTTATCAAATATGACATAATTTACTAGCAATGATACAAATTTTCAGAAGAACTAAGGAAATAAAATATTTAAACATTAAGTAAAGTAATAGTACTAACTCCCATAATGCCAAGAAATTTAAAAAGTAACATAATACTATTAAGCAGTGGAATGCAGACCTTGAATTAATTAATTTCATGGTATGACTTCATACTACCAGATTTAACTAAGCACTGGCATAGATCAGTTAAGGACTGGAATAGAGTCACAAAGCACTACAGTCAGTGCCAACTGAAGTACAGTAAGCCTACTTTTAGGACAGCAAATAGTTCTTTTCAAGTGCTTCCAATTGTAAAAGAAAATAGAGGCCATAAACTGCTACATAATAGAAATTTCTAGTATAACCACTGTGCACAAGTCTTTATAAAGCCTTTTTAAAGGCTTTATAAAACAGCCACTCCTTTATAAAACTCCACTCATCCTCAAAATAGATCTTTTCCCCACATCTTTGCTCTAAAAATGATAAACTAATAATAAAACAGACTAAGACTCCTAAAAGGAAGAAAGTAGATTTGTAGGGCACCTACATAATTTCTTTTCTTTTTGTGGGAGCTAACAGGTATATAACAAATGATGATGCTGGAATGATTTTGGAATTAATATAGTAGGCTTAGTACAAGGCAATCTGTATTCTCTCTCCACTGCATTTATATATATGTATATATGACCAAAACCATTTATATCAAGATTTCCAGATATGACAGATATGCTAACTTTGTACTATCACCACTTTTCCTACTTTGATATTTAGGATCCACTGCAAATAAGTGTGTTAATCTAGCTGCCCTAAACTTGAAAAGGAAGAAAAATAGTAAAATCCATATTTTTAAGTTCAACATCCAGTCATCAGTGGATCTTTTGCAATTTTTTTTGCAACCTATCTTTAAATGGAAATAACATGCCAGCCTTTTTCATACGCTACTGTTTGTTTTTTTATAGCTGCATTGATTTCTTCCAGTCTTATGAACACTAATCTATATTCAGCACAGCACACAGAGCATCTGCATCAAACAAGAAATAGTGCCTTATATGAAGCACTACAGATAAAAAGGTAATAATCTCACTTGAAAAACATCCCATTCATTCTGTACACTGGAGGAGGTGTGGGCGTGATTACAAAGAGTGGGTTCAGTCAAGGCATAAATAACAGAGGACAGACATAAAGTCCTATGAAGGAAGATTGAGGTTTAGGACCTGAACGTTTTTGCCATCTCTTTTCTGTTATCAATTGCTGGATAGTTCCTTTTCAGCTAGACCATGGTAACCATGATTAGGATATCATTTATGGTAAGAAAGAAACAGCAGAATTCTTATTTATGATTGCAATAATTGCTATTGATGCATGTTGTCTTGGCTGGTCACAGAATGCAACCTGAAGCTGTTACTACAAATTACTTTCCTGGACGCTGAATCTGTGCCTCAGAACAAACCTCTACTCTTAATGCAATTTCATTTGCATGACATCTTTAAATTTTCTACAGTCAGCAAGAAATGGGTTCTGCAAGCAAATATGTGAACTCAGCTCCAGATGTCAGAGTCCTTGCTGAAAATAGCACATAAATAGAGAACTTCCTCTTTGTCCCTTCTGCCACATCTGTGTGCCTTTCCCTGGCATGGTCTGATCTGTAGTCCCGTTTGGGTCCCTTCAAAGAACACAAAACCAAACCTATGCTCCATTGTTCTCAATTCTCCTGATACCAAAGGTAACTGACTCATCAGAACGAACCTTTATTGCATGTCAACTTTCAGGATGCCAACTCTTGCTCAAAGGTGAACAAGAGATTTTCAGCTGAGGCAATCTGCAAGTAGATGTGTCACAACTTCAATATTTGTTTTCAAGTCCTTGTTAATTGTATTGAGCTTCAAATTACATCCTTTTTATGTAATCTTATATCTCAAGAGAGATGAGTAACTGACAGAAGCAGTAGCCTGCATCTAAATGAGTTAGCTACTAAGGGATACAGGATATTTCTCCTCAGAGCTGCCTAAGAAATTTTAAGACTTCAAGGGAATTTTAGGATCTATTTTTAGGTTCTATTTCTGGTTTTATTGTAAGAATGCACATTCATGAGGAAAGTATTATGAATGCACATTCATAAGGCTAATTATTAGCATTTCTAATTCAAGAAATAAGTATGATTGATTGGTGCACAAAGGACTGCCATGGGAGACTTACAGTCATTGGAGACAAAGTCAACCTGTAAAATGAAAGGTATATTAAGTGTTGATGGGTCCTATCCTACTTTCTTTTGTACATACTTTGTAAGAAGCTAATTCATGTACCTCATGATACATGAGATACATTTAAACTCAGAGTTTAAATATTAAGAGACTGGCAAAGAAAAGTTATAAACACATCCAGAAAATGCAAAGCATTTGAGGCATCTCAATCATTTATTCTGGAGGAGTGTATAAAGATGACAAACATTAAAGACATCTATCCATTCAGATACAGTGTTCAGTATCAGTTTAAAGTGTCCTCAGCAAAAAGGACAAACCTGTTAAAATAAAAGGTGAAAATGTGAAGCAGATTTAAATCTCTAAGCAACATTTAATCATGACAAGGTATTGAACATTTAATTGAAACATGACTAAAATCAAGTACACAGTTATAGTTGTCACAAAATCTATGTTTTTTAAAAAGCAATTATACAAACCCATGTGTTTTCTGAATAAAGATAAAAATAATTCATTCTGTTCAGTAGAACCCCCTGATATTTTCATCTATAAATAACTATAGTGACAATTTTTATTGCAGCCTGTCTCAGGGACAACTAGTTTTAAAATTAAGAATAAATAATAGACAGAAAAGAAATGGACCCTTACCTCTGGTTCCTGAATTTTTTGTTCTTGGTTCAAATAAATTAAGCCAAGGTTCAAATTACCTGTGTGACAGTGATATCATCACAATACTCAAGCTGTAAATAAAGCAGCACCACTAAATTTCCTGTCTATTCACAGAGGATGAGAATAGTCACTCAAAACATCCCAGCTAAGATCAGGTCACCTCTAATACAATGAATGTGCATAGTTATACAAGACAAGCACATGCCTTTTCTTTAATAAACCCTGGTGATTTCTCTAGTTATGTCACTTACCTATCATTGTCCCAATATAGCACTGACTGAATAAACATGGAGGAATTCATTATAGTTGGATAACATTTGACTATTATGATCAATTAAGCATTTTTATTTAAGGTAGTGGAAAGGACTAATCACGAGACTACAAAACTTTTGGTAAAAAAATTCAGACAAGCCTATACTGCACTAAAGCCAAGCAAATCCCACCTTTCATAATATCACACAATCAGACATTACTTGTAACATTTCACATGGGAAAATGTTTTGTCCACCTAGACAATCTCTCCCAGGATGCTGTTATTACTAAATTATGATTCTTTTTTCTGTCAATGTTAAACAGAAAAATTAAAATTTGTTCTTCTCCTATAAATCAGGTACATCTCAGGTGTAATTTCCAAAATTAATTTTGTTGAACTTCCCACAAAATAAATTTTCCTCATTTTGAGAGGGTGGGTGAAAGAAATGGATAGCTCTAGCATACTACAGATAGTGTCTTAGCCCTGAGCTCTGGGAAAGAAACAGAGAATATTGAAAATAATTCTTTTTCCACATTCTACACACAAGTATGACAAAAGTAATTCCTGAATATTGAGATTTAAGCACTACTAATGGTACTAAAAACAACCACTATGATTTCCCATAAGCCACTGAAAAGCTGTCCTGTGGAGAGTTTTGCTACATGGAGCAGGCTCCTTGCAGGACCTGTGGCCTCATGGAGAGAGGAGCCCATACTGGAACAGGTTCATGGTAGGACTGGTGATCCCATGGGGGGCCCACACTGGAGCAGTGTGTTCCAGAAGGCTCTGAGAATAATTCCTCGCTGTTTAGCTTCCATGCAGTTACACTGGAGGGAGACTGGCATACAGGATTCCACAAAGCATGCAATGACAGTCACAGGGACTCTCTATGCTGCATTCCAGGATTTTAGTAAGTTAGAGAAGTGGAATGTGGCCACCCACAGAGATTAATATTTGGAGAAAATACTGGTTAAAAGTTCAAATTTGGCGATTTTGCTCATCAATATAAATGAGAATTCCCGTATTAGAAAGCTCAGAATATTCCTCCACACAGGACGTGAAAAGCAATATTATCAGTGGAAAAGACTTCAGAGATTATATGCATAGGATTACCTGTGAGCCAATACCAGAGAAAAATTTCCTGGCTTCATATATTATAGAGAAACTGAAAAAAACCCTCCTTATCTGCAACCAGAGAACAAAAACCCCTTCCAGGGGTGGCTGGAAAGAAGAAAAATTGATTTTCCTTTCATTTGCAACACTGCAAAATCTCATTGTAAAAAAGCTGAAGATGCATCTTGATCTAATTGCTACAATAGGATAACATTAGTTCAGCTTGATCATTAAGTGCAATGAATACCTTTCCCAGCAGTATAGCAAACAAAAATTGCTGCAGAACCATCTTCCCCCATCTTCCCCTTCCTTTTGCTGAGAAGCTACACTGCAGTTCAAACAACTTACTCCCATATTGGAATAAGTGATAGTCCTGGGACTGCCACTTCTGCTTCTCCATCTTTACATCTGACATCAATCTTCCTAACCTGGGTATTAATTACATGCATTTTGGTACAAAATGCTAGTCTAAGCGAGACAAAACCAATAAAACCAGAATGATCTCTTTAAATGGCAACAATGTGATTTTAGCAATCTTGTTAGTGTTCATCCCACACCACAAATGCAGCCAGTGCTCCAAGCATCCCTAGGCATTTTTTTCTTTTACTTTGGTTGATGGTTGCAATCACCATTTTATAGTACACATAAACTAGGAGCAAATGAACTCAAACATTTAAATCTCTAAGTATCTTGGTCTGATGATTTCCCTGCAAAAACAAATGAACTAAAGGAACTGATAAAGTCTGCAAGACTGCAAAGTGTTGCTCATAGCAATCTGTACTTTTCTCATCGGGGGCTCCATAGTTCTAAATGACATTTAACCGAACATGGATTGATGGACCGTATTCTTGTTTAGGCATTTACTCTAACTCCTCTAGATAATAGGACAGAAAATGACAACAGTTAAGAACAGTGGGGTTACTGGAAATAAACAGGTCCCAGTATTACAGATCGAACTCCGTTTCAGTCACGAGCGGCGCTGGCAGGGAGGGGCTGGCCGGGAGCGGGGCCGCAGCTCCGTGCCGGGGTCGCAGGGCAGCCGGGGCCGGGGCCGGGGCCGGGAGCGGCGGGGCCCCGCAGGCCCAGAGCCGCCTCCCCCGCGGCCCCGCGCTCCGCCCCAGCCGGCCGAGGCGGGGCCCGGGGCTGCGGCAGCACCAGCGCGGCCCCGCTCGGCGGCAAGGCGGAGGAAGGCGCCGGGCCCGGCCGGACCCCCTCGGTGCTCCCGCGGCGAGATGGGGCTGGAGCCGCTGTTCCAGGCCTGGAGCTACTTCAGGCGGAGGAAGTTCCGGGAGTGCGCCGATGTCTGCTCGCAGCTGCTGGAGAGGCCGCACGGCGAGCAGGTAGCGGGGGCCGGGCCGGGAGGCGGCGATGAGGGCGGGCAGCGGCCGCGTCCCGGCTGCCTCAGCACCACGGGACCCCTCTGTGCCTGCTGCATCCCTGAGGGGCCGGGTGCGATCCCCGTGAGCGAGGAGCGAGCGCTGGGCCGCGCCAGCTCCCGCAGCCGGAGGCCGGGCCGGGCAGCGCCGCCTCCCCGCGCTCCTCGGGCCTGGAGGCGGCGGGCGGGCGCTGCGCTCCGCCCCAGACACGCCCCGGGAGCCTGTCCCGGAGCCCCGGCCCCAGAGCGGGGAGCGGTGTTGCCCGTACTGCCGGTGTGCCGCCGGTACTGCCGGTGTGCCGCCGGTACTGCCGGAGTGCTGCCGGTACTGCCGGAGTGCCGCCGGTACTGCCGGTACTGCCGGTGTGCCGCCGGTACTGCCGGAGTGCCGCCGGTACTGCCGGAGTGCTGCCGGTACAGCCGGTGTGCCGCCGGTACTGCCGGTGTGCCGCCGGTACTGCCGGAGTGCCGCCGGTACTGCCGGTGTGCTGCCGGTACTGCCGGAGTGCCGCCGGTACTGCCCGTGTGCTGCCGGAGCGCTGTCGTGACAGCTGCGCGGGCCGGGCTCTTCGCAACGAGAGCTTTAACGCACTCAAGGTTTTGCAGAGTTAAAGAGAGAAAAGCTGAGATTAAAAGTCATGTCTGCTAGAGATGTTCTTGTTGGTTTTATACTGATGTTGAGATGTCATAGCTGCTGTATGGGCCAAATCACATAAGGTTAAGAGATCTTGCGGTGTGTAATGGAATGGCTACACAGCTCTTTTCCATCATTCCTCTCTGTTAATCCAGACAAAAAGCAAAACTCCTGACAGGAGAAGATGTAGCATTGTTTATACCACCTGTTCATTGTGGTACAACAGGTTGCAGAAACCAGAATATTGGTTAAATAACTTTCAAGAGTGCAACTTGAACCAAACTCATACCAGTTCAATATACAAAATGTTACACCTAAAATCTCTTCATCAAAACATTTTTTATTTTCTAATTAAAATAGAACATTCGTGGCAAACTTAATGTAATAGCATTTCTCTCTGTGTTCATGATATTGAGATTTTACCCTTTTTATTGCAATAAACTTTAAATCCTAATATTTTCTGGTTATCTGTCCCAAATAAGCCTGTATTTATTTTGCTTCTCTTTGTAAGGGTGTTTTCCTTACCCATGTTGTTGCACTTTCAGCTCATTACTTTCTAACACTTGCTACTTTCAGGTTGCAATCAATCCTCTTTACCCTGCAAAACTTCAGGGGTGGAGTAAAGAAAGTAGTAACGTGCATCAAGAATATGTTTTATATGTCCTTGAAACCTTACAAACTGTTTTGAGCGTACTTAATACAGCAGAATGAAAAATTGAATCATGTTTATGGATGGTACCATATATACCTTACATTTAATAAAATCATTATTTTTGTAAAACCTTTGAAAGGTACTAATATCCAAGGCTGAACACTGAGGTAATTAGAACTCAAATAAATGACATGTATTACTTAACTCTCCTGAATTGCCTAGTCTAATCCTATTTTACATTATTCTGAATTTATTCCAATAGTAGTGTATCAGCTAATTCACTGTAATTGTGAATATTAGAAAAGTGATCTATAATTATTTTATTTCCACATTAACTGAGAATCCAGGATCATTCTCAGGCAGTTTGACTTTGATTTCTGGTATCTCTGTTAATTTTGAAATGGCATGTTAATGAAATCTGTAGTTCCTAAATATTTTGATAGAACTTTAATTTTGTCATCTTCAGCCACCTACCAAAAATATTGCTGTTTTCCATCTGTGTGAGTTACATTAGTAGTATTTTAATATAACCTGGCAAATTATCTAAAATGAAGTATGTATCATTTTTAGTACCTAAACCAGTAAGTGTGGTTTATAATGCTTAAAAAACACATAGCAATTCTAGCAGATTTAATGGTCAGATTCTTAATGGTAGCACTTCTGCAAATCAGACCTGAGAGATGTCATGTTGGGCACCAGGAAAGCAGACAGACAAATGACAACACTTGCAGAAAGTTTGGATTAAGTGAGCTGCTGTGCAGCACGAGGCAATACTCAATGGCTGTAATCACTGTGCCATCTGTTCTTATCCTCTTGTCCCATATTCTGCTAAGCATGTGCTTCCCAACCTCTGCAACCAGGGAAAGAGGGATCTTGTAGGACCAGTAGCTCCTGTCACTGTTCAGGGACTCACTTCTTTGAACAGCATGCATTAGGATATAATTTAAGCTACAGGAGCTGGTGTCCTTTAAAGACATGCCCAGGTTGTGTTAAACAGTGACTCTTACAGGTCAGAACTTTTTTATGCTCAGGTAACTGGCCTTCTCCCTTCTAAGACAGGTAACAGCAGATAAGTAAAGGAAGAGACTAACAATGCCTAACTGGAGAGTTTTACTGCCTAAAGAGATGGCCTTTCCTGTGTAAAAACGTGCACTTTTTTCCCAGCTCCTCTGCTAAATTGTAGCACCACTCCTGCTCCATTGATCTGCAGAACTGTTCTAGAGCTGTGGGCTGCAGAAACCAGCTTTTTACAATAGCCTTAGATGTAGGTACATTTTTGCCACCACACTTAAAAAAGTAGTAAGAAATTTTCTTGACCACTATATCTTGACCTTTGTCTTGATTTACCACTCCTGTACATATAGCTTAGTATTCAGGATATGTTTGTATCACAAGTATAATGACAAGAAGTTCTCCTTTAAGAACATGGTAAAAGATGATACGAGGATCTTAAAAATAAGTTTACTGATGGTCTAGTTAATAGTCACATGTACATACATTTAGAAGCTATCTTAATTGGTGAAGAACTCTCTTTGAACCCTGTCACCAGATGCAGTAAGCCCTAGGAGGTTTTTAAAGTACTTTGTTGACCTTTTGGCTAACTGGGTATGAATCAGAAATATTCTTGCATAGCAGTATCAAATACTGTGCCACTATAAATCTTGAATTCTTAAAGAGCACAACAACAACAAAAAAATTGAAATGTTTTTGAATCCATTAAGTTTTCCTGAAGAGTTCTTAATAAATAACATTGTGATAGAAGAATGATTAGCTGCTACTGATTTACGTCTTGTGGAAGATTGAATTTATTTTCTCTAAAATATCCTGTGCATTTCTTCATTTAAGAATTAGGAATTTAAATGGAGTATAGTGTAATTCACTTCTATGCCGACATTCTTATCTTGGGATAAGTAAAAACTGTATTTTTATGACTAGCATTTGGGCATAGAAATATGTAAAATACTGGTGTTCAGTTTAATTATTTCCTATTGTAAGCAAACAGGCTTTGTCTTCTGTTTTTATAGCAATAGCATGACCTAGAGGAAATACAATCCAGGACTGTCTCTGTTGATCATCCTGATTAATCACCTAATCTGATTACTCTTTGTGTTCCATATGTCAGATTCAAGGCAATAAACAGAACTCATGTTTGAGGCCTGCTCTATTTTAACAATAGAAAAAATTTGCCTCATATAATTAATAGACATATAGTGGATGTTCTTCCTTTAACTTGATTAATGGTCTTTGAGGATTTCATTTTGTTCATTCATCCTTTCTTCTTCCATGTTGAACTTTCAGCTGCTATAATTTGCACACTTGTTTTTGTAAGATCATAATAAAGTTATCACAGTTATGTTTATGGGCATTGAACTTGATTTGAAAAAGCATTTTCAACTGAAAACACTTATTGGTGTAACAGTAGGTTTATGCTTGAAAATAGTGACAGTGAAGTCATTGTTCCTTGGTAAAGGTTTGGGGTCCTTTTTTGTGTTTCTGCTCTTAATAATTTAAAGAGCATTTTCAGAATATAATAATTTTAATATTTTGCATGTATTAAATTAAACTCACCTGAGGGAAACCTTATTAATAATATAAGGTATGTGATATATTCCCTCTTCCAGGCTATGAGCATCAAAACACTTATTTATTCTAAGTATTTTTTGATATTCAAATAAAATTACTTTACATTTTAATATTAAAATGTCCTCAGTGGATTTAGGGATCTGGATTAAATATTTCCTTCATTGCTTTTACAATCTTTTGACTTTCAAGGGAGCTTTATATGTGTAAATGAAGAATAAATTTGAGCTTTTGTTTTGAGAGACAAGCTTACAGGGCAATGTTATTTGTTAATCCTCTCAAATAACTCTTTATTTAAAATCTAGTTCCTGTGGATTACTTGCATGTGTAGCAACTGCTGGATCCACCCAAGTTAAAGTATATTATATTTTAATGTAATTTTTGTTATTCCATACTTTTGTTTAATCTGAGTGTCCTGTTACCTACTAAATCTAAAGTTACTTCTTGTCAAAAACTGAAACAATGTATTAGTATGTATGAATAATGCATACTCTCACCTACAATTACAAGAGTGCAATGGTTTTAGTATTATTGATCAACTCTGCTTTTTTGCCAAAATCATGAGGGATGTAATTTCTGAATTTTATAGTAATATAAGTGTTCCTACATAAGTAAATTTGTTTGATTTTTAAATTATTTTTTAAACCTAATGAACAGTGCCTAAAGTAATATACATATCTATAACATTGAGGTGTTTCTGTATTAGTGTTGACATAATATTCCTAGCTTGTCCTCATTAGTTACTGTAGCACACATGGTATGGAAGACCACCTACTGTTCTTAAAACCATCTTCATATGTACTGTAATGCTCAGACACAATGGGGTGAATAAAATGCAAGCTGAAATACCTCAATGTCCTTTATCACTGAGAAAGCTGAATAGTTTCTTTTTCTCAGAAAACAACTGCCATACATAAAAGAATTGTAGTAGTTCATTTAATCATACAACTAAGATGCAAAGCCAGTTTCAGTGCCTTAGTCAGGCCCAGGTATGTCACAGTCAACTGAGATTAATCCCTGAATCAATATCTAGTTCCATAGAATACTCAATGTGTAAGATGTGTTAAGCATTCTAACACCAGTGAACAACTTTTAGGCTCCAAACACAATCCTTTAAAGGCCACAAATTCCGGTACACTACAGAAGGAAGATGTCCTTCACCAGTATTCCAGGTCCCTGCTGCCATAGAATTTACTGAGTAAAAATGTTCTAATTGAAAGAAGTAGGCCAAGTCTCATACAACAGTGAGGTGATCTTGACATTGCCATTCTCCTGGTGAAACAGAAGGCAACTCTGTGTCTTGGCTGCAAAGCAAGCCAGCAGCAGGACAGTGCTTGAGCTGGGAGAAGATATTGGTGTAATCCAGTAGCAGCTTTCTAATATATACAAGGAGGTTATCAAGGAAATGGAGCCAGGGACCACTTGCAATGATGCAGGGAAGTGAAGGAGGTTTTGGCTTGGTATGAAGAAAAACATTTCTCAATAAGGATAGTCAGCAGTGGAACAGGTTACCCAGTGGCATTGTGCAGCCTCCATCCTTGCAAGTTTTCAGGTCCAGTTGGACAGGACTTGGAGCAACCTCAGCTGACTTCATAGCTGACCTTGCTTTGAGGACTTTGGACTAGAGACCTTCAGAAGTCCCTTTATAGTCTGTATTTCTTGAAGACTGTATATTCAGTCTGATATAGTTGGTTTAATTGTGATAGATTTACTCAATGCCAGATATGCAAGAAAATTTTCATTGCCTCTAGGAACAGAAATTGTCTGATACTACAAAAGATTAATAATGATTTAGAGAAAGTGACTATCTCTCACTTTCCTTGTTTAAAGCTAAAGTATGCATTAGTAAAAACTCATCGCCAGTCCCTGGAAGTGAACAACAAAAGCACTGAAGGGTAGTTTAAATATTATGTAAACATGATAATTACACATTAATTGGTGTTAAACCTACATTTTTTCTTGTCATGCTATTTACTCAGTTTTACCAGAAGTTTTCAAGTAGATGCAAATTCCAGCTTTTTCACTTACAGTAAACTTAATCTGGTAGCTTTTATTTTGTTTTTCAGTAGTGCAATAGGCTGTTAATTTGACATATATTACACTTGCAATATGACTGTCCAAATGCAATGAATACATCATCTCCATCATAAAAGTACCATGAAAAAGTGTTAAAATTTTCTTTTGTCTTCTTGAGTGGTATCATTGTGATCACCAGCAGCAACTAAAAAAAGTGTGCAAAAATGGATTTTATTAAGTAGACATTCTGAAGACCATGGTGTGATAATCTGGTTAATTTTTAGGAGATCTGCATATATCTTCATTTTCTTTTAATCTATCATTTTTCAGCTTCATAATGCTTGAATGTTAATCTAAGATTTGGCTAGGATGATCCAGCAGAAGCAAGAAAGCAAAGGTATCAGAAAGATACACTCACTTCAAATTTACTTTCATTGTGCAAAACATTGATTAGCTTCATAATGGATGTAAGTTGAGATAATGTAATAAAATGGAAATTTGGATATATGTGTCAGAGAGAAAATGTTTGTGCAAAATGAGGTCATCACAAAGTACAAATGCACTTGTGTTGTTGTTTTTATTGTTTGGCATTTACATTCCTTAGTTTCTATTCTCTCTCTTTTCAGGAGCTTGATTCTGAATACACTGTGTTTCAGGTAAAGTTCTTTCCATAAATACAATTACTTGATGCAGTCACTGGGAAGAATTTCTGATACACTGAATAATACTTGTTTTGTTGTTAAGTCCTCAATAGCATGATTTTCTTTTGTTGTTGTTATTGGTAAGGCATTACATTTGATAAGGGGAAGATTTCTGATATTTTGAACAGGCAGCTTTTATATTTGATAGAATTTTATTTCTCTCATATTTTTCCTATACCTTTATTCAGCAATTCAGTGCTTTCTAAAAGCTAAATTGTATCTACCTTGAACTGAATGACCTTCGTCTGCAGATGAGATTAGGAAGAAAACAACATGTATTCACAGACAGAACAATGTTTGTGCTCTTAGGGCTCAATTTCATGTTTTATTTAATGCATGTAATGGTGGGCTCTTACCCATGCTTTTCCTGCTCTTGCAGCTCTGGCTCACTGCCTACCTTGTGTAGACTCTGGTAGCCTTGTAGGTACATCATGATGGTTTGCATAAGTGATGGAAGACTGAGAGTAATTAATTAATTTTCACACTGCCCACATTAGCTCTAGATTATTTCAACTGCAAGAACAGTATTGTGCAGGTGATGGCATCTTCTGACTCTCGCCCACAGCCAGAAGAGATTAAATGCAATGTGAAATGACATCTTCAAATATAGCTCCATAACATATTTTACAGGTCTTTAATTACACATCATGAATTCATGCAAGTTGTTTACATAAAGAATGGTTTCACTGAAACACTACAGGATATCTTCTTGAGTGTAATTATTACCTTCCACAATGTAGTTGTGTTCTGAGGTTTTCATTGTAATGAAATAAAATTTGTTATAATAGAAGGGATTATTGGAGAATACAAGCTCTTAGAAATGTGTATTCATGTTCAGAGAAAACATTTAAATTTAAATACTAAGTTTATATTTTTAATTTGGTTTTTGGACTTTTCAGGAATAAGAAGAAAATACTCAATTCTATCAATACTCGAGAAGTTACAAACTTCTCATAAACTGAGCGAAAAATGTTTTGTTACTTTTCTTTCTGGAGTTTAGACTTACATGCTGTATACTGTATCACATTTCTGAAGCTCTTTAATTGCTATTAGGTATTGTAAATTTTGTTCAGATTATGAGTTAAGCAAGCTAAATTTGTTATGTTGTGAATATGTGGGTTGTCTGAAATGAGCTTCCCTTTCTTTTTCCTACCATATAGGTGCCATTTCATAAAAATGCAGTTTATCTTCATAAGCTCCAGATATGGTGGTTATCACAAAACAAAATTATCAGTCTCACAAAGAGAAGGCAGATGATCTGTAATCTGCAAACAGATGTTTTAGATTCCTGAATTAAGGAATACTGTGTGATATTTGAATTTTTTGTTGGCTGTGAAGCCTTGACTAGGAGCTTTAGACTGGAAGAGATACCTAGGGAATCTACTTTTTATGACAGATATTTGCCCAGTAATTACAAAGAGACATGTTGATTTTAAAAAGACATTTTCAGATTTTAGTTAGTGGAAAAATCACAATAATACACTTATGCCTGTGTAAACAACTGACCTCAGTTTTAGCAATTAGTGTAGAGGAGTTACTACTTCCAATTTCCAGGAAAAGATCATTACTATGGGCAGATGTTCTTGCTTCTAGTAAGAAATTAGCCAGTGGTTGGCTATACAAGAGCTGTAATTGGAGCATATTCCATGTATAGACATGATTATATTGACTGCAGATATACATGTCTTTGAAAAGAACAGAATACCATCAAGGTATTAAAAATTCATCAAACTAAATACTTCTTAGAATCATGAAAAAACATTAAAGGTGTTGAACATCCAACAGAAATCTTAACATTAATTAAAGGCTGTCATCCTACTACATAGGAAGAAACTAAAAGAAAATAAAGCAGATCTGGATTATTACTCTCTGACCTAGATTTAGATCATCCTGCTGAATTCCCTTCTCTTCATTCCTGAATAAAGATTTCTAATCATGGTTGAATCAGCTGGCTGAAGCCCTCCTTCTGCTTGGAAAAAAGCACTTTTTAAAAGAATAATTAAATATTTCAGCATCTTTAGATACACTTTCTTTTTGATTGACACAAATTTGCATAGAAGGGAAGTCTAGTGGAAAAGACAGGATGAATGAGAAGTGTCTCATTAAATGATTACTTAAATTATTAAATAAGCCTGAATTTCAGATCTTCTCATACCTCTTATTTAAGGAACAAACATTTCCATGTGTTTGACCTTTTTTTTCTATTACGATAGCATCAGTCTGTTTCTATTTTGAAAGGTCTCGTTAGCAAATATTAATTACACTTTTCCACCAGACTGCTGTACTGTGTGTTAAAAAGGAAACAAATCTAATTATTTTGGCAGTGATTTTTACTTGGAAAATTTTATGATGATCTGTTCAGTATCTGATCAGGGATCTGGGATTGGTCTTGTGGCTTCCTTTATTATGCCAGTTGTATGAGTACCTTACAAGCATATCAAATTATCAAAGTGGTTGGACCTACACTTACTCTGTTGGTATTTCTGTATAGCTGCTACTGATTTTTCATGTTTTCTTTTTCCTCCCCACAGATTTGGTGTCTTCATAATCTACACAAAGCTTGTCACACAGGCTAGAGTTATGCTTGCCTTTCCACACTGCTCAGATTATCCTCCAAGACATACAATGTAGTAATTTGTCAATTCAGGTCACTAAAATGTATTCCAATACTCTTATAATCTGAAATGCCTAGGGTATGTATTTATACAGTGTTTTACAGCTGATGCTTTGAACAAAGGACTCAGTCCCCTTTTATACCTCCATTAGACAGATGGATATACTCAGCTGTTTTTAAGTCAATACCTTATTCAAGCCTAATAAAACTGTGCATTGAATAATAAAGAAATGGTGGAATTGGTGATTAGAGTATTTAATTAGTGTCTTGAAGATATTTTACTTTTTACTTATCCTTATTCAGGCTGCCTGGAGCCTGAAAACACGAGCTTTGACAGAAATGGTGTATGTGGATGAAATTGATATGGATCAGGAAGGAATTGCAGAGATCATCCTGGATGAAAATGCTGTTGCTCAAGTTGCACGTAAGATTGACTTTCACTTAAATACATTTACTCAACAAGAGCTCTTTTGGCTATCTCTTGTGTCATCTACCATAGAGTAGTACAAACTGAGGTGACCTGATACAGCATTTAGTATTGGGGAAAAAGTATTTTAGATTGTTTTATGGTTGCATGGCAATGTCGAGATCCACATGTGTTCTTGATATAGCACTTAGGCCTGTCAGATGAGAGTTCAGACTGTGCTCAATTGCACTTTTGCATAGAAAGTAAGCACAGAAATCACTAAACAGTGCAAGGAGGACAGAATCAGTGATGCCTAGTGACAGGAGCAGAGGCAGTGGGCACAAACTGAAACTCAGGAGGTTTCTTCTGAGCATCAGGAAACATTTATTTTTATCTGTGAGGGTGAATGAGAACTGGCACAGTCTGCCCAGGGAGACTGTGGAGTCTACCTCCTTAGAGCTATCCAGAAACCATCTAAATAGGGTCCTGGGCAACTGGCTTCAGGTGCCCCTGCTTGGGCATGGTTGGACCAGATGACCTTTGAAAGAAGGTCAAACCTCCACCATTCGGTGGTTCTGTGATTACTCCACTTACAAACATGACTTAATAAAAATGGGTGCTTACTGGCTGGGGCTTTGTTTTTTGCTGTTAAAGTGTGTTAGCCATAGTTGGTCTTGACTCAGGTCTTTCACTGTAGCAGATCTTTCAGGGTATCCTCCTCCACTAAAGTCATAGTTGAGAAACATAAAATTGTGTAGCCACACCTCTCATATTATAATTGGTATTGTCTGTGCTTTGCCTACCAAGCAGTTTAAATCCCTGGACAAGGGAGTAATATCTCAAAGTGAAGAGAGAAATGGTTTTATTTTGTAGGACCAGGAACATCTTTGAAAATTCCTGGAACTGGCCAAGGTGGAGGCCCCAGCCCAGCTGTTAGGTACGTGATAATCCATTTTTAAAAATGTGACAAGTTAAAAATGAACAAATCATGAACTTGAACTTCTGAAAATGATATGTTTAAATTCCCTGTCAATAAATACCACTTAACGTAAGGATAATGTGCTTAACATCTTCAGGCCAGTAACTCAATCAGGAAGACCCATTACAGGATTTGTGAGGCCCAGCACGCAAGGCGGGCGGCCCAGCACCATGGAGCAGGCGATACGAACACCTCGGACAGCTCTCACTGCCCGCCCAATCACCAGCGCCTCCGGGGGCTACATCAGGCCGGGCACGGTGAGCTGCTTGCCTCTCTTCCCAGAATGGGAGATTTCTTGTCACAGTACCTGGCACAGTCACACTGTAGTTTACTTAAAAGCTGCATCTAAACTCGTTTGAAGGAGGCGAATGTTTTTAGTTTTTTAAATTCTTTTCAAAATACAGTTTGAAAATATAACTTCTTGTGCATTTGCTAGTCTGTTTGTATAAAAAAAAGTACATAAATTCATGAGTTCACCAAGATTCATATCAACTCCAAATTCACAGGCTTCTTGAGACATATTTTTATTCATGGAAGCCATACAAAGATATTACATGATTTCACCATAAATGTCCACTACAAAATAATTGCTAAGCACTGTGTCAAAAGATAAGGAGAATAGTCTATACTAATTTATACCATTCCATTGGCAACATTAATAAACTGCAACCAGCATGAATATGTAATACATATTAAAATCACATTAATGGCAAAATGTGGCATCTTATCACTATTGCAGGTAAGAACTAATCTTTCTAAGTATTTCCTGAAGATTTCTTTTGGTTGTGTATCCCAGCTACCAAGCTACATGCTTAGGCACTGTATGGAAATAGTGGGGAGAGAAAGAGAAGAAGGAAGAGTCTGTACTGCACAGTAGAACTGTGAATCTAGAAATGTTTTGTTTGGAATTTTGGTGTTTTTTTTGTATACTAATAATATTTTGAAAATCTTCAGGAAAAGTGTAGAGGATCTTCCCACTTAAAAAGCTTCTTTTTTCCCCTCAGGCTTCAATGCTAACAAATCCAGATGGCCCTTTCATAAATCTGTCTCGACTGAATTTAACAAAATATGCTCAGAAACCCAAACTGGCAAAGGTATGTAACGATTTTCGTTAGTGTTGTGATATCTTTTTCTGGTTTTCTGGTGTCATTCCAATGTAACTGTACATGGGATTGGGGATAAAAACAATGATGAACAGTGATTTAGTGATTTTTAGTGGTTTAGTATTAACTTCAGAAAAATAGTGTGTTACTCACCTTTTGACAATGTTCACCAGACTTGAAATTGAAGGTATGTCTAAAGAGTTTATGGTGAAAGTATAACGTAGGAAAAACATTAGTATAGGAAAAAATATTCCACTGGTAAATAACTTGTGCATCTAGGAGTGGTGAAGGGCAACTGAACAAAGAAAAAAGAGACCAGTAGCAGAAAAATCAGCTGAACCTTCCTTATTTTCTGGAAATATGGTTCTCTGTACAAATAGATGGCAAACCTGGCCTTAAAATGTTCACAATGTTTGGATTTTTTCCTTTACTTTTATGGCACGAGTTAACACTTCCTATATAAAAAGGTACCATTTTTTGTTCAGAATACTTCTTCATTTTGAGTTAAGATCATCTGATTGACAGTCAGTGAAACTGTCTGACAATAGAGCAGGTTTTTGCAGGTTGTCTGCCCAACTTACAGGTTTCAGCTCTGAGTGGCAGGGAGTTGAAATTTGTGTGAAGATTTATTGTTCTGTTGCCTTTCAGTTGAATCTTTCCCCAACACAACCAGTTAGCTGTGTGGTTGAACATGTTTTCTGTGCATAGTATGTTCATGAAAAACAACTGTTGGGCTGAGGCCAACAGCTCATTTTGCACAGCAAATCAAGCAATTATCTCTAGGGATCACAAGGTATCAAACACACTCTAGGGAGCTATATTTGGCTCTCAACCTAAAGGTGAACAAAGCAGTATGAATTCAGTCTGTTTTGAGAAACATAATGGTGAGCATTGTTAAGAAGAGTAGCAGTATCTGATAATGTGCTGGTGGAAATAGCTCTTCCAGTCCAAACCTTTGGTTAACAGTTTTTCATAAGCAACCAGGAAATTTCTTTGCTTTTTAAAGCCTGATCTGGACTGATATAGATACATTTCAGTGTAACTTTCAAAGGAAATAAATCTTGTGCAATTGCACTGAATCCTTCACCCACTGCTTGCATCATTGTCCCTTGGCCTCTTAACCAAACTAGGCAGAAGAATAGGTATCAAATGTAGTAAGTTCTAGTCTGGTGAGGTAATTGAAGACTTCCAGACTAACTTCTGAGGGCAGTTACAAATCAGTTCATTATCAGTGCTGAAAAGATCCTGCATGCTTTTTGTCCAGTTATGTCCTTGCTGGCAATCAGCCAGCAGACACATTATTATAAATCAGTCTGGAAAACAGAGGGAACGTAAGAAACCTGGGAAGGATTAAGAAGCACAAGACACATCCATAAAAACTAGGCTTAGTTCTTCTGCTTGAAGACAGCTAGCTTTTGATTGTGATTGCTAACTACATGCTATTTAAGTAGGTAAGTTAGCTTTCAGAGGAAATATTCTTAACAACGGCTCTCAGAAATGAGAAATATACATATTTTTAACAATTTTGTGTTTTAATTAGCATTTTCTATGGCAGATTTGTCTTCCTTCAGTTTCATATGAAAAGAATCTTAAGCCAAAAAATGTAAATCAACAGTCATAGAAACATCCATAGGCAGCAAGTGTACTTGTCAGTATTATGAAGCTAATACATTATGACATTAACATTTCACACAGAATGTAAGATCTAAGTTTAAATTTGGAGCTACATGGATTTATAACTTTTTTTTCAACAAAACAGCATTAAGGCTAAGGCCAAAGCAGGGGGTGAGAATGCAGACTGCACTCTCTGTTAAGAGTAATTGATTTAAGTTTTAAAACCTTTTGAGCTGTCACCTCTCCCAGTGCATAAAGGTGATAAACCATGCAGTTGTTGAATTCACATAATTATCCAGTCTATTCATGTTGGTATATTAATACCTCCTACATACTTCTTTCTTATGTGTTTGCAAGGTAGCCTTACTGTATCTTTATGAAGTTAGATTATCTATCTGAGGTTTTCCAATGTTTTAAAGTATACAGAAATGTGGCTTCTCTTTGACTAACATGAACCTTAAACACCACAGTAGACATAAGATATCACCTGCCACCAGAGAAAGCCTCTGGTAAATCCCAGTTAGCAACAGTTCTCTGGTACGAAACAGAAAGTTTTGTCTTTTTTAGGTTGTGGATTTTTAATAGACTTAATAAGATAACTCTAGATATTTTTATCCAAGTGAATGTTCAGTCACTTAAATCCTTTTGAAGGTCAGAGTCTATGCATAACAGCAGTAAATTCCTCATGTCAGCCGTGCAAGAAAACATCTTTTTTGTCACTTTAGATTTACACGCTTTTACTGAATGCTTCTCTGTTATTGAACTAGAGGAGAAAATGTTCCAGTACTTCTTTATTGTCTATTCTTTTCTCATCTACCTATTCTAAGCTCCTTATAAATGTGTTTCTATTTATAATTCTTTAATGTCTTTTAATCATCTGTTCAGAGTCTTTTCTGACCGAAACTAGAAGAAAAGTAGGTTGCGGTGTATTTTCCTAATAAGATATGACAATTCATTAGTAATTCTCTAGTTTCCTGAAGGTAAACATTTTAAGAATATTTTAAGTGTTTTGTCTAAGAAAATCTGGCAGAAGGGTCATGGAAGCCTTTAGGAGACTGAGGTCTTGTTCTCTGTTTCTTTCTTTATGGGACAATATTTTCTCCTGGCTTTTTTGAATGAATTAAATGAATTTAGCAAAAAGGTTCTATACTTTTGAAGCAGTTAAGACTTGGGATTTGGATGCAAAGGAAGGTCAAGGTTCAACTCAGTTGAACCTTATGTTACTAACATCTATAATACATATTTGGGAACAGAGGCTTCCAGTCTCCACTTAGTTATACAGTATCTTTCAATGTCATTTTATTCACTGAAAATGCCACCTGGTATTTACCCATCTAATATTCTAGTGTAGAACAGCTACAAGGTAGTATGATGTAATTAGCTTTATACAGGAGGAAACAAAGCTGCAGTTATTTTGCTGTGTAGTTCTTGTGGGCTTTTAAGCAGTTAACCACAGCACAGGTGATGAATGTGACTTCTTTAAGCTTTGGTGTTATGATGGTGTGTTTGAGTTTCAGAAGCACAGTATTATTAGCATTTATTTATCATTTACAAACAATTTTTAAATTTTTTTTTAATTTATAGATCCCAAAATATTGTAGAGATTTAAAAAAAAATCAGAAAGCAAAGTTTGCTCAGCTTGCATTCTTAATAAACCTGTGTTTATTTTAAGTAGGTTTAGCACTACATAAGCACCTGAGTGTCCATTGCAAAAAGCTATTTTGGATCACCAATTGATGATTTTACAGTTAAAAAGTCATTAAAATGGTACCAGATTCTCAAATATATATTCACTATCAAGTTATAGCTGCCTTTTTTGTTTTAAAGTGATGTTAAACACCAAAGATAAGAGGCAATTCCACAAATCTTTTTGCAACAAATTAGGAATTAAGATGCTTTTCTGTGATGACAGTGTAGCAAATCTATAGGTTTTGTCTATTGGAGTCTTAAATAAATGTAAATGTCAGCATTTGTTGTGTGCAAATATGATTGTTTCCCAAAGAAATAATTTCTGCTTAGCATAATCAACATTCTGTATTCCTCTAAAAGTATATTATCAATTTTTCTCTTCAAATATGACAATGTTTTAAATATTCTTCTGGCAGGCATTGTTTGAATATATATTTCACCATGAAAATGACATAAAAAATGTAAGTAACTCCTATTCCTTTTTCAAATGTTATTATGTATGACACAGTTATTTCTGTCAGTATTCTGCTAATTAAGGATCCAGGTGTAACATCACAAGTACAGAAGTGGAGCATTAATAGTTGTTTAAAAGGGAGAAATCAGTCAGGAATGATAATTGGCAAATAAAAAGATATGGATTGCTGTTTTTTTTGAGAAGTGAAACATTCTAATTCTTAAAACTGGGTCCCTCAGCTATCAATTTGAAAAGGTCTCTGAATCTAATGAATTCGTGTTAACAGAATTTATTGGAACCTGACTGGTAGCTGAACTGCCTAGAAAGTTCAGAGTCCTGAGGCTTGAGTGTAGGTTACAAAAGACTGTCCATTAACAGAGGAAGGTGAAAATACCTGACAAAACAGGCATTGTTGAACATCACTTGACATTTTATACTCCTGAGATGATTGCTTATGTATTTGGGTGAGTAGAAACAGAATGTATTTGATGAAACTACATAAAAATAAAATATCAATAGGATTTTGGATACTTTTTCTAGAAATGTAAATCTGTAGTGCTGAGGTGTTTTGTGATATCAAGAGAAAGATTATACTGTGCATAAGATTGTTTGTAACACTTACTCTTCAAATATTTTCCTAATTATAGTTTCCCTCTTAACCTGTCCAAAATTTTTCTTCTGTGGTTCTTATGTTACTGCACTGAATGGGAAAGATCAAGTTTGGGTGCACATCGTTTAAGCTTGTCAGGAAGGGATAAACATTGCAGAGGTTTTTTTTGGCAGTTCACCCAGGGAAAGGATCTCTTTCTGGAATTAATAAAGTGTCAATATATTTCATTGCTAGGTTACATATGTGCCCCAGTTGAAATGGAATCAAAATGTCCAAGTTTGTTTGACAGAAGTTTATGTCAGTAATGCATAGTTGACTAAACCCTTATTGAACTTTCTGCAATACTACAGCTGGTGTGCAATTAGATCTGGAGTTAAACTCCCCAGTAAATCAATAACGCACACCAAAAATATTTTGCTGTTGTTGACATAGCTCCTGATCATTTCCAAATGTACTGCTATGTGAAGCTTTTTAATCTAGTATCAAATGATTATAGTTGTACACTGTCAATTTATTGCATAGCATTCTTTTAAGAGGATTGAATTGTAATGCACTATTAATCCAAAATATCATTGAAACAGTAAGTGCAAGTGTCAGAAATGTCAGAGAGAAAGAGAAATTAACATTTACATATCCAATACTGAATATGAAGGAAGTACTGGGTTTTAGCCCACTAGTAATTAAAAATTGATGTTTGTTACTGAAAATCCAGTTCACTAAGAATAAAAGGGTCACTTGATATGATGCTTCATGTGCCTACATTTTTAAGGACATGAAGGATCTGTAGGCTAGACATAGGTTCATATAATGCAAGTAATTTTCCAAGAACTCTAGAAAAATTTGGATGATACTGCATGTATTTTGAAATCCTTGCTGAGAATCCCAAATCACTCTCTTGCAGGAAAAGTTCTGTCTGTATTTTTTTACCCACCTGAGCAAAGAGGCTTCAGCTTAATCACCATTACTGTGTAATGAGATAGAGATCAGTGTCTGGCTAACGGTTGCATCTTCTTGGAAAAAAATATTGTTGCGAATTTAATTCACACATATTACAGAATGAGGTGTCTTTATAATGTAATATATGTCTCTGAAGAGATATCTTTTAGCTGTTCAGTTTGCTTTTCTTTCATTTGCTTTCACTGACTTTTCTTATGGGCTTTCTACACCGTTTGCAATATAACTCCATTCTCCAAACTGTTCTCCCTTCCTTCTGAATCTCATCTTCGTTAATTTTTCATCAAAAATATACAGAAACACCTTCAGATCTGCTAAAATGTGGCTGCATCACCTCTCCTAGCAATGGCATTTCATAAATTCAATATCTTGCATCTCCCTGAAAAGAATTTGGTTCCTTAGTGTTCATCAGAGAAACAGCACATATGTTAACTTTTAAAAGTTGATCTGGCTCTTGCTTGATCACTTTTTATAACATTCACTGACACGTCTTACATCTTTGTATTTCCTGCTGCTCTGTAATGATGGACATTCTTAAAACCCAGCACTTTTCTGCATGAGATGAGATGAAAGAGCTTGAAAGGCTTGGAAGCCTGGGAAATTGACTTAAGTTTGAAAAGTATTTACTTTGGGCTTTCTACATGGATAGAATACCACCTCCTGTAGTTTTGCAAATAAAACACAAAGCAGTAGTGACAATATCCTTTCTTTGTCACTGTGGTGAAGTGGAGCAATCTGTACTGTTCTCAGCTCTGTACTGTTCTCATTTGCATTATTATTTGAGAAACAAAGGCAGTTTTATTATTTATCTTCTGTTTCCTATTTAACCAGTATATAGAAAGGAAAAAAAAGAATCAGCAGTTTCAGTTGAGAATTGCCATTAATCAGCGTGCATTCAACTGGATAAATGGAATGAGGAAATTGGTTCAAATTAAAACTAAATATATCTGTAATCTATCAATTATCAGAAATGTGGGGATGCAAGAAGAGAGAAGCACTGAGTTTTTCAGCACTTCAAAATATATTCAAAAGTCTTTTGTCATATGTAATGAAAAATTAAACACTTGTCTGAAGAAAATACTATTTCTGTATCCATTGTTGTTCTTGACTTGTTTCCTTTTGAACACATATACTTAATAACTGACTTTTTGTACTTCTTGAGCTATTTCTAAAAGCCATTTTATGGGCTAAATGCTGTAAGAGCAGGGCACTTTCAAAGATTTGTCCAGAAATAGTTCTGCTGCTACTTTTTTGTTTGACTGTGACGTATTTTGCCATTATTCACAGGTGGCTAATGATGACAAAACACTTTGTCCTGAGGAAGCACAAAGATTGTACATGATATACTTGTGGCCAGAAGTCACGGCATCTCAATTTTCCTTGGTTCTTCTCAATACTTTGTAGTTTATACTCTCTGATAGAAATCTATTTAAAATGGAATTATGTTAATCTACAAAATAGAGAAATCCAGAAGACACTCACCAAAATAAATGGTGCTAAATTGACTATGGCTAATGTCATTTCCTCAGCTATCTTACAGACTATCTGGTGTTGATTTGTCTACAAATAAGACTGTAGTCAATAATTGTTGCTGGGAAAATTACTGCTATTCAACAGCACATGAAAGAAGCAGCAGATGCTCACTATTGTTTCCATCTATCTAATTTCTAGGTGCATACAATACTCTGTATGAAATTACTGTTTCAAACAACTGCACATTTACCAATTTAATTTTGCAATATAATAGTAAATTGCCATAACCCTACAGGCTATTTTGTACTGCATTACAGCTGGTAGATAGTTTGGAAGTCTTAGGTATAATACTGTTCAGCTAACGAAAGTAATGGTAAAAAAGAAACTTAGAATCATGCTAAATACAATTAAAGAATCTACATTAATTTTCATTCTTTAAGAAAAACTTTTTTTAAAAGGAAACAGAAAATCCATCAAGTATCAGGGTTTTCTAAACATTTTTATTTGCACAAACATAAGAACTGAGAGTAAAATAAATTTGTTTTGAAAAGCTTCTCAGGGTTAAGACTGTTGTTGAAATTGACTCTGCATTTCTGGTAGGCTAAGTGCTCTAGACATAAAACCTTCAGCTTATCAGTATGTCCCATTTATGAGTTACATCCTAAAGTTCATTAAGACTTTCAGGGCAAGCAGCACAGCATAGGTATCAAACTGATTTATGTATTACAATCAAAAATCCTTAAAAGGGCATTCAGTATCTGCCAATTCCAAATCCATCCTGTTTTTCCCTTTCAGTTATTAATATGATTACACCAACATCCAGCAGCACACATGAGTGCAGGACAGGCATATCACTACTGCTCTTTTGGACTGATTTGAACTTAATGTGTTGTGCAGATTGAGCATTGATTTGTGCCCAAACTGTACAATTAAAAACCCAAAATTTGCAGCAAACTGAAATTTAAATATGCTAGCAGTTGACATGGCAAGTTGAAAGCTTTTGCTTTTAAAAGACTATTTAAATCCATTTACTAATATTTCAAGGGCCACATAGTTGTAGCATCCAAAGGCCCTGTTGGGCAATTTGCAAAGACATTAAGAAACAAAGGGTGACCAAGATAAGAGCTGCCATCTAAGGCCTTCAAGAATTCCACATAACCTGAAAAAACAGTGAAATCAGAGTTGTAAATTTACCTGAGTTTTCTCTCTCCTCTCACAGAGGCAGGAAATGATAGTTGTCTCTCTTAGGGACAGCACTGATGCAAGTACTAATCCTGAACTGCTACAGAAAACAAATTATTCTTTCTCACAAAGCCAGAAGAGAGCAACTTGTCTAAATTGTCATAGCTCTACTGACTTTTCTTCATTATGTCAGATCTAAACCCATTGATTACTTGCAGCCTCATTTTGCTAGTAGAAAGAACAGGAATCCAGCATAAGTGTAGATGTCACTAAATTGGGCTCTTACAGCATTTCAATATTCAGGTTAATTTTTCCTGGAATTATTTTTTTCTCTGCTACTGAGTGACTGGTACACAGAACTTTTACATATTGTTCCTAATAGATAACTTGTTTCTGATTTCTATGGTCTGCAGAGTGTTTACCAAAAAAAGCAGGCAAGAAAGATCAGTTCTTTGCTATAAAAACACTGTGTTAAAGCTTTTTACCCTGCTTCTGATGAAATCCTGAAAATTTAACAAATGTAATATGGCTTTGATGTGTTCTGAGACAAAATGAAATGAAATTAAGAAAAAAAAAAAAGAAAGACAAGTGCTTCTATGATAGGTTGTGTTACAGAAAAGACTTATATTTGTTTTAAAAGAGGTGTTGAAATTATAGCTAAAACATGAAAGGTCATAGTTTCTGGCTGTGGTGGCTGATCAGAGCACATTGCTTAGCTTACCAGTATTTGATTTTCCAGTACACTAGACAGAAGAGATTTTAGACCTCCACCATCTTCAATAGATATCTGTTTCTTAGAATAATTCTCTGTTTTTCCTATAATAAAATAATTATTTACATTATAGACTTTTTAAAGGAAGAAGTATTTCTTATTGTACACATTTGAGATTTTCCAGAAGTGATGGCAACCTGGTATTAGCAATGAGATGAAAATTTCTGCAGTATTTCAATCTCATTGAACTTATTTCTTTATTTCAGTTTATTTTTTACTTGGTTTTAACAACTTTTACTGAAAAACGATGGGAAGCTTGGAAAAAGTTTGTGCTTAAACAAACAGTAAATTCTGAAGTGGCACTGCAGGAGTCTGATCAAATTAATTTTCTATTTTCTCTTTGATTTAGAAGAAACAGTTTGGATTGCTTATCTTTATAGGGACAAATAATCCTTTCAGGCATTTTATGCACTGAACTATAAAAGTAATAAAAAAGCAGTGTCTCCACCTCAAGTTAACTAGACTTTTGTTCAAAATTTTCTCTTCACAAAAATCTTTACCGTGTTTTCTTTGTGTAAACATTAATTTTGAGATGATGGCTTTGTTTTGGAAGGCTCTAGATTTGGCAGCCCTTGCCACTGAGCACGCACAGTTCAAGGACTGGTGGTGGAAAGTCCAAATTGGAAAGTGCTACTATAGGTAAGCCATTGTTCGTTTCTTCTGTGGTGAGTGATTGTGAGTGCAGGACCTGTACTGCTGGGTGTGTTGGGCAATGCTGACAGAGAGAAATAGCTCAGAAAGTGTTTTGTTGGAGAGTATTGTGATTACAGTTAAATGTCCTTTAATGTACAAAGAGACCACTGCTTGAGATAAAGACGTCTATATGGAGTAACTCAATTAGTTGCAATTTTGCCATTGTTAATGGACTTTAAAGTAATTATTTGAAAAGTAATTCAATAAATGCAAAGAACTATTGTTAAAACAGACCACATAAATATTACAGTTTTAGTTTGAGAAATAACCTGCCAATGAGGGCTTCAGATAGATGAAATAATACAGAATAAAGTATTCATGTTAGACACTTGCCACCAGAATTACCTATGCTGAGGCTTCAGGCTGGCACCCCATACACAAGCGTCAAACAAGAGTAGGATAATGAGAAATATTAGCAATTCTTAAAACAACTACCCACTCTTTCCTTCTTCCTGGGCTCAACTTCACTCCTTATTTTCTCTAACTCCTCCCTTCCAGCAACACGGGGCACAGGGAATGGAGATTGCAGCCAGTTTGTCTCTGCTGCTCCTTGCTCCTTAGGGAAGCACTCCTGACACTCTTCCCTTGCATGATTCCCCCCTGGCTCACAAGTCCTGCTAATAGACATTCTCCAGTGTGGGCTTATCTCTCCACAGGGCCACAGGTCTTGCCAAGAGTAGGTTCCATCAAGGGCATCCCATGGGGTCACAGCCCCCTTCAGGCTCCAGCATGGGGTCCCTCACAGGCTGCAGGTGGATCTCTGCATCCTTTTAGTCCTCCATGGGCTGCAGGGGCACAGCTGCCTCACCATGCTCTTCACCAAGGGCTGCAGAGGAGTTTCTGGAGCACCTCCTCCTGCTCCTTCTGCACTGACCTTGGTGTCTGCAGAGCTCTTCTCACAAATTCTTACTCCTCTCTCTGCCTGCCACTGTGCTATTTTTTCCTCCTTCTTAAATGTGTTATCCCTGCATGTTATTCCTGTGCTGATTATGGAGGCACTCTACCCATCATGGGTGGGCTCAGCCTTGGCCAGCCATGAGTCCATCTTGGAGCCCTCTGGCATTGGCTCTGTCACACATCTGAGACATGTCAGCTTCTCATAGATGCCATTCCTGAATTCTCCAGCTACCAAAACCTTCTCATGAAAACCCAATACATGACCTTAGAGGTCATTCATTACTTTCAGGATTTTTATGAATCATGTTGTTGAGACTAATGCATCCAAGCAGGTACATGGATTTCCAGGATCCCAAAATACCTTACATGGAACATTTGCTGTGTTTCTTTCTTTTAGCTGGCTTGTTCTGTTTGTGTTTTGCATTTCTTCAGCAAATATGTGCTCTTTGGCTGAAGGAAACAAAAGGTGATTTGTATATGAGAAAGTGTACCATTTTCTATTGTTGCAATTGCTCAGTCATCTTAATTTGTAGTTATGTAGATTTTATCAATTCATGCAAAACATTTGACTGTAATTATGCAAAATAAATGTCTTTGAGATGAAATAGACTTCAGTGATGTTCATTCACAGTGGGGATTACCTGTGTGATCTTTGCTGTGGGTGAGGATATTCTGGTCTGAAACTGTTGGGGTAGAGTTGAGACATAAATTGCTCATTTTCTGCCATCTGTTCTAAAAGCAGGAGGAATTCCTATAAATACAAGTACATCATTCAGCCATTCCAGAAAGCTCCATATATAAGAGGGGACCAAATTTCATGGATTTTTTTCTTTTTTTTTTATAGTTTTGAATGGTTGTTTTTTAATCTTTATATAACAACATGTTTTTTGTTAACATGCCCACAGATATGTGGTCATAAAGTGTGCTTTCAGGCAGTTTAAGTTTGATTTAGTTTGAACTGCTTCATTATTTAATAAGCTTTTTTAAAAATAATAAAAAGCCACAATAAACACGTACCTTCTGTA
Organism: Oenanthe melanoleuca; assembly: GCF_029582105.1. Taxonomy (NCBI): domain Eukaryota; kingdom Metazoa; phylum Chordata; class Aves; order Passeriformes; family Muscicapidae; genus Oenanthe; species Oenanthe melanoleuca. The sequence continues at coordinate 43,957,396 of NC_079339.1, forward strand.
TGTATCTGTTGTCTCTTTAGGTTGGGATTATATCGTGAAGCTGAAAAACAATTTAAGTCAGCCCTTAAGCAGCAGGACATGGTTGATACGTTCTTGTATTTGGCAAAAGTAAGTCATAGATAAATCATTGTGTTTAAAAGTGTATGGTCTCCATGTCTCCATGCCTGAGGCAATGCATGCTAACAGTTGCAATGGAAGTTGATAGTTTAAAAAATTATTTTAGAGCTCCCAGATTTCACAAACAAGATTAAAAAAAATCTCCTATGTTACTGGGTTCTTTTTTCTAAACTCCAATGTAGCTAAAAAAATTATTAGAGTTCCAGTATGAAGAACAATGTGGATATATATGGCTTCCTGGGAAAAAATGCAATAAGTCTGTAAATAAAGAGCAAAGCTCAAAATCCTAATTTCACAAGCAAAATCAAAACAAAGTGAGCTTAAAGGAAGCAGAGACCTTGAAATAGGGAATGTTCTGTCAAAATAAAGGCATTAAAAGCTTTAAAAGAAAAGTGACACAGCTGAGTCTCAGAACTACTTGTTTACCAGGATATATATTAGATTCTAAACCTTTTCTAAGACATTCAAGAAAAGGTGGCCTGTGAGAAACTAAAACTGCATTTTTCTTCATCGTGTCCTAGAAAACCATTGCTCTTTATCAGTTCCCCTTAAGGCAGCTGTCACAGACCTGTCCAAAAGTCATCATTGGATGGCTAATTCAGATATTCATATGTACTTTACATTTCTTGAGTAATTTATGTTTTGTATTTAAATGATCATCATTGCTATATAGAGACATGTCTTCAATACTGTGTTTGAAGTTCATTGAAGCTTATTAATTTTCCTGTCTCTACCACAAGTTATTCTACAAAATACATAGGATCACAAAATGGTTTGGGTTGGAAGGGATGCCAAAGATCACCTGGTTCCAATCCCCCTCCTCCTCTATGGACAGGGATGCCTTCTACTAGACCAGGTTGCTCAGAGCCCCATCCAACCTGGCCTTGAACACTGTCAGGGATAGGGCATCCACAGCTTCTCTGGCAACCTGTTCCAGTACCTCATAATAAAGAATGTCTTCCTACTATCTAATATAAACTTAACATCTTTCGGGTCAAAGCCATTCCCCCTTGTCCTGTCACTACATGTTCCTGTAAAAAGTCCCTCTTCAGCTTTCTTGTAGGGTCCTGTCAGGTACTGGAAGGTTGCAATTAGGTGACCCCACATCCTGTTCTCCAGGCTGACTCAACTCTCTCAGCCTTTCCTTCCAGGAGAGGTGTTCCATCCCTCTAATCATCTTGCTGGCCCTTCTCTGGACTTGCTCCATAAACTACACAGAATTATTGGCAGAGTAATTGGATTAACAAACAGTGATCCATTACAGGAGATTTGCATCCCCCTACATCAGTAATAGCTCAGGCAGGAGCTGCATTTGAACTTCCACCTCCCACTCTATAGACCAGCTTGCTGAACTATAAAACATTGCACAGCATGATTTAGTGTCTGTTAGTGGACAAGCAGTAGAGTAAGACACTGAGATATGGCTCAATTTAACAGAACTGGAAAAATCAGACTTGAGTTAAGCAGCCATTAAAAAATAATAAGATTGCATAAAGTTCTGTGGAAATATACTGATATTATGATACTGGTTAGTTTTGTTTATATTCATTAATGCAACAGCTATCTGGGTTTTTATTATTTTCTTGGAAGTGATCTCTCCCTTGAAATGTAGTTTACAAATATATAAAAGACCAAAAGAAAAAAAAGTAGGAGTCTTTAAAGCAGTGAGGATGTGCTGCGAAGTCACAAAGTATTTCATTACCTAGAAGAGCTAGAAATGGGATATTTTTACAAGAGACAAGCGAGGCCAAAACAAGAATGGAGCTATTCTGCTTTTAGTATATAAACCATAATTACTATAGCTGTAGTATTGTTAAAGAGCAGGTCTTCCCAAAACAACTGTGAGTAGATGGAAATTTCCCCACCTTTTTTCAAATTTCTTTTGCCACTTAATCTAAAGAGCAGCTCTACTGTCTACAGAGTTGTTGAACAGTGTGATATCACACTGGATATGGGAATTACATAGTAGAGTACTGTAGCTGTGTGGTCTTAGCATCTGTAGTGAGTGCATCTTTGGAGTCAGCCTCTAGATAAAGCAATAGAGCAGATTTAAGTCATTAATGCTCAGACAACATACTTCATAAACAAAGATAAAAATATTAAAAAAGGGCAGATCTAGGGGAGTTTCACATTGTCCATTTTTTAAACTGGATGTATCATTCATGATTAATGATGTGATTAGTGCAGTTCTAATCTACTAAGTACCATGCCCTCCAAAACCCTTGTTCTTTTATAGATTGTCACAAGAAGGCATTAGTTTTTAAGCTGAATACAGGAAACGTGAGTGACATTAGCAGAACCTGTATAAAAAATACCTTTTTTATAAAAAAATGTATTTTTTTCATTTTGCCAATTACCATCTGGGAATGGTAGTCCCTTTCTTGGAAGACACTCACAGTTGTCAGCTCTTTGACAATTAAGTATGTTATTGAGTGGTCATAGGAAAAAATTCTTTGCAAGTGTCTACAGCAGTATATATCTATGAGATTGTAAAAAAATAATGTGCAGTTGTGATTGTTGGCAGTCAGAAGTCCATGAAGTTAAAGGGCAAAAGCAGAAATCATGATTGGAGGTTTCTCAGGTGTTAACATTGATACTTGTCTTATGTTTCATGACAAAAAGGTTATATCAGGATACCAATCACAGATTCTTTCTCTTTTTTATTAGTGTCAAATATAAACACTGATTAACATACTATTTCTCTAACAAAATCCTTTTCTAATCAGTGGGAGATAGATAAATCATTCTAGCCATCTAGTTTCCCAAAGCACATGTGCAGGGTTTTCCCTTTGCTGCAGCTGTGTGTCCCATGCCCCACAGTAGGAGGACTTTACAGCTGCACTCTCAGACAGCTGCTGAGGTTCTCCCTATCAACAACGGACATATTGGATGTCCAGTTCTCACACCGTTATTATCCACAATTTGCAGATTTTCATAATCAACACAGAAGCCAAAATCACAGAGGCAAAGCTGCCTTCTTTCCACTGGATTTTATTGTTTGTGACAGGGGAGGTTGGTTGAGCAGTAAGGAAATTTGGAAGTGTCACTGTTCTGCACAGTGCAGTCATATTTGACTAAGTAAAGCATTTTGATATTCCAGCACTATCAACTTGAAGTTCCAGTTCTTTCAAGCCTAAACACAAATTTTTGAAAATACATTAAACAGGGAAATATCCAAGGTGATACCTTCACCTCAGTGTCGAAGTATATGATATATGATAATAAACAACAAGATATTTTAAATTAGTAATATTCAAATTAATAATGCATAGATTGTATGAGGTAGATTTAATTATCTTAAGTAGCCTATTTTATCTTCATTACACAGATTTATTCAGTATTCACTCCATTATTTTCCCAGTATTATTCATCATCTCAGCTAATGGTTTACTGCATAAATGGAGGTGTCATCCCTTTTATCTATCTCCCTTGTTAAACAGCAGAACTTGTATAAAAGTCAAACATTTGACATCTATATGCACTTTTTATTTGCTTAGGTGTATTTGCGCTTGGATCAGCCTGTAACAGCTTTGAACCTTTTCAAGCAAGGGTTAGAGCGATTTCCTGGAGAAGTCACTCTTACTTGTGGAATTGCCAGAATCTATGAGGTATGCACCCACTGTTCAATCCTTATAGTGGCCAAATTTAGCTGCTTGAGCAAGAAAAAAGAGTCAATAGTTGAGTATAACTGTGAGGTTATCAAAAACCAACTGTGCTGATTTTCAGTGTCACTAATGCAGAACAGGCAACTTTCCACAAAGCTAACAAGGTAAGGTCAGGGGAGCCTTGCATGTTTATTTGATTCAATGATTAATCACACCAGTGAGATCCCATTTGCCCTTGGCATGCAGAAGCAAGTCCATATTAAGTCAAGTTGTCTAGATGTTGTCCTTGCTAGTTTATATATATTTCATCATACTAAAACTGCTCAAAAACTACCAAAATTATGCAGCAAAATAGTTTTTTTTGTCTGTGTTGTTTTTATTAGCACTATGTGTTACCTTTAAGTTTCTTACCACTCCCAGAGCAGTTAGGATGCGAATGTTTCTTAGTTAGGAAGTAAATGTTGTATTAAGTTGGATTAGTTTTAAAGTAACTTAGTTACTAGTTATTAGTTTTTAGAGATAAAGTTTCTCTTTAGTATGGTAACAATGTATTTTGTATTTTAAAATGGTGTATTTTCACATCGATTAGTGGACTTTGTATTGTTTTTCACTGAAAGTTGGTAATGTGCTATTCCAGAATAAATGTTAAAAACAAAGTAATGAATGTATTTTTTTTGTCTATACTCATGCTTGGCATTCTATCCTGTTCTCATCATTCTCATCCAACCCTAAGCCTTAATCCATTTTCATATTAAATCCTTTTTGTCCTTCAGCAAGAAGAAAACAGCTGCATAATTTTTGGAGGCTTTTCTTTCTGAATTTTTGAATAGTTTTTAATATGGATATTATTTTGCAGAACCGTACATAACATTGCATAAGCCTTTAAGGAATTATTAAAGAGCAGCATATATTTGGTTCTGCACTGACACTTGAGTGCAGGATTATAGCTTCATTAGCAGAGATTTGTACTGCAGCACAGGGCTGCTTTCATTACATAGATTCACAAGTGGAATATATGTATCAGGCATTTTAATCAGAGCTTTTCTTCTCAGTCACCAACTTTTGACATTACAAAGAGTTGTAGAGCATTTTTGGTTTAAAAACCCCACAATTTTAAAGGGACTGCTTTATTACTATTTTCTTTAATCACAAGAAATCCCTTTTTTGTTTGTTTTGTAGCTATATACACTGCTGAAGTTATATAAAGGCTTATTCTTTAGTTATGTTGGGAGAACATTGTATCTATACACAGGTAGAAATTATTCCTATAGAAACACAGAAGTGAGTTTGATTTTTTTTTTTCTTGTGTGGGATAGAGTTCTCAGAACCTTGCACTGTCATTTATAGCAGAGTTTACCCTAGTTCATCTTCCAAGTAGCACACTTGCAAGCATATATTTATATATAATACAGTTCTCTATAGCTGTCATAACCTAGGTAGTACAAGTTTTTTATGTGCCTGTTTTCAAAGGCACATAATAGATTTTCATATGCAATTGTAATCTCATTTGTGTCCAGAGCAATTATAGAGTTGATTTAAAAAGCACTGAAGTTGAGACATTGTCTGGGGAAGGGAATCTGCTCTGTGTTAGCATGCTGGGAAGCTGACTGCACAGTTCTGGGTATCACAAGATGTTGTGCAAGAAGGGGCAGATGTCTATTGCCCGTGGTGCTGCTCCAGCACGGGTCCCCTGCAGGGTCACAAGTCCTGTCACTGAACCTGATCCAGTGTAGGCTCCTCTCCTTGTGGGGCCACGGGTTCTGCCAGGAGCCTGCTCCAGCACAGGCTTCCCACAGGGTCACAGCCCACAGCAGGGTCATCTGCTCCAGCATGGGGCTCCTCCACAGGCTGCAGGTGGATCCCTGCTCACCCTGGCCCCCCATGTGCTGCAGGGGCACAGCTGCCTCACCATGGTCTTCACCACAGGCTGCAATCCCAGCTCCAGAGCCTGGAGCAGCTCCTGCCCTCCTTCTGCACCGACCTTGATGTCTGCGGAGCTCTTCCTCTCACATGTTCTCACTCCTCTCTTCCTGGCCACAATAACGTCTGTGCAATAACTTTTTTTTCCTTTCTAAATATGTTTTATGTTATCACAAAGATGTAACTACTTTCTCTGATGAGCTCAGCCTTGAGTCCAGCAGTGGGTCCATCCCAGAACTGGCTGGCAATGGCTCTGTTGGATGTGGAGGAAGCTTTGCCAGCTTCTCACAGCAGCCACCCCTGTAGTCCCCCTTCGAGTTCCAAACTCAATACAACCGGCTGTCTCTTTTTCTAAAAATTAAAACCAAATCAATCTCTTTTTGTGGCATAGAGTTAATTTCAGATAAGATACTAGTAGTAAATCAATATGCATTCCTCTCATGGATGTGTGTGTTGCTTGTGGAGATGCCAAACAGTGGTGTTGAATGGTACAATCAGAGAACTTCAAGAGCATATATAATTAATCTCAATTAGGTAATGCACAGGGCACAGATAAAGCACTCAGTAGATTAACATTTTAATAAATTCCACATTAAAAATAGGTGATAAACAGTAGAAGTAATTGGAATTTTTTGTCCAATTGTATAGGAAATGAACAATATCTCCTCGGCTGCAGAGTACTATAAAGATGTCTTAAAACAAGACAATACTCATGTGGAAGCCATTGCATGTATTGGCAGTAACCATTTTTATTCAGACCAACCTGAGATAGCGCTGCGGTTTTACAGGTATCTGTCCTTATGGAGAGGGAGGGGGAACAGAATATGTGAAAAGGTAATGTAAAGGGTTGGTTTTTGTAATGCAGGAAAAATAATTAAGAGATTGGTATGGGAGTATGAATGAACATTTGGAGGAATATTACCATAAAATCAGTTTATCAACTTTTGTATCTTTTTATCTGGTGATAAGTGCATCACTACAAAATTGTAATCATTACATGAGGAGTATATAGGAGTATCAACAAGGATTATCAAAGCAGTTACCATTCAACTAATAAACAAGGAAAGTTCTTTCACAGCATGAGGCAGTTTGAGAACAGTGGATCTTACTCTCAATTTCAATTGCATACAGAAGGCACAAGGACTTTCTCTTTCACCTTTACTCCACCTGAAGTGACCAAGAATTGTGACCACAAAATCCCTGATTTGGAATGTGGGCTGGCTTCCTGAAAGCAATGAAAAGATACTGTTAGACACTGCTGCTTGATTTTTATTTCAATATAGTCAAAGTGCAAAGGAGCCTGACGTTTGCTTGCTAAGAGCAGATTAAGTCTGCAAGAGCACTGTCATCACATTTCTTTTGGACTTGAGCTCTTTTATGCTTCAGGTTCAGAAACTCACACTCATGCTGCAGACAGCAGCCTTCTTTTTCCCTGGCCCTCATAGCATTTCTGGTTTTCCTATTTATATTAATGTACAGAATTTTTATAATACATCTCTGTTTTAAAAGACGCATTAAACAATACCAATGTGAATCAAAATACGAATTATGCTTGATGTGTAAGATTAATATAGATTCACATCTAAATATACTATTACTAATTAGAGCAGTGTTGAAGGATGGGAATCAAGAACAAAATTGAAGTCAAGAGTTATGTAAAGTAACTGCAACAAACTACAGCTTGATTGATGTCAAGGGATTGGAAAGAGGAAACAGAGGAAGTCTGGTACATCTCTGTCTTACAGTACAGTCAGATCATGTGACCAAGTCAAGAAGACAGATGTAACTAATTTACACAGACTTTTGCACAGTTGTGATTCTAATAAAAAATACCTTGCACTGCCCTTCATGAAACTAACGAGTGTAAGACTATAACACTTGGTTTTTATACCCTCTCAGAATAGGGAGAAAGGAGAACTTTGTCTTTTAGAGCAGAACTACTTGAAATTAATTTTTTAAAAAATGAAACAAATGTTTTCTTTCAATCTAGACGACTGCTGCAGATGGGTGTTTATAACTGCCAGCTCTTTAACAATCTGGGCCTCTGTTGCTTCTATGCCCAGCAATATGATATGACACTATCTTCATTTGAACGGGCACTGTTTTTGGCTGAAAATGAGGAGGAGACAGCAGATGTGTGGTACAACTTGGGACACGTGGCTGTGGTATGAAAAATACAAATCCTCTTTCCAAATAAATACAATTTGCAAAAAATGTAAAAAAATAAATAGGAAGGAGTGATTTCCCTTTTTGGAAATACAAAACCTGGTAGTGTACAGGATAAAGTCCTGTACGGATGGAATGTTCATTTTTGCTTCAGTAGGGAAGAAGTGGCAGGAGAAAAAAACTGTACTTTACAGAATCTGATTTTCTCTTGCTAAAAGATTCTCACTCCCCACTGCCTTTAACTTTCCCATTTTTCTAAAAAAATTGCAGCATATACCAGCCCTTGAAGGCCTTGGCTGCAAAACAAGCTAATCTGATAAAAAAAACCCTGGAATTCAAGATATTTTTCTAGGAACTGTTATTTGTTTTATAAGGAGAATTAGACTGATTCTCTTGTCATAAAAATATACATTCAGCACCAAGTAGCCAATACTAAAGCACTAAGTAGGTCATAGTTGAGAAGGTATGTTCCTTTGTCCTAAAGGCAGTTATAGAAATATTATATAGTTGTGTGATAAACTTTGTTAAATTTCTACAAATTTTCTTACAGTCTTGCCCATTTTTGCAGAAGTTGTGTTGGATTTCTCTTTAGCCAGAATAAGTTTGCTGAATAAAGTTTTTGACAGCTTTCTAACATGAGTTGTATTCAATTGCTGATAATGTTTTGAGTCAGAAACACAACTGTTTGTCTTGTACTTCAGCTAGGATAAACACAGTAATTTATACTGCCTGAAATATTGAAATTTGAACTGATGTGCCTGTATTTTTCAGCATTTGTCACTTTTGATGTTTAACCTGATGCTGTGTCAGTGTCAGTCTTAACACTAGTAGTAGTCAGCTGTTCCATCTGAGAAGTGAATCTTAAATATGTGTAGAGACAGAGAGGCAAAATGACTTCCTCTCTGGAGACATCTGTTTTTCTTACCCGGCTATAGACAGTAGCAGACAGCATAATCTTTGGATGACACTTTAATAATCTAAAAGTTAAATTAGATGAAGTGAATATCACTTGAACACGGAAGTTTGTGCTGGAGAGAAATGATTCTGTCTATAGAAAGAATAAGGAAAAAATCAGAGGATCTGGAAAGAAAGCACATACATTACTGATCAGCATGTTTTTATTGTAATTTGCATTCCATTGTAGTACTTACGGTAAAAAGTACTTTTGGGGAAAAGATACTCCAAAGACCAAAACAGATGGATATTGTTTCCAGTCTTTTCACAAATGAAAGCACAGTTTTACTTTTAGGGCATAGGAGACCTGAATCTGGCCTACCAGTGTTTCAAGCTAACATTAGTCAACAACAATGACTATGCAGAAGCTTACAACAACTTGGCTGTGCTGGAAATGCAAAAAGGTCACACTGAGCAGGTGAGTGCTGAATCTCAGCCTAAGCAGAATGCAGAATTTTGTATTTAACAAACATGTCTTTTCTCTGAGGTGGAGGCATCATGTGAATGTCTAACAATATTACAGGCAGAAAGCAGGGATAACTATTATACATGTTTCAGTGTAAGCTCCATATTGTCATGCCATCTCCCATGAAACTGCATATGCTTTGCATATACAAATGATTCATCAAAGACCAGCAAGGTTTCCAATAGCTTTGCAGTTGTTGAGATTTTTTTTAAATTGATACCCAAAGCAAACCCTATGACTTTGTAATCATCACAATCATCACTTGAAAAACAACTTTAACTATATATTCAGTTTATAAATGTAGACAAAATACTTCTTTTGTTGGGTGGCAGAAAAGAGCAATCAGATTAGCTCTTGAAAGTTGGGGCTTTTTTAGCAAGGAGAATGTTTAGAATTTTGTCAGAAAGCAACAGGTTCTTGATAAATACTTTTGCATCCATAAGCTTGGTGGTTCATCTTACTTAATGTGAGTATACTAGGTGTATGGTGCTTAGATGTATAATTGCATGGTAGAATAAATGCAACCAGTTTTATACACATGCAGGGAAAATAAATACATATTTTTTGGACTGTTTTGGACAGAACTGTGGCTTGTTTTAAACCTCATGAGAGCAAGCTAATTTGATGGATTCATATATACATATATGCATAGAGCTAAAATAAATTATAAATACCTATTTTAAGAGCAAATTCTCTCAGACAGAAGTTAACTTTATTCAGATAACCTGGCAATTACCATGGAAACAGTGAAATGAACCCACTGTCATTGGATATTTCCAGTGACAAATAAACTTTGGGTTTAGTTTCAGTTTCATAATCAGTAAATGTATAGACATTTAATTTCCTAGCAGAGTGTACCCTCAGTTGTGACAGTTGTGATTGCTCAGAACTAGCACTGCAGAGCCTTTCCATTAGAATAGCTTCCTGTCTATTTAAGTTTTTAGCTTTAAAATTTCTTTTTTTTTCTTGTATCCCTTATATAATTAAAAATTGGGATAATTTTGTCAATAAAAATATGCACAGAAGAGTAAAAAAGGGATGATATTTTGCTTATCTTGGATTTTATTTCACAATATTTTTCATACGTACTGTTGCATGTACTCAGATTTTTCAGATGTAGGAAGTTTTAATAAGTTTCTAGTTCAGTCTTGCAACAGTTTGCAATTACTTTTGTTTTTAAATGTTTTGGAGTTTTCCCCATTAAGTTCTCCATTTTTTAAAAGAATCTTTCACAAGTGGACCTTAATTCTGCATTGGCTTTACAGCATTAAACTATACAATCTGATACTTAGGGTTTTTTTACCTTTTTATGCCTCTACTTTGCTAGTGAGAAAAAAAAACCCTAATTTTATTAAAATGTTTGAGTGTGAAAGCTGTCATTTATTTGATAAAATTTGTGGTTTCAGGGATGCTTAAGACAGAACTGTCACACACAACAGATAAATAGAGTGGGGTGTTCTTTAAATACTTTGGATTTTATTTAATTTACTTGATATATTGTCCCCAGGGTTTAAAATTGAATTGTTTAATTGACTATGTCTCAGGAATTTTTTTCCCAACTCAACCAAAAGTCTTTATTCATTTCAATGTTACTTGACTCTGTCTACACTATTGATGTAAGCTTTTCTTAGTAAAGACTTAGTAAATATAGGATGATTTTTTTTTAAGAATTATCAATTCTTGTTATTCTCCCTCCCAGGTCTCACTATGTTATTTTTTAATTTCTCTGTATAGGCAAGAGCTTTGCTGCAGACTGCTTCATCTTTAGCACCTCATATGTATGAGCCCCATTTCAATACTGCCATTCTCTCAGAGAAGGTAATGCATTATCCTGTTCTTGTAATGTAAGAATTAAGTCTTGGTGAGGCAGGTGATTTTTTATTGTTATTACTGAGAATTCCAGATAGATAAGATAAAAGAGCAGAGAATGCATAAACTCAAGGAAAATGCTAAATTATATTTTCATTTTAATACCTAGAAGTGTGTCAAAGTAGCCATTCCTGTGTTTGCTTTTGAGAATAAATGGGGCCACCTGGCTATGAAGTGTAATTGTCCAAATGCCTGGAAGATGAACAATTTGTTAACAATTTCATCCACAGTCTTTACAGACATAAGCTTTTTCAGAATGTGAAGTGTATGTATGATTTATTAATAATGATACAAAGAATATCCTTTACTGATAATATCTTACTGATCTCAAAAGGAAAATCTGTTCTTCAGCTTTACAACCTCTGAATTTTTTGTGTTAATAATCTATTTCATCCAGAGTGTCTGATACACTGTATTAACAGCATCCAACATTCCTGTTAATAAGAGAAACTTGTACAATTTTTTCTTGTTTCTTCACAAGAAAAAAATTGCTCCTTTGCTTGTGCCTATGCTTTCATGATTCTGTTATGATTCTGTGTTGTGTGGGCAGCTCCACTCCCACAGGTGCTGAAGTACACACATCAAGAAGAGAATAACCCATTAATTTGTAAGTGTATCCTCTCCACTGTGAAACACAAGAGGGTGTTGAATTATTGTATTTTTTACTTACTGACTGGGGAGTAAATGTAAATGCAAATTTCTTGTTACGTAGATTTTGCACAAAGAGCCCTCACAGGTTATGGGAGAAGACAGACAGCCCCATCAACCAGGTGTATGTGCAGTGGGGTAATGCAATCCTTACATTCAGTGTAAGGCCATGGTTTATAAAACATGACTTCTATGGCCAGGGCCTTGGCTTTTTCTCCTTCAGAGAATTCTTGAGAGAATTCTGAAGCTCTGTGTTGAGTGATGCACAGGCAAAAAAGGCCTCCTGGCTGTCCATAGCTCCTCCCTTTCCATTCAGGAGTAATTACTTTTACTAGATGTATTCCCAAATATTTGGGTTCTTTTTCACTGAACACACTTTCTGAGATGCTTTCCTTTCAATCCTTCCAGAAAATTATGGCTATTTAGGAAAAAAAACAAGTTCTCTAAGTAGAGAACAATTTATTCTAAAAGCGGCGGAGGAGCACCATTAGTTCTCCAACACTGTTGTGCATCTCTGTAAGGAAGCAGGAAATCACAGTTTGGTTTTTTTTTTTACAGAGGCCTGATGGGTTGTGTTTTGCTTTTATAAACAATAGCACTTCTATGGAGTTTAAAAGAAAAACTACTATTTTTATTCCCCCTTTTCATCAAGCACTGGGCATAGTGTACCTTGTCCATTCTCCAAGAAGTTAGGTGAAATGGAATATGTTAAGTTGATATTTCAAAGCCTCCCTCCCATTAAAATCACATTTCTGTCTTTCTTATCCCCTGATGTGAGTGCAACATAATCCTGCATCCAAATATCTTTATACTGACTGTTCACTCTTCAGAGCAGGTGTTTTTAAAATTTGTGAGCATCAGAAATATCCTGCACAGAATGCAAAGGATGCATGATGCAGTGCTTGGATTTTCAAAATTGGTTTGTATTTCTTACAGGTTGGAGATCTTCAGAAAAGTTACACAGCAGCTCAGAAGTCTGAAGAAGCATTTCCAGGCCATGTTGATACACAGCAGCTCCTCAAACAGTTAAAAGAGCACTTCGCTATGCTCTGATGAGCAAATTTTTTATTACGTAAGAAGTTAGCCAGAGCAAATGTCCCATACACATTTTGAGAATACCAGCTCAAAGTAGATGAACTATACTTAATGCATTCCTGTAGCAAAACTTGTGTTACTTTGAGTAGCAAGAAAAGATTGAGTTTCAATTTCTTATCATCTTGAAAGATAACACTTCTTCAAATGCAGCTAGAAAATTTTGCAGCTATGTACACAAGAGATTACAGAAAAGTGTGTTTTTTCTGGCTTTTATGCAAAAAAAAAAATGGTTTTAAACATTTCCATGTGACAATCTGTGAAGAAACAGAGGAAAAATACTTCCTAACTGGTTTTCAAGTTGGCTTTTGATAGTATAGTTTTGATGTACTTTCTTACAGAATGTTAGGTTTTAAAATTAAAATACTTTAAAAGACTCTTAAATACATATGTAAAGTATAAGTTCTTATATTCCTTGTACTGTATGAGTTAAATAAATCCAGTTTATATGGTTTGTCTCATTTGTTTATGTAAGTTAAATTACATCCTTATTGCCATGAAAATCTGGGTTGATAGTCTTAACATTTTGAGAGACTCCACAGAACTGGTACAAAATTGCATAAATGTATGTGTTCCTCTCTACCCAGGAGGGAGTTTATTCTGGATCTCAGTGAGGGAGAAAGATGTTTAGAAGCTTGCAGAATTGAGAACTAATAGTTGAGAACAAGGCATTGATGGGGTGATTACATGTGCTACCACATAAATACTGTTGCTAAATAAATATTTGGATTAATCTAACTACAGGAATACTGCTACTAACCGCAAATGAAGACTTTCTGTCATATTTTGTGATTTAGGTTCCTTTGTGATTTTTTTGTGATTTAGCTAAAAGGAATAAATTTGCATGAATTCTGAACCTGACCTTTTTAAAAGACCTTTAAGAAATGTGGGATGTTAAGGCAATCTGAAATGGCACATCCTGAAACAGACCTTTAAAATCTTTTCATGTTGCTCTGATATATTAGGGGGATATCTTAGCTTAAGGGGCAACCCTAAACATGCTTATGAATCTTATGCCATTTTTTTAGTATTTATTACTTTGCTACCCTCATCTTTGACTGTTGTAGCTGGTGAAGGTGGATGTTGGAGAGCTTAGAGAATTGTGCCCATAGATTCCCCCACAGAGCATTCTGTAGGTGACAAAAACACTCATTAATTGCTGTCACATGGTGTGAAGTGCAAAAGCTTTATTGGCTGAATAGATCCAGCATCTTCTATGGAATTTTATTTTGTCCACTTTCATTTTATATTATTGGAAATTCATCACAAACTATTTAAAAGGGAATCTTAGTTACCAGTAATTCTCATCAGTTAAGATTTTATTTGCTGCCAAAATACAAGAATTTAGAGGGAAGTTTCATCCTTTGATCTATGGTATTTATGTCTTTCCAGCTGTCATTACTAAATTTAGAAAGGTACCAGAAAATTGTCTTAGCAGTTTAAACACAACTGTTGAGAATTTTTGAATGTCATATTACTAACTCAAAATAATTTTCAAATTGCATAGTAAATAAGTCTATTTCTGTATGAACTGGAACAGAAATGAGTAATGCAACTACTTTTTAATCCATGTGGCCACTTGATAGTTCCCTACAGATTATATAAGATTATTATGCTTACAAGATACCACTGTTTTCACTGCTCAGATTAATGATCTGAGTAACTCTTTTTCTTCTAGCAAACAGTGCCTCTTACAACATGGATCCGACTTTATTATTCTTTTCTTATTGGGGAATGGATGAAAATTGAAAGGGAAAAGGATGATGTGTGTTAAGGAATCCTTCACACAATATGCTTGTGCAAATCAGATATTAAAAAAATTTAACCTCCCCCTAGAAAAGACAAAGTTCTAAACAAGAATTAAAACATTTTTATCTCCTTACTCGGCAGCATCTGCAAGCCATTCCAACTTTTTCTTACATGGTGTATTTTCATTGCCCCAAAAGCCACAGCAATTTGCTTTGTTGATCTTTTGTGCCCCAAAGCAAGGGTCTGACAGTATATTTTTCACAATTAGCACTGTACAAATGAAATCAAATGTGGTAACGAGTACAGCAGCACAGTGCAACAACAGATGAATCAGCAGGCTGCTCATCCTGGAAGAATCTTTCGATTTCATTGTGTGTGAATTCGGTGTGAGATGCATCAGCAGATGAATGGGCAGCCCCTGGGGCAAAGCCTTTGGTTAATTGAGGATGACAGGGCACAGCACAATGCATCAGAGCCGTGCTCATCCCTGCTGCAGGATCCTGCTGGAATGCTGTGACCTTAGTATTGCAAGCAGCATTTCTGTAACACAGAAATCGTTTTTCCTCTGGCTTGTAGCACAGATCCGTGTATGTCTGGCCAGCATTTACAAATCACCTTCAGATTCGAAAATAGAGTACAATTTTTAAAACCCACAATTTTTTAATCTACAGTGCTGATAGTTGCACAACAAAGCTGCCTGGAAGGAAGCTCAAAGCAGATGTCTCGGAGGTCATGAAGTTTCTGTGTCCCTGCAGAAAAGGTCTGTGCAGTTTATGGCTGTTGCCATCAGTTTTATTCTGCTTCTTGACCATCCTTCTTGCTGGGATCCTTCTAATGGATGAATCCAATTAAAAGGTGATAATGTAGGGTTAGGTTATTAAAGGAATTTCTACTAGATGTTATAGCCACAGCTGCTATAGCCACAAAACTGGCTGAAATCAAATCACAATTCACACTTAAGGGTTGTGGATGATTTTGGCTGCAAAAAGCAGCTTAGAAATTGTACAGGACAGAGGTAGTTTGCCATTAGGTGCCAGTTCAGTCAGTGTATGACTGGATAATGTTCCAATTGCTACTGCTGGTGAGTTTTTTCTTTGATTACTTCCTTTCTTTGTAGGCTAGAGGGAGAGATTTTTGGGTCATTCAATCTTACTCTGGTATGAGTCAAGCTTTTTAAGCCAGGAGCTTCTTCTAATGAACTTATTTTATACTTGAGTGGCAATGCTGCTGGAGCAGCATCAAGTTTTGTGAAAGAATTTGCATTTAGTTGCTCTCACTAACTACCACGTTTGTCTTCTTTCTGATGGATACTTTTAATACAGTTTAGTACAGGGAACAAGACAGCGAGTGTAGAATGCAAAATGCCCTTTTCCTTGAAAATGAAAACAAAATTAAGTTTCTCTTTGTGCCTTGGGAGATGAATAAAGCAAAAGCTAAGAGAATTTGATATTCAAGTCATTTACAGGTATGTATCTTCAGTCACTCTTGAGCTGGTAAGATGGTTACTAGTTTCCCTGAATAGTGGAATTTTTAGACTTAATGAGTGCTCAGAAGCATCAGTAAGCAGGTTAAATCTGGAAGATACGCCACAAAAGCAATTTTTGTTGCAAAATTATCAAGTACACATACTCTGAATTACGTTAACTGAAGGAACTATACAAGTACTATATGTACTTTCATTCTGATGATTACTTACAGTAATTGCTTAGTGGCTTCTCCTTGTGTTTAGTTTGCTAAAAGGTCATAAAGATTTAGTTGAAGAAAATTTCCTATTTAGATACTAAATCTGAATAAAACGCAAAAAAAAATCAAGTAAATGAGTTCATTGTAAAAATCTCTTCCCAATACATAGTGCATTACATTAATTGTGTGTAAGAATATATTGGCCTATACAGATGTGGGGGCGTTCCCCCATTTCCTGCTTGCTTTTTGACAGGTATTTCCAGTGAAACCAATTATAGTGTGAAAAAGATAAGCCATTAGAAATGAGATACAAGTAGAAACAGCAGGATGCAAACCTTACTCAGGACTATGGAAAGGGCAAAGTCATTAAGAGCCAGGAAGCTTGGTTCCAGCAAGTAGACCACCCCAATAGTTTAATCTCATTTTCAGCTTATTCACTTTACATAACCGTAAAGTAATTGCAAAGATTCTGCATTTTGGCTTTGGTATAGTTTTATACCAACAGTTCCATATTTTTCTAAGTCTATATACTTTAGTAATATCAAGCATCTTTAAAGCTATTACATATGTTAACTAATTCTCCTTTCCAGCAATAAATTTAGATCATGCTAACCAAGGGTCATCCATCAAGAGACTGGTACATGAGATACCACTCAAAAGCCAATTTTAAACCAGTCCTGGACTATTTTTATTCCTGTGAATTGCCATAAACCATCAGTTCAGGGTTCAGGTAAAACCACAGCATTATAAAGTATATGGTCACTGACTCTTTTTTGAATTGGTAGAACAAAAACAGATGAACATATATGTCCAAGTTTTCAAGGATATAATTGTTAGTTCTTCCAGAGATACTGATGGGGGAGGTTGAGTAGAAAAACTCTGAAAACCCCTGACTTCTGCCTGCAGTCCTGCAGTGTCTGATGGATAGTCTTAACATGCTGTCATTACTAAGCATTCATTTATTAAGGTATTAAATGGTTGCTACTTGAATGAATGTAAGATTTGAAATTCCATATAAATTCTGGGAAGGTGGGCTAGTAAGCAGACAACCACATTTATCAAAAGTCAAAATAATATAATAGTAAATAAAATGTGGCTACTTATAAATGACTGACATTCTTTACACTTTTCAGCCACACTCCTGGTAGTCTTTATAGTCCTTATTAGCCAATGTGCATGTATTCATCAAACATTTACTTTTAACCAATTACAAGTGAAGTTCACACATTTTTAAACCACTGGCATTATGTGACAAGTCTTACACAGTTTTCCAGAATGCAACATCATCTTAAGGTAAAAAGTTAGACATATTCAGCCATCTCAGAAAGTGACTTTAATTAAGCTGAAGCATCAGATGCTCCAATGCCTCTAAAATGAAAAAACACCACCACCAGAATAGACACCTCTCCAGTTTGATCAAAACTTAAAATTCTTGAAAAAAAGCCCAAGTAATGACAGATGCTTGATTCTGAAGGGAAAAGAGAGTTGTTTCTTGGGGTAGCCTATGGCTCATGTCACATCACCACCTGTAACTTCATATCATGTTATCTTGGTGAGTGCTACTGTGCTGCAACATAAGCCAATGACATATTGTAAAGTAACAGAAGATGTAAGCAAAATCCCTTCAGGCTAAATATCTGTCATTTCTGTGAAAAAAGGTAATTCAGGCACAAATCTCTTGAATAAGAAAGAGTAAGAGAAAGCTGGAATAGTGTTACTTTGATTGGAAACAATATTTTCATGTAATACTAAAAGGAACCTTTGAGTTTCTTGGAGTTTATCCCATAGCAACATAGCCAACTTTGTCAAGATTAGGTTCTGTTGCAGCTCAATATCATTTCTAGCAATGTGCAAACAGACAAGCTTTACCCATACAGGTCTGTTCAAGCACCCTGAGGAAAAACAAACACTCTTGTTATGTGGGATTCTAAGAAGTACATACTATAAATAAATTCTCTTTTCTCTTGAAGCCCCACTTTAGTTCAGGTTCAGAGCAGCACAGCAGGTAGTTTGACAGGCTTCAAATGGTTTGTAGTTTACACAAATCTGTTTGTCTTTAATGGATCCACAGAGTGCCATGCTCCTGGGAGCAGTGCCATCCTTGCCTTTGTGACCATGGATATTTGAAAGTCAGTGCTAGAAATGGTCGTTACATTTTTCTGCCCCTTCAGGAGTTCATATCACCAGATATGGTGAGTATAACTAATCTGTTTTAACAATAGCAAAGAAGCTAAATACAGGAAAGATGAGGACTTCTTTCATGCTTTTTTCTCCATGCATATCCATAGCAGGTGTCAGTGGTGTGCTTCCCATCACTTGATTATACCTGTATAGTAGAACAGTTTTCTTTCATCAATCCTGATTTCAGTTTGTACCAATGTTTTCATCTCTACTTAGATGACAAAACTGCTTGCAGCAGATAAGCCATGGAATAGCCCCTCATAGCTGCTGGGAAGTAGGAGCACTCAGGCTGAGTGCATCTCACCAGGCAAGGAGAAGTCAACCACCCCATGGTGCTCCCAGCTGCAGGCAGATCTGTTCTCTTACATGGATGAGCTTCAAGGCAGATTTTGATTAAGCCTGAAGTAGATAAAGGTGCACATGATAAAACCCTCAACAGCCAGCCCAGGACTTTGTTTTAAGGCTTGTCTTACCCTTGAAATAAAGTTGTTTAGAAGATGTGGGTGCCCCAAGGTTTTGCATATCTCCCAAAGGACTGGAGGCTGCACTTCCTTGGCTGGCACACTGCTGCCACTGAGGAAAGGAAAGAGCTGTGCCCCTCTCCTGGGAGTTACAGCCCAGCTGTGTGGCTGCACCAGGCTGACACATAACAGACAGACAGCTAATGTAAGAAGTTCCTTCCATTTCTGGAGTAGTTCTTGCAAAATTAGAGTTTTCTTTAAAAGTGACCTGAAAATGGGAATCATTCTGGTCTCTGTGAAATCCATCCTTGAAGCAGACACTTGATCTGAAATGCCAAGTAACCTGGGAATTTTTAATGAATGATAAGTGTGCTTCTTCTTTTTTGTCAGATTTTATGACCTAGTTTCATCTTTTCTCTCAGGATGTGTTCATCCTGCCTTGCTGCACTTGCACTCTGTGTGACTTCACGTTCTATTTTCAGGCAGTGTGGTCTATATGACCCCCAAATATCCTTTTCCTTTTCCAGCTGCTGAATATGTAAGCCTGACTTTTCCCAAAGAAATGCACTCCTCAGACATGAGTCTGCCCAAGCTGTCACTGTGCCAGGGCCAGCTTTGCAACACAGCTACCAATAACTCTGGAAGTTGTTCAGATTTTCCATTTACTTGAAGAGAAATGAGAACCATCCATTTTGTCTGGGCTTGTCCTTTGGATACATTTGGAAAGAAAATTATTGATTTAATTGATCATGCTGACTAACAGGAATTTCATCCTTTTTCAGCCTGATAACCTGTATTTAATCTGATGTCCTTTTCCTGTGTTCTGGAGGTTGAGAAGACCACAGCTATAGATATGAGCAGTATTTACTTTTATCTGTCTCAACTACCTCCTGTTCTAACACTCTGGAAACTCCAGAAAAATGGACTTAAAATGTCTGCAGTTTCTAAAATGTGTGGTGAGGATAGAGAATGCTTGAGTAATCTTCCCTGAGTTCACAGGAGCCCTGTCAAATCACCCCTGCTCAGCACGAGACATGCTGTCTGGAGACTTTCCAGCCCCATCTCCTGCACAGGGCACGTTCACTGCGGCAGAGCAGCTGCCCAGCCAGGGAGCCCCCACACCCTGCACGAGCAATGGGCACTGCAGCTTCAACTGTGGTTCAGATTTACAGCCATGGGGCACTATTTTCCACAGGGCATGTTGGTATATATGGCTTACATAGGGTTTCCCAGGCTGCTTCCATGTCTGGTGAGGCCACGGCATCCGTTCCACTTTCTGTTTGACAGCTCTTATGTCTCCTTACATTGTGGCATTTTGTCTCTGTGATTTTACCCTTCTTGTCACCCTCCTCACCTTAGTGTTGGACTGTCCAAAAGGAACAGGAGCTAAAACATTGGTACAGGATGGAATTAAGTGCAATAGCCTTTGAACATGCTAATGGGATACAATCACACCACTGAGATGCTGGGGGAGGAATGTTCATCCAAACTGCCTGATGCTTCTCAAGAGGTGGCACAAATATTACTGAGGGTCCGTGGGGATTCCTGAGTCTCGAAGAGATGCATGAGGCTCCCCTAACAAGTTTCAGACACAATTATTAAAGAATATCAGGGAGCAATCACATGTTGGGATCACAAAATTTGGTCCAGTCATAGGTACCTGGAAAGGGGAGGACAGACATCCAAGGCCCAGCTAGTGCTCCCAGCTTCAGCACATTGTGCTTTTCTATGTCCTTGGAATTGTTGCTGCTATTATAACTGTTATAAATGAATGTATTTTCTGTCAGCTGACCCCATTTTTCAATGCTTGCACATAGTGACCACTGAGGTTTTCCCATGAATAGTCCTGAAGCAATGGTGAGAGGCAAAGGGCTGACAGGACAGAATTCTTAAAGGATTTTGTCTTTGATTTCCCTCAGTAACCCTCACAAGCACTGAGAAATCTGTGCATGAAGCTGGAGTGCTGCAGGCACACTGGGCTCACAGAGCTTCTCCTCCTCTTGGACAAAGGCAGCATCTTCCCTCGCCTGCCGTCACCTCCCATTAATGTCAGGAAAGTTCACTTGCTGCAGCTTCTGGAAGTGCAAAGCAAATGTGCTCTTGAGGAGGGAAATGAGGCCATTTATTTGTCTAATAAGATAATGCTAACACCACAAATGGTAAGTCAGGGTTCAGAAAATAGCATTTCTTTTTGAATCATGCAGGAGGTCTTCTTCATTTTATTTATTCACAGGGTCTGAATCAACAGCTGCCCAGACAAAGATATTTAACAAGAGCAAACACAAAGGAGGTTGTTCACCCTGGGCTCCAGATACAAATAGAGAAGAAAGAAGAAAATGTCAAATCTGCATAAACCCTGTATGGCTCCCTGGTGGGTATAAAAATACCTCTTTTGAATACCATCTTGTAATTCCAAAAAGCTGAGGTAACCTTTTCTTATTTTCAGCAAATATTTCCCTTGTAATCTTAATGTCATGTTTCACTTGCTCAAGTTACAATCAAACCCCAAATCCATACCTCATTCTGTTTTTGAGATCTTACATCCATTCTATTTATTCAAAAAAAGGTAAATGTTTTCTTGCCATATCTTTGTTACAAAAAACAGAATATATAGTCTATTTTTCACTCTGAAAATGTGTAGTTCAGGATGGCAAAATGATTGCTGGTGGAGTCAGAAAACTTTTAAGAAATTATTATAAATTATGCATCCTGATTAAATAAGATTGTTGCTATAAAATGAGAAACAAATATAGGAAAAGAGCGTACTGCCCCAGAGGCAAAATGTGCTCCCTGGTAACTTCTGCTTTCATAGGGATACTAGACTTTGTAAAGAAACAAAATAGTTTTGTGTCAAAGGAATTATTAATATGGCCATTTTTTGGCATAGACTTCTCTTCATGCTTTTCCACATACACACAGAGGTAAGAGTTGGCTTTTCACCAGATTATGAAGAATATCACAATATTCATTAAATCTTTGGCTGGAGCTCAGAGAGATAGAGTGTATCACCTCTGGAAGGAGAGGCAGGTAACCCGAGGGGAACTACAAGGTTATTGTGAGGTTACTGGGGAGAAAACTAGAAGGGCCAAAGCCAAACTTAGTTTGGCCACTTCTTTTAAAGACAAAAAAAAAAGAGTTTCTCCAAATACACTGGCAGCAAAAATATGCCAAAGGGACTTCTCTTTTCTTTGCTGGATGCAGGGGATAGCATAGTGTCAGGGGATGAGGAAAACTCTAAGGTACTTAATGCCTTCTTTACCTCAGTCTTCAATACAAAACCAGTTGCTCTCAGGATACCCTGGGGGAAGTCAGTGATGGGGAGCTGGATGAAGCTCCCATAATCCAGGAGGAAATGGTTAGTGACCTGCTGTGCTAATTAGACACTCACAAGTCTATGGGCCCTGACAGGATGCAACCTAGAAGAATGCTGGCAAAAGAGCCACTTTCAATTATTTATCAACAGTCCTAGTGAAAAAAAAACAAAACAACTGTGAGAAGCTGCAGTTGGAAGTTGGCAAATGTGATGCTATCTATAAGAAGGGTGCAAGGAGGATCTGGGGAACTATAGCCCTGTCAGCCTGATCTCAGTGCCAGGGAAGATTATGGAGCAGATCATCTGGAGTGCCATCACAAAGGCACATGCAGGACAATCAAGGGGTCAGGTCCAGCCAGAATGGATTTATGAAAGACAGGTCCTGCTTGACCAACCTGCTCTCCTGTGACAAGGTGACCCACTCAGTAGATGAGGGAAAGGCTGTGGATGTTGTTTACCTGGACTTCAGTAAAACCTTTGACACCTAGTGCACCCTCAGTCATGGTGGAGTCACCATCTCTGGGTGTGTTTAAAAAAGACTGGATGTCTATTTTTTGTCACTAGACCCGGTGCCATGGTGTAGTTGAGGTGTTGGGCTGGGCTGGACTTGATGATCTTGGAGGTCTCTTTCAACCCAGTGATTCTGATTCTTTGTCAGTCAGTTTGCAGATGACACCAAGGTGGGCAGGAATGTTGATCTGCAGAGGGATTTATGGAGGCTGGATTCGTGGGCTAAGAACAACTGGTGAGATTCAGTAAGGTCCTTGGGTCACAACAACCCCACGCAGCACTACAGGCTGGGGGAAGAGTGGCTTGAGAGCTGCTCCACAGAAAGGACCCTGGGGTTTCTGATTAAGAGCAGCTGAACATGAGGCAGTGTGCCCAGGTGGCCAAGAAGGCCAGTGGCATCCTGACCTGTACCAGCAGGAGGGCAGTGATTGCCCCTGTACTTGACACTGGTGGGTCTGCATGAGGATTACTGTGCTCGGTTCTGGGCCCTGCACAAGACACTGAGGTGCTGGAGAGTGTGTGTGCCCAGAGAAGGGCACTGGAGCTGGTAAAGGGTCTAGAAAATGTTTTTTTTTCAGCTCCTTATGGGGGCATTTAGCCTGGAGAAAAGGAGGCTCAGGGGAGACCTTATTGATCTCTATACCTTTGTGAAGGAAGGTTGTAGTGAGTTGGGGGACAGTCTCTTCTGACATGTTTCAAGTGATTATTTCACTTGGGCTGGCTGGTTTGGTTGTTGAAAGAGGAAATGGCCTAAAATTGCACCAGGGGATGTTCAGACCATATAGTAAAAAAGAAATTGCCACTGAAAGTGATTAAGTATCGGAATATGTTGCCAAGGGAGATGGTGGGGTCACCATCTCTGGAAGTGTTCAAGAGGCCTCTGGGTGTGGCATTTAGGTGTGTAGTTTAGGAGTGATTATAGTGGTGCTGAGTTGATAATTTGACTCAATGATCTTGAAAGTATCTTCCAAGCTTGAAGGTTCTGTGATTCATACAATCCATTTTGTGGGCAGGTTTTGCAGCACATGTAACCCTTAAGTCCATAGAAGGCTGCAGAACAAGAGGTAACAAAAAATCTCCTGTGAAAAGGATGGTGTTTTGAGAAGGGAACTGTTTATTTAGTGCAGCTAAAACTTATGGTCAGACAATAGAAAACCCCTTGTGAGAACTGGAGTTCATCCATCAGCAGCCGGAGTCCTGACAGCTTTTCTACTGCTATATGAATAGCAAATCACCTGGATCTCAGTTCCTGGAGGAAGCCTGCTGGCCCCAGGAGAAGGTGGGCATTCATCATGATCATCCTCTCCCTGGCACTCCCTGGGCCCCTCACAGACCAATGCTGGAGACAAGTTCCATGCATCTCCTGCTGAATACAGTCAGAACAAGCCTCTGGAACAGATTAAATAGCAGCAACTTGAGAAGGAAGCTACATAATTTGACAGGGAGATTTGAAATAGAACAGATTCTTCCTACCTGCCTCTTTATCAAGAAGGCCCACCACTTTCTGGGGAAGTGTCTTAAATGCAGAAATTCATTGCGTCTTTGAAACGTGATCTGATAATAAACACAATTTTGGGAGAAGGAAGAAAGGCTCACATTTAAAGTGCAGATCCAAAAATAGCATTCCCTGCCTTCAGGATCTCACTACTGCTCCTTGTGCAATGCAGTGAGCAGATGCAGAAGGTGCCAACCACAGAATACCTTCATCTGGGCAAGGGCAGTGATGTAAGGAAAGGCTGAGATGTGTTTTTTCACAGAAGGATTGCCACTGCCCAGTAAGGAACATAGCCATAGGATACCACAGGTAGTGTGCAACTTGATTCAATTGCCCATGAGAAATAAAATAAGGCTGAAAGCTGGGAAAAGG
Organism: Oenanthe melanoleuca; assembly: GCF_029582105.1. NCBI lineage: Eukaryota > Metazoa > Chordata > Aves > Passeriformes > Muscicapidae > Oenanthe > Oenanthe melanoleuca. Next base: position 43,981,997 of record NC_079339.1, read on the forward strand.
AAATATCTGCCATTTGCAAACCCAAGCAGCGCAGGGAAAAGGAGGGCAAGTCACGTTCTCCTGCATTCACAGGGCTCAGATTATCTACTCATTATGCTTCCCAAAATACTGCTTCCCACAGCACTCTGCAATGCAGTCTACAAAAGTGGAAGTAATCTGGGCTGCACAGTTCACTTCAGCTCTGATAGAACACTTGGTTGTGTTATGTGTAACGCTCATGTCATTGTCAGAGCGCCAGTAAATGTCATTGCTTTTTCTGGGAATATACCATGTCAGAAAATCATTTGGGGTAGGATTTTAATTTTCCATTGGATTCAGCAGCAGCTGAATGCTTTCCTCGATACATGTCAGCAGATCAGAGTCCATCCTTCTGCTTCCCATCAGCATGTGGCATAACAGCTTCCAGTCTCAGCAGCTGCAGCTCCCCCAGCCATGAGTTAAATCAGCATTTCTGTTATGGCCTTGCTTTGCCCCTGCTGTGCAGCACTATGATTTTTCAGGTTTCAACAACAGTGACAGGAGTCCAGCATTGCACTGTGAAATGTCTTTTTGGCAGCTCTATTTTCAGGGTGATGAGTTCAACAGCCCAGTTCCATGGGGTTAGAGGTGCTGGGTCAGTACCCCACTGAGCAAATCTGAAGACCCCACTGGACCAGACTCCAACCAAATCCAGGAGGGAAAGACACAGTCCCAGCTCCAGAAGCTAAAACATGGAAAACCAACCCACATACCTGCCTATTTAACTTACTTGTTGGAATGTCCTCTGGGAAAATTCCCTGGTATTACATAATTTTTAAACACTTCACATGTCAAAGTCTCAGCTCTTTGCTCATAAAACCAACATGGCATAGTCCCTTCACCTACATGGAGCTGTGAAATTAATAATAAATGGATTTGAGTTCATTATCTGAGAGGAGCTATAGAAGTGTGACTTATTTTTAATAATGCATAAGTAATAATTTATTTAACATTTCTCTGTATTCCTCATCAGGTTCCCGAACCTGACTGCACTTTGCTGCTCTGTCTGCAAGTTCTCTCAGCTGACAATAAGCTTCAAACTTTTTTGTTGACTTTTTTTAGGGTAATGAGATACTGTGTCACAGTCATTAAAGTTGTGGCACCTGTTCTGTTAAAAAATAAGATATCAAGTTTACATGGAACAGGATATGACAAGAAATTAAAAGAATCAAACAACTACTTTGTAAACACAATTTGTTCAATCCAGTAACTAGAATTAGTCTTATTTCTCCACAGTGAGTTTATGCTGTGATGTGGCACATTTATTTCAAGGCTATGAAGTCTGGATGGAGTAAAACAGGCAATTCAAACACTGAATGCTGTGTGCTGCTCCCTCTGCAGAATCAACCTGTATTTCCAAATGACACAAAAATACAGCAAATGTTTATTTAGATGCGATTTAATTATACAAAAGGAAAATATTTTTCCAGGAGAAAATAAATAAATAACAGTGTGTCCTCTCTATAATCTGCATTGCAGGGGTACATGTCTGAAGTGAAGCAGGCAAATATTCAGAGGCTGAGGCTGGTGCAAGAGGATGGGCTTTGCCAAGTCAAACATAGAAAGTCCTGAGTCAGCCTCACCTAGAAAATCAAGCAACTGTAAGTAGAAAGCTGTTTGGATCTATGATATTCTGGTTATCTGGAGATTTCTCATGAAATCTGATCTTATTCTCTCATTGATAGAAAATGGCAGCCCCCGGGGAGCACCAAGATACCTCTGAGTTTGAGAGAACTATGGCCTGCTGTTCCTGACACAAGCATAGGAGAGACTGGTGGCCATCTAGGCTTTAAATCCAGGTGAGGAGAAGCATGGGTGCCATTTCTTGGTTCAGCCTTCCTTGGGTTTAGCCTTCCTCAGGAAGATGCACTCACTAGGGGTGTTTGTATCTCTGTGACTTTTGCTTGGCAGCACCCACAATAGGCAAGAAGCTGCAGCTTTTAAGGGAAGCAGTGCCAGAGTTCAGGAAAGAAGCAGCTAAGAGAGGTTTCTGTTACTGGGAGACATGTATCAAACTGCAGGAGGGATATCTCACTATCCTCTGTCAAAGACTTGGAGGCAGAAAGACACCTTACCTGGGCCTCAGCCTCTCCATTAATGCTCTGGTTAAACAGGAAAAAGGAATGAGGAGAGAATGATAAAGGAGCACAGCCAAACTTCATGAGATTACACGAAGCTGGTGTGAGAAGCTTTTCAAAGAAATCACTTACTGAGGTTGATGTAATAATGTGACAGGAGCTGTTAAGAAAATTGTTGTGTTACACATACATTGTGTGAAAGGATAATGCTTTTAAAAACATTTTCTAAGCAAGGCTTTGAAGATTATAAATTGTTTAGTGCACAGCTGGAAAAAGGAAAAGCAAACCACTGACTGAAGCATTGAAGGTTGCACTGGGACTCCTTGGAAAGTAATTTTTATTTATTTACTAGTATGAGCAAAGAAATGGACAGTGTTCTGCACAGCTTTTGATGGGGAAGGATTTTTCTTCTGCCAGACTCAGGGAAAGCATCAGTTCTGTCATTACATCTCCAGGTTAGACATATGGATTTGCTGCTTCTGCCTTTTATCCTCTCCCCCAAAACGACTGCAACCACTTTTTTCTGTTTTTATGCTCTTGCTTGCCTTTATCCATAACAGGGACTTCTTACACAGCTCAGGAAGCACCATGCTGTATTACTCAAGGGGTATAGCCTTGCACACCTGCTCCTGAGTAGCAACTTTAATAATAAATAATAATAATAATAATAATAATAATAATAACAACAACAACAACTAACAAACACAGAAAGAGACAGAGAGAGAGAGAAATAGCCTAGGAAAAAAATAAAATAGCAGCTGTTGCCTTAAGAGTATTTTTCTTCCATGCAGGTGTAATCAGAGCTGCAACACTGTGCTCCCTGGCAGTGTCCAGACACTGGTAACTAAACCCAGGCGTATAACCCTGCCCTCGGCTGTGCAGGGACGGCAGAGGGCTAAGGCAGGGTCGAAAGTTGACGGAGGCACGGGGGGAGCCCGTCCCCGCCGCACGCAGGCTGAGCCCGGCACCGGGAGGGGCAGGGAAAGGACAGCACCGACACCAGCTGGGCTCCTGCAGAGCGGGATGTGGGACACGGGGCGACACGGGCATGGCAACGGGGAGAGGAGAAGGGGCAGGGGAGCACCGCAGGCTGGGCTGACAATAGGTGGTGTGCTTGGCAGGGCGGAGCAGGAGACTGGGCTGGTCTCCCAAGACTGGGCGAAGGTCAGCAGCACGGAGATCATCCTGTTACCAGCATATCTGAAGTAATTGCTTCCTGTCTGCAATCATTTTGGAAAAGAATAAATACAGTATAATGCAGGGATGCAAGCTGCACAGTAGCTGCTGTACCGTGAGGAGTTAATGAATCACTGTTCTCTGCTGCTTTGGGGTCCAGAAACACCCCACACCAAAGAGAGCACCTCCCTGTTTAAATGCTGAGACAAAACCAGCAGCTGGGCCCCAGCTGCCTGCAGCAACCCACAGACTGTGACCTCCAGGAGGCATCTCAAGCTGTGCCAGACACTCTCCTCACACTTGACACCACTGACTGCAATGGTGAGATGATGACAAGATGCATTTGGGAAGGCATCCCCCTCTCCTGCAAAGAGACAATACAGAAATGCCCAGTTTTATCCCACCCTTGGTTTTTATACTTCCTTACCTCCAAGTACATGCAGTGCAAGATGGAGGTGCCAGCCCATGACACTGGCATCACCCTTTCTTTGTGCTTTAAGTCTTAAGTATAAGATACTTGCAGAAGTATCAAATTCTTCACTATGTTGAAAATAATTTCAGTCTCATATTTGGTTTCATTTCCTGTGGCATTAAATAAATCTTGCTGCTAATACCAGAGGAGCAGTGGAAGGCAGAATCTGCATTATCTGTATCTAAGAGAAGACAAGGAAGATTAGTTATGGACCTGATTGATCTCAGTGTTATTGTTCCATAGCTAGCAGGCTCCATCAGCACATAATTGCCTTCAGTATGGGAGAGCCCTTGGCTCAGCTGAGGCTGGTACTCCCTGTGCTAGGTTTGGACTGTCTGTGAGACTGTCCTTGTCCTCATGAGTCATCTAAGTGGATAAAACAGCTCAGAAAGGCAGGGAACAAGCAGATCCTGAGCACTAGTACTCGACAGACCTTATTTCCCAAGGATATGCTTTTCTAACGTGACTGGTTTTTTGTCACCTTCTACAAGGTGACCTTGTAGAGAGAAGTGCATCTACATTGTATAAAGCTATTACAAAAAAAAACAACAACAAACCTTTAAAAAGGCTGACAGGCTGACAGCTTACTGCATGTCCTTTGCAGAGCAGGACAGAACAGCATGCTAAACTCTTTCCGTTACAGATCACTAAATTTGAAGGAAAAAGGAAGGAAAAGAAAGACAAAACACAAACTCCAAATCCTCTTCAGCTCTGAAGGAAACTATCACTCACTTAAAACTGATCTTTTAATGTTTACTTTGTCCAAGTCCAGGATAATAATTCTGAAGTTGCTGAAAGTGCAGTAAGTACAGTACAGACTAAGACAACAGCCCTGGAAGTTGGTGATAATTAATTTCACTCTTAGTCATTTCTGTGGGCTTTCTTTGCTGAAATGATGTAGGCTGCACCCAGTAAAAGAGCGGTTTCCATGAAAAATTGCAATTTTATTTTTTTATAAATATATCATAATATTTAAAAATATAAAACCATAATTTGTTATAAATACTTGATACTACACTCAGTATTTAGTAGCAAACACCAATCTCTTATGTACCACACTCTAATGCTTGTAAATGTGTCATCACTAGTTACCACTTTTAGGTGCTGGGTATTTCAGTTTTGGGATCACGTGGGGTATTTAAATGGTTTGTGAGTACTACCATGAGGACCACTGTAAAAATGCTTGTGGTCAGATCAGGGATCTCAATGAAAGAAGAGAAAATAAAATTCTTTGGCTTAATTACAGCAGCACTAAGCAGACCTGCAGTGCTGGGGCTGGAGTGCAAGGACAGGCTTTAGCACCCTCCAGCAATGCTGTGCAGTGTCTCCAGGAGCAAACACAGCTGGGTGGGATTAATGGTGAAACCCCCTGAGCCAGGGGCCTGTGTCCCACCCACACAGCTGAGAAAGCCCCCCTGGCCATTCTAAAGTATCTAAATATAAAGAATATCTGCTTTCTGACAGGTCCCTTTCTTTCTGTGAGACCATTTTGAGGTTTTTGCATCATTAAAACAATTAAATATCACTTTTTGTACCTTGTAATGACCAGGGTGCAGCCTGTAGTTCACAGATCCCATGACATTGAAGTCTCAAAGATCTCCTGAACACTTAGATTTCTCTACCTATGAGCTGAATATAGTTGTGTCCATTTGGAAATTCAATGCCTTTTAACTGAAAGCACTTGAAGATTTTTCAAGTAAGCCTTACAAGTATAAAATTTTTGAAAATTCAATTTTAAAAGAAGCATAATAAATAATAAACGTAAAATGAAATAAAGTAAAATAAACCAAATCTTCAGCTTCCTTTTGTCAGCATGTCAAGTTTAATCATGAAGCATCAGCAGCATTTTACCATACTTACATAACAATGTGTTTATTAATTTATCCAGCAGGCTAACTCATGTTCCCACTGAGGAATACATAATCCTTAGCTATTATTTAGAACCTTTCATGCACAGATGTCAAAATACGTTACAAATGCTGCAGTGCCTTTTGTCAATGCATAACTTGTATTAACATCAGAGAAAAAGGATTAAGCCAAATACGTTTCCTTGAAATAAATATTTATTAAGCAATTACCTTGTTTGTTCCACCTCACTGTCTTTCAAACGTGAGTGTCATCCCAGTATTGAGTGTTTACCCTTGGGCATGGCTCGTGGCTGCTCTGGAGGGGCTGTCAGAGGCAGCAGTGGTCAGGGAGCACTGGAGCAGTGCCCGTGTCCCGCTGCCCGTCTCCGCCGAGCGCAGCCTGCCCGGCCGACAAAGCGCAGACTAAATTAATCTCACGATTGCATCAGTGCCCTCCCAACCAGCACACTCAGCTGCTCCTCCACTGAACTCCGCTGCACTGAAAAGACCTTCAGCTGGATTATGCTTCAGCAGAAGCATTAACACTGAGTGCACAGCAGCACCCTGCTCCCTCCCGCACGGACTCTGTAACCTGACATTGCTGCAGAGCTTTGCAGCGTGGGGAATGCTGCAACAAGAGATAGTTTGGGGTTCATTGCCTTCTTTTAGATCTGTATCTGAGAGCCAACAGGCAGCCCACAGGACAGGTCAGTGGTGAGCAGCTAACCCAGCATGAATCCCCTTCCCAGAGCATCACTGCTCTGCAATCACTTGGTGCTGCTATTTCTACCCAGCAGGTGAAAATACACCTCACAGCCAGAGGATTAACCTCTTGCCCTGCCTTGTTGTCAGCTGGCCCTTAGGCACTCTGTTGAGAATCCCCACGTGGTATTTTTGCTGCTATCTTCCCCATCCTCCAGATGCAAGACCTGACTGACTTTACACAGATGGCCTCTGCTGAGGGGCACTGTGACTCTGAAACACCTCCCAGCAGGATTCCTGCTGGACAGTAGGCTGAGGAGGAGAATCCTCCAAGGCAGACATGTTGAGAAGGGGTAACAGAAATCTACTTTTCACCCCATGACAGAAATCTAATTGTCACCCCTGAAAGGCGTTTCAATGCAAACCCGGTGTTCAAAGCTCAGCACCCACTTTGGACTTCAGCATCCTTTTCAGGACAGGCAGTGGATTTGTTCTTTTAAAGCACAGACAATACTAGAATTGTTGTTATAATGTCTAGAAAATGTGGATCATTTCTTCCCATTCTTCACTCACCAATACTGCTACTGGTTTGAAATTAAATCAATCTAAATTTTATCCTGTGCTCAGGACAGCAGTTATCTGTACTAGCTCTGCCAGGCAGTGGATGCATGGTTCATGGGGATTAAACTGAAGAGATTCTGATTTCTAATCCAAGTGCAGAAGTGAGATAAGAATGGAGATCTACAGCCATGTACCAAGGAATTTATTTTGGGCATCAAAAACCTTGGTAGCAAGAACTTAGGGGCTTCTAACTTTTGAGTGTGCAGGACACAGGCAGTGGTTATGGGGCTCTTGAATGCTGCTGTCATTGTGAGAATATGGGCTGGGTCACTGGGCTGCAGCTCAATAATGCAGACTTGAGGAGCTCAACTCAGATGTGAAGCACAGGTTTGTCATTTTGAGCCATACTTAATCATAGAAGTTGCTGTGTAAACTTATTTGATGGAGCAAGAATTCTGTTTAATGATATTTTTTTGTAACATCCCTGTTGTGAAGGGAAGACTGATCTCTGAAGTCCCCATGTCACACGGGTGTCTGGTGTCACCCACAGTAGATGAGATTTAATTAAATTTTAGGACTTTCTTTGCCCTGCAGATTTTGAAGGTGAAATATAGCAAGTGCAACACAAGTCAACAGTCTGTTAATCAAGTGCTTCTGATCCCTATTTAAAGGCAGTTTCAGCCTAAATCAATGTTGACCTACAAAAGGTGGTTTATTTCAGCAACAAGTTTATCTGTTTATTAATAGATAAACTGAAAACTGAGGCAAGCAAATGTAACTCCAGTGAGACCAACACAGCTGATTTTACTCATGATACTCCGTGCTGCCTTTGAAAGACTTTAAAGCAGTGTAACTGGGCCTCTGGAGCTTGCCAGCTCTTATTAACCTTGATCAGCAGGCAGGCAGGCAGGCAGAACTAAGAGGCCCTCATGATTCAACGTGGCAGAATCTGACCTCTGTGTTTGCCTCCTGTGCAAATTCATGCAGAACAAATCAATGCTTGAATGCTGCATCTCCACCAGAGACATGGAATTCCAAACACAGCCAATTCTCCCTGGGCTGTTCCCAGAGCCCAGAGCCTAGAGTAGGACTATGCAAGCCAAAAATGCAACCCCCATCTGAGCCAGGCTCCCTGGGTCTCTAGGAAAATTGTGGTGAATGGGCACTGATTGATTTCACCAGGAAAGCCTGCATGGATCTGGAAGCAAGAGGAATTTCTTGTTCTGCCCACAGTGTCGTGGGTGAGAAGCTGCTCCCCTCCCCAGCCAGAAGGATGCTTGGCTGTAGCCACAAGACAGCAGAGGCAGCACACGTGGGTACCAGAGGTTCCTGCAAAGGGCAGAGGGAGGGTGCAGGAGGGATGGAGAGAGCTGCAGCACGCTCTCCTCTCCTCCTCACTCTGCAGGGAGGGCAGAGGGACACCCCACACCATCCCCACCACGCCTCCAGGGGCCCAGAGGAGTTGCCTGAAGCAGCTGGTGTCTGGAAGAGAGGACGTTTAAGCACCGTGAATTAATTAGAATCAATGGCTGGTCCCCTCTCGTGCTGCAGCAAGCAGTACCTGGCTGTGGGGCTGGGAGCCAGCTTGCAATGAGGAGCCAGCAGCACCAGCCACAGAACAGGAGTGCTGGCATCTCTCCAGGGAGGAGTGAAGTAAAACAAAATAAAAAGTGACTCCCTGTGATTCAGTCCTTGACTTGTCCTAAAATAAACAATTCTCTAAGGCTCACAAATCACACATTAAAAGAGCCCCCACCAACCAAAAAAGAATATATTTGCATTGAATTCTCTACTATGCTTTCAACAACTAAAACCTGGAATAAATTTTCACTGCTTCACCATATAAAATAGGGAGTAACTTTTAGAAAAGGATTTTTAAAAAATTATTATTAATAGTATTTTCTGCATTGTATTTCATATGATATTATCATATTAAATTCAGTTCCATATGAAACTGTGGCACTTCATACTTACCTCTAGGGTGTGCCTGCTTATTTAATATCTACATCCTCTTTTTTTAGGTTTTAATGTTAAAGTGGGAGCTAAGGTTTGCTTTGATCAACTGACTTTTCTGACTGAGCATATTAATGCTCCAGATTGACCTGAAGATTAACAAATAATATATAATTGTATTTCTGGAGCTGTGAAGCATCTTTGCTCTTTGCACAGTTTTTAATGTTTTATACAGAAAGGCACAAACCTGTAATTTTTTCTAATTAATCATTGTTTCTGCTATATATATTTTAATTATAAAACATGTCAGAGAGATGATCTTAAGATATAAAGAGAGAAAAAAAATCTTTAATTTAATTAAGAATATTTTTTTAAAGCATCTATACAATGGTTATGCCAAGGGTTCTACACTTGTACTTGATTATTTGTACCAGAAGCTGTACAAATAACAATGTAGAATCAACCCCTGTAGAGAAAGAAGATTTAAAAAATAGGGGTTATTAAGAAGTGGGAGGGACATGGAGCTGTTTGAAATTGTGACCTTCCCACTTTCCAATATAACTCACTTTTTCCATCCCTAAGGGTGTGACTGCAGCTCCCAATCAGCTCAGGTTTGGGGAGAATTAACACCTGCACCAGGAGCCTCTGCAAAGGCAGGAATATGTGCAGAAAACTTACAGTCACAGCTGAAAAATAGGACAAGCTGGGTAATATATTCACCATCTGTGGTACAAATAGAAAAGACTGAAGACCACATCTAAATTTTCTGCCTGAAAATGACCGTGGGTGAGCATTTGGCTCACGTTTAAATGCAGTTCCATGAGCTTTCCTCCTCTTCCTCCTCCTCCTCCTCCTCCTCCTCCTCCTCTCCCTCCCCCTCTTCTTTCTCCCCAGGTAAAAGCAATCAGCTGGTGCTGCTGGTTATCTGTGCTGCCCCAGTCCCAGTCAGTGACCTCCATATTATCAGCTGTGACTTTTCACCATGCACTGGCATTTCACCCCTCCTGCCTGGGGCCTGGGACGTGGTGCCAGTGGGCTGGAGCACCTGCACAGGGCCAGCAGATAGAACAGCCTCTGGGAGACCAAGAAACATCCTCTAAAGCATCATGGCCAACACTGGGTTCCTGAATTTGGGCAGTGATTGCCATGCTGTCCTGAAACAGCTGTGCAATTTCCTGCTCTTTCTTATCCAGATGCCATGTTTTATCCAGAGATGGCTGCAGCCTGATTCTGGATGGATGAATCCCAGCACCTCACACAGAAAAGCATCTGCCAAGCCCTCCTTTCCCATTCAGCCCTCACAGGCTAACCCTACAAACACTGACTGCATGGAAAGGAGTGGTCAGTACTCAGTGCATCCTTGGCTCTGGCACAGCCTCTGCATCACTGAGTTGGTATCTCTGTTTGAAAATCAGAGTCTCCAGTTTCCACAGAGACAATTGTTAGAAATACTTGTTTATTGATTATTCTCTTGTTTATTTGACACTCCTTGTAATTATCTCATGCTGTACTTATTTATTTCTTTTGCCTTAGTTGTTAGTGTAATGAGCAATAAAAATGCTAGCAACACCTTAATGTTTCTCTGGGCATTGGAAAGAATAAAATGCTCCCAGTTTCTAAAGAAATCCTGGCACCACTTATGTAACTGCTTCTACAGATGGCAATATATGTAACTTGCCAAAAGCACGAGTAACTTAATTTTTTTTAATTAGTAATTCTAGCATGGGTCAGAGCTGTCATGCCTGACTGGCAGATTGTAGTCCATTGCTTTTCATCAGAGGATAAGACTGGGTTTCTGATGTTTATTGGGAACACTACTTTATGTCTGTCCAAATCTTTTCATATCTGGGCTTCAAAGCAGCCAGCCTGCAAGAGCAGTCCAGGGTTAAGATATTCAAGTGCTCTGCACACAGGGTGAAAAATGGGATTGGAGTTAGAAAATCTAGTCTGGGATGATCAAGCAAATACTTCAGACCCAGTAGCATGTGTATATGCAGCTATACCACCAATGCAAGTAACTTCAAAATGAGTTATAGCTCTTTCATAATAATTATGTTGCACAGTGATGAATAAGGGCATGTTTTCCAGTAACTTCTGCCATGGTTTCACCCCAGCTGGCAACCAAGCCCCACTGAGACACTCACTCATTACCACACCAGCAGGACTGGGAAGAGAATTAGAAAGATAAAAGCTGGAAAACTCGTGGGTTGAGATAAAGACAGTTTAATAGGGAAAGCAGAAGCCACACACACAAACAAAGCAAAACACAGAATTAATTCACTGCTTCCCAGGGGCAGGCAGATTGTTCAACCATCTCCAGGAGACCGGGGCCCTGTCACATGTCATGGTGACTTGGGAAGACAAACTCCATCACTCCAAATGTCCCCCAGCACCCTCCTTCTTCCCCTCACTTTATGTTCTGAGTGTGATGCCAGGGGGTCTGGGATATCCCTTTGCTCAGTTTGGGTCACCTGTCCCAGCTGTGTCTCTTCCCAACCTCCCATGCACCCCCAACTTCCTTGCCAGAGTTGATGTAGGAAAGCAGAAAAGATCTTGGCTCTGTGTAAACCCTGCTCAACAATTAAAAAAAAAAATCTCTGGATTATTAGCACTGTGTTCATAATAGTTCCATATTAGCTACTGTGAAGAAAATTTATTACCCCAGCCAAAACCCACACATTCCACCCATTATTTTATACCATTTACATCCTACTCAGGTCCCACACTATTCAATTCAACCTCATTAACCATCCTCACCCTTGCCATTCTTCGATAATCAACAACTTTGACAACTTTCCAGCAGCTCCCATAAGATTTTTGTGAATTTCCTCAACAGAGGATGAAGTCAGGTGAGGACACAGATCACAATTGGTATTCATTAGAGCTTCTTTTCTCAATCAAGCTGTTGTGCTGAATGGAATCCAGCTGTTATTATGGAGACTAGACAGCCATCTCAGAGGACATCCAATTGCCCCCTTGAGTGTTCACACATGCTCCCAGTTACCTGGAGCAGCATCTGCTTCCTCAGACACAAAGGCACACAGTGACACACTAGTGGGCTCAGCAAAGCACTGGGGGTCCCTTGTTTCACTAGGTTTGTGTTTAAACCTGTATCTTTTGTCTGCAAATAGCAGCCACTGCCTTTTCAGATGTGCTCTGAGTTCCACACCATGGTGAACACTGCTGGCTTCAGGTAGATTTAGCAGCCCTTTTGTGCCCTGAGTTGATTGTAGTGTAGCCAGTCATGGTAAGAAGTTTTCTTATGTACATGCCCACAGAATGTCAGTGTTTTCAGATGTTGGCAATTGAAAGTTGCCATAATCCACATGTATGAGGAAGTAGAGATCATGTTCCTCCTGTAATCTCTGTATTTCCTTGATTTTGCCTGCCCAAAATCAAAACCCTTCTGTTCTCCTAACTGAAGGAATGTGTTTTGGCAGGGAATGTAAATTGCATTTTTGTCTTTGGTTGGGCAGTCTTAAAATAACTGTCAGCCATAGTTCTTTTGGAGACTGGATAGCGTGGGTATTTATAGCAAAACTGATTTGATGGGTTAAGACTGAAAAATTAGAATCTATATTACATTTCAAAATATTACTGTACAGTTCTGAGATGCTGCCATGGAGACTGTATCATTACTCTGCTTTACATGCACATTCAGTCACTAGGTCTCCTCAGGCTTTCAGAGCAATTCCTCCATGACCCTCTCCAGCTCCCAACTATGAAGTTTCAATTCATTCTTCAATGAAAAATAGTTTTCAGAGCCATTGCAGAAGCCCAACATTATCTCTCCAATGGCTCCCCATCTTCATTCACCCCCTGCTCTGAACCTGGTGGTCATGATTAGAAAAACACCAACTTCCTTCCATGACCTCCAGAGCACAAAGCAAGGGCTGGCAGCAGGGAGCTGCACAGAGTTGTGCACGCTGCCCAGGGAGGCAAATTCATGGGGCCTGAGGACAGCAGGAGCACCCCTCTTTTGTATTTTTCAACCTTGCCACAATTTCTCCAGAGTTTCCAGACTATGAAATTTTACAGAGTCTGGAAATAACTTCATAAGATAAGGGCAGGTACAATCTTTATTTGAATAATATTCACCCTTGATTTCTGGTGAGGTCTTACAGACCATTAAACAAGAGTAAGACATAACATAGAAACACACGACCTAGAAGTTACTGAAATACAAAACTATACAAAATAAAAATACAAATACAAAACTATACAATAATCTATATCAATCTATATCAATGGGCTCTAATATTGCTGGTGACCTTAACAGTCATTGGGTTAATCACTTACAGCTCATTATCTCAATGAGTTTCCCAAGTTTTTTTATTTTTGAAAGGTGCCCTCTTAACCCAATTTTCACAAAATTTATTTTCTGCAATGGTTTAGCACTATGGCTTAAGAAGTTAGTGCAAATCTCTCAATATCTGTGGATAGCCATGAAGCTTTTGGTTTTATACCTGCCATTTTAATGTTTTTGTAGAGGACTGTAACTGCCTAAACCAGTGGGAATGGCCTGGCACACCCTGCAGCATGCACATGGTCCCCCACTCCCTGCTGGGCTGTCTCTGAAGCTCTCAGCTGTGCATCAGCTCTCCACAGCCCAACCTGAGCTTCTGATGCAATGGCAGTGGAGGTGTCCTGTAAGAAAACCCTCAAGCTGGCACAAAAATAACAATTTGCTATAAAATGAAGATACTTCAGAGCATGGGTCACTTGCCTAACTGCAGGTAACAGAGAGGATTTAATAACTGCACCAGTTGTTGCCTGAGCATCCAATATCCATCTCTGTGGTGGGGAGAGGCAATGCTGTGTCAGTTGCTTTCAAGCTGTGTCACATCATGTCATGCAGCACACTCTAATGTGACCTGAAGCAGTAGGTAATAAGATCTATGCCAAGTTACTGAATAGAAGGAGATTATTTTAACATGCTGATCACTGTTGTCATGTCAGGCATTTTTCTAAATGCTTTTGTCATCAAGCAAATCATCGTCTATACATATGTTTTTCCACAAAAAAAAAAGAAAACAGCAGCTGGCAATTACTGCCATAGCACTGGAGATTATCATCCCCTCCTTATGGGGTTAGTTGTCCAAATATTTATGATTTTGTCTGGAACCCCTAGATTAGAACTGTGCCACCAAGAGAGACCTCTTGGATCATCACAAGTGAAGCACAAGGCAGCCAGAGCTGCAATGAGCAATCACATAATATCTTCCTTCTTCATTCCTAGCCTGTGGATCTGTAGGAGATAGGAATCCCAGTGTATCCAGTTGCAATTTGTGCATGGAAATCCCAAAGGAGCCATCTGCTACAGCACAGTTAGGAGAGGGAAGCTCTTGCTCTTTGGGTGTGTCTTGCACATATGTTGCTTTTGAGCTAGGACTGCAGAACAAGCACCTGTAACTTGAAAAGGGAAATCATGAAAATGGGGAATGATGTCCCTTCCTCCAGCATAACAATCTGGAGTACAGTTTAATTCTGGAGAGGACAGAATACCTGGGCTTCCAGCTTCTGGGGATGTTGTTCCTCTGCTCCACCACAGCTGCTTTGTTTAGGCATTGGCATTGAACACCTTCTTTGTCCCACTGCAATGGGATTTAATAATTATTTTCAGTAACCATCCACCTACCTTCAGTATCATTACCAAAACCAATACCTGAGAAAAAATTTACTTCTAGCTGCTTCTCTGCAGGAGGAGGAGGAGCATGCTGGGTAGCATTCAGAGCATGAACACACTGTAGTCATGTTCCAAATGCAACCTCATGCACCCCAACATGCTCAGAATGCAGTGCAGTTTTCTTTTTTTTTTTTTTTTTTTTGTTTCGACACACTTTGAGAGCCTGAGCCTCTCCCATGCCCAAATACAGATGAGAAAAAGAACAAATCCTGCTTGGATGGAGTGCATTGACATGATGAACTCATTGCTGTCAGCCCTGTAACTCTGGGGACTGGGGGGGACTCCTCACTTGTACTTTTTGTCTAGAATTTACTAGTCATTCTTAGTACTTTACATAGTTAAGAGACTCAGCAAATTTCACAAGATATCAGCTCCAGAGCAGCTGAGAGGAAATCCACCCACAAAACTCTGGCCCAACATCTCTCCTAGCTGACGAGATGCATTAATTTCTTCTGAAACCCCAGAGGCCAGAGTAGGACATCAAAGTGGACAGTGCTGCTTCAGTACTGACCCAACAGCACAAGCCCTGATGCAAATCTCATCAAATCAACTCAAGCAAAATACATATTTCTTTATAGAAGGTACAAGGTCTATCCCACATTCTGAAGGTCAGTCCCTGTCTGCAGACACCTCCAGAAATGATGCCTATTTACTTAAGAAGAGTGACTGTGGAATCACTGGGATACACCATTACTAATGATAAGTATAAAAATAATTTGCATCCTATATATATGTCCTATATATGTCATTGATAAAAAAATGTATCCCTGTTATTTCCTTTAATGCTGTCTAGCAGATGGACACAACTGATGTTACTTCCCTCGGACTGTGTTGCAAGGTCAGGGAAATCACCAAACCTAAGGAGGTCAGGACATGACACCTTTCTTGATTTCCTGCTCAAAAAAAAGCTCTAGGGCTTCTAAGAGCTCCTGCTCCTGCTAAGCTTTTGCTGCTGTTGCCAGATAGTCTAAAAAAACTCTTTGTAGCTTTGAATTATGATCATCAAGAAGAAAGAACTGCCTAAAGCTGCAGCTTTATGATGATGGGCACTGGTGCTGTACTGAAGTGCTTTCCACATTCTTCAAGAAATACACTTACTGGGCAATGTATAGAGAACATTCAATATTTATTGCTGGAACTTCCATCTACACCAGTGCCTTTTTCCACCACAGCATCATACTTCAACCGTGCTGCAAAAGGAAGACGAAACTTCTGTGTAGCAGCCATGAGCTGCCCAACATATGCACATTACTGTGCATGTTTCATAGATTCAGAATGAGCAAGACATTTTCTCCATAACTTCAAACTTCAGGAAAACTGTTCAAAATTTTCTGCTGATAAAGAAATCCTCTGTGAAGTATATGTGAACTCTGGTATGGCTTCTCCAGGTTAGCACATCATGCTCAGTGTCCCTTTAGTGCACAGAAAGCAGCAGTCCCCATTGCCAACCCTTCACCTCCTGGAGAACAGGGCTGAAAGATGACTGCAGCCAGGTACTAGTGCAGCTAACCCCTTTCTTCTTAGTTCTATCATGGATATTTTCCCTTAACAGGGAGGATTTTACAATTGATCATCTTCATGAGACAGTCTTTGAAATAGGAACAATATTTTTCTTAAAGTGATTGTATAACATTGTCATGACATGAATATTTTTGACAGTGAAATAAGCTTACCTAATAAATTGGGTCCTGTATTGACTCTTCTTTCCTCCTTTCCTCAAAGGCAGGAGTGTGCACAGTAAAGAGAGGAGGTATTTGCTGCTCTTCTTGGTTTTCAGAAATGTAGTGCTTAACAAGACCTATCAACTCATGCTGTCTTGTCTCATCCTATAGATAACTACAACACACCAGCTTATTAAGAGTTGCAAGGATGGCAGGCAAAGCAAGATCAAAGAAATTAGTTCAGCCTCTTCAGTTTCCAGGGTGAAGTCTGATACCTGGTAGAATTCATTCCTTGCCAGCAGAACTCACACACAGGAATGTGCATGAGAAACAGAGGTTTGTTTATTGGGGCATCAGAGCTCCTGGGCAATGCCCATGGCCATCAAAACATGCCAAAAAGCACTAACCACCAAGTCTCTATGCTGTTTAGCTCTCTATCCTGGAACAAGGCTGCAGGCATGAAGACTTCAGTTAATTCCAGTTTTCCCTAGTTTCTTTCCCTATCTATTTGACAAGTCATTTTGATGTCATCTAGTCAAGTAGCAGCCAGTAATAACTGACTTTGAAGAACTTAGACACATGGCCTAGCTTTCATAATCCTGCCATAGCCTCTGATTTGCTAAAGGAAGCTTATGCAGGGGTGGTTTCAGGCATACTTTTAAATATTCCAAACATTTTTATCGGTGATTCATCCCATTTGCCTTGAAAAGTTGTTTTGCTTTTTTCTTTGCCAGAGGGCATGGTTTTAGGTTTGTTACATTATTCATCCATAAAGTCAGCTGACAGTGCTGCCAGCCAGGTAAGGAAAGTATAAGAACTAACTGGCATATGAACCACAATGCTTAAGCAGGATCATTTCAGCATGGGAAGATTCAGACATGACATAAGCAGTAAACAGTATGTCTGAATGTTCCTTACTTAGAAGCACTTGAATGACAGTCTCAGCATGTCCCATTTCTAAAGAGTAAAAAAAAAAAAAAAAAATTTTTTGTCTAGAATTAATTTCCTGACCTGTCATTCAGAAACTATTCTTGTTTCCATGATACTTCAGCATGACAAACACACCAGAAAATATTATTTTGGAGGGGTTCAGCACTTGTTGGATGATAAGCACTGAATAAGAACTTTCAAAGAATAAGAGAGAAAGAGACAAAGCTTTGGTCCAGGCACCTAAGAGGACAAACACCTTCATGAAATACAAAATTAGTATTTGGATTTCCCAGCCAATCTGTTACAATTAGAGTTTGTATTTCTCCTAGAAATCCAGATGGACATCCAGACGAGGAATTAATTCAATTCAGACCATTCCAAAGAATGAAAATTATACAGGGTGATATTAAATTTTCTTTCTCTTTCCTGGTACCCTAAAAAGTGGTGCTCCCTGAAGGAGACATGGGAGATGCATCAGTCCTGTTTGACTGAGAGGTCAACAGTCTTGCTGGACAATAACATGGCAGGAGAGTAAATCCTTCAGACTCAGGGTCAGGAACAACACACAGGGTCAGGGTCAGGAGCAACAACACAGACCTGTAACCTTCCTAATCTTAACTAGACTCCCTACAATTTCAGGTATGGTTCAAATAAGGCTGCTTTCCTTGTCCTTGATATCTCAGTATAATTTCACAAGATACCCCAAAGCTTCTTTGATTTTTCTTTTACCATACCTTCATCAGGGCCCATTCTTCACCCTCTGTAGCATGAATAGCACTTCTCCATGTACATGCACTTCAGATGTGCTCCAGCTCTAGAGCTTGAAGAACATATGGCTTGATCCTATACACCTTCCACTTGCTTTACTAGAAAATGTGGATAATTAAGAAGAAAATGTTAAAAAGAACAGTAGTGAAAACAGGAGAGTCTGTGCTTGGCTTCTAGCCCAGGTGGTGAGGCTGGAGTGCAGCCAATGCTATCTGGAAATCCTGAGGAAATCTGCTGGCAAACAACCAGGAATGGTCACCCTGAGATGACACATTCAGGAGCACATCTAGACATGGTGACTTGGAAACATTCACAAGTTCAATATGGTTCTTATTTCTTTCATTTTCTTATCATCATAATGGCAAGGGGAAAGGGGCATGGCCACTCAGAGGGAAAGACTGGTTTAGCAGCACAAGGCAGAGAATCAGAGAAACACAGAATGGTTTGCTTTGGAAGACACCTCAAAACACTTCTATTTCCAAACCCCCTTCCATGGGCAGAGACATCTTCCACTAAACCAGATTGCTCCAAGCCCCATTCAACCTGGCCTTGAGCACTTGCAGTGTTGTGCCACCCACAACTTCTCTGGGCAACCTGTGGCAGTGCCTCACCACCCTCACAGTACAGAATTTCTTCCTAATATCTTGTCTTTTTTCAGTTTAAAGCCATTACCCCTTACCCCTACATGCCATTGTAAAATGTCCTTCTCCATCCACCTCTCTTCTAGGCCTCTTTAGGTACTGGATGGTGCTATGAGGTGTCCCCACAACCTTCACTTCTCCAGGCTGGAAAACCCCAACTCTCAGCCTGTCTCCAGAGGAGAGGTGTTCAAGACCCTGATCACCTCTGTGGTCCTCTGGACTGGCTCCAACAGGAACAACTCCTTCCTGTTTTGGGAGTCCCAAAGTGGGATACAGTACTCTACTCAGGGGCTCCCAGAGTGGAATAGAGGGGGACAATAACCTGCATTGAGCTGCTGGCCATGCTGCTTTTGATGTAGCCCAGGATGTGGTTTGGAAATGGATGGTCAAAATACAAGACTAAGTCTCTTTTTCTCTTCAGACTTAACCAAGGTTACATGGCCTCCTTGAGGATCTTTTATGAAGATTCAACATTTCCTTTTCTTAAAGCAATTTGAAATCCTGTGCTCACAGATACTAACAAGCTCTCATATATAACATACTTGATTTTAAACCAGAAGACAATTTATGCCTTTTCAGAACTCTCATAGCAGCACGATTCATTAGAATGGCTAATAAATGGCATGCGTTTTTTATTGCTCAAAATTTCTGAAGTACTTTTTTTTCTCATTTACATGAAGATATGCAGTGAAATAGTCAATAACTATTGTTACTGCATCCTGATTTTCAATTTATGATATGGAATTTCAATTTATGTTGTAGAAGAATACCAGGAATAGAAATTCATCATCATAAAAAATTTTGAGACAAATAAGGCTTGAAAACTTTTCTCAGATTTCCCCAGCTGCTACAACGCGCCTTCTCCAATTTTTCTTCCCAAGAGGGGAAAAAAAAAAAAAAAAAGAAAAAGAAAACGAAAAAAAATTAAAAAAAAATAATAAAAAAAAACAAACCACAGATCTTCCAACATCAGGAACTTTACAGTTCATTGGATGGGAAACGAGGTGAATCTGAAGTGGCAACACAGTATACATTGCAAAAGTTATTCAAAATTATTGATCACGGTCAAATTGCCCTAAACTTGGAGAATGAGTCATAAGGTATTGCTACATCTCTCCTCCAAATTAATTTAAGTATGGTGAGGGTGTCCAACATAGAAGGAATCACACCTATAGCTTTTAAAAATCTAGAGACCCTTAAATTACAGATGGACAAACACCACAGTGCACCTCACAACTAACTCTGCCCTTGCAGGCTTAGCTTTCTGATGACATATTTTGACCTCTAGCAATTTTTCACCACTGAAGTATAAAGCCTGGGAAGAACTGGCAGAACCTTCCCTGTGCAGCAGCAGCAGCAGCACAGACACTGCCAACCACAATTCATTTATAAGGGCTCCCCTCCCTCTGCCCTTCTATTACCTCCCCTATGGAAACTGAGCTGATGGGTTCATTTGCCCCTTTTTGCACCTTTTTTCCCAGGTTTGGGGCACAGACCAGCATGGAAGGGGGCTGACAAACAGACAAGTGGGCCTGAGGAGCTGTGCCTGAGGACTGGGAATCTGGGGAGAGCTGCAGGAGGACTGTGATTGTCTCCTTACTTGAAGCTGTTCTTAGAGTGAAGAATATAATTCGGTGAAATATATAATTTTTGAGATTTCCTCTGAGATGAGGATTTTGGTTATGGCTACAGGCAATGCATTTTCACTGCTCCCAAGGATGTTGAAACATTAGTAATCACCAAAAATTAGCAAACCATCCCTGAGAAGCACAGCAGAGAAAGAAAGGAAGCTCTTGGTGTGACCTTGGGATATGGGGCTCTCAAGATGGTCCATCCCATGTTAGGCAAACTACAGTAGAGCTGCCTTCTGCAATATGGAGAGGGCAGTGCCAGCAAGGCAAGGTGGATGATAAATTATATAAAGAATCTACCCTACCTCTGCAAATGTCCCCATGTTTCTCACCCCCTCCCTGTGCTCCCAGGATGCTGGCTGTCATTCACAGCATTGGTCAAGGTAGTAATTTATCTGATGAAGGGGATTTTTGTTGATAAGAAAAGTTAGACTGCAATTTTTTATAGCTGTTTTATAGAGACATGAAGGAGCCTGAGGCATAAAGTGGCTGTCATGCAATTAAGATAAAAAGAACAAACTAGAAATACGAAAAAAAAAAAGGAAAATAAAGACAATACTTCTGTGTCTTTGTGAATCCTTGAAGTCAGAAGTTCTTAACTTCTGTTTAACAGAAGATGACTCATTATTTCTTTCTACCATCTTAGAACAGAGAAGACATTTTGGTTTCCTTGTATATACACCAGCAACTTCCCATACCTAGACAGCACCTAAAATTGAATTACACAAAAGGAATTATTCTTGAAATGGCAAGACAATTAACATGTGCAGGTAATGTAGCAAAGACAGAAAGAGAGCTTGCCTAAGAAAACAGGGCTTTATTGTCAGCTCCTTCTTGTTGAGGAGCCTTAGGGCTCACTGAGGCTTGAAAGACAGTCTGCTGAGATGAGCATGTGATAATATCTCCTCTGAGGAGAGCTCTCCCTGTTCAGAAGTACAGCAGAGTTATCTGAAGCAGCAGTTTCCTCCAGCCCCCAGCCTACACCCTCTGCATTGTTAATATGGCCAAGAGCAATACATGCACCACTTGACAAGACAGAGAGATTATTTCATTATTTATGCACAGTTACATTCTATAGACATCAGTACTGCACTTAGATACAGCCTTCTTACATATCAGCACCTTGAAGATGTATTTATTGATTTGATTCATGATACAGATACTTATTTTGCAAAAAAAACTCAAATTCTTTGAAATATTCAGTCAGTCTCATTGACTGTTTTTCATGCATTGCTCTGTCCTATGTGGCTGGATCAGTCTGAAAGTTTGCTCTCAAAGTAATATTCTTATCAAGCTAACAAAAAATTTAAAAAAAAGGCAAAAAAGGCAAAAGCTGTATTTCTCTGAAATCCTCATTGTCTCCTGTGCAGTTCAACAACAGACACTCAATGGCCTGATGTTTGTAGTGATTTTCTCCACCTCTCATCTTCTGAAAACTTCATGACAAATGGTGTTCCATAGTGAGTATGGATGTTTCCCTCATTCTTGGTGTGTCTCATAGTGGGGTAATTCTCACAGAAGACAAAGAATTTCCAGTGAAAACAGATATTTTTCATCTAAAGCAGACATAGAAACAGAAGCTGCTGCGAAACTGCAAACTTGCAATGAAAATAAACCCTGTGTCAAATCAGACAAATAAAGCAGAAGATGTAAAGCCATTAGCAATACTGGATTTTGTGCAGATTTCTAGCTATCCCCATGGCATTTTGCTTACTGCAGTTGTAGGTCCACTTATTAGGAAAGGGTCGTGCTTCATACTCCATAAATACTCTTGGTTCAATGGTCTTGGTTATTTCTCCCTATGAGAATTGATGAGCTTTAAATATAAATACTAGCAATTAGTGAATGAGCAGGTACTTCTAATTAATGCTACTTAGTCAAAGGTCTTTTGAAGAAATTGTATAAACACTGAACGTACATGGACATGATAAATAATTTTTTAGCACACATCTTCTATGCAAATATCACTTTTTTGCTACACCATATTTAAGCTCCATGTGGTGGAATCCATGGCTCAAATGCTACCTAGTGTCTGAGGTGTCATTCCACAGAATATTTCCCTATGTTGTTCTTTTTTAACTCTAACTCTAGATGAGGGGCAGAAATATTTCCACTTAAGCTTTTTATTATTATTTTGGTAGGCCATAATTAGGCTGTCACTCACTCAGATCCATCTGGCAATCTGAATATCTGCGTTCATTATGGGAAGCAGTGATTATGATTTGTTCCAAATAACTGCTGTTTGAATTAACTGAGATGACAGATAAATGCAGATTTCCTCTGCTTCAGAGGCCTTAGGGGAGGTTTAGAGTGCAGAGGCTGTTTTTGGAGATACTTCCTCTACACTTAGCAGAGAAGGCACAGTCCTCTAATTGGTTCATTCCACAAATACTTACTGCTAATTCAGTATCAGCTGGATCTACACTGGTCTTGAGGTTCAGATCAGGAGGGCACTTTGGAAGGGAACTCTTAGTAGTGCTCACTTTACTGTGGTTTGGGTCACACCAGAAATTTGTCTTGGCACATACAACCTGGAATCTGAAAGATCAGTGGATGAACCACCAACACAAACTCAGTTCTCAAGACTGATCTAGAAATAGACTGGAATGTAATCCCCTGAAAGGTGTGTAGTGTGGACAGCTAATCCATAGCATCAGTGGTTTTGTTCTCAACTTCCATTCTCATCATACTGTACTATTTGGTAGGGAAATCATTCTCTAAAATGCTGGGTTGCTGTCATTTGAAAAAAACATTTTCAGAAAAAGCACTAGATAAATCTGTCAGTGGTGTGCTTACCTACACCTGCTTCCTTCTGCCATGAGCACAAAGATAATTTCTAGCTATGAAAGTCTAAGCTATCACCAAATATACTAGAGGGAGCTTACAATTTTTAAAACACTTTTCCCTTATATTCTTCCTAAAGGAAGAGACAAAACATTAAACAGAACATAATATGAAGGCTATTTAAAAACAAAAGGTTCATATAGATTACTTTATCAGGCATGCTGTTCTCATTTTGAGTAAAGCCTGGTCATAATGATTTCCAAGCAGCTATACTATATTATGCCCTGATTCCCAGGATGATGTTTATTATGAAAAACCTGCAGTATTCAATGGGTTCTGTTGCTTGCCATCACACATGAAGCCAATGGCTAAACCAGTAGCAGAGCAGAAAAATTTTGACAAGAGTTCTTGATTGCTTTAGTCATAAATGTTGTTTTTTAAAGTCATTAGCTAATGAAAAGAAAACAAAAGCCCCTCAAACCCATGCTTTAAAACCTTTGCTCAAATTATTCAGCAATTAGTGTGGGAAAGAAGAGAACTGATTCAGGCTCAACTCACTCTCTGCCCTGTTACTTTTCTTCCCATACCTATAGAACTGTATGAGTATCTAGCAGGATTCACCTTCCTCTCTGCCATCACTACACCTTCATTCCAGATGCCTGCTCTGGCTCCAGTCTTGTAGCATATATTGTTTGACAGAGCTCCTGGCCTCCACAGCACAGACAGAGCAGCACTGGGAATGAAGCAAGGTGGGTGAGTTCCTCCATTTTCCCAAGGGAGAAAAAAAAAAATCTTCATTTTAGTAGGTTTTATCAAAGGACTTCTTCTCTTGAAAGCGTTTTCTAACCTGAACAAGTTCAAAGACACTGTTTGAAGGCACTGCTGTGCCACTATCAATTACTTGTGAAGCTCCACTAGGACAGGAGAAGCGCCTGAGGTGCCAAAAGTGGATAGTTTTGTTATGATCTCCCATTATCTCATTAATGTGAATTAATAAAACAATAAATTGAACCAAGCAGAGTGCTATGTCAGTAACTGGTCTTGATACACCCTTCTTTCAAACAAGAACATTTAATAATGGGATTATTAAAAGTTCTTGTAGGGATTGCAGCACGGTGAGAAATGTTGCTCTCAATTCAGTATCACATGACACTGAATTTTACAGATACCTGGGCAGAATTCTCTTGCTACCCAGAATCCAGACTTGGCCCCATTAAACCCAAGAGGCAATTTACCAGAATACAAGGAAAGTATTTCAGGATTCCTGATTGCTTTCTCTCTCTTTGCTTTGTTGTTTCCCTCACCCTCTTTCCCCACAAGGAGCTTTGATGCAGCTGCAGAAAGACAAGTGGTTACCTTGGAAAGTGTGCGCATTTGAGAGGTTTTGCCCATGCAATGTCAAGTACTGCTGCAGGAGCTGCTGCTGACACCGAGCTACTGCAGCCTCTGATCACTGGGCTTGAAAAACTCAACCCCACACTCCAGTGGAGAGATAATTTGTGTCATTTAAACAACCTCATCCTTCCCAGCTTACACTGCAGGGACTGAGATAAGAGTTTCCATGGTGCAGAGCAGCCCTGCACATGCCCCAGTGCAATCAGGAACATCCCCTCTTTTCCCTGCTGGCAAGTCCCACTCTGCAGCTGTACCTGCTGATCCATCACAATGTTGCCTCAGATCTTCAGGGATTACTTTTAAGGTGCATATCATTTTTCTTTTTGCAGAACAGAAGGATGTGGGTTTAATATGAAACTTAGGATAAGTGTATTGTAATTAGTACAGTGAATGATGCTGATGGGGAAAGTGACAATGATGGGGGGAAAATGGACAGAAAATGTTTATATCAATGGAAAACTTTCCTGTTAGCCAACACGACATGTTCCCTCCCCCAAGACTGAAGGGGAACCAAAGGAAAATATGTGCTTGATCCAGCATGACCTCTCTTTCCATAAGCTCTTAGCACCAGTTCTGGGCTATTTACTCAGGGACCATACAGAAGAAGAAAACGGACCCAAAATGCCACTGAATCAATGCAATCCATTTTTGATACTACATAAAAATGCAATTAAAAAACAAAACCTCATAGTTTGCTCAAATGAGCATGAGCAAATATTTTTTGTTCACTGTAGCAAACAAATGGAATGATACTTCACAAAATCAGCTGCTGAAACACATCTGTTGCTTTGATTCTGCCCAAGACTGCTTGGACAGCTCTCTGTAAAGACCTGAATGTTGCAGAATATGGCATTTCCATAGGTTTATGGAGAGATACCATGGAGATAAAAAGGAAATCCTCTAGTAAGAAACCTTGGAGGACAAGGTTGCTGTGCTCCTTTAGTATCAGTCTGTTTGAAAAAGAGCTTAAGGAGCTGAATGATGCATTAGGCACCAGAGAGCCAGGCTGTGGATGGACATTGCTTTTTCCTAGACCTGTTCTGTGCAGCAGTAGTGTACCAAGTGGTAAATCAGGGTCCTGCCTACGTTACATCCATGACATCATCACTGCTTCTGAATCTGCTCCTCTGACAGATTTTTTTTTCCAGAAATTCCAGGAAAGAAGCAGCTTCAAGACACTAAAGTCCATCAGTGTGCAAGGGAGAAATCATTGCATATGAGGACATTTTGCTGTGAATCATGCTCTTTGTGTGGGAGAGATAAGTAAAGATTAAAGAAAGGTTTGAGGCATTTTTCTCCACAGTATTGCACCTGGCAAATTTCCAGAGAGAAATAAACCATGAGATCTAGGAGACAGACTGAAAGCTTCTCAAAGACAAAAATCAAAAGTTACATTCTGCTCCATTATAAAAAATGACACCATATCTGAAGAAAGGCAGAATATATATCTAGTCAGAATGACGTTAGGGCCTGACTAAAGGATAAATTTCTCTTGCAGATTTTGTGGCTTTGTACTGCTATCACCACATTTCATCTTCAGTATAAACACAGTAAATACAACCTTTGATGCCAGACCTAAAAAAGATTCAAGGTTTTTGAGCAATTCTTTTCCAGTAATCTCTACTACAGTATCTCAAACACTGTCCATTAGACATACAGTTCCAAAAAATGTTCTTTTTTTCAGACAGATTAATACTTTAGCTGCCTCACAAAATCTTCTCTTTTAGGATTTCTAGTGGAAAGATTTCCTTTTTTATCACAATGATGTCACAGATTAGCGAGGGTGGCTACTTCCTCCCACCCCCATTATCCAAGATTTTGTTGTATGTATTTAGTTTCGTTTTTCATCCTCTGCTTTCAAAATTAACTCAGCTGTGGATGAAGACATATCCTATTAGCTCTATCCCTTTGGGGAATGCCTACAACAGCTGCAGCTGCCATTTCATTTCTCCTTAATACCCTTGTGTCCTAGAATACAAATAAAACAAATGTTGGTGTCCTGTCCCCTGCACACCCCACATCATATTTTTTTAAACATACTGTACAGCTACACAAAATGTCCCTGATAAGACATTGTTAGTCACTTGCAATGAAGCTGTTAGAATAAGAGTTTGTGCCTCCATAATTCATCCTGGGATAATGCAATTCCACACTGAATACTGATAAGTGATCCAAGATCTCATAAGCCTACTTAACTCTGAACAGTGAAATAAGAAAATACTGCAGAAACCATGGCAGCTGACAGGTAAAGTCATTAGAAAAGTGTATGCAAATCCATCAGCAAATGACACTGCATAAAGTAAAGGAGTTTATAGCTAATGACTTGTACTGATGCACAGTCCCATATTCTGAAAAGAAAATGTCTAACGTTAACATTGATGACAAGTAAAACACTAATATATTTAGATCTGGATATCTTTTGTCCTGCACTGAACTCAAATTTGGGAGATAGACTTAAAAACCTAATAACAGCAGTCTCAGATCTTGCTTATACTCACATTTTGACATGCCAGTTTGTGTATTTAAAATTCAGCTAAGGATAAGAATATAGCATGCCACCAGCACTGAACTTCCATCTGCAAGATACCTTTACTGACTAAAACAAGGGTGGGTCTTGTTCCTGTGAAGTGAAGTGAAGTAGCAACATTAAATTTGGAGTCTTTGGCTGATATTGTCTCAGATTTCCTACTTCTCTTTCCTCCCTAGCAGTGGTACACTATACCAGAAAAGGAGGTGATGGTAACCAGTAAATTACCAGAGAATGTAAGAGCACACTCAGTGAAGGAGTTTAGACACTTGCCTGCAAGAACTGTGTTCAGTGAGCTACATTTCCTCTGCTGCAAATAGAGATACAGACTGGGAGTGAAGACAGGGCTCACAACCAAGCACTCCTGAAGGGAAAGGATAATGAGGAAAAACAGCCAAGTCCAGCTGAGAGGACAGATCTCGAACCATGTCCTGCCTAAGAGTGCACAAAACCCATCATGTGCAGTACCAAACACCATCCATCCCTTAGCATGGCTGTGGCAAGGGTTGCACTTCTACAGCACCTTCAGCCCAAGTGCAATGAATTGAGGAATTTATTTTTGTAATACTGAAATAAAGGAAAGCTATCATTCTCAAACTGCAGCTGAGGACATCCTGACAAGGAAAAGTGCTGTTCTAAAATGTGTCCTAAAGTGAACATACTTAGCCTCTGGCAAAACCAGGAGTGGGGGCAATTCTGAAGTTTCCGCAAATACATAGTTCCTACTGCAAAGCATGGAACAGTGACTTAAAAAGGAGAGAAGCAGAGGTCTATCAATTATCTTTCTACTAAAAGTGAGTTGTATTTGTATTATATGGAACTTCCAGATTGAAAATCTAGCATCTTTCAAGTGCTTTGAAACTATGGTGTTAATTATAATACTCTCTCCAATTGCATCTGTATTTTACTTGAACCTTTTGATTTTAAGTGTGTACAAGACAGCTTTAGTAGAAAACTACTATAAATCAACATTATTATTAAGCCCATTCAAAACTGCAAAGTAAGATTTCATTAACATTTCTTTCATTCAAGTAACTTGTACCTTGCAAACTGGTACAATTGGCACCATCAGCAGCAATCTCAGGCAGAGGCACCTGACCAAATCTGCACAGATTACCTAAGAAGGACAGCTCCTATTTTCAGCCATTCCCTAGGCTGCCTCTACATGCCCAGGGAACCTGCTAGTTTTGGCCAGATTTCTATGGCTACATCCACAGCACAGCTGGGAGGGTGATGCCTGTGATGATACAAGACCTTCTAGCCATGGAGCAAGACTGTAAGAATCATATTCTGCCTTCAAGAAAGCACCTCAAATCCCAGATTCAGGAACTGGGTAATTATTTACACAAAGTGAACCAGGTCAGTCAGAGGCTTACCTGAACAGAGAGGAGGAAAACCAGAAAACACAGGTTTGATCCTGCTGAAAAGGGTAGAACTGAATCTGAGTTTCCAGTATCCTGGCAGAAAATATTCCCCACACAGTTACTGGTTTAAACTCTTCTGTCTCCCAGATTGCAATGGTATTTCATCACCTTTTTCAGTCAAGCATATCCAGAAAGTGTATTTTATTGAAGATGTTCAGTGGAACACCTCATGCAGAAATCCAACTGTGATTACAATGTGAAGCAATTCCATTTCAAAATGTCATAGTCCTATTTGTTTGGTCCATTTTTATGGATTTATTTGGTGATTGAGAAGTAAATAATTACTTGGTCATTCATAATGTAATAAACCTTCAAATGAACTGCAAAGCTTTCTTAAAGAGGAATTTTGGAAGAATATATAGGCAGATAAAAAGCAGCAACTACTATGAAGGATATTCTTTCTAATCTGCTAACAAAGGAATTGTATTTTTCCTTGGGCTTGCAGAATTCTTCTGGGTATCATAATAACAGATCAGTCTCAGAAACATAACCTTCAATTTTACATTAAATGAGGATATGGCATCATTTCCACTCTTGGTTAAGCTGATAGCATCCATCCATAATCAGCAAAGTGATTCCCAAAGAGAACGGAAGGCAGAAAGCTTGCAATGAGAAACATGCAGAAAACACAGATAAAAACAAGAAATGGATGGGCAATGTGTGTGGTGAAATATGCTTGGGTCTAAGCAATGATGTATCATGTACTTGAGAAATGACATATGGCACTTGCCTACAACCCTGGCTGGCTAAACACTCACTGCAATGTGGATTATACATAATTGATTCACACCACTGAAAAGCCCCTTCTGCACATTATAAACATATTCATAGTAACTTCTTACTAATGAGACAGGAGACAGTGATGAGAAAAAATAATTTCAGAGAGGAGCACCATGGGTCGCAGTGCAACTGGTGCAACATTTTATGCAATATATTAAATTGCCTGTCTACATAGCATATGTAGAGAGATGTGTCCAAATAACAGTTTCTAGTTTCATGCTCTCCATATAAATAGGTATTATCAAACAAACAAAAATCCCTTCTGTACATTGTGCAGGAGCAAGTGATTGTTAAAATATTTCTAACTGGATACAAGACCCCATAGAACCTGCACAGAACAGCTTTCCTCAAATTTTCCTTATCGTGAAAAGAAGAAAACAGCCCAGTATACCTACCTTATCAATTTAAACCAGAGCTGCAGTAGAAAAAAAAAAAAAAGAAAAACCCTGTCTCTCCCTACTTCTTACTGATTTTTATTTCATTTTCCAAAGTAATCTATTCAGAGCTACTTACTCTGCAGAGGGCTGCAGCCATCTGCCAGCCTTGAGCTCCAGTCAGAGGACTCCTGTCCACATCTAAGCTAATTATGGGCCAGTCACACTTGAACTCCATTTTATGTTACATGCTTTTGCCCAGGAAATGCTCATCGTGTGTTAAGTTTGGAAGATTTCCTTTAATGGCTTTGGGGGACATTGTGGAGCTCCATCAGGAGCAGGATGCAAGCTCTCAGCTCTGCTTGTTTACTGAAAAACACTTCCATCATCTCCCCCCGACACCACCACTTCCTTACCTATAATTATGCTATTCAGTTCTTACTATAAAGTGCTAGAATTATAGAAACAGCTCATTTGAAATGTGCAGACTGTTTGCTTGTAAAACATTTGGCTCTGCCCTTGCAGGAATAAAGCTGTTTTATGCTCTAAATAAGGAGTAGGTTGCAATGCCACATGGCTGCTCATTATCACTACATGAAACTAGCTGTAATAAAATGCACATGCCCCATGACTTAACTTCTAAATAGATTGGGCTGAAATTTCCTGACACTTCCATTTCTACAGCTCAACATGTGTTTGTGAGACATGCAGCAAGGTGGCAGGAGGCATAGGACAGATGTCTGCCACTTGTCAAAAGGAACAATGGCAGGAAGGTCACTGCATTTTCATCCAAATATCTTCAATTGCTTTCATGAACTGTATCCTCTGACTTTCATTATATATTTAATTGCAGCCTTTTCTGCTTGTCTGCTGTTCCTGGTATGCATCTGGGTGTTGTCAGGGTCCATAAATCTGTCTGAGTACTGCCAACTGTTACCCATATGAATTCCAAAAACCAACATCACTAGATGTAGATGCATCAGAAAAATAATCTGATCATATTTCCAGAAAAGTCTACCTAATTTCTGTAATGGATATCAAGGGGAAGAAATCCCCTGGAGAAGCCAATAATAGTTTTTTAAATACGCATTCATTTGAAGCCACTTTTTTTATAAGGTGAAGCCTCAGCTCCTTACTGCCATCTTATTGTGGCTTTAAAAAAACCCAAAGAGATGGTTAGAAATTTTTTTACATCTTTGACATACAGGGTAGCTATGATTGAATTCTCACTGCTTAATAAGAAAGCCATTAATTTCTTTAATTCCATTCTGCAGACAAAGAAAAAAGTGCAAATCTGGCCAACTTTATCATGTGTTTTTAACTTTTAAAATTCCTCAAGATTCGCTCATTACACTCTTAAGACTTTAGTCCTTTGTTAAATTTTACATTAGTTTTTCTTTCAACATCTTCAGAAATATTTTGAAGTTTTTAAATTAGTTCTTGCACAGAAATAATCTCACAAATGCACCAGTGCATCTGCATCTGATTAATCCATTTCCCAAAAGTTCATGAGCAGCAGGCACTGAACAAGAGATGATAAATAACTTTCCATTAATGGACCAAATTTAGTTGATTAAAATACTTTACAAATATGGACAAGTGAAATCTTCCTCTTTTTAGAGATGGAGAAACTAAGGCACAAAGAGATTAAAAAAAATCAGACAAACAAACAGCAAAATGTGGATGAAAGCCCAGACTCCTGATTTTCATCCCATTAGTCATTCAATGCATTAAGTCAGAACAGCCAGACAGAATTCTGATCTGGCTCTTAAAAGTTAATACATATGCAGAAGCATTTGAAATTTTCAGGCCTTTTTAATAAATTTGAATAAAAATGTAGTATAAGAAATCTACCTTTTATAGTGACACACCTAATACTGCTGTCTGCTACAGATCACACTTGAATTTCTATCAGTATTATGCCAAATGAAAAAACAGTGTACACCACACTGTGAGGCTTTTAAACCATGATTTACCTCTTTATTCTTCATGGTCCCAAATTAATAATCCCAGTAGTGAGAAATGTTGGTGAATGCTTAATCAGCTGCATGTATAACACTGCAGATGCAATGTGCACAGGTGTGCATACACAGACACAAAGCTGACACCTATGCCAGTTTCCAGATGAAGAATTATCACTTTGACAAACTCACACCCATACAGAAGCTGCACGTGCTCTGGATGTTTCAGCTATCTGAGATCAATAAATACATTAACCAGGTCTTTACAATGGTTCTGTGAAACTCTGCCGTTTTGAGAAACAGAACATAATAGGCAAGACAACACTGAGAGTTTTTAATCATGGACACTGCAAATGTCCAGCTTTCAAGAGGATTAATGATAATCACAAAGCCCACTTTGTGTATCTTGCACATAGGCACTGCATATTCTAAAAATCTTGGCTAAAGGATAATAAATATAGGAAATCTAAGAAGCCTTTTTTCATGCTTGCCTGTTGTTGCAAGTGCATATAAAATTTTATTTCTTTATGGCAAATTAATATGCAAGCAGCAGCTGAATGTGAGTCCTATTTATCCTTTCTAATGCTACATTAGGTTTTATAGCTGTATGAAAAGCAGTTAGTTGCTGTATTTTTTAAATTCTGTTAACCTACCACAACTCTGGTACATTGAGAAAAATTCTAGGAAATAGCTAGGTCTCAATTACTGATAAAATGGGATAAAATGTCACCAAAAAAGTTGTAAAAAAGACCAAGACAATCAGTAACTCCAGCTGTTCCCTCACTGTCAGCAGGAGCCTGACATTTCTCAGTCTGAATCTAGGTTGACCAGAGCTCCATCCAACCCCTTCCTGCACCAGCAAATATCAGGCAGTTCAAGTTCAAATTTAAAAAAAAAATTGTCATTTGGTAACAACAAAAGCAACTGAGTTGGGATCTCAACAAGGCCATTGAAATAACTAAAATAAGGTTGGGGTGGATACTAGAGAGGCAGTTATTACACAATGTCTATCACATACATTGGTGCCTTCCTCACAGCAAGGAGATTTCCACCTCACCATTACCCTTGTCCAAGGCCAGGACAGCTAATGGATAGTTTCAAATTCTTTAACTTTAAAATTTAATGAATCACCTACTCTTTCACACCAGTAATTTTTTCCCACATAGTGCTTATTCATAAACTATGTATCTAATCCTGACTCTTCACTTCCTGTATACTCCAGTGAACAGATCCTCTGTTCTGCACAGGCAGTCCTGTCACCATGCTTTAAGTCTGGCCACATGTTCAAAAACCTTTGTACAATAATTATGTAAAGTTAGTGGGGTAGAAGGAAATGTTATCAATATCTTTTGCTCCAGAGGATGTGAGGAGAATATAAATAAATCCAGACACTGCAAAAGCTTTGCTTCAAGCCAGGCAATTAAAGTACTTCAGATTCTCACAAGTCTATTTAAAGCAACTTAAATCTTTTTGATGGCCAGTAGTTCACTCCAGCCTAGCTGCTTGCACTGGCTAAGCTTCCTTAACACAATCACAAAGTGCACCAGGAAACAGCTCCAGCTCCTGATGCACATCAATACAGATGAGACACTGGGTTATGGATACGTCTTCAGAAAATGTTGTATTGGCCAGAAAATGTGCAGGCTCTTTGGGAGGTTATACAGTGCTTTCACTGAGTGCCTGAAGCTGCTCACAGCCACTGAGAAGCTCAGCTGACACTGCCAAGGAAGAAGCCTAGTGCTAGTAAGGAAGGGAATAATGGATGGAAGTGAAAAATATTGTTTGTTGCATCAGTTTAGATATATCTAAAAAAAAAAAAAAAACAAACAGTAGAGAAAATACTACTATCTTGCACTTTACAGCACATTTCTCCCATCACTCCATCCCACCAGGATACAATACAGATTATAATCAGCCTCAAGAAAAATGAAAAATAGGAGAATCGTTCATCTTCTGGGGCAAACCTAAGGAAAAAAATATTATCTTATATTCAAAAACACAGACAAATTGCCTCAAGAAGTCTGGTCAGTAATTTGTTTGAAGTTCTCCTGAATGCAGTTTTAGCAGAGGCTGGAGAAGTAGGAGAATTCAGGAGAAGGAACAACAACAGTGTTAGAAACTGCAGAGGTACAAACTGATAACACCCTAGGAAAAGCCTAGAAATTCTAGAAATAAAATTTTGTTTCAAGTTACTATTATAATAAGCTCAAACTAAGAGCAAAGACTAATTCAGAGAAATACTATTTTGTAGATTTTTTTTAATAAATAATCATAACTGCTTCAGAGATGTCAGGTTCCAGTAAGTTACAAAAATTTTTGTAATGCTTGAGAGCTTTACACTCCCAAAGGATTCCAGTGCACTCCATAAATTCACAAGTAACTGCATCTAACTAGTATGATGCTCCCACAGAGATGAAAAGCAACAGCCCATTTAAGAGCTTACACTGCCACTCCACGAGGTAGGGAAAAGAACACTGTGATCCACTGCAAGTGGGAAGTGCAGACCAGCAGGACAGAATTCCAGGAATTAGAAAAGGGCCCATGCATCAAAGTAATGCTCTGCTCTTAGGGAAGGAGAGGCAGTGTTCATCTAGAGCCTGCCATTACTGACCTCAGTATTCTGGTGTCTCAATACTCTGGTGGAGTATATTTCACAGTATTCTGAAGAATTGGTGCTACACTGATAAGAGAAGAAAGCTGCAGCATTAGTAAAGTTCCAGCAGTATCCTACATTTTCTTTAACTGCATCTTAATCAAAAGCTAATCATAATTGACCTTGTTTGTCTAGTGATATCTAACAAGAATCCAGACCCAGCAAGCATGTTTCACCCAATTCATGCTGAAGAGGGTAGGAAAAGCCAAGTAAACAGTTGTAACTTCAGTGTGAATAGTGTAGGCTTTTTATACTGATTTGCAAAAGAGAAAAAAATATTTAATTCCATTTTCAAATATTGAAGTGTGGAAGATAAAATATTGGGGAGTAACATGTTCCCACAACAAATAAAACAAAGGTATTCGATATTATTACTACCTTGAGCACATCAAGATGTCAGGTACTAACTGTCCCCACTGGTGGAGATTTTGTAGCATTTCCCTTATGGTATGGAGTGTTGGGCCTTTAACAGGGAGAATAATTATCAGACCTTTTCCCCCAACTTTATGTTTTTCTTTAAGAAGAGTCAAGCTCTTTGTATGGTGCCAAGTAATAGGACAAAAGGCAGCAGCAGAAAGTGATGCACAAGATGTTCCACCTGAACCTGAGGAAGAACTTTGCTGTGCAGGTGACTGAGCACTGGAACAGGAGACACTCCTGAACAGTCTGGATGCAATCCTGTGCCATGTACTCTGGGATAAGCCTGCTTGAGCAGGGAGCTTGGACCAGACCTTTCAACCCCACCCATTCTGGGATATGTTGAAAACAGGAAACAAAAACCAGGACATACATAGTGGAGTAAAAAATTAATTTCTAACCTATAAACAAGATTTCTTCCTTGTTTATGTATTTGTGTCAAAAATAACTTGAGGACAAAATATTTTCAATATTTTCTACTTTCGTATTTCCTATATCTTTAAATGCTATGTCAAAATTGTTTCAAACTTGTGTTGCAAAGAAAATCTGAAGAATTTTTTTTATTTTATTTATACTCTTGTAATTTTTCTTCCTTCCTTTCAACTGCAGTTCTTACCAGCTTTTATTATAAATAAAAAAGAACTAAAAACTTGGA
The DNA here is from genome assembly GCF_029582105.1 of Oenanthe melanoleuca. NCBI lineage: Eukaryota > Metazoa > Chordata > Aves > Passeriformes > Muscicapidae > Oenanthe > Oenanthe melanoleuca. Next base: position 44,017,091 of record NC_079339.1, read on the forward strand.
GACAGGCTTTGTGGTGAAAAGTCTGACACTGCTTTCTGAAGTGATCAAGGCTAATCATCTAACAGCTACAAACTGAAAAAAGAAAAAATCAGCTCTAGAGATTCTAAAGCAAGGGAAAACCAACCAAGCAAGATAATCCTAAAAGGTTTGGTTCTTTCAAGTAAAAAATCCATTTGAGGTTCTTATTTCTTTCCCTGTGAAACTTAGTGATATCTAAGGAGGTACAGGCTTTATATACAAATCATGAAGGATATTTTTGAGGTCATTCACTATTTCTTCTTCCTTTCCCCTTGCACATGACAGCAATGAATCAAGCTGAGTAGCAGCAATGGGCATCAGAGTTAAAACTCATTATATGGACCTTTCAAAGTAAAAGTAGACTTTGAAATTTGTGAACAAGGAAGTAATACCTACAATACTGCTCACATCTCAGTCATACAAGTATTTTCAGTTGTTAAGTTAGGTTCATTTTAGCTAATACTAGACACATAATATATTCCCTGGGGAGAGTATTGTGTGTTTTGGAAGTATCTTTTTTATCAAACTACTGATTCTCTGTGAAAAAAATATAATTTGCTTTCTGTCAGTCATACACTGTTCTCCTGACAGTCTGAGCTATCCGTATAAACCAACATACTTGGTCTGACTTTATCAACTCTCCATATGGCTATAAGCTTACTTAGGTTTGTTACTCTATACTTCTGATTACATCAGAAGAGCTCAGCATTTGGCTCACATACTGTGTACAGCCTGAAAGGAGAATTAAGCCATTGGAGCCTGCTCAGAGTGCACTGGTCTCCACTGCCAGAACTTTCCAGAGTGCACTGTCCTGGGCCCTTAACACTGTTCTGCCCTGCCAAGCTGCACGGCAGAAGTGCCCACATGTATTTCATTTTCTTCTCTCACTGCCAGGACTGGGGCAGTGTCAGCAGAGTTGGTGGCGGTCACCTCCCCCCAGCCACCAAAATGAGCCATAGGATCTGCTCCTCCAAGAAGACTGGATCCGGCTGGATCACATAATTCATTTAGAAGAGATGAGAGCTGTGCCTCAGTGTCTGCTGTGAAATCTGAGAAAACTGATGGACTATTGGTGACAGCATAATGCTGCCCTAGCAGGAAAATGAAGACAGCCTGCCAAACTCCACTGATTTGCTAATGGTGCTTATCTGCTGTAAGCATCCGGAGAATTGGAAGTGGCAGAGTGGAGAGAAGAAAATCCTCAGGGACATCAGTCTTAGACAAACTTCTGGAATTAGCCAGAGGAGAGGAAGGGCTCTAATTTGTTGTAGACTATAATTAGAGTTAAAAAGTTCTCTTAAATGAGACAGCAAAACTTAGAGGTGATTTTGCAGGTTTTGGCCATGGGATGTCTTTAGAGCTGTCCATCTCATGCACTATCTCTACTGGCAAAATGGTTTGAATTTAGAAGAGCTTTTATAAAGATGTGTAAAACCTAATGAAACTTCCAATCTTTGAAAGATACAATTATTAATCAGAGTATCTATGCAGGTGAGGGTAGAGATGCTCTGTGGGAGGATGACCTTAACCTGGCTGGGGAGTCAGCACAGCTCTCAGGGCTGAGGACAGCTCCATACATACCCAAGGGAAAGCAAAGGAGCAAACACTCTGCCATGCCAAGTTAAGACACTGGGTCCATTGTGGGTCAGAACCTGGGACTGCTTCATCACTGCAGTTAAATTCAGAAGTAGAGTGAACCTCCAGAATGGCAATCTGACACAGATTATAGCATGTTAGAGTTACAGTCTATCCAAAGTAAGAAATAAAGAATATCAGGAAAGAACTCCACAGATAATTAATATGTAAAAAACATGTATATATCTACTGGGCCTAAGCTCTACTCTTTCCAAAAAAAAGCATCTTCCACTATTTTGACAGTTCTCATTGTCTGATTTGTTCTCAGTTGGGCTTTCTCACAAATGAAAATTCACCACCTTAGCTAGAAATAAAATATCCAAGTTGTCCAGAAAAATGGTACACAGTTCATGTATAAACCTGGCCTGGAAGATTATCAGAGATAACTAGGGCATACAGAAGAGGTCTTACAGCTATGCCATCTGGTACCACAGTCCCAATGATCTGCATTCCCCATGGAAATGCCTTAGGGCAGAATGATTGTTCCTTGATATGGATCTCCCACATGCAATTTTATCCTGCAGAAGGCAAGAAGGGCTTTCTCTGCCAGATATCTACTGTCAGTAAGTCTTCAATAGCATTGTTGTAATGGAGCATTATCTGATGTTCTGGTCATGTTAGATATATTCAGGCTGTTTTTATTTCCTCTTTCCCCTGTTCCTGTGGATGTTGTACATTTTTGAAGCACTGATATTAAAGTAGCAGTTGGCTGCAAAAAGTTTGATGAAATCTTGTTTTAGTCTTGTATGCAGTCTGTCAAAATCCACATTCTTCTGAAACTGGATAGATTTGCTACAATTTCTGCTTTATAAAATAAAATTGGAAAAAAAGGTTCAGGCAACGTGGAAGTTCTCTTTTGCCCTTTTTGGAATAGAATACAGCCGTGTTTATTGAAAGACTCACAGGTTATTCCTCTGCAGAGGGGACATAACATATATTGTAAATGCTCTATATCAAGACAACCAATAGCTTACTAATGACCTGAAAATCAAAAATTAACTGTTTAAAAATGGAAACACAAATGCTCACTGAATATAATGTGATTTGCAGATAACATCAGAAAATCTGAGGCATAAAATGAGATGTAACCAGCAAAGGACATAAAAGAAAGTAAGATAAGCTTTCATAAATACTGTCAGGATAAAAGACCGAGAACATTTCACTGGTCTTAAGCAGGAATAGTGAAAAATTTATGAAGGAATGTAAAAGGACAAAGTGTTCAGTGCCTGAGCCTTCATAAAAAGAGTATCTGTGATCAGATTCTTAACACATTTCAGTGGTGTGGAACACCAGCTAGAATTAGGAAAGAACAGACAGCAGATATTTAGTTGCGACATGTGTGCGTGATAATGGAGCCTGCTGAAATCCACCTTGGAAGATTAAGAAATAATGTAAACAATCTGAACTACTCTGAGGACACACAGAGGGCTGATCAAAATGACTATAGTGCTCTCCCACAGAAAAGGAAAAAGAAGAGATGGAAAACTGTAGGCTAGTCAGTCCAAGTTTAATACCTGGAATGATATCACAAGAAAATGTGAAACAATCTGTGTATAAGCATCTAGAGAAATAAGCATAGTAAGAAACAGCCAGCTTGTATTTATCAAAATGAAGTGTATTAAACCAAGCTGAGTTCTTTCCAAGTGAATAACTTGGCTTTTCAGAATAATTTGCCTTTTTGGGTAGAAGAAGGTAAGTAGAGAAAATGGATGTTCAGTTTATTGAAGTTGTGGCAGTCTCAGACAATCTCCTCCACAAACAAACTCAGGGAATGTGGTTTTTATTACATCACCATAAAATAAGCCTGCCAGCTGTGGAAAATACCTGCTTCAAGAATAGTCAATATTATCCTCCATCCCAGTTTGAAATGCTGAAATCTTTCTTGTTCTCAGCACAAGGAAAGGGGTGATTTCCAGTGTGCCATGGTGCTTATCACTGCACAAACCGGCGCAGCCCGAGGCAGAGGGATCATCTGGAAGCAATCAGACATCTCTGCAGGGAGCAGCCACTAAGCCAGGGCTCTGCCTGTGCAGGTGACTGCTGCTGTCAGGCAGAGAGAAGTAGCCACGGCTGTCTCCCAGTCACCCTGATTGTCAATGCAATTAGCAATTTTATCCCATCCAACCAAACTATTCCTAGGAAACAGTGACTGGTATTGTGCTACATCACTGTGGCATCTGGCCATGCCTGAGTTTCTCTTCCCTGGTACCCTTTGGCCTGAAGACCCTATAACTCTGGCAGGTGGAAAAAAAGTGCTTCTTTCAGAGGGTACCTCAAAAAGGCATCTTCTGCAACACATCAGTAGAAAGGAAGGACACAAATACCTGTCTCCTACCCCTGAGGAACAGCAAACAAATTCAGTCTGGTTGTACCAGCCCTGTGAGGAATGTCTGGTAACACTTAATCCCAGATGGCAGAGGCACATGGGTAAGTTCATCCAGCTGGTCTTTACAGTTTAGAATTTTAAGTAGCTGCGATTTTATCAAAATATTCACCAGTTCACAGATTGTAACAATAATACATTTATACAAATCCACAGTGACTGAATTGATAATTTCAGGTCATTAAATACGAGTCCAAAATTTTGATATCTATGAAATTACCATAAAATAGATAACTTGGGAAGAATGAATTTTTTGAATACACAACATACGTAATTTTGCACATGTATATTTGTTTAAAAAGAGATGTACTTTTTTTTACACAGGATATCAGTAAGTTACTTATTATATTCCTAGGTTAGTGATCTTTATCAACTGACATACATGAACTGAGCAATTATCTGAGCAATTGAGGCATACATGCAGTCCCCTATAGTAACTTCAGCTGACAGGCTGCCATAGTTAATTGGATCACATTGGATTGGCTCACATGTGCCTAAGCCCTGTATTATACCTGGATATAGTTTGCTATATTTTTATGTATTTTCGTAGAATTTTTGAAGTTTTTTATTATTATACAATAATAGTCTTTTAATAATAAATGCAGTAAAGACTGTTTCTTTTCTCCTCTTCAAAAACAAGAGATCAAATTGTAGGTTCTATTCTCACCATGAAGTAAAACTACATCTTTAATAATAAATATTCTGTGATTAAAATGCTTCCTTTTTTATTAGCTTTCTTATGGGTCATTTTGTTTCAATAAGCAAGGTCAGGGACAGCTACTAGACTATGCAAGAGTCATCTCTCCCTCAGGAGGGTTTTAAATTATAACTTACCTTATCAGTTCTAACTCCAAGTAGAAACTGATCTACAGGTTCTGCCTGGGGCCTTTGTGGAGTCACAGAAATTAGCTTATTAGCAAGAGTCACCTAAGGGCTTGTCTACAGGGGACCCTCCTAAAAAGGGGCAAGATTTCATCCAAAAGCAAAAAACACAATGGAAGTATGCCTGTAATTAACAATTAGTTAAGACAAAAGTGTCATGGCAGATATTTTTCTCAAGTCCTGTGTGCAGTTTTGGACACCACAATGTAAGAAGAACATGAAAGTACAGGAAGGCATCCAAAGGGGGCCAATGAACATGGTGAATGACCTTGAGGAGAAGCCATGTGAGGAGTGGCTGAGCTCACTTGGTCTGTTCAGCCTGGAGAAGAGGGGATACCCCACTGCAGTCTAGAAGCTCCTCCTGAGGGGAAAATGAGGGGCAGACACTGATCTGTGGTGGTGACCAGTGAAAGACTCAAGGAAACAGCAGAGAACTGAGCTGGGGGAAGTTTATGTTGGATATCAGGAAAAAGCATTTTACCCAGAGCATGGTTGGGCACTGGAACAGGATCCCCAGAGAAGTGGGAATCAGCCCCATGCCTGACAGAGTTCAAGAAGAATTTGGACAATGCTCTCAGGCACATGGTGTGACTCCTGGGGTGTTCTGTGCAGGGCCAAGAGATAGATTTGATGCCCTAATGGGTCTCTTCCAACTCAGCACATTCTATGATTCTAAGATTCCAAGTTGCCATGTTAAAGAGTAAGTATTTTGACATCTTTGGCTTCTTAGACTCCTGCCCTCAGCTTGATGAGAGAGAAAAGTAGGGAAAGGAGGAATCTTCATCATGGCTCCAAACTACAGCCAATATTCACTACATTTGAGTTAACAACAAGATGTTGTACCAAACTTGCTTCTGCATCCCTCATCAAAGCAGTACCACCTACATTACCAAAATAACTTTACATAAAATATAATTGGTTCTGTGGGGCTCAGAGGGAAAGAATAATAGTGACAGGAGTCTAAAATTTCTATGCCAGGTTATTGTCCAGCCAGTGGTTCCTAGATAGAAAGGAACTGCATCAGAAAAGGCAGTAGCTCAGCAAAAGATATTAGAAAACAGTCAAGAGGTCAGGGGAAAGGGAAAAATAAGCCTCTGCTTTTGCCCACTTCCAGAATTTTAAAGAAAAATTCTCCCTCATTTGTTGATAGTAATGGCAGAAGTGCTAATGTAAAAACAGCTTGTGAGTGCTTGTACCACAGGCTAAGCTGATAAAAGTGACAGGTAGCTTTTTTCCACTGTGCTATGTACTGACTGAATGTCAAGGCAATAGAGAGATGCAGCCCTTGAGGCACTACACAGCTCACTATTGATGACACCCCTGCTGAGACCTCATTAGGGAAGACATGCAGCTCAGAAATGTATTAGTGAGAATGTGTGTCTGATGTCTGGATGTAATAGATTCAGTCATTCTTCTCTAGCACTTTCTCTTTGTCCACCCAACCACAGTTGCCTCCTGTGACTGGCTAAAATTACAATGAACACTTACATCAACTTTAAGGCAAGAGGGCTCTGGTCTACTCTTTACAAAACAGCAAGGTCCTGGCATTTGTCAATTTGTGTAGAGTAAGCCACTCCAAAATTTAAGATTGAAATACAGGCTAAGTATGTTAGGAATTTCATTCTAATAACCTCAAGGACAGTGTTTTGAATAGTCCTCCCAAACTAATTAATCGACTGACTTTTTAAAGCTTAACTGATTTTATGGTCACAGATAATAATCTGAAATGCAGCTAATAGTCACTGTAATTAGATCCTTCAGTAATTTTTCAATAGGTAAGCCCTATCAGGATAATAGGTCTGATCTTTGCATTAAGAGGCACCTTGCATTGTTATTGGAAGCCTCAGGGGAAAAAAAGAAAACTGGTTTGGGCAAACACACTGCAAGGTTTTGTTTTCCCTCTTTTCTTACAATCACTCTTTCCTATCACAAAATTCTTTGGTGCTAACTCTGATATATCAGAAACTGCATGCTTCTTTCAGGACAAAATCTATTGGCTCGCATTAGAAAACATGATTTCACATTGTAGGATCAGAAAAGAGAGGCAAAAAATGTTCTAAGGGATATTGGAGTGGGTTCTTTTGGGCACACCTGAACACTAGAGGAAGTTAAGATGCAATATTAAGTGAAGCAGGAATGGTTGTGCATGAAAAGGTAATGAATTAATTAAGAAACATAAAATAACATTGCTTTAAAAAAAAACCCAACCAACAGTTTCACTAATTAAATTATTTTTATTTGAGGTCTTTAGGAATCCAAACAATTTTAGAAATCATCTGCAGCTTTCACAAAACCACATCTCAGAAATTCAGGGCATGTGATAACCAAAGATGAGCACCCTGTGCAGAACAGAAATTTGTCACTTTCCACTCTAATGTCACAATCTGAAAAGCAGTAACTTTTAACGTGCCCTTAAATACCAAGCTTGTGTAGAACTCCAGTAGAATTAGAGAGTAATTCCTGCTCTTAGTCTTGCACATCACTGACATTTGGGGTCAGTGCAGTTCTATCCATACAGTATTTACATATGCACTAAGGGACTTGTCACCACTGAGAGATAAATGCTGAAGTCCTTACTTAGCACCTAGCCAGCCTCTGCTTGGGACAATGTCAGTGAAGTTCTGAGGCATGTATGAGTAAAATGCTGACTGAGCATGCTGCCACAGAGCATGAAGAGTAAGTGAATTGTCATGGCCTTCATTTGAATGAAATTAACCAAGAGGCACGGCCAAACAAAATAGATTTCTAATCCTAGCTACTAAGTTCCACTGGACTTAATTTTACTACATTCTAATTCAACCACCATTACATAACTGATGCTGTCATCATTTTGATTTAAGAAAATATTACATCATTTTTATGATACAAAACAATAGAGACAATAATCTTATTTTATGATTTTATTTCTAATTTAAATTCTGTAGGCCGTGGTGGGCAAATGAAAATTTGGGGATTATGAATAGCAGGAGACTATATCTGGTTTAGGAATGTTTATTAAAACACAGCCTTAGTGAATTGTTCAGCAGAGCACTGAGGATTAAGCACACTACTCAGCCTGAATCCACATCATCTGTAAATCTGATATGTGTAGTGGTCTCTGTACTGCCCAGACCTTTAGCAAACTATTTTTAGGGGCTAATTGTCCAGCTGCATCACAACTTTACCTAGTTTCTTTTTCTTAGCCAAAAGGAAATTGAAACCCTGAAAGCCACAAAAGCCAAGCCGAATATTAAATGGTGTTGGAAACACTGGAATAGAGGAATATAAATGTCTTGAAGAAAAAAGAAAATGGAAAAATCATCACAGGAAAATCTATCTACTTGGAGGGGAGGGAGCATTTAAAAAAAATCCAACTTGTCTGTGAGAGTGTATTGAAAAAGCATATCTAACAGCTTTTGTGGTGGGATAAAGCATCAAAGAGGTATAAATTAAAGACTGGCTTTTAAAAAGCAGATTAGAGCAGTAAGAGATAAATGCAAATGAAGGGTCAAAGCAGCATGAAGCCAAGAGAGCAAGGATGTGTGGAAAGCCCAGGGCAGGATGGAAGAATGGATAAAAGACATGCTGGATCAGAGATTTTCAGCTGTTACAGCAGCAGCACTAAGGGCTGGATGAGATACAGGCTTCTGTCAGTAGTGGTTTAGGAGTATTAGGTTTGCCTGAACCAGTCTGACATTTCCTCAGATGTGTTTATCAACTCTCTCTGAGGGCAGCTGGCCCCTGGCATTTTGCAGCTCTGAGGGGAGGAGCAAGAATTGATTCTTCATGATTGATGCTACTGTGCTTGAATGCAGTTACTAATTCCTCTGCACAGCTGCACAGCAAGCTTCCCCCTTCCCTGAAGCACAGCTGGAACACAGCCTGTTCATGCTCTATGAGGCTCTGTACTGTAACACCCCAGTTTGTGAGGGACACCCACAATGTTCAGCCATTTGCTGCTTCACCAAGTGTCTGGAGGGGAATTGAACTGACAGGTGGTTATGCTGAGCAAGCTAGGCAGAATGGGGCAGAGAGATGAAAATCACATTGAAAAATTGAAAACTAGGGATTAAAATTCCCTGATTCTAATGTCAAGGGTTTATCTCTCCAGTTTCTATCAGGTCCAGACTTGGCCCCATGCAGAAATTTCTTCTCTGCTGCTCAGGACTTGGAATGGCTATTTCTGTTAGCACTGTAAAGATCATAATCTCACAGGCAACATTTTGAAAAGCTTCACAGGCTGAGCGAGTTGGGGTTGTCCAGCCTGCAGAAAGGAATGCTGTGGGGACACCTTATTGAACCTTTCAGTATATAAATGGTCTAACAAGAAGGTTGGAGATGGACTTTATACAGGACAAGGGGTAATGGCTTTAAGCTAAAAGAGGGTTTTGTTTGGATTAAATATTAGGAAGAAATTCTTTCCTGTGAGAATAGCAAGATGCTGACAAATATTGCCCAGAGAAGATGTGGGTGCTCCACACCTGGAAGTGTTCAAGGCGAGGTTTGATGGGGCTGAGAGCAACCTGGTCTAGTGAAAGGTGTCTCTGCCCGTGCAAGGGGGTTGGAATTAGATGATCTTTAAGGGCCCCTCCAACCCCAGTCATTCTATGATTCTATGGTTCACTGAACTAATTAGGTGAGTGACATTTTTAAGCAAGCAAGAGTGGTGTTCCAGCATGTCCCAGCTACCAAACTGCCTCCAGTTACATCTCTGTTGCTGTGATTGCTCAGGACTCAAGCCTTCTATCAAAAATTAACTCCTTTATTATCCACATTTTGGTCCTCATTTTGGGTTTCTCCATGGCTCAAATCTGGAACAGGTAAACCACATCAGCAAGTGGGAAGCACGAGTCTAGAAGAACCAACTTGGGCTCAGAGGCTGCACATTGGATTCAGTGAGCTCAAACTTCCATAAATTACAGTTGGAGCAAAGTTGAGAGGGTCAGATTAGCTGAAAAAAAGCAGTCCATGGTGGTGGACACCGACTCAGATGTCAAGCTCCTGAACTCCAGACTGCTGCATTTCCCAGATATTGGTACCTGATGTGAACAAGTTAAAGCTCACTCAGGTATTTCACCATTTCTGAGAATCATATAGATAGCAACAGAAATGACTCATTTTTTTAAAAAAAAGCAGACACATTTACCCCCTAACTACACAGAGAAGGCAGCAAATACACATTGCTCAGGCCAGCATTCAACAGAAATGTCTTCAAGGGGCAACCAGATGATTTTAGAACAGTCATGACAGCGTTTTCCAGTTCTGTTCCTGCTGTCCTGCTGGTAAGAAGCATGCAGTTATTAAGCAGCAAATTATAACATCTGAAAAGCTTTTTATTTCCTCCAATAAATCCAGACTAGCAGTTAAAAAAAATCTAGTAGACTCAACCCTTTTTTGCAAGGTGAAATGAACAGTCTGCTGGCAGACACACACATCTGAATGCCCTGGCGTTCTGCTGCATGTGCAGTGTGACATTTGTAAAGTTTACAACTGAATAAGGACTATTATTCATTGAAATAAGACCAAAATGCATCAGTATTTCTATCAGCTTCACAGGACAATGGATCTGCAGAGCACAGGAAATGCATTAAATTTAAGGGAAAATAAAAAAATAATAGGAAAACTCCCATATGTTCAAAACATAAAAGAAGCTGGGAAAGCTTTCTCAAATTCTTCTTAGCAGCCTGCTGGTTGAAGGGTTTGTTACTAAAGGTTCTCTGTACCAGAAAGCAAAACTCTTTCCTAACCCATTAAAAACATTTACAGTTTAACTGAGTAATGATCAAAAAGCAGTGAAGAAACTATACTACAAATAATCCCCAGAATGATAGCTGGATGCAAATACTATTGTTTATTTGCAAATCAAATACTTAAAAAAACCCACCCTTAATCTTCTTGCCTTGAGGACTCTTCAGAAGGATGTGGTCATATTTCTAGTCATATAATTGTATAGTTCAACTGTATGAATTTTCAATGATGTGTTTTTTCAATTGAATCAAAAATTATTGTTATATGCAGTGAGAAATAATCATCCTTGTGGTTTTGCTTTGTACTAATTTCTACTAGGAATGGCTTTTGGTATGGATTAAGGTGCTTTCTGGGACAGGAATGAATAGATGTGTTCATAACCTCTTGTCAGGAGGGAAGAAACATACTGTTATTTGTGCCTGTTTACACATGCAGGCACCATGGTCATTAACAAGTCTCACAAACACAGCAGGGGATTGCAAGGAACAGCATTCTTGTCCAAAAATAGTCTGTAACTTGGCGACCAGCAGGAAGAAGTCCTTTGTTTATCTTCAGAAGGAAAAAATATGCTTTACTTACAAGAAGCCTATGTACTGGGTCTGTCTGAGAAGTAATCAGATATATGCAGATTGGCAGTCAGATACATGGAGCATTAGGTAGTGTTCTGACAGCTCTGTTGCCAGCAGAGCAGCCTCTGCTTTGAACAGAAGTTGACACAGTTGATATCAGCCTTATTCTACAGAAAAGGTTCTCCATTTACAATCTCTGAATTAATTTATGTTCATATTAAGGTAAGCTGGAACTGGATACATTTAGATAAACAGTCCAAGAGGAGCAGGCAAGAGAGCTGAATTGCCTGTTCTTTTTTTTTTTTTCTCTTAATACTTTAGAGCTGAAGTTCTAAATTTTAGTTAAACTTCAACTTGTCCCTAAGAATAATTCTACTTGCATGCTAATATTTTTGTCACCTGAAAGCCAGAAATATTGCAATAATCTGAAGAGTCCATTAAGTTTAGTGAGGTCAGGAAGGACTTTTTTTGCCTATACATAACATACATAGATTCTAAATGAACTGTGCTTCATCCTTTATAAACTCAATCTCTCTTGCTCTTTTTTAGACATTCTCAAGTCATAATAAATTAAACACACACACACGATTTTTAAAGGATCACCCCCTCTACTGCTGTATGCATTTCTTTATATTCAAACCTATTGTATCATGCCTACATTCTGTACTGCCAGAACCTGGTGTTTCCATCATTAGATTATAAACTGCATAGAAAAAGGCCATGGTTTATCTTAAGAATAAGAAGTGCACCATCAAAATCAAAAAAAGACAAACTCCAATATTAAAGTATAAGCGAGGTTAGTATCACATATTGTGCAGTTAGTTAAATATCTTGGGGAGTGGCCACAAGACATTTCTATTTGCTTTTCTTCCATGCTTCAAGGGTTAGGAAAGACTTCCTGAAAATACAGAAAACACTATTTTTCTTTAAAACACAGCAGTCACTGCCCTGGCAAAGAGTGAATGGTTTAATTCAACTGCATTTTGCCATTACCAGAGAGGGCCTCATAATTTTTAAGCATTCTTCTTCATGTGCTAACACTGCAGTAAATAATGTCTATGCTAGAAGCCAGGTGGGTTCATTAGTTGTCTCTCCACCCATAGCTAACTGGCTCAGAAATACAGTCTCTTGCCAAGAATACCAGTAAGCACAAATCTATTTAATGCTTCTCCCCTGTGAAGATGGCCTTACATCATCATTCAAAGTCCTATTGCATTTAGCTCCCACTTCATCTGGGATGCATTTGGCCTGAGTCTCATCTTTAACAGAACTATTTTAGTTACTTCCTTTTAAAAGGGAGAAATTCCTTGGCAGACAAGGAGGAAAAGGCTCAAGGAAACAGCTCAGTCTGGAGGTCAGGGTATACCATACTGGATCAATATTGGACTTGGTGATTGTGGTGTGCAGACTTCTTGCTACTAACCTTCAAACAACCCTTGCAAATTTGTTAATGACACCCTATGAAAGGAACTCCACACCAAGTAACAGGGCTATTGCATTTGTAGAGATGGGTGGTCAGGCATCAAAGTGTGGAACATCATGGAAGAGCCTGACCAGGAGCAGGATAGCTTGTGTAGTTTTTGTGTAGTAAAAGAGCAATGTCTAACTAAATATTGCATCTTCAGAAGACCAACACATTTTTTCTTTTGGTGTTACTGTTAACACCTTAGGTTAGTAGAAATAAACATTTTTTACTGTTCACTAAAGACTTTATTCAGGTTGTATTTGCATTAGGTCAGGAAAAAAATCCTGAACTTTCATTTTTGGCTTTACCTCACTGGCACAAATCCAAATTCTGATATCAAACTAAACCACTTGCAGAAAATACAGAAACATCAGTGGAAATTTCTTTAGTTCTTTTCTTGCAAAACAAATAGAAATATTCTTTACTAATCTTAGGTTTAGAAAGTGCTTGAAGTTGGGTATGAGAGAGGTTGTTTGGGGTCTTTAGAAATTCATGGTTTTTGTCAGCATCTGCACAATATTAAAGCATGTGGAATACTGAAAGTGTTTATATTTCATTATATGTCATTTTGACAAAACTGGTTTCTCAGCCATTGGCTTTGATTCCCTGTTCTCATTGTCAAAAATGATATCGCACTGCAGTAAAATATGCTTAGATATATCCATTTTTTATGTATCTGGAAAGAAAAATAGTAGACTCAGGAAGCAAACAGTCTCTTCGTGTCTAAGGCCTCCTGCTGTTGAACTGAGCAGATGGGTATAAATTTCCTGGAAAAAACAAAACAAGGAGAAATATCTGTGCTGAGTTCAGAACGCCTTGCAGTGATGGCAAGGTATCTGTCTTTCCAGACAGCGTGGTAATTCACAGACTCTCAGCTAGCAGTCCAAAAGGGAAACACAATTAGTACTAACCAGGCTTCTCACCACAGCTTGGTGAAACGAACCATACAGACACTTTTAATGACATCACTAATGGCTGCATCACTGGACCTAGTGAAGGTCACCTCAAGGTTTTTGAGCAAAGCTTTGACACATTTCTCACCTTCAGTAGCAACAGCTTCATTTATAGCTAGAAATTAAGTGAAGATGACAACACATGTAGAGGATGAAGGAAGTTTTGGGGTCAATCCTTGGCTGGGATGAGGTAAGAGTATATAGGTGTGCTTTGGAGGATGGAGGAGGCAGGGAAGACCAGCTCGGAGGAAGGCCGGGGTGTATCTCCTCTTTTCCACTCATGCCTGTCGTGGGTGCGCTGGAGCCAGGAGAGGTGGCACCGATGGCTCTTGCCATGGGCAGCACCTCCAGGTCCCAGGGGAAGGAAGGCTGGAGCGGAGCTAAAATAGGAGTTAAAATAGGGCATGTTTACTTGTGAAGAAACACCTTTAGAAATGAAAATTCGATCGCACCCGCAAAAAACTCGGGGTTGACGGCGGCCGCTTCAGGCTGCGCCCGAGCCGCAGGGCTGGTCCAGCGCAGCGGGCCGCGGATAGCGCTCCACCGCAGCCGAGCTCAGACCGCAGCCGTGCCCGGGCCGGGCCGGGCAGAGAGCGCTCCGCCCGCTCGGCGGAGCCGACTGCCCTCCCTTCCTCCCGTTCCTAGGAGCTGGCTCTCCCCCTGCAGGCCTCCGGCCGCAGCGGCCGCGCTCCGCCGCTTATGTAACGCGGGGCCCGGCAGCGCTGACACGGGGCCCGGCCCCGCCTCTCAGCGCACACCGAGCGTTCCGGAAAGCTCCCGTGGCAGCTCCAGCGAACGGGAGTAGCTGAGCCCTGTCCGTGTGGTGCTTCGCGGGCGTGGGGAGCTTTGCAGCCCAGCACTGTGCAGGGTTTTCCCTGCCGCGGCTGAGCCCTGCAGCCAGACACTGCCGCCTGGGCTGTGCCGGGCCCAGAGCATGAGGAGCTCCTGCGAGTTCGTTCTGGAGGATCTGCGGGAGACGGAGCAGCCCGCGCAGCCTCCTGAGTACACGGGTGGCTTCTGCAGGCCGTCTGTACCATCGCAGCGATCTGCTCGTGCCCTGGCAGCTCCTGGCGAGACCCAGCTCCCTGCCTCGACCAGACCCCCGGAGGAACAGATCCTGGGTTAGAGCACCACCTCCATGCATCTGTGCAAGGACTCCGGGAAGACTGCTGAACCAAGGAATTGTGTAGGATGGTAAAAATGATATTAGATCAAGCACTGTTTTCCCGGATGAGGTGGGGAGGCAGTGTAGCAAACAAGAAGTCATGCCATGCAAACTCCTGTGTGTAAATGCCCCAAAGCACTGCAAATTCAAATGTATGCCTCGTGGCATAGCACAACTTTGGTCATAAGGGGGAAGCAGGCTGTCAAGCCCCTTGCTCCTCTCATCAAGACAATGGCAACTTCTCCAGCCGCATGCATCCTATCCTCACAGCTTTGATCTCCGCTGGGCAGGGCAAGGAGCTGGAGAGAAGCTGTGGCATGAGCTGTGAGGGTGTAACACGGGCTGCAGTGCTACTGGCGCACGACGGGCACGCCGAGGCGCAGCCTGCGGCAGCTGCGGGTGTTCAGACGTCGAGCCCCACACGGGCTGAATGCGCCCCACACGGGCCGAGCAGCCACACACGGGCTGAGTGAGCCCCGCACGGGCCGAGCAGCCACACACGGGCTGAGTGAGCCCCGCACGGGCCGAGCAGCCACACACGGGCCGAGCAGCCCCACACGGGCCGAGTGAGCCCCACACGGGCCAAGCAGCCCCACACGGGCTGAGCGAGCCCCGCACGGGCCGAACCCCGCGCCTTGCCCCTCAGCCCACCGGAGCGCGTGTGTTAATTGCCCTCATTGATGGCGATAACCATTTCTGTCGTGCTTGCGGTGCTGGAAACCAAACACCCTGCTGACAAGGTATCTGAAAAAAAAAAAAAAATGCGTATCTTTGAAGTGTTGTGCTCAAGGCGATTTGTGTGGAGCTTTCTAGCTCTTTCTAACTTAAAGAGGGGAAAAACGAGGTCAAAGAATCATTGCACCTCCGGTTGTCCAGCCTCCAGCACAGAAATAAACCAAACAGCCTGGTTTGCCTGACAAGCTGTGAAGATTCAGATAATCCTGTCCAGCTTATTCTCCACTCAGGGGCAATTTGTTCCTTTTAAACCCCTAACAGCATTTTGCCAAAGCTGCCATCAGGGAAATTGTGACATGAGCTGTGCAAATATTTACTCAGGCATTCCCACGCTGCTTCCCAGAGAGGTTATTGTTACCCCCCCACTCCCCTGCCGGCACGAAACACAGCCATGAGTTAATTTGGCCACCGCTAGTAACGTTGACATTTAGGTTTTACAGAACGCATTTGTTCCCAAAGCGTTTGCTTTAACAGGAAGCCCCCGGAGGCTGCACGCATGCTCTAGTCCGCCAGCCCAAAAATACCCAAAATCAGGCTCGTTACTCGTGGGTGCAGTCAAAAGCTGCGCCACTCTTGGGGAAAAAAAAAAAAAAAAAGAACAAGACACATAGGCCCCAGCGAGGATCGAACTCGCGACCCCTGGTTTACAAGACCAGTGCTCTAACCACTGAGCTATGGAGCCGCCGCTCAAGAGCTGTCCCGGCTGTCTCTAACGACAGGTCCCGTTCCTCCCCGCCGCCCCCTGCCGGGCGCCCCGGGCCCCGCGCCGCCGGCCCCGCCCCGCGCTGGCCCCTGAGGGGCCCGCCCTGCACAGCGGCCCCGCCGCCGCCGGGGGGAGCCCGCGGCGCGCCGGGAGCCGCTCACGGCCCGCCGAGACACGGCCGGAACTCGCCGGGAGCCCGCCCGCCCTGCTTGCGCCTCTGCCGCTCTCTGCCCGCCCCCTGCCCTGTTTGTGCCTTCTGACCGCCCTCTGCCCGCCCCCTGCCCTGTCGGTGCCCTCTGCCCGCCCGCCGCCCTGCCCCGCTTCAGCTCCGCCGGCCCCGCGGTGCCGCTCCCGGCGCTCCCCGGCGGATCCCCCGGTTGCCCGTGGGAGCCCGGGCCGCAGGAGGGTCCCTGGCCTTGCTGCAATAGCAGGAAATAAAGCTGCTGCAATGAGCACGTCCGGCCGAGCCGGCAAAGGCACCGGAGGAGAAATACGGGGTGTGCGAATGTCTGACATACAGCCTGATCTGTACCGGCTAGGAGTGAAAAATCCTTGTCGTTAGAAAAGGGTGGTTTTTTCCTGCAGAGGTGGGATATTCTTGGGAAGTTTGAGCAAGGGTGCTTCGGGGCCTCTGAGCTTCTCTTGTTGAGTAACCCCTTGCAGCGCTGAGCATGGACCCTAGGAAGGATTCCTACTCAGTTCTCTCACCTGGTGCCTGCAGACCAAATTTAACAGATGTTATGGAGCTCAGAAGCGTCAGCGGGCGGCTAAAAGGTGGAAAGCAGCCATGCTGTTGGACCCATCTAAGTGTCCAGTGCTGGTGCTGGGTGTCATCACTGCTGGCAGCACACAATAGCCACAGGTCTATGATCACTTATGTATGGCCTGAACATTTTTTAAAAGCTCAATGTCAGATAAAATTATTGCAGTCATATGCATTTCAGAAAACTATATTCAGGGCCCTGTCTCCATTCTGTACCAATATCTCTTTATATAGAATTCAGACTTGGATCAGCGGATGGAAAAGAGAAGCAATGGGGCAGCTCATAAACTTGGTTTGGCTTAACAAAATCTTGAAACAAAGAATGTTACACTATGGAAATAAACTTCAAAGTTCACAGCAGCATCAGGGTCTGCAGTATCCTGGGCACTAGATGTGATTTCTGCCTAAAGATTTTTTCCTTCAAAGTATCTTCTCACATTAACCCCCTGATTGATTTTAATAAATTATATCAGTGAAATTTGAAATAAACACTGAAAAATTAATGCTGACTCATTAAACAAAGCTTCATGTGGCAGCTGGATAGTAGATACAGTCAACAAAACAATAAGGGGCAGGTCCATTTTCTCCATTGAATGCTACTCATTACATGCATGTATATTTGAAGTATTGTGAAAATATTCAGTGAAGATTGAATGTTTAAATCCACTAAGCACTGCATTTCAATTCTCTGCTAACTGTGGAAATAACAAGGAAGACTAAGTGGTATTTCTAGTCATCATGACCAAGATCTTAGTGTTAAAATTACAGATGTATGTATTAATCATACATTATTTGCTCTGTTAATTTAGGGACATGTCTCCTCTGAAATATGCTGGGTACTAAGCCAGGTTGCAGACATTTCAGACTTCAAACTTGTGATGAGTGACAGTGGCAGCTTTAATGCTTTTCTGGATGGTGTGTGTATGTCCTATCTACACATGTGTAATGCAGTGGAAGTTTAAGAGTGCTACTTGTAGCAAGCTAAATGTCTACAGATTATTTGCTATTAAGATAATATTGTCATGATTAGTTGTCACACCCTGGAAAACAGAAAAAGGCATTGCCTTGCAAAAGACCATGCAATTTTTTTCCCCTATTCCACTTTCTATGCACAGCCTTAGTTACCACATGCCCATCTACGAACTTGAAAAAGTTGATGAAATCCCTGCTGGAGACTATCATGCAAGTGCATCAATGCACAGAAGTCAAAAACACATATAAACATTATTTTCAAATAGTCCAAATCACCCAAAAAGCCCAAAACCAAACCAAAAGTATCTTTTATTTAAACTTATTACATGTTACCATAGTGTTCTCTTAAACACCTGTTGTGTTCTTCTGCTACCTCACATCACTGCTAAGGCAGAACAGCCAGAAAAAAATTCAGATTTTTTAAGTCCTGAAAGGGATGGACCTTTCACCACTAGGAGAGCTGCCAGACATTCCAGCTGTAGTTCAAACAGACCCTCTTAACAAGAACAATTGTATCGGGTTTATTATTTCACACCCTTGCATCCTTAAGACACACAGACCTCAAGATGGGGAATGGGCATTCCATTCATTCAGTTAACCTGGGAAAAGGAGACTACTGTGCACTGAAAAGAAAGCAATGCAGAACACAGCTCCTTTAGGAGCCGAGGCTCAGAAAAACAGAATTGTACAAAACCCATGTGAGAGCTGTCAGCACAGCTGAGGCAGTTGGCACTTACCTTCTCATTTCATCAGGGACTGACTCCTGGAGTCAAAGATGTTCATCTTCCCTCCAACACCAAAAAAAATGCACCAGTTTTGGTACTTGAGGGGAACAAAACTGGAAGTGGCAGCACGTACCAGTGGGAGGAGTAGAGTGTTTTCTGTATTCTTCAGAGGGAGCATTATTAAAAAAACCCCACAATTATAATTAAAAATAAATTCTTACCCCTTTTACAATTATCTTAAATGACTTAATTTAAAGGTTTGAAATATTGGCTTTTTCTCTATGTTATTGTTTTGTTCTAGGCTCATTTACATCAATGAAAACAAGGACTGACTGGTTTTGATTCGGTCTTGCAAGACAAGCACAAAAACCCCATGGTAGTAATACTGAATCATGATTAAATAGTTATTTAGTCCAAAATGAGTGGCAAGGTCAGAGGTGTCAATTCAAGATAACAGAGTGGACCCAGTTCTCAAAGTGGAGGCAATTGTGCTTTAAAATTTTCATGCACTGGCACTTTGTTGCTATGTTCATATCACTTTAGGGAACGTACAGATCATCTCTAAAAACCCTTCTGATTACTATGGAAATAAGAATCAACAAATAAACCAATAAATCATTTACATACCTACCAGTATTCTTCTGATCCTCTACGCTGCTGTTTTATTTCTCCCACCCCATCTTTCAAACATATTTTCAGAGTCAAACCAATATCTACTTGGCAGAATTTCTTTAAACACATACTCTTATATCACCTCAGTATTACTAAGTGGCTCATCTTTTTATAACTGAAGGCAATTCTCTGCATATGAAGTCTAAAAATGCTGTCTAACTTAAAGCTACCAGAATCTGTTATTGCAGTAATCACTCCCTCACTAAGTCTGTACATCAGTGCCTGAAGTGGGAAGCCCTCCCTTTCTTCAGTGCATTAGTATTGACAAAGCTAGTCCTTCAAATACATTTTTAATAACCTTTTTATATGGTGCAATATCACTGAAAGTTCACTGCATTTATTTTTGTCAGTTCAGAATGATGGGATTTTATATGAAAGGATTGAAAAGATTTTTTTCTGTTAGTGCTCTTCATTTTAAAGGCTGCAAAGCATTAATGCTGTGAACGTTAATATTTTGGCCTGATACATAATCTGCCTCTGCACATATTGCAGCTGGGCTAATGGGAGAAACCAGAAAAGTAGCTTTGTGGATCAGGAGTACAGCCAGATTGCAGGGATCTCCTCTATGGTTGATGATTTCCATTTCTTTTTTGATTTTTTTAATGTCACTGTACCAGAACAGTTGCATAGGCTGCCTTTCATGTTATTGGAGACATCAAAGGCAGGTACTGAGGACCTGTCTCTTTACTGTTTTCCACCTTTTTCAGGCACTAACACTCCCACCTAATGAGTCCAACATGCTGCAAAAATAGCATCCTGTGCATGAGAGGCGTGCTAGCCCTTATTGTGTCGGGGGTGCCAGTGTGCAGCTTTCCAGCTCTTGGAAGCTTTGAGCCTAGGTCTAGTCACACCTAACCACAGCAGCCATGTGTGGAGCATGGTCTGCTCCTGCTCCTGAGCTCACCAAGGCTTAGGCTGGGAACACAGCACGAGGCTGTGGGTGGAGGCAGCAGTGTGTGACAGTGCATTCCCCCAGTGCACTGCACCCACAGAAAGTGAGGTACCAAAGCAGAAAGGTCCTGCTGGAGCCCTGCTGCAGATGTCTGATCAATATGTCTCCTGGCACAAACCCAAAGGGATGTGTTTGCAGGATCAGCATGTGAGGCTCCAGAGATCTGCCCCAACCAGTTTCCTACATTCCCCACTAAAGCAAGGGAAGAACCAGCTCTTAAGTGATAAGTTGGGTGGTTGCATCTGTGTGTGCACTTACTGGAGCTGGCACTGACTGGGAATCTTCCTGGCAGTCAGAACAGATGAGCCAAAGAATAAAATTACTGGCCCTGCACACTACTTAGCAACTGGATCCCTTGGTCAGGGATGAGGTCCTTGGAAGAGGACATGCCTCTTCTGAAGTGAATCAACAGAAGACTTTAACATCATCCAATGTCTTTCAAGAACATGAAATTCATTTTCCAGCTTTCAGTCGCAGTTAATCTGTTTATTCATGCAGGGGGGTAAAATTTATATCCCTTATATTAAACAGCTAAAAATTTACTCTGCAAATCTGTTTTCTGAGTAGAGAAGGAAATTCCTGAGAGCCGACCAACACTGCTTCCTGCAAAAAGGGACTGCAATAGTCTCTTTGCTTCTCATTGCAATTAAAAAAAGTATCCTTTGCATTTCCCTATATTTAATTTTTCCTGTATTCACTTCCATTATTGGTTTATCTTTCAATCAAGGGGGTAGGCCAGGAGGAAGGCTCAACAAAGAGCTCTCTTGCTCTTGTATATGAAATAATACTGTAGCAAATGAAAACACCAAAACAAGATTCTTTTTTTTAAATAGACAAGCTGATACGAAATGAGTTTCCTACGGGACAGAGCCAGGGGGAGTGGAGTTCATATGAGATTTTCCACACCATTTCATAGCTATCCAGTTAAGAACAGGCATCAAGCTACAGCAAGGGTCACCAGGTAATTTTCCTTGACACAGAGTGCATGCTCCTCGTTCCATTAAACCACATCAAAGTAATGCAGTGAATATTAGACTGACTTGCTAAACTGCATTAACCACAGTGCTTTCCCTCCAAGACTTTAGGATGATGCCTCTTGGAATAATAGCTGCATGAGGCTTTTGGGAAATATGCCAAAGTATTGGCATCTTTGCAAAAGTTGGAATCCTTCAGCCTTCTTGAAGGAGGAAATATGAACAATATTCATACACACCCTAATATTAATATAAAATATCATATTAGATATTCAAAAGGGACAAGAACAGGTTATTAAATGAAATTCAGCATCTCACCAAATACAAGTAGGATTGGGGTTTCCTAAAAATGAAAAAAACCATCAAAATCTTGAGTATGATCTCAGACAATCCTGGGTGTATAATCAGTACAGGAATCTGTCTCATCTGTACTTTAATTTTACACAGTGCAATGTTGTAAGGAGTAGCAACAACTCACTGTGACATTCCTGTGTAAACAACATTGGGCATTATAGGAAGACCAGGAAAATATGACAATCTCTTTCAGAGCCCCAAGAACAAAGGCCCATTTCAGTTTATATGGAATTTCAATGAAGCCAGTGTATTTCATGGCAAGCCATGTCATAGCTACAAATTCCTCAGTTATTTTCACTATTTGGAGCAGAGGAGTTATCGCATCTTCCATTCCTTTGTTTGATTTCAACTGAATCCCTGGAAAACTGTGTGTCACACTTCTCTACCTACATTTTATGTTGACATCCTCCTGTGAAAAATGACAGGTGTGATGGGCAGATTTTGCTGGCTCGCACAAGACTTCATTTATATGTAATAAAAGTTCTTCATTCCTATGTGCACTGCTTTTATGTAGCTAATTTAGAGCCCTGGGGCTATTCTAGTTGAAACCTAGGAGTTCTATATCGTCATAACAGACTCTGTATCAATACCACCATATTGTCCTGCTAAAACATCTCAGGTACTGAACCTTGAAATGTAATTCTTTGGGAACCCTTAGCAGTGATATGCTTGCTCTTTTTATACATTACATTATTATTGTCTTTTATTTACACCAATGACACAAAGAATTCTTCGCTAATATCACAATGACTCCATTCTCTGGAATAAAAGACTACCTGACACAAGTCATCATCACAGCTCCTGGCAGTATCTTAGTTGTGACTTACTAAGGAGTATTCTGTCAAAAAAGCCAAGTTTCTTTTCTTTGAAAGAAGGCCCAAAGAATTCATTTAAAATGACAGAATAAAGTGGCTTGGAGGAGCTAACAAGCATAGTACAGTAAATAAAATCTATTTGTTTTTAATATAGTAAATACCACTGGCTGAAAGTCATATTTTAGAATACATTCATTATAAGAAACTACTTAGATAATGAAAGTAAATCTAAAAATCCAATATAATTTTCATCATTTATGCCTTTTGTTTGCTTTTTACATTTAATTCTTCTTAGATAATGAAAACAGACTGCTTTTTTTCCTTGGCAGTATCATATTTCTGATTGTCAGACATTTGCCAAGGCTGCAGTGATTGGGTTTTGGACACTTCAGGGGAAATGGTGAAATTATGTTTACAGCAAAGGGGTGAGCAGGGGAGTTCTTGAAAACACATGTGTAGTTTGGTCAGATCAGAGCCTGACCCCACGAGTGACAATCAGCAAACAGCAAATACCAGCCCATGCTGCAGAGGTCTGGGTCACACAGTGATTCTTCAAAAGTCACTGCAAGTCCCACCAGAAAGTGCTCCCATAAAACATTCCCTTTCCTTGCTCAGCAGCCAGGAGCCAGAATTTGTTTGGTTCCAGAGCACCTGGGCTTTGCTCAGGTTCAGACTCACACTGGACACAGGGAGCTGAACTGCCACTTCGGGTCCCAGCAAGGGAAATTCAATTGGTTCATCTCAGAGACTGGTTCCACCTTGTTTAACACCATAAGTGAAGCCATATCTGAAGAATGAGAAAGGAATCCATAGCTGTAAGAAATTTTTCCAAAAGAAAGAACTAGCTAAGACCTAGCTCCAAATGAGGGATGTGGGCCACTGTCAGAATTAAGAGGTCTGCATACCTGTGACAATTTGGGTAGTAGTTTTTAGAGAACAGTTAAGCGTCTGCCTCTCATTTTTACAGTTTCTGTTAACTGGAGTAAATTTCAATCCAAAGAAATCTGTCCTTCAGTGAAACACTGCTACAGACATTATCTCACTAATGATCTGATGCTGGATACAACATCCCTGAGTCTCAGGAAGGTCTGGGTTTGAATTCCCTGGTTTGGGTACAGTCTTATTTTTGAACTCTAAATCCCTGATATCTTCCAGCGAGATAAAAATCCAACTGAGTAGAACTCATTTTCAGGTCCTACAGGTGTTGAGGTCAGGAACATGAGGGATTACACCTAAAATGACCTTTGAGTTTATGATTCTTTCCCTTGAAGTTGCTTAAGATTTTAACAGGGGGGTTTTATTACAGTTTAATATTAAACATCCTCATTTACCTAATCCTATTAGAAGAACCTGATTTCTTGCAAATTCTTATACACTAGGGGGTGCAACCATCCTGTTAATGAATCCAGAAATAAATGGTCTCATCAATACCAGCAAAGAAAGTGCCTGGTCCTGTACTAAAGCTTGCGTGGAAAATACCTAATGTTTTAAGTCACATTTGACTCATACAAATGAATAAATAAAAGCGCTGCTTTCAGCAACAGCTTTTTAATGTTTTCTGGGTTTAATGTGGAACAGAGAAGATGCTAACGTAGGAGTTACATAACAGGAGGATTCAGATCCAGCCTGCTTTGCATGCCATTGCCGGCAGCTTTCTCGTGTCCTGTAGTGACTCACACTCTGCCGTAAGCTTCGCAGAGGGACAGTCTCAACTTTTTACCCCACATTTTCATATCATTATGTGACAAGTTAGTTTGACTAACTGACTCAGGCACTGGCTGAAGTCTGCCTTTCAAGGCACTTATCCTTCTGTTGTTACACCAAGATCTGTCTCTTGCAAGTCATGGTGTGAGGCACAGTGGGCTGAGCAGGGCAATGTTGTTTCACCTGCATGGAACAAAGTACTGATTTTCTCAGCTTGTGCCAATAGGGCATTTAAGCTTTTATTTAACAGGAAACAGTGGTTGTTCTGATGAATGTGGTGGGATTGCTGACAGGCATTGTCATATGCAGTGTTGAGTACCAGTACAGATTTCCAGCTCCAGCATCAGTCAGTCTTCAGTCCTCTGCTTATGCATCGTTACTTACTCATGCATCTTTGCTTTCACACAGGGAACAGAGCATCTGAGGAAGTATCATCCTCTCACAATAATACATTCTCCTTTTAGGTCACAGAAATAATTCTGCAGCTACAAAGCAGTGCTTATGAATGCAGGAGCCTCTTGTGCAACATTTCTTCCTTTGCATTTATTCATTTGGCCATTCCTTATCTCAATAAGGCATGATCGGACGCCCCAGAGTCCCTTCTCCTAAATGATGTACAGAAATTACTAAAATCTGAACTCATAAATTAAGCTTGGGAGAAAAATCCCATGGTTTTATGCACATCTGTTTTGCCTAGATTCTGTTTTTCCAAATGTATAGGGGATTTGCAGATGTCTTTGCATCTCAGACACAAATGCCATCTTGTGATTGATGGAACCCTATCTAAATACCTCAAACTCTGCTTTACCACATTCACACCATCAGCTTTTATTTCTGCAGAGTGTTTCATATTACTTTATTTTTCCTGTGTTGCCTTCATCACTGCATCAAAACAAAACAAGAGGATTAAAGCAGGTCAATGCATTATGGTTAAATTTTTTTTCTAAGGGAGAGCAGACCATTCCAAACGCCATTAAGACAGAATCCTGATTGAATCTGGTGCAGCCAGATTAAATGCATGTTAATAGAGAAGGACAATTATTGTTGACTTCCTAATGCAAACAAGAACTTCAGACACTGATTTCTATCAGCCCATTAGAGCTGGCTGAATTCTACACACTGTTTTAACAGTTGCTTAGCAATGGCAAATAAGCTGTTCTGTTTCTTATCACTAGCGGTATAGTTAGAACAATACCTATTATTGAACTGAATAGGTATGAAATTAGTTTATACTGTTCCTCTTTTTGAGATGGCACTTGGCAGCAAAGTGAATTGTTTAGGCTGCAGGCAGAAGCAGCAATTTTTTTTCCTGGAGCTAAAATGGAGATAAAATGAAACTGAGGCTTTGCAATGGCTGTTTATCTGAAAGCATCATCAAAAAAACCTCTGCTTGTGTATGTTTGTGTGTGCAGGAAGGAAGAGGTTTTCCTTCAGATATCTTCTTTGAGTGAATTTCCAGGGTTGTGACAACACTAATGACTAGTGAAAAAGCAAATACAGTAATACCACACTGCAATATAATTTCTTCCCTCCTTCCTCCATAGGTATCTCTGATGAAGTTCCTCAGCTCTGATCTGGGGAAACGTACTGAATGTAAAGCTACCAAAGCCGAGATCCAGAAGGACACTTGAGGCACTTGCATTTACTGTTGCCACTCTTTTAAGTGTGTACTTTCCATAGTGGAGTCCCTGCAGCTGCAGAATTCAACATCTGCAGCAACATTCTCACCTTGCATGGAGGGTTTGTGGTCACCACAATAGGAAAGGCTTAGCAGAGCAGTATGGTTCAATCCTGGTGCTGCAAGGTCTTAATTATGTCCATCTAGTTAGGATTTATGCTCACAGCTCCTGCCTCTCATAGGAATACCCCAATAACATGGCTGTAGTCTACTTTGAGGTAGATGCTATACAACAAGCATTCACAATCTGATTTCTGCAATGCAAATCGATGTCATGTTCTGTGCAAGGAGCTTTGTTACCAACCTCACTGCCTTCTGAAAGGTGTCAAATGCTTCATGTAAATTTCCTGTGTACTTCATGGGAAAAAACCCATATTAATTTATTACTGGAGCTACTGGGTTCTTATACTGCCTAATTATTAATCAGTCATTTACACTGATTCAAATCAGCCCAGTTAATATTTTTACTGATAATTTCATTGCTATAACCAGACACAGCAAGAGCAGGTTAACCTGAGCTTAAAGCTGGACTAAGAGATGAAAGGTTTGATCACTCATTCTTACCTGAATTCCTGTCCTGCAGCTAAATAATTACTTTTGGATAACTAAAGGAAAAAAATTAAGTTCTCAAGTAGAATATGAAATGGAGTGAATCTGCAAAATTTCCTATTAAAGGTGTAAAGTACTCCTCATGGGAGAGCCTCAGCCAGGAAGATGGGCAGGCTGAAAAATGGCTTGGTCTGCCAAGTCACCAAGCAGCCAGGTAGCAGAGGGAGCAGTCCCAGGACAGAGTCCCCACTTCTCCTGGTGTCGAGAGGGACTTGGAAGCAGGGCTGCCTGTTAAGGGTATGTGGGGGAGCCCCTGGGACCTGGAATAGCAGCAAAATTGCCAATGTGAAAGCTGAGCTGGCCAGAAATGAGCTGTGGACTTGGCACAGGGCAAGAAAGGAGAGAGCACTTGCCAGTCAGACCTTCTTGAAACAAGGACATCATAAGCATTTCCACCCCAGCCTGATGCACAAACCCTCTGCTGGCCCCTGCACAGTTTCAGTGGTACTAACATGCTTTCCAAACTTCTATGGTGTAGGCTTGCACAACCTGGAGTTGGAAAAGTGCTGAGAACCAAAATGATCAGGAGAACAGTAACTGAAGTATTTTAAAAAAATGCTATAAGATTGTAGGCAAACAAGATTCTCCCAAACTTATTTAAATCAGTAACAATTTTTTTAAATTATTTGTTTATTTGGAGGATTTTTTGGTGTTTTTCTATTTTAAAGTAATGCCACTGTAAGGACTCAATGTACCACAGAATTTGCACTCTGCATTGCAGAAGCCAGGTGGGGCTAGCCCAGGTTCAATCCTGATTATAAATATAATTAAAAAAAACCAAAAAAGCCACTGCAGTGCCAGCATCTGATATTCATGAGAAACTCTATCTGAACAAATCTCTGGAACAAGATAAAAAGACATCACATATTTGGGTTCAGGTGTGCACAAGGCTGTAAATTTTATTTCTCTATTTCTGACATCATGACTGCAGCATAAAGAGACACTTGGGCAGACACAGTCCTTGCCACACAGTAGTCACAGGCTACACTTCGGAAAAACTAAAATGACTGAACTGGTGTGTGAAGCCTGTAGCAAGCCATCATTTGTGATTGCCTCAAAACAGCTCTCAGAACAGCCAGGCAGAGTCTAGATGGTGTGAGAGTGCTGCAGGGGCATCCCAGTTTCCTCTCATGGGGAAGCCTGAGTGTGCCATAAAATGAGATGTGGGATTCCCATTTGTGAAGAGTGATGGTATTTGTGATGGATGCAATAAAGAGATGATATTTCAGGATGTTTGAGCATGACTATAACTAAACACTGGGGCTTTGACCCATCACATAACCTTGCATGTGAATAGGGCTGGGTCTCCCACCTAAGGCTACAAATGAATGTATCCCTAAATGCCAACAGGTGCTTCAACTCCACTTCTCACCTTCTGTTGTGAAAAATCTTCACCAGAACTGTAATCTCACTAGTACTCACTCTTGAGGCTTGCAAACTAGATTATGGCTTTAAAGCACCAGTCTTGCTGGTATTTCTCTCAAATCCTACACCATCTCTGTTGTTGTCTCACATCCCTGAAGAGATTAACAGCGTTTCCAAGGTTTCAAATATGGATGTTTCTTTCCAGAACTGTCTAGCATGAACAATGCTGTTTTCATTTAAATGCTTCTACCCACATCACTCTGGTTTTTAAAGCCATGACAATTGCTGTCATACCACAACTATCTAATGGCAGGAGCTGGTGTTCTGGGCCTAATAGCTGTCATCTGCTGACACCCAACTGAAAATTTCAATGAGGTCCCCTCACTTACAGCAGCCAAATTTCTGGCACACAGGAATTGTGTGTCTCAGATCCAGAGTAGAATCCTATTCATGTATACTCAGTATAGAAAATGGAATTTAAAACCAAATAAGCCAAAAAAGCCCAGCATGGAATCCTGCCCAAACTGAAATCAATCTTGCACTCCATTTTCCTGAACTGTGGTCTCACCTTGAGGATTTTGCTGCCTACTCTCACCTCTAAAATTGTCTGCTAATGTTTCACATTTTACAATAGCTTTTTATTAATTTTTTAAAATATTACCTTTTTCGTGAGCCTTAAACAAAAATTTCTGAAGGAGGAGGAGGGTTTGCATCACTCACCAGCACAAAGTGAACAGAAATCTCATATAACTTTCAACAGAGAATGAACTACAAGGGTTTGCAGTACTTTTGCCATGGTGTAGCTCTAGACTGCAATTTGGACCCATCTCCTGCATTATGCTACTGTTGGCTGCTGGAATTTGAGGTAAAAAAAAAACCAAAAATAACAACAACAAAAAAAACACAGCAGAAAAAGCTGTCTATATGCAAACTACTGTCATTCCACTCACAGATCTTTTTCTCCTTTAATGTGTTATGTATAGTTTGCTCAGGTGTTAATTAAAACAGCAGCATGAGCTTCCAGTAAGTTTTATGGGGATTTTTTTAAAAGATGATGTTGTCTCTTTGCATCTATTCTGCTATTACCATGCACTGTTAGCAGGAGTGGTTTTTTCTTTCCTCATTGCAAGAGAAATATTACTCACAACTATGGAGCTTAAGTTCCTATCAGAAGGCAAAACTAAACATTAAAATTTCTTAGCATCTAAGCTCCATATATGCCATGATTACAAGCTATAATGCTGTTTCCCATACTCTGACATCTAAGCTTGGCCTTATCCAACTTCCCCATCAATCACTGCACATTACTCTTTGGTATCATGTCATCATATTTCCATAATCATTAATCATGTTACCCAATAAATCCTTGGGCAATTATTTAAGCTGCTCTCTTAGCAGCTGTCCACTTCGCATATTGCCACCTTGGCTGCTCATTTACCAGCTTGCCTTTGATCTGGGAACTGTTCAATCAGATCAATAACATGCAAGGAAAATGCAAATGGTTTGAAACAAGAGAAATTCTTTCATGTGGAATATTCACATTTGAAACAAGCCTTTCAACTCTGCAGCTGAAGCTTTCCTTTATAGTGATAAAGTTCTTTATAACGATTTAACAGATTACAGCTAGGTAATGGCAAAGCATATTGCATTTAGCAGCAGAGCAAGTGGTAGGTGTGAGGAGGAGCTGGGAGCTCCCAGTCACACATGCACTGGCAAGCTCTCCTCCTTCCCAGAAACCCAGGAGATGAGATGCCAGACTATTCCCTGTGGGAAACAGATGAAGTGAGAGACAAAGGCCACTTGCACATTTAGGTCTGTGGGAAACTGCCTTGTTTATCCCTGTGCCTTTCCAGTGGTCTCAGACCTGCCTTCCCCATCCCTTTGTGGGTTCTGGTCGTCTCTGCATACTCTTTCCCATCAATCTCTCCTGCTCTCTTTCCCACCCTTTCCAGCTCTCCTGTGCATTATTATGATGAGGCTACTGACTTTGGGGGATCATTTTTGTTGGTCAGGCTTTGATGATAAGTTTTCTCATGTGTGAGAAGACCTCTTTGGCTTCAGGCAGATGTACAGCTCCCATCTGTCTGTCAAGAAGATTCATGAGGAACAGGCAAGATTACTAAATACAGTTTACTATCTGCAATGACTAAATGCCAAATGCAGATATAAATTGTAGTGCACTTGGAAAGCTGATTAATTAAAAAACCTTAACGCCACTGACAAATGCTCAAGTTTCAAATGTTTCTTTATCAGAATCATCTGACTCTTCCTAGATTGAGAGCAGATTATCATCAAGTAATTTTCAGTCTTCTCTAGTAAAGCTTTCTTAAGCATTTTGTTATTTTGAAACAAATCTTTTTCAGCCCTGTTTTCAAATGGTACCCATTCTTAGTCACAACTTAGCATAGTGATGTATAAATTTCCCCTCTAAAGAAGACAAAAAGGAGAAAGAAAAAGTGATAGACATCTTTAGGAATTATTATATTCCATGCTTTGTTTATTGTAGTGAGGGCTGGTGATAAATGATGCCACATGGCTGTGTAGTTCATCATTTTACAACAAACCTGCACTGCTCCCATTTGTACTGCAGTCCCACCTCCAGGCCCCCAGTGGGGCAGCCCCGTGTGCTGAATGCTGTACACATCTATTGACTGACAGGCCATTCTTCAAAGACCTTATGGGCTAGAGAAAAGAGATTCCTACTGATCAGAGAGTCCCCTTTCTTCAAACAGATGAACAGCAGATTTTGTTTCCATGACACTTGTAGCCACAGATGGGCTGGGGGAGCAGAAGGAGGACAATTTCAATAATGCTGTAGGTAGAGGCTGAATAAAGAAGTCTGCCTTCATGAGACACAGGAAGGATACAGTGGAGACCACTGGAAGAATCTGGAAATAGGCAAAAGCAGTTTTCCTATGGTATATGTGGAAAACAGATTTCAGTGGCACAGCAGTAAGGCCTTCATTCAGGATAACTTATTTGCCTCTTGCCTCTCTTTATCACTTTATCAATAATTTAATCCCCAAGTTCCTACTGATAAATATCTGATATGTGTAGAGAGATATAGGTATGTATGAGCAGGTGTTGGAGTAGAACTCATTCTTTTAAAATAAATTGTTACTAGGTTATGACAACAAGTGTTATGAAAATATTTATCTGCATAACATCTGCATTGACCAGGTAACATAAGGATGTAATATTTATTCTTAATTTCAACACAATTTGGAAAGGTAGGTTGAATCTGATTCAATTTGGTACTTTCCTCCTGACAAGGTACATCATAACCTACTCTAGAAAGAATGGAATAATTTGGAAGGCTGTCTAAATTGTTTTGTTTAATTTATACATCCAGTGAAAATCCAGGCCACCTGCCATTCACGGCAATGTGAACACTGTCATTAAAAATGGGTAATTCAACCTGAAAACAGAATGTTATGGAATTGTTAAGCAAGTGACAAATAGGTGAGCTGAAAACTGAGTCATATAACTGGACAGTCCTTTGGGGGTTATGTTTCAGATTTTCTGTTGCTCACAACTTGAAGTACAGCTCTGTGCTGAGAAAATCATTCTTATTCCAAGCTTTTGCTCTTGAGACATACACAAGAAATCTGTAGGCATAAGAAGATGCACAGTCTACAACAGCAGGTCATGTTATGAGCCAGCATAATAAATGGCATAGTTCCTTTGGCTTTGGCAGCTTCCAGGAAGCTTCCACAACTTCATGTGAGCAATGAGATTTTCTGCCACTAAGACACTCTCCATTGCCTGTTTATGAACAGTGCTGGGTACAGCCAAGTTATGAGATCCAATAAAAAATGATAATGCAGAATTTTGGAGAAAGAAGCTGGCTGACCACAACTGGGAAGTCATTTAGGTATTTAAACATGTCTGGTGCCACTTTAAAATCCTTTAGGATTTTAGGTAATGATCAATATGACTCAGGTGATCTAAATCCTTTTTGAAAGGATGCAAAGGAAGGAAGGAAAGGTCTCAGCTCATTTAAATACAGCAGCACTCAATAGCTGCCACTGGAAACCCAAATCCCACTGCTGACCTCTCATGCAAAAGAAAGAAGAGCGTTCCTGAGTGCTCAGAAGCAGCAAAAGCAAACAGGAGTGGTGGAAATTATATGTAGAAGAAATATTTAAGTTGAGAAAATTAAGACTGGGAGTAGGAGAAAATAAGAGAGCTGGCTTGGGGGAGGGAGGAATAGCATGAGGCAGATGTTCCCTTTCTGCTATGTGTAATACTACCACTACAAAACCTGCTCCTGAGAGGAACACAGCCTGGCAGTGACAGGGAGCTGCTTGTACTGCTGCTGCTGATAGCAGAGGTTAGCAAATCGAGGGTGGTGAGGGGCACGCTGTAAGGAAATGAAGCAGCAGCAGGGAATGAGATATGGCTGGAGAATGAGAAATAAGAGGTTTAAGTCCATTCCATTTTGTACAGATTGCAGTGGGAGCATGGTGTTTTCTGATGATATAAGCCAGTACTCAAGAATCTGGCCTGATGGACACCAGCCCACACACCTGAGGGAAAACCCCAGGCTGACCTTCCCGCTGTGTTTGTTCCTACAACTCCTATTCCTTCCATTCATCCACTTCATTACTTTCCAGGCAGGTGACAGCAAAATGAAAGTAGATGACACTTTTTGAAATAGTTTTTAAACTGAGATCTCCTCCTTTAATTTTTTTGGATTTGTTGTAAGGATTGGGATTTATTAATAGATTTAGACAGAGATGCTCCAATACCATACTACAAGACCTCAGTGATCAGTACAAATGGCTTAAAGACTCACAAAAAAGGAAGACAGCCAAACCAAACATACTAAGAACAGCAAGTATCAAACATCATGAAATATTACCTGAGTCTTATACCAGAATTCCAGCTGTATCATCACTATGGTCTTTAAAGGCTACTGCAATATCCAAAATGCCTTAAAAACCTTTTGACTTTGTTTTTCTTAAAATTAGTGAATGTCTTGTACTGCTGTCTATGAGTGAGAAATTGTAAGCCAGTTTGATCAGATACAATAATTAACAATTTTACCACAGTATGTCAGAGATCTACAAATCAGGGTGAAATCCTGATCCTAGTGAAACCAATATTCTCAGGGACTTAAGATGTCAGCTCCTCACTCTCTAAATTTTATATAATCTGGATAGATCATTTTTAATATGACTGCATAAATCATGCAACTGGATTAGTCTCATAGCAAAAAGTATTTATATTAATAGCTGTTTCAAGAGTATGCCACGGGTAAGTGTTCCAAAGCACAACTATTCTGCAATAGAAAAGCTATTATAATGACCCATTTTCCATTAAGCAGTTGTAGAGTATTTTAACCCCTTTCTGTTTGTTTATTTTGCATGTAATTTTTTTCCCAAACTTATTCAAAACCACCAATCTCAGGACTTCAGCAATGTACAGTTAATTGCTGTGACCAAGTTTTTTAACCTGATGAGAGGCTTTCAAAGAGCTGGTCTCTACCAGTGATCCCAGTAGGACAGGCATCCCTGGGATGATAGAGGACAGCACTTGTGCTCCAGATTTTTCTCAGTGGCTCATCCTTTTTAAGTTCTTCTGAGGTGTAGCTCACCCAGATGCTCACTTCATATTTGTTTTTCTTAGTTGCCTGTAATAAAATGAGTTTATTTCTTAAAAACTGTCTTTCACTGCAGAATATTCTTCTGGCATTGCTGGTTCTAAGCAATAAACAAAAGCTGCCACCCAAAACAAGAGTAAAGAGCAGAAGGGAAGTAAAAGGGCACAGCTATGAGAAACTAGCCAGAATAAATCCTTCTGGAAATGTGCTAATAACAGTTACACATTGCTCCCACCAGGAAAAAAACTAAGGCAGGCAGTAATGTACTCTTAGGGCTTGAATGAAAGCAGACAGAAAAGCTGCAGTGTGAATGCAGACCAAGTGACAAGACATAAAACTGCTTTAGAAATAAATTCCAGCAGTGAAAGTCTACCAGCAGGGAAAGATCATTTGTAAGGTTTAGCTAGAACAAGGCAAGAGTAAACACTGTGTGCATTCCCCTGGTTTTCTGAGACAGAAGAGGTTTTCCTCAGGCCACCAACTCCTCCTTTGGGAAACAGGGGCAAAGTATTTCAGAAGCCCTATCTAAACACAGGTGTTGAGGGATGTAGAAAGTAATACTATGATATATTGAGTCAAATGTGGCTCATAAGAGGGAAGTTTAATCATCTTCCTTGGCAATGACATACATAAATAAGCAAATAAAAAGGGATCTTGGAGAGATCACACATGCTAAGATCTGCAAAAACAAACTGGTTTCTTTAGCTTAACTAGCCAGGCAAATGGATGGGGGTCTACTTCTATGCTTTTGCTTCATATTCTGCTACCAATTCTTATTAGAATTAGAAACCCTCTTCTCCAAAGGACATCTCTGGTTTCCCTTCCTCCCCATCACAGTTACTGTATACCCAGGGACAAGGCCTCCCCACATTTACCTGCTATGAGCAGGTTTTGTTACACAGGAGTTCACCAGTTTTCTCTTTGGAAAGTACCATCCCACCTTCCTGCAGTTCTGCATGGAAGGAGATGGGGTTGGGTTGCATCAGGATACCTTTTATCCCCTCATAGCCCAGACTGTCCTGCTTATAGACACTCTTCTGTGGAATAAAAGCAATTTCACTGAGGGTCATTTAAGAGGATTAGGGGAACAGGGAAATTAAAAAAATCAAGAAACAGCCTGGGGAAGCATCTGAGCTGGAGCAGTGCAGAGGTGGTGGCTGGCACAGGGACACTTAGGACAAGTGCCATAGAGGATATCCATCTTCAGCCAGGATCCAGTGCACAGTCTTCCCATGGAGACTCAGTGTCAGACAAAGAGACCAAGGCTGTCTTTTCCATGCACAGGCACTGCAGTCAGAGCAGGAAATTAACCATTCTGTGCCGTGTGGCAACTTTTTTTGCTCTGCAGACCTGCACTCTTGGTGCTCTTCCTACAGAAAACCACTCTGTGCCAGAAGATAGGGGACCTGTTCAATCTCCTGGCTCTGTGGTCTTGTGCAGGGGAGGAATCTTTTCCCTCCTAATTAATTTCTCAGATCCCAGTGAGGACTACATTCCAGCATCTAGGCCAGCAGAAAAATCTAAAATCTCTCATGATAGAGAGGAAAGACCTTCCCAACACATGAGCTTATTATGCCATTTACTCACTCCAAACAACTTTAAAAAAATCCCTTGTGCAAAATTAAGAAGAGGGAACCAGACAAGTAGAAAGACTTTTGGATTTTTTTTTTCCCACTGTATAGTCAGAGAAATAAAAGAGGATATTCGTGAAAACCACCATGAGCCTGCAGTCTGATAAACAACAATAACCTTTTTCTTGACACTAATTCCTTTATTATATTTTTAGAAGAATTTAAAAGCCACTTATTTTTGAAAAGTGTGATTTCAGGAAAAAGTATAATTTTCACATTTCCTCTGATGTGTTATATGCCCTGCTGTGTTATGACATTTCAAGTTTCATCAAGTCACATTAATTTACATTCTTACATGTTTTCTCAGTGGAACCTGCTCTTTGGGTCTATTTTCATTTATTACTTGATCACTTTAATGTATTTGTTTTACTGAATACTTGGGTCATATTAACTGATCTTTCCATACCCCATGCTTGCAATTCATTAGCAAACATTTCTCTTCTCTGCACGAAGAAAGGAAAAAAGGAATGAGAGAAGAGAAAATGAGAGAAAGACAAAAGACTTGGAAAGAAAGCAAGCAGCAGTTTAGTACACAGCCTGGGATGCAGCCTGCTCTGTTGCTTGGGCTTTGGTTATGAGGAAATTTTATCTGCTGTGACCAACATAAATTGGCAACACAATAAAATAGACCTTATGCAATAAATGCAGCTAATTGGTTGTAAGCTGCCCATTATTTCAACCTCCTCAACTTTGGTAAATGTGTTCACAGCAGTAAATCTGTGTTAGAGATTTTTTTTTGGTACTAAGTGGACTGTTGGATCCTATCATTCAGAAAGCCAACCAATTGTCCAGTCTTGTGCAATGATCATGTCAGGGAGGGCTGGGCATCAAGTCCCATTTGTGGGCTTATTCCTTGCAGCAATATTTTGGTTGCCTGTGCCTCATCTTAGCTTGAGATGATGCCTAAATTCCCAAATCAGAGCCCTCTAAATTCAGTTTGTTCAGAGTGGGCAGCAGAGCTGAAGTGCAATATTACCACTCTTTGCCTCTTGGGATAGATGATTTGAGATAATTCTCAAATGATAAGATATTAGATGAAGGAATCAGCCTATTTTTCCACGCTTTCCCTGTATTTATTAATTTAATGACTGAATGAACCATGGTGTTTCTCCCCACTCTTGCTACCCTCTGCTTGCAAGTGGCATATGAATACAAAGTGAGAAATCAAATTTGGAAAATTTTGCAGCTTCTTAGTAAATTCCCATTCCTTCCTCAATATTAGGATATTTGATGGCACCATGAACATCAGGTGAAAACGTCCTGAGCAGGCAGCTGCTAATCCCCCACTCCAGAAAGCAGCAGCAAGTTTCAATGCCTGTGCAAGGTGTGTCTTTCTCAGCCAAGCATGGTGAGAGCTGAAAGCCTCAGACATCAGGCAGAAAGGAGCACCCTGCACTTAAAAAATCATGTGTCCTGCAGCTCTCCACCAGCGAGGAGTCCCATGCAGATCCAATTTGATCACCATGATAATCCATCCCCTCTGCTGTTAATACACTCCCTTGACCTACCCCGTACTGAGATCTTGCTGTAACCCCAACTTTGAGTTTGCAGCCACAGCATGACACAGGCAAGTGGGACACTCAGCAATTTAGCAGGTTGTAGCTTGTATCCCCCACCTAGATCCATGTGGATACACACCTACCCATCCCACACCTACCCCTAGCACTGGAGACATTGCATAGAGTCCAGCTGTTGACTAATCTAAAGCTACATAGTTCCATCTCCTGTCTTAAAAACAGCTCTGCTACGGGAAGAATAAGGGTGTGGGGAGGAATTGCCCCAATAGAGACATTTCTGACTTTTTGGTTTCTTTGTCATTAAGCTGTTTGTAGCCATCAGGCCAGGCACTACTTTAGTGACAGCTAGGTTTCATTTCAAACCTCCTCCCCACCCTTTGGTAACTCTGGGAGGGCTACCATGAAGGTCAAACACTGCAAAGCTCTAGGGGCAGAGACTCCCAAATGTGACCAAAGCCACAGAGAGCCCAGCTTGTCCATTGTGATGTCCTTGTGTCCCTGGGTGAGTAGGAGGATGATACTAAAGCTTCCTGTAGAGATTTGGATGGAGCAGCCTCATGTGTCAGAGCATTGGGAAGAGGGGACAAGGGAGACTGATGCCAGGCTATTCATCATTGATGGCAAATGAGCTGGTGGCAGCAGGACAGTGATCAGCACAGATATGAGAGCATGCCTGCTATCCAGTGCACACTGGTGACAGGAGGGAATGTAATCTGTGTGTTTATGTTCAGAGATTAGAGACAACAACTGGCTCCAACAGGACATGCTGTCCTGCCATGGGGAATAGAGAAGGATGCTTATGTAAAATGGCCTGGCAGCAGGGACAGAGGGACAGGCACACTCATTTTCTACTGTGTGCAGCAAGGAGAGGGATTACTGCTGAGGGGGAGGCAGGCATGAACGGGGCACAGAAATTAGGAGTCCAGATGTCCACTCTGTATATAGAGTTTCTGAGGGTTTTGGAAATAAAATAGAAATAAACCATACTGTAAATTCAGATACATGTGCAAGGAATCCACGTTTACTCAAGAGTGAGGTTGTTTTATGTGACCTTAAGCAAAATGAATCAGCTGGATTGAGTCTCCTCAGTCTTCTCTAGCACCTGTGAACCTGAGAGAACAGATTTTGCAGAGCTAAAAGTTAGTCCCTCCCTTCCACAGGGATACAGCTGTCTAAATGTCTATGTCCCTCTTAAGAATATAGGGTGGGAGAACTGTAAGGGAGCAGGGGCTGGTGTGATCCACTCATTCATGGCTTTGGCAGCTACATTTCATATTAGCCCTGCTTCAGTGTCCATGAAGTAATTTAACCCATTCTGGAACCTAGGTGCAAAACTGAGCAAGTTTAGATTGGTCACAATATAGTCAATCAGAATTTAAATAAAGTATTGTAAGTAGTATTCAGGCTTAATGAGGGCTGAGAGAAGGAATGCCAAAATGCCAGAGGCTGCCTTACCTTTTCCCCTTGGAGGAATATGATTCCTGACACATGCAGATGAAAAGAAATAAATAGTTTAGAAGCTCTGATGCCTTCCAAACACCAGGTGCAGCACTATCAGTGCAGCTCCATCTTATCTAGACTACAATTGACCTTTTAGTTTCTTCTTTTTTTTTTTCTTGTCTTTTCTCATAGGAGGCACCAGTCATCGCTGTCATGATAAAAATAGAAAAGTGCCATCTGTGTGTGCCTAAAGGTTTATGAAATGAGAGAATAAGAAACTAAACCAAGTGGCTCTCCTTACTATCACTTTCCAGCTCCCCTCTTGAACAACTTTCTGTATCCTTTAAGATGCTGTCCAACTGATGCTGAGCAGCAAGGTGAGAGCCTGTCACAAGGAAATATGCACAGGAGAATGTGCCAGATTTTCCTGTTTTGCTTACTGCCAGTTGACAACAGGACAGAAAGTCATCCCTAGCCAGCCAGGAAAGTTACTTTTTAAGTGATATGCATGTATGGTATGTGGAGACTGAGATCAATGGAGGACAGTAGAAATTTAAATTGACAGTACACTAATAATTGTTGACATTAACTAATCAGATAAGAATTTTAAAGTTCACGCTGTGAGCACTGATATTTTCTGTGTGAAGTGAAGACAGTTTGAACTGATATTTTTTCTATTAATAAGTGTTTGAAAGGGTGGTAAAAGAAATTATTACTGTAGTAATCAGAGCTCTCTGTGTGAAATCGCTTCATAGTCTTTGAGATTCATAAAGCTGGAGATAGTCTTTATTCAAAATAATATGAGCCTTTACCTGATGAAAACTTAGTTATTATTGCTTTAAATAATCTTTGTATTTATTCACCAGTATGCTGTTTTCATGATAATCTCTGTCAAACAGGCAGGGCCCAGGGCCCAGCCTCTGAAGAAGTGTTGGGAGTTATCTAAAGGGCTGTCTGGCACCCTCCACCCATGGACAATAACTTGCCCTGTGGCCCAGGCAGTGCTGGAAGTACCAGGGTGGAGATACCATAGATTGTGCCAGGCCATGGGCAGCAGGAACACAGCATGCCAGCCCTGTTATTCCCAATAAAATGCCACTAGCTCATATGACTGCCACCCAGAGGGACCCTGCATCAGCACTGGGGTAGATGCAGTTGTGTTTGTTCCAGCAGGTTTCACTTCTCACTAAGGCAAATCAGACCCAGGCTGATTTAATGGCATCTTCAGACTGCAGCACACACCAGATGAGAACTTCCCTGTGGTGTTCAGTGCATCACTAGCATGCATGGAAGAGCCCTGCTGGTTCCTACAAATATGAACATGTTAATTTGCAAAGATGAGAATGTTCTTTGCATCACAGGATCATTTAGGCTGGAAAAGACCCTTAACATCATTGAGGCAATTGTTAACACTACCAGGCCTCCAGCACTTATCCATTGTGTCATCAGAGCACATAATTCAGCATCAGTAACTACACATGATGGCTTCTAGCTCTCTCTTGGATTGGGAAGAACATTATTCCCTTTTCCCATGGTATAGCTGAGACTAATACTGTAAGTTGTATTGATGTTCAGCATGTGAAATCCAACCAACCTTCCCTTTGACTCAGAATTATATTTGACACAGTACACCTACAATATTATGCAAGAAGGAGTCTGGAAATGATCACTTGACACTCAGTCCATATCAGAATGTATCTTCAGTCAAAAAACCCCAGAGTGTTAACACCTTCTGAGGTTAACACCTCCTTCCCAGCAGCCTGCTTAGAGAGGTGAACACATTCACCCCTGCTTCAAATCAAATCCTTTGGTTTTCTCCCTGTGCTCCCCACTCCCATTTCTGACTTTACCTTATGATCAATAGAGTTCAAGTTTAG
Organism: Oenanthe melanoleuca; assembly: GCF_029582105.1. Lineage (NCBI taxonomy): Eukaryota > Metazoa > Chordata > Aves > Passeriformes > Muscicapidae > Oenanthe > Oenanthe melanoleuca. The sequence goes on from NC_079339.1 coordinate 44,056,979, forward strand.
GGTATGTTAACAGAGCCATAATTGCAACTTCTACCATTATAATCTATAGGGTTGCTGAGAGCATTAGAACATCCAGGATAAATTAATTCAGTGTAAGTAAAAGCTTTGAAGTCAGGAGCTTCACCAGGGTTTTGAAACTTAAGCCCCATTTAGATTACTTGATTAAAGTAGGTCCAAAGCTTCATCAGTCAATATATTTTGCTTAGGAACAGTGTTGATACAGAAACATAATGGAATCTGCACTACCCCACCCAGAAGATGCTTCATTAAAGTAAAATGTGAAAATGTGCATGGGGAGAGAGGGGCAAAATCACTGCCATGTGTTTGTGAGTGCCTGTGAAGATTATTTGCAGCTATAGTCCAAAATAGCCAGCATAAAGAAAAGGGGAGCCGAGAATTGGCAAGAAAATTACAGGCTTGGAAAAGAAGTAACTGAATCTTCTATTAGTTTAAAATTGCAAAAAATGACCAAATGTAAATAGACATACCTACAGCCATGCATTATTAAAGGGATAGTCCTGCTCTTTGGCCACTTTCAGTTTGTCTTGCAATCTCCAGTGGGACCAGGACCATTAGTCTGGTTACCTGGCTGGCATCATCTCTGGCATTTTGCCAGAGATATGGCAATGCCACAGCATTGTATCTGCCAGCTAATATTGATAAAATCACAATTAATTGTACTAAAATTAAGAAACCTTAAGCCTGACCAGTAGGTCGTAGCTGACAAAAGCCAAAAATACAATCAGTTCACGATTTTTTTTCTCACCTGAGAATATGAACATGCAACAGGTAAAACAGGTAATGAGGAAGAGCACAGGTTCAGTTCTGCTCCTCTTGCTTTATCTCCCAAGTTAATTACACAGCTCCAGGGTCACTGGGTGCCAAACCACGGCTGCCAGACCAGCACCAGGGAGTGGGAACAGGCTGCTGCTTGTATCCCAATGGAATATATAATCCATTTAGATTTCTAACAGGACTTGATTAGACATTTAAGCAACTTTCCTGCAGTAGCAATTTAAATGAATTAGTTATATTTTCCAGCCTGCTGAATAGATCAGACAAGCAAATCCTGTGCTACCTTCACAGCACAGCCTGGCCCCAGCTCGGTGCCATGCAGCCAAGCTGCTCCCCAAGGGCCAGGGAGCTCTCCAGCCCCACAGCACCTGAGCAGGGTGAGCAAGGCAAACCTGCAGACATAGCCAGATTCTACCCAGAGTTCTGATCTTATCAGGCAGCATTGTGCTTATAAGGCAGCTCCAAAATCTTGCTGGGAAGTCAATCAGTAGATCAGAGCAAAGTTCAATGAGGTAACCAGGGCTGGATACAGCACAGTGATTGCTGGGCAGGTCCCCAGTGACAAGGCAGGTCTGTGGTCAAGCTGGCAAGTCAGTCTGCTGCTCAGGGTCTGGGTCAACAGGATCCTTGGGCAGGCACAGGCACAGCTCTGCCTGAGACAGAGTCTGATACTTCTGCAGCATCACTCAGACACAGACTGAGAGCCCAGGGCTAGGCTGGAATGGGGCTCTGAGTCCACAGGCAGCTGTGTAGAGGGACACCCCAGATGAGGCTGGTCAGGCCCATTAAGGGACCCTGACATTGATCATACCAGACAAGCATTTGCATTTTTTATTTCAGCAAGAACCTCAGTTTGGAGCTGATATTTGTCCATGCCATGGAAATAAACAAGTGCTGGAAAAGCCTCAAAGAGAATGAAATGAATATGCCAGGAGACTTTTATGTTTGAAGAGGATTTTGCCCTGAAGTATCCACCCCTGTAGAGCTGGGATGTGCTGATGTCTCCCCTGGGCTGTTCATTTGGCACCAACCACCTTGGGCACCCACAGCCAGGAGTCCCACCAAGCAGTCTCCTGTCCTCCCCACAGCTTGAGTGGCATTGGCTCTGACAGGCTGAAGTTTTCCTCACCAGTTGCATCATCTGCCCACACTCCTCTGACATGGAACTAACTTCCACATCCAGACTCTGGGTTACAGAGTTCCAGTGCAAAAGAAAACACCTGCCTTTATTGCCAGAGGCGACTAAAACTCAGCCAGATGAGCTGTGTATTTTTTAAACAAATGATTATTTTACAATAAATCCACACAGTATTTGCTTTTGCAACACACAGAGAGAGAGACAAAAATTTCCAGTTTGAAAGTTCAAATTGAAAGATAGATGGGAAGTGAGATGTCTTGGAGAATTTAGGGATTGGGAATGGGCTCTTCTTCATACATCAGCAGCAGACTGAGATGAAACACAGCAATCTGGTAAGATTTGCTTTTAAGGAGATGCAAACAAAACACTGGCCCAGATAAAAAAGTTGTCAGTGCAAGATCCTCTCAGCTTATTATCCTGTCCCTTGGGAGCTCCTTTGCATCCCTGCTGCAACTCCAGCTCTGTCTGACTCCCTGTGCAGGTGTGAACTGAGCCTTGCCCCAGAATTCTGGTGGTTGCTTGCAAGAAAAATTTCTGTCTTGGCAGCAAACCCCTTCCCTTTGGCATCCTGACTTGTTCTGAGGCTCCAGACTGTTTCTCCCTCCTAACCCTAACCTCAACATCAGGAGTGGGCTAAGTCTTCTCTGGCAAACCCTGGCTCTTCCCTAGTGACCAAAACTTCTGAGGGGCTAATCCTTCTGGAAACCCACCCTTTCCTTTGGCAGCCACTTTCAAGCTTCTCATTTTGTCTCAAAAATCAGTATGTTAAAGTAACATGTCTTCTGTCTAAAATGAAATATGTTTGTCTTTTTATTTTTATGCACATCAGACAGTTGTCCTCACAGCGAGCTCTCATGTATTTTAGTGGCATTCACAGTCTGCATGAATAAACAACTGGAGGCAATTGAAGGGATACAAGCTATGTCTGCCCTTGTGTGCCAAATAATCTTTTCTTCTGTCCCTGAATCCTCAACAAGAAATTATTATAATTCTACCTTGCAAACACAGCCAGGCATAAGTTATTACTTAGCTGTTTCAAGATGAATTGTTAGAAAAAAAAATTTTAAAAACCCCTATATTTTGAAAATAATTGATCATTTTTTGTGGTCCCTGGTACTTAGCCCTCACACAGCCACCCAAAGAGGCTGCACCACCCAGCTGCTCGTGGCTCCCCAGCCATGCCCAGCTGTGACTTGTCCTGCAGACCGGGTCCCCTGGGGTCCCACAGCTGCTGTGAGCACCCCTGTCGGTGGAGATGATTCTACCACTGCAATGGAGGTGACTGATTTGCTTCCAGGTACATTGTCACAGACTATTAATTTTACTGCAGCCTCATTGAAGGCAGTGGTGAAGCAGCAGGGCAAGCAAACAGCTCCTGTCAGCGTGGGAGTACTACATGCCCAAACCATCAGGCTTCTAGTTCACCACATCTCAGCAGCCCCCAGTCTCACATTTGTTCACTCCTCAGTTTGCTAAAGCAAACACAATGCCTGGGTAAGGTGAGAGCTGTTTCAGAGGTCAGGTTTTTGGTTAAGTCAGTGGAGTCTCTTTCAAAGAGTTTCTTTAAAACAGAGATAATAAAAATAGTGAAAGGACCTTAGTACCCAGATTTTGTGTTTAGGGCAGCTAGTCTGCCAACACCTAGGATTGCCCAAAATGAAGCAAAGCAGGATTGAGAGGAAGAAGAAAGGAGGATGAGACATGACTTTTCAGCAGGAGAGGTATATCCTAATGTGGTACCTGGGAACTGGTTGATAATTGTCTCCCAAGCCATTGGAGTCCTCCATCCATCCCACAGAGGTTCAGCACAGCCCTCCAGGCAGTTCTGTAGTGTCATTTCAGCTTGGTGCCGGGGTGCAGAAGTCACACAGGGCAGCTGGGCAGGCACATGGTGAGGAGCAGACAGTGCTGAGACAGCAGGACCTGTGGCACAGAACAGGCAGCCAAAATGCTCTGGAGTGGGCAAAACACTTCAAAAGGTGCTGAGAGAAGCCCCTCATAAAGGAAAAAGCGTTAACAGAGACAAAGCCACACTGAGTTCCTGTATCAGATGCTGAGCACTTGCTTATCACAGGGATTCTCCCCAGTCCTTTCCCTATGTACAACTCCTTTATGCCTCAGGCAGCACCAGGAGCCTCCCACTGTCATCTCTCCCTTCTCAGCAGAGACCTTTCCTTTCCTTGCAGGAGCTTTGCTTTCCTTTACCTTTTTTTCCCTGTCCCCCACACTGCATGCAAAGCCCAAAATGGCTGACTGAATGCTGTTTGCAGCCTTGCAGGCAATATTCCCCAAATCCATTCGTTTTGGCATGGTGGATCACCCAGCAGATCTCACTGCAGCATGGCTCCTCCCTGCTGTGCCAGGAGCAGGCAGCAGGCAGTGCCCACAGGGGCAGGAGCCGCTGCTCTGGTGGATGATCTGCTTCTTGCAGTGGTGTAACAGGCAAAGCCAGTTGTATTTGATTACACCCCAGGTGGCTTCTGAAACTGAGATGGTGAATGAACCAGGTTGGAATTAGCAAGTGTATTAATTAGTATGCTGATAGCTGAATAAAGCTATTTTTAAAATCACTGAACAGCACTGCACTTTACTATGATTGCAGAGATTATGTAAGAAGATGATTAAAACCAGGTCTCTGCATCACAGACTGATCCGTGTTTCAGAAATGAAAAAACAAAGCTGCAAAGGAATGAGAGGAGACTGTACTATTTTAAAAGGTTCTCTGCCTGCCCTAATTAAGGGCAAAGGAGCCATAGCATCAATGTTTTCATTTCATTCTAACTCATCCTACTTTTTCTATCATGTTTTGCCAATAAGCCATTTATTTTTTCAGACTGGGTTTGTATATATGGAAATGTCAGCTCAGGAGGGATCTGCTGCATCATCCCCCAACACAGAGCCATTTACAGGGTGTCCCTGATGCATAGCTTTTGGCTCCTGTGGTGCCCCTACCAGGAGTGTTTTCCTCCTATTTGTTGATGTTCTACCACTCATTAAAAAAAGCAGGAAAAGTAAAAAGTGGGAGTTACCTTTGTGTATTGTCTAACAGATTGGAAACAGACAGATAAGGAGAGGTTGTATCTCAGCAGCAGGAAGATGCTGCATTTCAGGACCGAGCTACCAAAAATATACTGTTGTTTTCAATGACAGTTATTTGGGAAAAGCCTCTAGAAACTGATTGTCATTAAAGACCTGGAGAGAACATTGCTTATGATGATAAGCAGAGATTTTAAAATTTTGTTTACAGTCTCCTGCACTGTAATGCTCAGATTGCTGTATATACACAATCATTATTTGATTCCTTACACCACAGTGAATAGCAGCTCTGCTGATCAAATATAAAGTGGCAACCAATCCTAATGCAAATAGAAATATAAACAAACCCTGCAGATTTATAGCCAATAAAAATTATGTCAAACAGTATAAGATGAAAAGCAGAGTGTATGCTTGTTATTAAGTCTGACAGATGTTTGCTGTAGTGTTTCCATGAAGTTTCTCACCACTGTTAATCATCTGTAAGTTATGATGAAGTTTAAAAACCCCTTTAATTATCTTACATGGATTGAATGTGTCCACTCGAAGTATTGCACTATGTTAAAGATTTATTCCTTTATAATATTTCTTTAAGAAGCAGACATCACAGAATCAACTGTTACTTCATATCCTGGCATAACACAGGATCTGGAGCATACAGAACAAAGCCTTTTGTCATTACTTACATTCTATTCTTTCTTTTTAGGCAACTTCCCCAGCCAGCCAGCGTGCATGATGCAAACAGAAGGGTCTAATGCCACCTCTTCACAGGGGAGGGAGTTTGTAGTACCAGATGCTGTTGTGTGAAGACAGGAATTTAACATGAAGGCCATACCAAGGTGGGCATTTTGTGTGTAACCATTTTGTGCAGATATGGATCAAGTGTCCTTGCAAACAAGGAGGGTGAGCTGGGGGCCCGTGTTTTCCCTCAAGTGCCCTGAGCTCAGTTTTCTGTGTTTATTTGGGTCCCTGGGGCTGGCACTGCTGGCCAGCAGCTGCTGAACTTCAGTGAGAATGCAGAGATGTCTGGGTGGAGCCATGTCCTAGAGACACAGCCACACTGGACAACAGCTGGCCTGTGCTGCCCGGGCTGTTTGGACTTCTGTAGCCAAAATTTGCAGTGTAAAAGCTCGTAGGTCTCATGGCCCTCATCATACACTTACACAGCCCCTTCTATTTCTACGTGGCGAGCAGGAGCAGGAGCAGGAGCCTAGGGACATTCTGCCTAGGGACTGCTAAAGGGAAGACATGCAAAGGCTGGGAGCACAAGAGGCAGCTGAGTGCCCCTACCAAGGGTGGGCACCTTAGCCATGGGGTTCTTCTGCCCATGCAGCTCCCCAGGGCTCTCCCAGAGCACAGCCAAGACACCTGCCCCTCTGTGCTGCTCAGGGCAGGGCAGGGCAGGGCAGGCCCTGAGCAGGCTGAACACCCCCATGGCTGAGGTGCTGAGGCACTGAGGTACTGCAGTGGCCAGGGGAGCTTTCAGCACAGGGGTGGCAGTATCACCCATGTGGCAGCTGCCCAGGAGTGGGTCACAGCTGGTTTTAGCCCACTGAAGGATGAGGTGAACAAAAAGGAGAATCAAGCCACTGGGTGCCACTGCTGCAGGCAGTCAGAGGGGCAGGGCATGCTCCTCCTCAGACGGATTTTACAAAGGAACCCACGCCAGGGCAGGAATTCCTGGAGTGGCTGCAGGCAGTGCATGCTGCAGCAGGTACACCCCTGAAGAAAGAGCAGCAGGAAGACCAGCTACATAAATCACCTTGCCCGCCCATGCTGCCCAAGGGCTTGCCAGAAGCATTTTGACAAATCGAGCATAATCCATGGTGCAAATAAGGCTGTTGAGTCTGGAGAGGAGGTAGAACAGGTGTTTATATAGCGTTTGAGTGTTTAAATTGCAGTTGCACAGGAAGTTGGTAGCACAGCTGGCATTCAGCACATCTCTTACAGCATGCCTGAGCTAAATGGCTTAAGACCCTTCTGCAATGCCCTATGCTGAAAGAAGCCCATGTCCAGGCTCTTGGCAAGCTTGCTGGATTGTACATAAAGGCTAAAACGTGTTCTGTGGTGACTGAGCTCTCCTTGCTCCTCTACACACGTCACTACGGATCCATCCGCTGGCTGCTACGTGATCCTTGCCTAACTGGCAGCAGACAGGAGGGGGGATCCATTAGAGGAAATGGTTCAGAGCACAGTTAAGAGGTTTTGTCTTCTCGTCAGTCAACTCTCATCTTATCTCCTTGGCCAAGTTTTTTCTCTCCTTGTTCAATTGCAGCAGCAGTGGGCAGTGAGGATCAGTTACAAACAAACTCTTCCAGGCAATGCATGGAAGTAGCAAATGCCTGGACAGATACTGAGCTTGGGCACTTTTATACTCTTTTGTATTTCAAACATTTGCTTCTTCTGTTCCACTTTCTCCTGGGATGTTCACATCCATCTTGTCCCTCAAAAGCCTAGTGCAGTAGTCTCCCATACCAACCACTCTGGATGGCATCAAGACAAGAGAGGGGGACACTCTTAGGTCAGCTCAGTTCCAGCTTCAGCAGCCATAAATTCCCATTACATGGCCAAGAAACCACCCTCTGCTTCAGCAGCATTTCAAATCAGCCATGAGGAAGTTTGAAGGAAAACTGAAGGGCTTTCTTTCTTCTCAGTCCTTTTCAAAGTTAACTCATAGATATTTAGGGCTGTTAACAGAACCCTTTCAAAAACACAGGGTCTGAGGAATGCCGTGACTTGTAAGATTGTACGATTCAGTTTAATTTTAATTGGAGAAAGCTATGATACCATTACAATTTTTTATACTCCCCATTATTCAGAGAATCCTTCTGCACTGTTCTCTTCAACTCTAGACTTAGATGGGAGGATTGATGCATAGATTACAAAGGTATGTTTTTCAGGATGTTATATGTATGGCATCAGACATTTTATTACTGTGTCTCTTCTGATCAGAAAAACCCAAAAAACCCAAACCAAAACAAAAAACAATTCCCAATGAAATCAGCTTTGTTTCTGGGCTGCAGAACTTATGAAAAAGGAAGATCAGACCCTAACTTAAATTGGTTTAGTATGTCTAGCCATTTACACATGACAGCAAATTAACATGAGCTGATACCTACAGCACTGAAGATCCAGGTAACATCCCACAAGGGCCAGAACTACTTAATAATGAAGGAATCAAAGAATTAAAAAAAAACCTCAAACAAAACCACTGTTTTCTGTCTTAATATGTGGGCATATTCTGAAACCAATAGTCACACAAATACAATAGTTCAATTGATGCAACTCAGTAATTTTTATTGCAACTGGAAGACAATACATCACAGAAACTTTATGGTAGGTTTTGGGAAAGTGTTATTTACAATAATAATTGATGAAATAGTTTGTCTTTGGCAATATGATTACACATCAAGAAAATGTAAAATGCAAGTATGCCTCTAAATCAACAATTTCATATTTCCTAAAGATCAGCTGATTGCACTTGCCTTCGGACTGCTCATTTAGGTAAACACAAATACAACTTAACATCACTGTTCATTCCCCGTCACAGTTCGTATTTTAATATTGATGAAATTGGCAGTTTCAGACGCCAAGTACAGGAAAAAAAATTGGCTTATCACTGTACTAAATTAACTTATTGGCCAGTTAAGGTCCTGTGACCCTTAAGCATTGATACTAAATCTCTTGGTCTTTTGATTGCTTTATCACTTTTTCTGTAAAACAAAATACTTCAGAAATTACAGATCAGAGTATAAAAAAATGTACAAGTTCATAATGCTTTTCATACACACACAAATCATTCCCCCCAACATTTTACATCATGGCAGTTTTAAGTAGTGAGTGTGAATGATGCAGGCATGGAACTGGTTATCAAATACAGGTATGATTTTCAATTGCTGTCCCACACACATACTCAGGAAATGTACAATGCTCTAGTAACTTAAAAATGTACTCAAGTTCAATGTCATCCAAACAAAAAAAGAAGGTCTTGGGATTTCAGGCCAGAGTAAACAGATGAAAAACATTCCCATTGCTAGACTGTCAGCCATTCCAGAGTCCAGCATGTAGTTTTAGTATCTGGTAAAATCCCTTCTAGCACTAAAGGCCAGCACAAGTTGTCATTTATCCCTTAAGCCCTCGGATGATGAGCTCCTGTAACTGCTGGCCTGATCCAAAGCCTCATGAAATCCACTGAAAATAAAAAAGTGAAACAAAACGCCCCTTTCACTAATTGTGAAAGGATTTTACATCAGGCCGAATATTCCCCTCTTTGCAAAAGGAAATGTGATACAGTAGAAAAACTGTTACATAGCTTCAGATAAATATACCTTGTTTTCAATGCTAAAACAAAACCCAAACTCCCCAAACCAGGAAAGGCTACTTATTAGAACAACTCAAAGTGACCTTTAAATCATTTCTGGTTTTAAATGTATACCAGCAAAATACAGCACCATAGACACATTAGGTTGAGACTTTTTTTTTTTTTTGGTCAGTGAAGCTAGTACTTGTTTGCTGAACTGTGGAAGAATTATAAGGTCATGTACGTGATCAAAGATAAAGCAACCCAGCTGACAAGTCTCTGCTTAATTCAAGAATAACCAGTACTAAAAATAAAAAAGCAAAAACAAAAATCCCTAATAAACCACCATCAATTAATACTTTCTAAATAAAAGGGGATTAACAGATGAATTTACAAATGTATGCAGATTTATACAGAACACCGAATGTTGTGTGTAAATCCTTATAAACTTCATCTCAAAACAGAAACACACAAAATGTATAGTTTGACTTACACATCCCATTTCAAAGGAAAAGAGACATCATTACAACTTGGTAACTGTGCTAATTGCAATATAAATCAAACAGAAATTCAGAGTTTGGCAGGTAACTAAGAAGAGGGTTATCACTTAGGTTATATAGCAAAGTGTTGATGTATATTACATAGAGTAGTATAAATAATAAAAAAGTATTATTTAAATTAGATCACAGTGCTGCATTATGTGCATAACAGTGTTTGATATATTACTGGAGGGCTGTGAAGAACACTACTAGAACTTAACTGGTCAGACAGTCAACACTGATACTCTGTTACAATCAGGAGGATTTATGGTTCAAATGCTCTTTTGGTGGCAAAGTTAAGAAAATGTTTCAAAATATTTCCGATAAAATATGCCAATGAGCTATTCAGGCAGTAGTGATGTGCCCAAAGGAGCTGGGCTTGCATTCTCCAGGAAGTGAAGTAGATTGCATTGGAAATGCATTTTCTCACTAGTCTGATCCTGGAGCACAGGAGAGTAATATTTTCAAAAATGCCTAGGGTTGGATTAAAGCAAAAATTGTAGTGAAATGGTAAAGGCTTCCAGGACCACTTGGATGTTTATAGCTCCACTGCAAAGGAGACCAGACACCTTCAAGTTCTAGAAAACCTCAGATTGTGCACTCTCAGACCCAAAGTATGATTTGTGGGGTGTCCTGTGCAGGGCCAGGAATTGGATGGGTTCCTTCCAACTCAGCGTATTTTATGATTCTATAATCTACATCTTTAGATGGATTGGGATGGGAGCCAAAATCTCAATGAAAATAAATTACCACTACTAAGAAACCAGGACAAATTGTTGTTTTGGTAATTTTATCCATGGTGCCATTTGGTGTACAATTTAGGATTTCATTCTCTGCTAAAGTATGTCGATGTATCTTTACCTCACTCCAGTGAAGAATGCAACCTCCAGCTTTTTTCTCTTATCATTTCCACAGATAGACAGTAATTCAGCTGAACACTGGGAGCCAATGCATCTCCTTTGGGATTCCCTTCTCCCATTAAGGTAGGAGAGGAACCAGAATATGAACCTCAACTCAAATGCTGAATAGAAGAGAACAGTCTCAGGACAGTTCTCTAGTCCTACAGGGCACATCTCGCTCCCACATTTGGCTTTTCAGCTGTAAAGCCCTGTGGTCTTTGTAGAACTACTGCCAGTTTTGCCAGGAGAAGATCAGAAGCAGACTGCTTTCAGAAACAGCTATGGGGTGATACATTTAAGCTGTTCAAGACCTGTGCTTGCATTTTTAAATGCAAGCAGAATCTGCACCAAATGCAGTAGGACATCCAACTGCTTGCAGAATGCAAGCACGATCAGCAGATTTCACCTCTGGAGATGCTGGTGGAATCTGCTTATGGCATTAGCTCTGGCCTGCAAGAGCTTCTTGCTGTGAAAGGCATATTCCAAAGGAACTCGCCATGAAGTCCAGCAACCCTTACAATTCATGCCTATGTGAAACTCGCCACTGAACACTTGCTGACCTCGCCCCCACCTGTCTTGGAGACACGCTAATTTGGCAATACTTACAGAGTGAGAAGAAGGGAAAGTTAGAGATTTGACAACTTCTCACCCCAAAATGGCTTAGAAGGAAAGCAAACAAGCAAAACCACACCACCTTCTATCTGACAAGTGAGAGAGTTTGTAATACAGTGCAATTACCAGTCCGTTTTGACATCATTCAGTTGAAGTAAAGACAACTCGATTAAAAGCTGACATCATATTTCTTGGAAAACAAATCAATTTCAGTTCTTACACAAAAAAATAGAAGAACTTCTCTGATGGAGTAGAACCAGTTCTGACAAAGTTGCCATTGTCAGCCAGGCACAAATATGGTTTAAAAGGTGACTCCCAAATACTTTATACAATCCAAATTACGTACTTCTCATCAACAGTCAGAGTAAGCATCAATAAGGACAAGTTGCTTTTAAACACCAGAAAAAATCCATTGATGGCAGCCCAAACTGCTGGTTCCCGAACATAACTTTGTAAAATCCTACCAAAGAATACCTTCCTAGCACATCAGACTAGGAGAAACAAATTTTATATGAAAATAGATGCTTGCCAACATTTTAGGTTTACCAGCAAGTATACAGAGGACTTGTTGAAGTCTTAGATAGGTGTTTTATATATATATATCTATATATATATCTGTATAAAGATAACCTGCCTAATTAGATATTTATGCAAAATGACTGTTTTCTAAGATGAGTAATACTAGTGGTAATTATATATTTAGCCACCAAGAGTCCACATTAATGAATGGTACTTGTTCAGCAGATACTGATCTCATTTGCACTGACACACTGCAATCAGAGAAGTTGCTCTGGAATTAGTGTTGTGGACAGAATCTGGCCACTGGCACACAAACACATTGCTTTCCCTAGAGGACAGAGATGGCTGAGCCATGGTTTGCAATTTCTGCCACTAGATTTTTCAGTGCTGTTTTTTGGTAAATACTAAGCCACTCCCAAGCTGATACTACTGTGCATTAATGAGCAAAGGTGGTGGCAAAGTGATATTGTAGTATCTTCTATTTCAAATGTCTCCCGTAAGTCTTTGAAAGATGAAGACCAAAATCTCTTGTACAGGGTTGTGTGGTTCACTGCCTACAGACTTTGGCTGTAGAGAGCATGGACCTGGGAAGAAGCAGATTATCTCAGTCTGATCAGACAAGGGAAATGTTATGGCTCATTCATCTCTGTGCTACCTGGCCAAGGGACTGGTCCTTCCTGTTTTCCCCAGCGTTATCTAAAGGGCTGCAGGCAGCCAACAAAAGTTAGTATCTATGTACTCCTGATTTAACTAGTGCTGGGAATCAACCCTGCATGCAAACTGAGAGGAACAAGGCTGTTTCTTGTACTCTCCATGGCTCTCTCCTTTCATATTTCCAAAGCTGGCAGCTGTGCTGAGCTCTGGCAGCTGTGAAGCAGCTCCTGGATCCCAGGACATGCTGGCTGAGATGGGAGGAGAGGCACACTTTTGCTGTGCTGCCCTGTTCTTTACAAAATGCTTGCAGAGCACAGGACCAGGTCCAGACCAGCCTGTCCTTCAGTCCTTCCACCTCCCAACTGAGCACACACCACAGGCATCTCCAAATACAACTTTTAGCTCACTTCCTGAGTAGGAAGTCAACCCTTATCTAACTCACTCTTCATAAACTAGATCCATCTTGGTGAAACTGCTGCCTGAAACAGCTGTTAGTGATAAATCTAAACCTATACTCTTTAAGAAACCCACCATTTTGTTCTCTTAAGTGGTTGGTTTCTGGGATTTTCTTTTTGCCTCTAGGATATTCTAAGTGTAGAATTTTTCATGCCAAATGTAAGAATACAGGTGAGAGAGACTGTTTTGTTTATTTCACAGCTTCTCTCTGCTGTAGTGGTTTTCAGTCTCATAGTCATCCTTACCACAAGAGTAGCACTGTACCTGAATCACACTCTCTGTAACACTGATTTTTATCCGGACATCTCCATAAGGCTCTTAACTAACTTTAAATTTTCATGGCAAATTAGCAAAGCTATTTTCTTGTCTACTTATTCCTGAATCAAATCAGAGAGTTTCCTCAATTAACCTCCCATTATTCTCTTGATTCTGTCATACACACTCACTACTAAATTTGCCCTCAGATTATTGCGTCATGTTACACATGTACAGACGAAGAAAAGACACACTTTTTTCTTTTTTTTTTTTCTTTTTTTTTAAACAGAAGTAGGGAGAGGGGGGCTGAATGTGCAGACAAGGCAGTATAATTCAACCATCCAAGCCCTACCAGAGCATGAAGATTTTATTTTTAATATTGCAGAGTAAGTTCCCCAACAGTCAGTGTTTGTCCCTGAAGAAGGTTAAACCTTAAACACCTGCTTCAAAAAAACCCCAACAATAACAAAAAAGAACCAAAACAAAAACAAAACAAAAAAAAAAAGAAAACCCCCAAAAAACAAACTCTAAGCCTAAGGGCTTAAAAATTAGAGGCATAGCCTTTTTCTCTATTTTCTATATTTATATGAAAATAATTCATGCTTCATGCTAAATACATTATTTACCTTACAAGAACTTTGTCATCTTTGAATAAAAAAAATTGTTTGCTTTTTTTTTTCCACCCTTCCCTAAAGAATCCATGCAATGTGGATCAAATTTCTTCTGCTGGCTATGCTGGTTGAATCTGGAAATTTGTTGTCATTTTTGCACAGACGAATCCTGACTGATGGTCACCGCACACTCATTTCTGAGGGCAGTGTAGGAGCTCTTTTGTTGAACTTCTGAATTTTACTGTTCACCAATACACTTTTCTTCTATTTTTAAATACAGAATACTACTAATGGCAGGTTTTGTAGCTTTGTTTCCCCTCTTAGATCAAGGATGTGATCCACAGAGAAAGATTCTGATGTACATTGTATCTACTGTAATTTCTTAGACTTGATTACTTTTCACTCAGGCAGTTTAGAAGACATAGTTTGTTTTTCCCTATTACTATTATTTTTTGCACGCAGTGCCAATCTTCAGGCTTATGGCTTTTTGAACATTCTTTCAATTTAATATAGAAGACAGAATTCAATGGTTAACAATGCTACTAATAGTCATCCCTGTTTCACTGAAACCCATTGCATACACAGTTTAAATTTTCTCAAATTTAAAGAGTTATCAGTCTTCACATTACAAGCCACATAGAATATGTGACACACTAGAAGTGCATTACTGCTTGCACAGTTGCCACCAGTGGTTGTCTAAAGACTTGTATGGCACAACATCTCTAAGTGCCACTAAATAGTTCTTGGTTGAGAAGTATGTGCCTCCTCTTTCCCACAAATTTCTTTATTCACATTCACTTCTAACACAATTGTAAGGCCATTTAAAAAAATCTTAAGGGCCAGGCCTGAATGAATACTAAATTATGCACAGCTCTTCTACCATAAGAGGGATTTCCACGTGCCCAATTTTACTCCCATCATATTAATGTTGGTATCACTGCGTATTCAACCATACATTTTTGACAAGCTGGAGAAAGCAATGGTGATTTTGGCTTTCCTTTTTTGTTAACTTTTTGTCTTCAGGTAATTAAAAGCTTTTGTAAATTAGCTGAGTGTCAGTATGAGTTCTATGGCTTCAATCTCCTTTAAAAATAAAAATCTTAAGGGTCAAAAAAAACCAAAAAAAACAACCCAAAGAAACAAAATAAAAAGAAATAGAAGGAAAAAAAAAGGAAAAAATTGCTGATATTGCCACAAATCATTAGAATTCACCTGACGTGCTGAAACAAAACTTTGTAAGTTCAAACAAATCATTGATTTGTTCTAATTTTTTGTGGTTTCCTTTTGCTCTTTCTGCCCCTTTGCCGTCCGATTGGTGATGTTGTTCAAACAGGATCGAATTCCTGCTAAATGCAGGAGTGATCCTGCAGCTTCTTTCATCTCCTCATCGTCACTTTCAGGGGGCTTTTCTGTACGTCTCTTTTTAAGAGGCAGTGTGTCACTTGGTACTTTTTTCGCCTTCATTAAATGTTGCCTTTTCTTGTGCTGGGATGCATATCCACTGTCAGCTAAAGAATCCTTGGTCTCCTTCCGACTTTGCTTTTTGTCCTCCTCTTCTGTTTCACTATGGCTCTCATGGCTCTGGAAGCTAACTTCACTTCCTTCACTGCTGTCTTGGCTACCTTTAGTTGCAAATTCATACTGGTCGTCAGCAGAGGAAGAGGAAACGGAGTCACTAGCAGGGGATGTGCTCCTGTGGTTGGAAGATTTGGCACTGCTGTAGTTGTGATCCTCCTTTGGGTCACCGCTAACAACTGGAGAGCCGCAGGACTGTTCACTTTCCGTCCGCATCCGGCAGTTTGTTATTCCATTCCTGTAAAAACAAACCCAAGCAGTCTTAGAAGCTACAGAGGTGTGATCCTGCTTCAAAGCAAAAGATGATACAGCCAACTGAAAGATAAATTTAAATTACAATCTGAAACTATGACTATCAAAGTAATGTCCATGCAAGCTGGTTTCAAAGCCTAATCGCTCGTGGATTGGACTTGACATACAAAACAAGCCAAAATATGCAAAATAGCACAAGAAGCAGGGACAAGTAGGGGATGGTTACAGATAAAAAATGTGTAAAACAGTATTGATTTAAATTTCAATGAATAGTTTACACTTCCAAAAATTAAAAAGAAGAAAACCCCAGCATTACTTTATCTTCTCGGTAAATAAACTCTGATAAGTTGCATAAATAGTCCTTCTTCTTTTTCATATAAAGGGATACTACCAAAAAACGTGGGGAAGAGACACTAGCTTTCTTGGGCAATTCCTTGCCTCCCCTGAAAGACACTTCCCAACTCTAATTTCAACTCGCATTCCAAGTGCAGGAGATGTTTCACTGGCAGTAGCACAACTTCTATTCAGGATTCTTTCCAAGACAAGGAGCGACCAGGTCCAGGTACAGTTCTGATCCTGATCAGTTAATAAATAACCTCAAAAGCAATACAATCTTAAGCCACTAGCTGCCAAGAAAATATTAGAACATGTTCAAAACAAGGAGTAGAAACAATAAATTTGGATTTGCTCTAGAATCTGTCATTTTGTCCTTTGGTTTTATGGCACCCTGTGCAGTGGGAACTACTGCACCATGATATATTTAAAAACAAAGAAGTTTTTTTTCTGGAGTAAAAAGTATTAGAGTATTGCCACTGACTTTGAAAAACAGAATACAATGATTACAATAGCATTAAAGAAGGCACTGATTCTCTGCAATGCTTAACTCCTGCTGAAAAGGAGGAGAGTAGGATGCTTGTCATTGAGTAAAGCCATCATCACCGCCACCTGCCAGTTTACCAGCCTTGAACCTCTCTGTCAGTGAAAAAAATCCAACAAAAAAGAAAGGCTGTTTAAACTTCACATGATAAACTGATTTAAAGCCTACTTTTGCCATCTTTGTGCTACCATTCGAGTGCTTTTGCACAATTGAATAGAGACGTTTCTTAAGAGGAATGGCACAATGGCAAGTCCAGAGTATTACTACTCTTCTACTTAAAAATATGGGAAAGTAGAATTCAGGCATTAGACCTCATATATGGTTTCCTTACACAAGAAACAGCAGAGTATTACACATTTCTGAGAGGCAAGGTTGAAAGGTGGGAAAAATAAGAGTGGTATGCAATTCCACAGTTCCTGCTCATCTAAATGCCCTTGTCTGCAAGAGCTCACTGAGTTAAGAAACCCCTCTGCATTTATGAACCAGTGACAGGACAATGCTAGAAGGCAGCAAATTAATTGGTCATTCCAAATGTTATTTACAGTGCTTTCAAAGAAATGTATAGAAGGTATACTTATTAGCAAAGAAAGCCCCTTGCCAACCTCTTTTGCTCAACTAAATTACTTTCACCTAGATTTCTGAGTAGATGTATGATCCATAAATTCCATATAGAACCCAGAAGGAATACACAAAACTCCTTCAATTATTAATGACTAAGTGCAATGTCATTCATGATTGTGCAGCAAGCCAGCTGCATTTACTCTGTGATGGCTTGCAACTGCAGGGGTTGTCATTAGAGGATGCCAAATGCTTAGAAGAAGAAATCATCCATACTAAGCTAGTTATAAGGTGAATTTATAACCAGCTCCTTAAGATCAGCCATTACAAGGAAGCATGTGATGAATTTTAAGTGACAGATATTTCATTTTTAGTGTAAATTTACATTTAAAGATGTTAAAAATTATCATAAATTAGCATAAAATTAAAGTTATTTGATTTTACTAGGCAGCTAAAAGTCAGAGCAATATGGCTCACTAAAAAACACACGCTACTAATTTCCCATTAAAAAATAACAATCAATTCTTGCTCCAAGGAAACAAATACAGGGCAGAATAGGTGGGAACTCAAATGAGATTTCCAGTGACTGCAAGTGAACAAAGCTTATAACAGATGTGATTTAAACCAAGATGCCCATTTTTATGCTATTTAGATCCACTCTTGTTAGTTTGTACAAAGACTGTCAATAAAAGGAAGGCCACAGCTCCATCAAGCAGCACAACCACATGCCAAAGAAATATCCCTGATTTGCTCTGCTCTTGAGTCTCTAGTGTTGCCTTTACATAAACGGGCTATAATTTGGATTCAAAAGCTCTGATCAAGGGACTTACTCCAGATCCCAATTCCTCCAAATCAACAAAAAAATAGAATGAAATGCCCAGTGAGTACAGAGGGACATCCCAGGGGAGGGTGTACTATGGGGCTAGCATCCCACAGTGAGTGTCTGCAAACAGAGATGCTGGTAAAGAAAAACAGAAGTTCACAAAGAGGTGCAAAAAAGGAATTGCTTTAAAAAAAAGTGGGAGAAAAGGAAACACCAACACACTTCAGAAGAAAGGCTTCTATGGTGGAACTGGTCAGGAAATGGATAGCGTTTGCATCTCAGAAAAATCTTTGGGTTTCACTTACATTTTGAAAGATTTCCAACCAGTTCTGCTTGAGGAAATACAAAAGGAAGAGAAAGCAGGTCAAGGAGAGAATTAGCAAAGGATATTTGCAGAAAAGTAAAAAGTTACACAGGCAGAGTGCTTTAGGATATTCACAACATCAAAAGTCATGTACTCTGGAAGTATCTTAATATGCAATAGCTCAAACATTAGATGAATTACTTATAACTGACATTAGTAGATTAGTAAGAGTTGAATGAACTAATATCTAAACAATTCATATTCCACACATGCCTCTGAGACATCTCAAACTCTACACTGCTCTTACACAATCATAAATTCGTTCCGAAATGAATCCGGAATCTACTTAGTTCAATCTAGACCATCAGTGGACAGAACTCCCCTGGGTTTCAGAACACAGATTTTGGCCAGCTCAATTTATTTTTGCTCACAGTTCTGGCTGTAACTCTCACTTTGTTACTGAAACAATAAGAGATTAACAAGCACTTGCTCTGATGTTGAGTATTTTTAAATTACAGAGGGAAAGAAAAGGTATTTAAGAATTCTGTGTTTACTATAACAATGAGGGGAAATTTATTTTCAGTAATACCTCATTTCCCCCAGTTTTTTTTTGTTCAGAACTTTATTTCAAAATTTCCAGAAACTGACATATTTTCATGTTTTAAAGCAGTAGCTTGCTCTTTCAGGAAAGTCAATGGGACAGACAGTAGAGCTTTTCATCCTACTGACATGGACTATCTTATTTGCTTGAGGGAACTGAGCCTAAAGCAATGTGCAGATTCTTTTTAGAATATTTCCAATTGGTTGTAGCACAATGACACTCACTACTCAAGCAGTGCAGATGTAAGTTTGGACTTCTGAAAGTCTGACTTCATTCCCACTGTCAATAGATATGAACTCTGCTACCAATGTCATCAGAAGCCAGATGGGACTCCCAGCAGCTGGGTCTCAAGTCAGAGGAAATAATATCCTTTGCACAGTGTTAGTGTCTCTGCCTTTCAAAGAGGTCTTCCTCAGGAGCAGACAAAAGTCAAGTCTGTCATTTTACCAAGTACAGGCATATCTTCCTTGAATTTCTCTTCTAGCTTGAAAGAAAGATAGGTAATCACATTCTGTTTGCAAAATGGCAAAGGTTTTGCTGAAAAATACTTTCTGCATTTCCCACTTGAGACAGATATATTCCTTTGATGAACAAAGAAAACCTATGTGGAGTTTATATCACCTTAATCTATCTCTGATCCTTCTGGATGACAGATACTGCGTACCCACAGATGACAGTTTTTGTATGTAACTGGAAACAACAGTTAGAAGATACAAAGAAAACAGTACAGGTAAGCTGGGTCTGTAGATTTTGACATGTCCCAGGTTTGCTTAAAAAAAACCCACTTTTTTAATTTCAAAGGAAAATTCAGTTCAGTCAGAACTTTTGGCTACATCTGGTTGAACTGCTTCTTAAAACCACTACAGACCAGCAGAGAGGAAAGATAAGCAAGCATTAGAAAAGTAAGTGGTGCTTACTGGCTCTACGATGAGATTCTGTCAGGGGTTACTGAGTTAAAAGTCAACAGTGAGCTGTTCGCAATAGTGACAGAAGCTCTTACAAAGGTACTTCAGAGAAAAATTGTATGCAAAAGACCACAGTAAATACAATTCATGAACTGCCAGCAGTATCAGCAGCAGATCTGAAATTAAGACAAATGGAGCCCTGTGTATTTTGCAAAGAAAGAGCAATCAAGTTAGTCAGCATTATTGTCCTTTAGTTACTAAGGAATTCCTCTGGCTCCCAAGGATAACTCATCCTGCCTGTTACAGCTGGGGACAGCAATGCAATGCCACAGGGATGATCTGGGCTTTGTTAAACTGATCATGCCAGTGGTAAGCACTATGAAGATACAAATATGAATTTATGGAAGGAAATACCTACCAATTCCTTTATCTAAGCAAAAATAGTAATTCACAGTTAATGTCAGTGAATGATAATAATTCTACTTATGTTTTGGCATTTACTCTGCACATGCTTCTTATGTTTGTTTTATTTAATCACTGCTTGAATGGCTGCTTCAAAGGAGGAAAATAGAAGCAGAAATAAAGTCAGCATGAGAAATAAAGTCACAATAATAAAAGCTATGCCCAAGGAATAATCTAGTAATTGCCCTATAATTTTAAAGTGCAAATAATTCTAAATAACCATTTTCCATCTTCAGATAAGGTTAAACGCAAAACTCAATCTTGTCATGCCCCAGTGATCAGGAGTTGCATAAGGAACTGTGGCATTAATAGGAGAAGAACAGGTACTTTAAAATCCACTCATGATGAAGTAGGTAAGGTTTGTTAGTGTTGCATTTCGGGGTGCTTTGTTGTTTTTATGATGGTTTTTGTTGATTTTTTTTAATTCCTCAAAATCAAGGAAGAGCTGTAGCTCTGTTGGCACAGGTGCACTTACTTTCCCTATGAAGAAAAACAACTTTATCTTGGAAACTTGAGCAGAAGTATTTTTTAACTGAGGGAAGTTCTTTGGCAAGTCTGTGTGTAATTTACAGGTAATTGTGATATTCCTTGAGAATGCGTTAAGCCCAGACAACAACCATGCAGCTGTTTGCTCTTCCCTGTCCAGGTGGGATTGGGAGGAGAACTGGAAAAGTGTAACCATGAGTTCAGATACGAACACTTTAAAATAAAGTAAATAATAACAAAACCAGTAACAACAATGTTGATGAAGATGACAAAAAGAGAGGTAACAAAAAGGGGAATAAAACACAAGAAAGATGAGGGATGCGCAACACAACTGCTCCCAACTCAACCCATCCCTCAGGAGTGATCAGCTCTTCCCTGCCAACTCTCCAGATTATGCTCTGTGGTATGGAATATCCCTTTGACCAGTTCAGGTCACCTGCCCTGCCCCTGCTCCCTCTCAACTTCTTGCACCTGCTCACTGGCAGAGCATGGGAAACTGAAAAGTCCTTGACTTGGGACAAGTTCTGCTCAGCAACTAAACCATCAGCATATTATCGACATTATTCTTATACTAAATCCAACACAGAGCTCTGTACTGTTACTAGGAAGAAAATGAACTCCATCCCAGCCAAAACCAGGACAGAGGAAGTATGAATATTTGGTGAAGTATTGGATGTAATTTCCCAGTAATTTTTATTTTTAACCTGCAGTAATTTAAAACCGAAGGTATTTCTAATAAACAGTACCAAAAGTAATCTAACCTATTACCTAGGCATATGTAGCATATAAAAAAGGTTTTTTTTTAAAAAATTACCAAGGATATTTTGTAAAACACCTTCTCCAAAATAACCTGAACCAAATCATAAGGCCTATGCTAATCAGCTAGTAAGGTTCTCTGTGGACTGAATTTCCATCAACCTTACCTCAGTGGATCTGTCCACATTAGGCAGATGAAAGGCTTAGGCTCAGTAGTTCTACTGCATGGCAGCAGGACTTGGGCATAGTCACAAACCACCCTACACACTACAGATAACTGGAGAGATCACAGTCATAGTGAAAACTGACATTACGTAATCTCAAATGTTAGATCAACTTCCAAGCTTGTGCTCTTCCCAAGGGTTGATGTCACAGGTTAGCACCTGACTCCTGTGGAAGGTGATTATATATGGTAAGAGCTTCGTGCACCTTGCCAAGACACACGGATGTCACATGTACTGGCCACTTGGACAGATACTGTTCCTACCAAAGCAACACAGAAGTTCTCCTAGGAAAACATTTAAAAGATATTTTCCAATGGCTGATGATAGGAAGAGCAAGAGCTCACTTTCACAACCAACTCCTCGCATGTAAGGAACTACTGGCTTTGCTTGCTTTTATTGAATACCTCTGTCAGTCAGTATTTTCTTTTCTACATATCCAGACTATCACTGCATTTGCTTTTATATTCTCTCAGGGAACTATACAGGGATATGGTCTGCCAAAAATATCCCCAAAATACGATGGATCTCATGCTAGACATGCTACACGCTGTGCAGCTTTGAAGCGTTATTTTTCCCTGCTGTTTTTGGGTGGGTCTTAGACTTGTCAGCCACTACATGGAAAATATGGATGGTAAACAAGCTAAAAGCGGTGTGAATAAAGTAAATAAAAAGCTACTGTCAAAACACATCCAATTATGCTCTGTTGTGGAGATTTAACACCAGAGGATGATTTTCAAAGTAAAAATAGTGTGGGATGCCTTTCCATTTGTAGATTATTTTGGAATGAAAGGCCTATTTAAGCCAAATGCACTATAAAATAATGATAATCTCCTCAATTGCAATTCTTTATTCATGGGAAGTCATGTTTGTTAAATAATTTTCAGGAGGGTTTTTTAACCCAAAGTGTTTAATTTGATAGTACCTTATTTTATATATACAATATAAAGTAATTACATGTAATTACAAGGGAAAAGCAACACATTGATATCTTGTGCAGGAACGAAATATGCCAATGCATTCAGTCACACTGTCAAAGATTAAAAGCACAGTAAAATTTTCTACTGATGGGAGTTAACACATCAGAAATCACAGATTTCAGCTTCTTAGTCCAATCCTATAGTTTTGGCCTCCTTTCTGAATAACAGATTAGTCAAAACACCCCATCTAATTCCAACTGCAAATTTAATTTAGGACCAAACTTTTTGTTATTGTGTTTTGGCACTAATGGCATTGCACAACAGGACACCATACTGCAAGTTATTTGCACCAGGTTGGGGGAGAACTAAACCAAAGACTATTAAGATATTGAGGAAATAGGACACAAAATTAAATAAACAGCTCAGACAGCAAGGAAGTGCCAACAGAAGACCAGCATCTTACAGAAGAACCTGATTCCTACATACGGTAACTAAAGTAAAACAGTTAAGAGATTTAATTTATTATGCAACTATCTGCTACCAAGAAAATGCTAATGGTCCCCTATGAGAATGACAAAAACTACCTTCTTCAGGTGGCTTTAGGCCTTTTATTTACAGCACAAAAGGAACACTTCTCAAGAAAACAGATATTTGATTTAAAAAGTCTTAGAAAGAAGATGTCTGGCTTCTTAATATATAGGCAGAAGCACACGATTTCAGCAGAAACCTTAACAGGAGACTGTACCACCTCCCATGGCTGCCCGGACCTCCCTCCTGGTAAAAACTAGTGGGGAAAATCAACCTTCCTGCACCTAGACAGGTCTGAAAACATCCCCTGCCAGACTGACAGACCATCATCCTCTGTGCAGGAATGACAGCTCAATCTGAGCAATCCACCTACTCTTAAATTGCAAAACAAGGCTGCATGGATGCTGTGGTAAATTTCCCCTGCTGCACATTATAAGCAGAAGTTATTCTCATGAGACGCCATGAAAGCTCAACACGACAGGTCCTATTTAGTCTTGTGTATCTGAGGAGAGGGGCTGGCACCAAGAAACAGTGTTATTTTAACAGGAACTGATAACAGAAGTATCCATTTTTAAGAGGACCAGATGATGTTCTAAGAGGCACTGTGAAACCAGATTGATCTTCTTCCTAAAGAAATTCTGAATCGTATTATCCCTGCGGGAAACAAGACAAAACTGCCTGCTGAACTCGCTCTGTTGAAGAGAGTCCCCTAACTTCTCAAAAGCTTTCAAAGCCTCTTGTCTGTGCTTCCCTCTGCCTTTCAAGAATTAAAAGAGGGGATATTGCAGGAGATTTTAAATATGAGCAGACATTATGCACATCAAGAATATATTCATAGCAAGCTATTTCTAATACTGCCTAAGGCTGGAGAAGAGAACAAAAAGAATTAGAAATGTCTGCATTGACTAATTATAAATGCTTTTCTGTGAGACAGAGCAAAAAGAACGTAAGCAAGGGAGGGGTAAATCCCTAATTTCCCATCTCTACATTAACAGGTAGCTGGTAAAGATCCTGTTCTCTATCTGCTGGGAAAAAACCATGAGAAACAGTCCTTTGAAAATATATAAAATTTAACTGTAGACAGCTTTACAGAATAGCAATTTGAGAACTTCTTACACAGAAGTAAGTCTTCAAGTGGCCTGGAAGTGAAACAGTTCTATCTCCTCCGTGAGTCCATTCTGATTATGAGAGTCAAAGCAGGAAATACAGATACAACTCCAGAGAAATATTGAGACCACTATGTGCTCCATTTAGCTTGAAAACCTCATAAAAAATATATATAATTAATGACCCGGTAGTCCCACGCCTCTGCAGTCCCCACTGGAGCAGAATACAAGTCCTGGGTAAAGCTAGTGGCAAAGCTGGTGGAGAGAGCTGACCCCTGCTGCTAGCAAGGCCAAGCTGTGGTAAAGGGAGATGGAGAGAAACTCTGCAGAATTCTGGAGGATGACCCTTGGGGCTGCATCCCTTCAGTGTAGCAAACGGGAAAAACAGCTGAAGAACTTGCTCATCAAAAAATATAGATTTTATTTCAATTAGTGTCTTCCCCTCTACGCATTTTAACCATCAAGAGTACATGAATGTCATAGGCTCTCTTTGTCTTTTCTCCATTTACTGGATGGAAAAACTGCACCCAAAGGGCTAAACACTGATTCTGAAAAGGGATAAAAAATAAAAAAATCCCATGTAAACAGTAACAGAAGAAGACCTACCAAGACACTTGATTTCACTGCCTTGCAGACCTTTCCTGAGAAAACAAAGTGCAATTGGAACAGGGCAGTAAAGTGAGGTCAGCACTAATTATGAAACCCCACCCAGAATACCCAACTGCCTGAGCTGAAATAGCTTTTGCAGATACTGAGAGTTCTGAAAGAGGAGGGCAATGGCAGTACACTTGACCAAATTAATCTCTGTCGTGACTGACTGAAAATGGAGCTACACCCTAGGCAAACTGTTTTTCCACCAATAAACCAGCACTGCTTTAAGTAAAACAAATCACTGAACCACAGTTCCTACTGCCATCACTAGATGTCTCTTACTGCCCTGCTTCCTGATAGTTGAGTATCTTAAGCAACATTTTACCCTTGAATGTTTCAGTATAACCTTGAAATAAAACTGTACTGAAAGAAACTGCCTCACAAAGATTTAAGTAAATAACAAAATGACAGCTATATGTTCAAACAGCTTTCAGGGTTTGCTTTAATATTATTGATACTCTTCTCTCTGGTATTTAATCCAGGCAAAAGTCTTTAAGAAAAGGAAGAGAGTGGAGGAGCAGGAAAAAGCATTTGCACTCAGAAAAACAGGCCACTATAGGAGGTTGTCACCACAAACTGCCTGCAATTTGCTCGTGAAAATAAAACTGCTTTTCACAAGCCACTGCGCAACAGACAGATATGCCATGACTACCTTGCAAAAGATGATACCTCAAGAATTTTAGGTGGCAGAGTTTTATTTCATTTAGAAACTCAGAAGCATTGGCAAGCAGCAAAATACCTGTTTACCAGAGCTTACATACACTTTTACATCTTCTGCAAAACACTGACTTATTTGATACCGATCCCACAATGATCCACTCTTACCTTACTGCAACAGCCATGCTCCCTATAGGGTTGATTGGCAATGGCCTGGCTCCAGGAAATATTCCTCTACTCAGTACTCGAGCTCCATTTTGTATCACTCCCGAAGGAACTAAAAACAAAACAAAACATAGAACGTTTTTTCTTCTAAAGGAAAAGTTAGAAAAATACAGGAGCAAAATGTAGAACTTGAGCTTTTTCAATGTACTGAAAAACCATTAGAGAGGCTCGTGCAGTACAGTGCTTACCTTGGACATCTCAGTCTCGAGTCTTCTGAGTGCCATTCTATTTCCAAAGCTATTTTCATGGCAAACGATAACATGGCTTTCCAAAGCCACTGCCTGACCTATCTGCTGCAGATCATTCCTTGTACAAATGAATTACTTTTGTTTTGTAATTGCTGTTCTGCTGCGAATGCATGTGCTTAGAGTCAAAACCAGCTATGAGCACAGATTTAACTATTTTGTCTACAAAAAGAAACAATGACCCCTTACAGATGAAGAGAACACAATTGCATCATGGCAATATCACAGCTGTCAGGTTTTTATCATACCAGTTTACTTTCTGAGGAGCAATATCTTGGCCCCCCCCCCATCTCTGCAAAACAACATATTCACTACAAATATTTACTTGCCAGGAAGAGAAAGACCAAAGGCTAAAAAGGCATTATCTCATAGCACTAATTAGGCCCTGTCTCTGGCCATTGATGACCCTGTCACACAGCCTGGCAGCAGCCCCATGCCCCCTGTACACGGCCAGGTCACAGCCAGGCTCCCACACGCATCATATGCCGATGCCACTGACACCAAACTCACAGGTACTGACCACTACAGACAGGACATTTCACTGGGCCATTCAGCTTGGCTCTACATCAAAAACTGCAGCTCTGGCCAACAAGATTTTAATCTACAACTTTTTTTCTACTCAGGCCTGTTTCTGTACACTACTCATCCCAGGGCAGACAGCTGAACAAGTAGCAGAGAAGCACTACCCAGGCACCGCCAAAGCAAGAGTGTCCTTAGCAAGTCTCAGGATTTTCCTCCTTCACTGTAAGATGCAGGAGTGCCAAATACAGGTCTTAGTTTAGGCCCTTACCAGGGACCTACTTGCATGTAGTAGCATTTGTCTGCACTACTATAATGTCCCTTCAGGCTGGAACAGTAACCTTGCTACAGCCTCCACTTGAACTCACTTCTTTAATATCCACAGCCAGCCAGTTCACACACATTCTATTTACTATAAGTCATCATTCATACCATAACTTCGCCCCATGGGATATGTCCAAAAAGAGAATGATGATCATTACTCTTTTTATATTATATTTAAACATACAAATATTATATACACATATAAGATAAATGTAAACCATATCACTTTACGTCCACAGAATTTATTTTTAAACAAATTACACAGAGACTAGAAAAATTATTCTGAATCAACATATACACTTTACATGCCCAACTTTAAATACTCACACCCTAAAATAGTATTCTGAGGCAGAGGAGTATAGGCTCAGAAGTAATGTTAGTTCTAAGCTGCTGAGGTACACTTCAACTTCCTGTAAGCATCAAGCCAGATCGACACCTCCCCTCCTACTGTGCTGGTGCTCACCTTATTTCACTCTAGACCACACAGATTAGTTCTGGGAAAATAATCTTCTTCCTCCTGCTTGTGAGAGAACATCACTCTCCCCATCAAATCCTGTCACTGTGTTACACCCACTCTTGCTTTTGAGCACCTTTGAAGAACAGGTCAGTTATATTTAGGTGCTTAAGTACAGCCTCAAATGGCTAAAATTACAGAACCTAGTTTATAACAACTTGGGTCAGCTTTCAATGACCAGAATAATTTTAAAATTGCATTTTGCTATTTATACCTCACTACTCTACACTTTTTCCTTCATCGCTAGTTTATGAGGAATTGATCAAACTTCATTCACTCAAGGGACATTCTAAGGCTTTTGCTGCTCCAATGTTCTGGTTTGTAGATACTGTAGAGGAACATTATCATGTTAAAAGTCAAAAAGCTGAATTTCTTATTGTGTTTGTTACAGCAGTATGACTTTGAGATGGTCCAAAGACCAGCGTCATGAAAGAAAAGCAGTCTGCTCAAGGATATGGCTAACCTAAAATGCAAGCATAACAGGTAAAATTCCAAGCCACAGATAATATCAATATTAAAAAAAAAACCTCAATAAAAAGACATGATTTCCATTTGGCATGGTTATTCCAATAAACTTTTAAGAGGGACAGATTTTATACTGAGCTTCTCTATGTTTTGGTATGGCTTCTCTATTCAAAAGAAAGGAACCAGCAGTTTTGACTGAGAAAGATCTGTGAATTTTCATTATGATACAAACCATAGTTTTATACTGAAATGAAACATTTATGCATACATACAGAACATCACTTAGCTATGGATACTACCTAAATATACACTGTAAAACTTAAAGCAAATATCCTGAAAGTGTTACTGCAAAAAGAGAGCAACAGGCTCCTTGATGCCCAAACTCTTCTTACCACAGTTATCTAATTATCCTGGTCTACTGGCAGAGTGAACTGATGCTTATTTTATTCTTGTTCTTCTTCAACTTTCTCTCTTATTGACAAATCCCATTGCCTCTTTACAACATACTGTTTGCTTCCTCACCAATTCTCAAAATTAGCTTCCTGTCTTTCCTTCTTTATCTCTTTGGAGTTTCCTTTTTTTCCCTACATTCCTATATATGTATCTATACCCATATCTATATCAAATACACTGCCAAGTCTCACAACTTAGGATTTCTATACATTGACACCCTTGCTGGAACCCATCCTTTCTTTGCAGGTTTTTAAGTCACGGAGTGCTACCCAGGAAACATTCTCTTCAAAAGCTTCACATTTAAAACATTGCCACATCAACACATGCACTCACACACACTCTCTCTCTCTCTCTCTCTCTCGCATATTCCCTTCAAGAAGTTACAAATGTTTGTAAAAATAGAAAACACAGAAGTTCGCTGTCTTATGAAAATATCCCCTAAGAGACAACCTGGTCTCTTGTCCTGCCTATGAAATTCACTTCCATCATGGCCAGTCTGTGCCTCGTGCCACCACTCACTGAAAGGCTTCAATAAAACCATCAGATCAGAAGAGGCCTTAACCATGATTCTATGACTCTAACTTTTCTCTAAAGTACATCACAGCTATGTATAATGAAATTATCACCCAGAATCCAATAACTATTTCAGCTTGCGACAGCAGTGTTATTGCTACTGATTTTTGGTTTTGTTTCCTCGGTCTCTGAATTATGATTCAGCAAAAGCACTACATCACTCAGACAGACAAACAGAAAGGTTGTATGCAAGGGATCACTGAAGAAGGACACTGAACCACATGTGTAGTATATGTTTTCAAGAAATAGATGGAACCATAAAGAAAAAAAAACCCAAAAAAACCACAAAATCCGAGCTTGCTGGTAAATCAGCTTCCATGGCACTCTAAACCTAAAATGAAAAGCAAGATTAAAACACTTCAGCAGTAAAAGGTATTAATTTCTAGTTATCCACATTACCTATGTGCCATAGTAAGATTGATCTTTCTTGCTCATTCATCTCTACTTACAGCATTTAAAGCATCCTTGCTAAAAATAACATCAATTACTTAATTTTGAAAAGATTACATATATAAACTACTACTACACTGTGCCTGGTACCCACAGTCTTCCAGCCTTTGTGCACACTGCATGATAGCTACTTATAGTCAAGGAATTATTTCTACATCTTAGTGCTTTTGAAGGGTTGTGGATTATTTACTGGAAATTATGTGGTGTTTTTATTCCAAAGATACATTTACGCCTTACAAGCTTTAATTACGTTTCAAACCCATACTTTGAGGTGAGATACTTATATTTTAGATTGAAGATTCAAGGTGTAGAGGTAAGATAATTTACTCCAAGTCATATCATCAATCAGTGCCAATCTGGACTAACACCTTACAGTCCTGACCTCTCTCTTCTAATGCTTCTTTAACCAACAGTACAGCAGGTTACAGGTTCCCAATTCCTAGGCAGAAGTGTGAAATGTAATTTACACCTTTTCTGTGCAAGTGCAGAAAGCCCTTTATATCTGAGAAACTCAGCTCAAGAAAACAATGCAAGAAAACCTGTGCATCTCTTTGATGAAGCTTTCCTTTTTCACAAAATGTTCCCACTGAAACACAAAGAGTCTGAAATGACAAAATCATTATTCACCTTTCAACTTTTGTCACTGCTATGTTTTCAAGGGTCTACTCTGCTCTCAGGAAATTTAAACCCAGGAAACACTTTCACTGGAGTAAATTGTGTACTGAGAATCTGCCCCTAATCTACTGCATGAATGGCTAAATTATTTTCGGATCTTATGCTTCTCTGGTGGAATTTCACAACCTGAGTAGACTCAGCCAGCTGAGTCTCCACTGGCTAACTCTGGAGCCAAGCAATGCACCCAATGTCAAAAATCAAGACTACATCTCTGAAATTCTCCAAGGGGAAAAAAAATTGTCCTTTTGTAGTGAACTTTCATGCTGTAGCTTAACAGACAATAAAGTCAATGACATGAAGGAGAACATATCATAATCTGAATCCATCAAGGCACTGTGTTCACATAGTGTTAAAAGAATCCAACAGAAGCCCTTCAAAAATCCAGTGTTGTTTCATAGCCTGTACTCAGGGTCTGTAGGTGGAAAGTAAGTAGAAGGCTACATGATGACAGCCAGTGCAGGACTATTTTAATCCAGAGCATGTTCTCATGTGCACATTAGTTGAGTAGACTGTTCCAACTATGGACATCTTTCACCACATCTCTCAACAGACCGCACCCCTAATCTCTTACTTGCAGGTGTGTGCAGGTTCATTCTGGTTGAGACAACTACCTCATCCAAGATCTTCACAACAGTGTCAGAAAACCTGTGCCAGACTGGGTCCTTCCCTGAAGATTTGACTGTCACACAAACAATGTAGCAATTTGGTAAAATTGAAGTGCAAAAGAAGGACGAAGTAATGCACAGTCACCAGACACAGTGACACCCCAACAGCTCACTAAAAAAGTAAACTAACTTCTTGTCTTGGCATGTGAAAGATAAATGAAGTATAATCAAGGAGTGAGATTTGTTGTCAATTACAACAATGAACTGGGTAAAAATCTTTTTCTTTGTGTGATCTCAGAAACAAACACACCCTTCACTAAACTGTCTAGCTCAAGGTAGCCATTTCTTAGTAAGGGAGAATGAATAGTATTTACTGATGAATTTTAAAGAAGTGGAATGTGTGAGTGCATGCTGTAGGGATAGACTGGTTCTTTGCTTCTTCTATCATCATATGGCACATGCATCGATCCCAGGGCTCCCTTCCCTGACCCAGCTTTTAGCACAGAAGAAATCATTATAGACAAGAGGTACTGAGTTTTGGCTAATATCTGTCAGCTTCAGCTCTTTTCTGCCAAGCTTCCCTTTAGCACAGTGTTTAGCAGAATTCTTTGTATTAGGCTATAAGAACTGAAAGTAGGAAATTGCTGATGATGTATAGTGGATAGGACATTAGAAGTTGCCAAAAGCAAATGTTTTCTGCCAAATGTGTGTAACTTTATTCAGCTATCTTATCCCACGCACAAATTTGATGACATCTGCCCAACTTGTATTTTACTGCTCCAAGACAATTTTACAGCTCTTAAATTCCATGTGCTGTAGCCCTTACAAAATGCAAAATCTAGGATGCAACCAACAAGCCATTTATTCTAAAAAAAAATTGAGGTGGGGGAGACACATGTATCCTGATAACATTATCACACTCATATTTTTTCTGAAAATATTATGAGGAGTACAGAGAAAGAAGTAGAAAGTATTTCATAAAAGTAAGCTTTCTTTCCAAATTTATTTCATCCCTTTAATGGCTTAATATTAAACACCAAAGTAAAATAAATCAAAACAAAATCCCAACCAAAACCCAGCAACAGAAAGTATATGAAAATATATCTTCCTAGTTTCTTGCTTTGATACAAAATTGTCAGCAAAAACAGCTTTATGAAACATTTTAGTCTCAATGATTTATCATTTTCTGATACTCAAAGTTAGGCTGGAAGCTGCCTCAGTTATAATAAGTGACTTGTCCATAAGCAGTACAAATAGAACATTACAGCTATCAAGTTTCATGTACAATAAAAATGTCCCAATAAAACAGCATGTTCTACTATATCTTATTTGGAGATTTTCTGACTGCCATTATGGCAATTTTTTTTGGCCTTGATTCCTGTATATGTGTCTTGCTCATATACTATCCACTTGCATTAGTTTAAAAAGTGACTTTCATTGGGGTATATGTTAGGAGTATGGAGGTAAAGTAGATCTCCTTAGGGAATTACTTCTCCTCCCACCAACCTTACAATGTATATATCTAGTTTGGGTTTTATATGTTTGGAGATGAAGACTGGTAAAGACTTCCAAATCAGAGACACTGGTTTCAACCCTGGAAAACCTATTTTTTAAGCAAAACTCCATGTTCATATCTTCCTAAACATCTCTACCAGAGCACTTCAGTCTCCTACAAGGAACCACCCACAAATCCAGTGTTGCTAAGTTTTCTGAAGGCCACCCCTTTCTAGCCAACGCAATCAACTGAGTAGTGATAAGAAGTACTGATACCAGAAGATGGATGTCAGGGCTGGGAAGACTCTCAAGTTTCCTGGTTTCTACCCAAAACCTTTCTGTGAGCACTGTTTAATAGCTGACTGCAGATCTAAACTTTAGGTTGAGCAACGTACTTACATTTGTGTGCAATTCACAAATTATATAGAAACAGGCAAAGGAATATGCATGAATGTGAAGCTATGTGTAATAACACCAAGAAGCTTCTTGAATTGAATCAGTATTTCCAGGATAATCCCTCTGACCATAGCACTTTCACCTGCAGTAGCAGCCATACACTAACACAGTCCCTTCTTTACTCATCCCTCCAGAAAAGCAAGTGGCTCGAAGTTCAGAATGACCTCACCAATTAAGAAGGTGCTGCTACTTACACTCTTCCAGTGACTTGCATCTCAGGAATTCAAATCCACTGCAAAAGCACCAAAACCTACTCCATTTTAATCATGGCAAAATATCATGGTTTGGCAAGACTCAATGACACGCCCAGGATGCCACACTCTTAGAAGCAGGGAATACTATGACAGGTAGTAATATTCTCTTTCAAGGCATTGGTAAGAATTGAAGTGCTGAAAAACTTCTGTACAAAAAGCAAGTGTAGAAAACTAACTCATGGACTTCACTGATGTAGTACCCATAAGTTCTAAACTGAGCTCTGCCATTTGTTCTCCATCCTGTTTTCTTCTGCTTTCTCTCTAAATTAGATTCACATGAGGGAAACAGGCCCATAAAGGCTGTTGCCATAAAGGCAACTTGCACAAGATGGCCCAGACTACTCAGTGCCTTGCAGATCAAGATACAGTTTTCAATGCAAGTCGAGTATTTTAGAATTAATATTCATGAACTGGCTACTAATAAGAATCCCAAGAATTTGTAACTTGTGATAGCTACTTCTAAAGGAAACAGGTGTTTCAACTGCTGTTTCATTTCAAACACAAACCTATAAAACCTGATGAAACAAAAGGACTTCAATAAACTGAAGCAAAAAGTATTAAATCTATGTTCCTACATGCCCTCTCTTAGCATATCACAGTATCTTGCATGCTTTAAGTCCTGGTGCCAGCTGGATTGCAGGTTTCAGTAGAAACTTGTACACAGCTGGCTACTTTGAACTTCTGCCTTTGGTTACAATCAATTAAGTACTTGTCTGTGAATATACTGCTAAGTGTTAATAATTGAGAAAATGATTTCTGATGTTAACACTAACTGCATATTCCTAACCTTCAGCAGCAATGTGAAGAATCAGTTTTATGAGTGTATGCAGTAAAACCTACACAAACACAAAATAATCCTAATAACAGTATTTTACTCTTTTACTATGCCTTTTTGTTTTAAAGGATGATGGAAGTGGGGTAAATGGTAAGCAATGTTTGTCAGACACCATTTCAAGATTTCATATAAAAGCAAAAGCTGATTTTAGAATTCATTTGTGATTGTTAGCAGTGTTTCCACACATCAGTGTGGAATTTTAAATGGTCATTTAAAACCATAAAGCTAATTAATCAATCTCTTACGAAGCAGGAATAGTTTACTCTGGGTTTTCTAGTACCACTGAGATGGGATTCCCTTCTGACAGACCATATTAACAGTATAAATTTCAGTAAGACTTTGAGAAATTGTCAGAGCTAACTTCAATCTAAAGATGCTTTTGGTACCCACACTGCCTAGATGAACATAGATTTCTACAGCACTTGAAAAGCAGCTTTTAATCCAAGATGTCTTCACATTCAAGAGCCAATGAATGTAACCATCCATAGAAAATGAATCCATATTCTGTCATAATCTGCCTTGGAGGTATCCACTTGTCACTACAACGGTTAAATGTCTGTAGGACAGGAAAAGGTCTTAATGGACCAGAGTTTTAAGCTTTCTGAGTTGTGAAGTTCCTGTAAGGTGAAATGACCTCAGGTTCTGCCTCCAGTGACTCTTTGTTGTGTCAGTAAGCAGCATGTTTGGAGTCAGACTCTCAGACCAAAGGAGGGTTTCATAGAAGTATTAAAACCTATGGCCAAACTACAAACTATGTCCTTCACTCTCCAAATCTTGTCTTCAGACGATGGGGCATTTTGCAGCCCTTGTGCATGTATTTGACACCACAGTCTAACACCAGGAATAGCACTCTCAGTCTTCAACAGATCAAATGGTATCAGCACACTTACTGTCCTGGTAATTCCCAGCTTGATTTATAGACCACTGTAGCCCCTGACAGAACAGAGAATGTGAACTTCCAGATGATGCTCAACATTGCAGTGAAACTTTTATAGCCAACCTCCCTTTTATTTGAAAACTAATTTTAAATGGGATTGTTTTTCATGCAATTGTTTCCTTAAGTAAAGTAGCAATTAATTTGCTTTAAGCTGCCTAAGATTTTGCTAGCATGGCACATAAGTGAGACTCAACTGCAATTGATAGGACAGGCTGCTTTACTTTTTCAAGGTATCCATTCACACATCTGCCAAAATTCTTCTCCTTTGTAATTCAGAGGGCCTCTGAGGCTAATTCTGGCTATTTCTCCCGGCAATTCTATCAATGTCTAGAAAGATCCATGAACTTCTGAGCAGACTCTGCATTTGAGTTTAAGGACACAGAGGAAGGTCTTGTTACTCATGGATATCAAGGAGGGAGCAGTGTCAATGAGGAACCATTTTTTGCTTTCATCTCCCTGTCACTTTTCGCATCCTCAGAACAAGAGCCCACTAGGAAGGTGACACAGGATGTGGAGATATGCCAAACTCATAGGAGGCTAGAATTTCCTTCCTCAGAGTGACCTCTATAACATAAAACAGTAGTAAGCCAAAACTATCCAACTGTAATGTCTACGAAATGACACTGCACAAGTCTTCAAATCACTTGCACTGCAATGCTGGCAAACACATGCACATGACAAAAATCTGCAGCATGTCTAGTACATGTTTAGTATTATGGATCTCCTCCTGTTCTTGTCTGCAGCCCTCTCCCATTCTCCAGTGCCTCCAGGAGTTCATATTTGTGTTTTCTCCATCCTTTTCTATGCACATACTACTCATGCCCTCTTCCTCTCCCACATACCCTTTCACCCCTGCACTTTGATTCTATACCAATTCCTTTCCCGTTTTATTCTACCTCACAAATCTGGTTTCTTTAAATCTGCAATCCTTTGGAAATTGTCTCATTTTATTCTTCCCACTATGGCCAAGCATAACCTCCTCTTCCCAACAAAATCTTCTTTTTCCTACCTACACACTGCAGGGATTGCTCGCCCCTTAACCATGCACAGTTCCTGAAAGTTGCTTAGGAGGAGACAAGGGCCACTCTTTTCTTTCCAGAACAGTTTCTTGGTACATCATGCTCTCCTGAGAGAAGCTTCTCAAGAAGCATTCCTCTGGCAGGGTCACAAAGCAGGATGACAATAGCTTTCCTCAGCTGCATGGGAAATGCTTTGATGGTAATTGACTCTCTTCCCCAGGCAGAGTATCAAAGTGCAAATCAAGGCTTCCCCTGGAATTTGGAGTTGGTTGCCCAGGCTAGAACAATAGCAGTGATGCTAGACAGTCTTGGTAATGGCTTCTATTTTAACTTCTGCCTTTATTTTTTAGAGCTGCCTGTCACTTGGCATTACTACCATGCTTGCTGACTAGTGATATGTTTGTTTTCTTGTATTCCCTGTTTTAGTGCAGCTGTATTCCACCATGGATTCCTGTAATATCTTCACTGCAAACTCTGTGGGGCAGGATGGTTCCTGCAGTATTTGCACTGCCCAGTACAGTGGGGGTCTGGGCCCCTTCAGTGCTCTGCTAATACACAGCCTTAAAACCTTAGACCTGGTCACAGAACAGGGAGGACAGAGGAAATGAGACCTCTTTGCTTCTTGTCGCCTGTGTACCACCATGCATCAGTCAGAGCAAAAAAAAAAAAAAAACCAAAATGGACAGGATGTGTGCAAGGAAGGAGCTGAAACAGTGCCCAAGTGAATGGAAAGTATCCAGATGGCTGTGGTAACTTACACGATAGGAGTCAAATCAAAACAAAATGAAAACACAACCATATGCCATGTACTCTTCACTCTCTTGCTCTCTTTCTCTCTCTCCCTGCCTTTCTCCTGTTGCCCCAGGTCTTTCTATGAGTATGGATAATAGTATGTTACTCATTTAAGTGTATGTCATGAATAACAATAACCTCTCTTTTACATTAGAGATCACGGATTAATATTATTCATGTAACAAAGAATGTAATATGAACCACAAAAATATACTCATGTTAGGTCAAGGAAGTGCAAGGGTCTACAAGGGAAGTTATATTTCTTTATTACATCCTTTTTATCTGGTATGCTGTATACTTATAAAAGAGAATATTAATTTTATACGTCTATGTTGCTATATGCTATAGAAATATCTACTCACAACCTGCTTGTATCTCAGGGGGAGTATTCAAAAGCATCATGGCAGTGGCAGCATCAATGTCAGGATCTGGAAAAATCAACCAATAAATACATTACTTACAACTGGGCTTATCTTCTCACCCCCATTTCTAAACTTCAGGTTTGACCACGTATCTGAGTGAAAAGGTATGAGAGTTCACTATTCAGAGGGCTTGCTGACTTCACATTAAATCTACCCCAAACTTGCATGTGATCCCATTGTAACTATTAAACAGAGTGGTGATCTATGTCACCAAGCCATACTTGTACTTGTGTATGCACGGTACCTTTGATGTTAGCCTCACCAATTCCCTGTTTAATTCTGTAGAGAGCAGTTAGATTTCATTACAAAGGATCTGTGAAAGCAGGTGCAACATCACAATTTTGAAGCAACAGAGAGGGATGAGCTGACAGCTGAGGAGTGGGAAAGCACAAGGAATACCTGAGCAAGTACAGAAGATGACATCTGGTCATTTCTATTTGTCAAGAAAGATTTTAAGGTTTGAGAAAGTGTTGGAAGACAAACTGCTGCAATTAAGAAACAAAAAAAAAAAAAAAAAAGAAACTAACATTTCATTGAAGCACCAACTTATTTGCATCCTTGACCACTGTCACTTTAATATAAGCAAAAATTATCAACTGGCTGCTGTTATTCTTAAATCGGTTTCAGAATCCATCATGAACAGTCAACTGACAGATGGCAAGTTACAGAGACAGAACAAAATATGATCCTTTTATAACTATATTCACTTGCTTCACACACAACAGCTCGGCTGCTATGGAAATGCAGGTATCTATGACAACAGTAAACAACCCCACAACGGCCACTGAATAAGCTGAAAAGAACATCTGCCCCAGCAAAGCGTCCCAGCTGCCCTGGGGCGCAACTTGCTAATCGTGCAGTGATGCCGTGTGACAGAGAAAGCCGCCTATGCCATGTCCAAATAAATGAAGTGTGCAATTGAAGCAGACATAAAAACGCACACCCTGGCTGACTGCTGCCTCTGTGCTGCTAAACTGAATGACTAATGAGTATGCATTTGTTGTTTGGGGTTGGGGGTTTTTTCAGCTTGTCAGTATTTATACCAAATTACATACCAAAAAAACTAATTTACTACTAATAGCTTCATGGCATTTTATTTTGGCTATTATGACAGAAAATTACTTACCACTGTTAAAAATATCTGTATTTTTGATCTTTATATATTTCAAATCTATTCCCAGTAATGTGATGTGGTATAAAGCCCTGTAATTTACTAACAATACAAGTGACATAGACAGGATTTCAAAATCTGCTTAAGCCAAACAGGAATTCACTTGACTGCAGAATTAAAAAAAGGGACTTTTTATTAGTCTAAGTATGTACTACTATTCTGTGAATAGCTGCAAACACTCTTCTAAAGGCTACTACTCTATTATTTAATTGCTAAAACAGGAAACAGAGGAACTGTATAGTAGGTGTCAAACTGAAGCTGAAGCAGCAGCAGCATACTTCGTATAAAAGATGTCTGTGTCTTCTGGACAGGTCAACATTTTCCAAAGACAAAGCAGTGTTACCAAGTTATGTTCATCTTCAATTCTGAAGATACCTCAAAAGCAGAATTCCTGCTGCAATTATGTATGCTGAAAATGCCATTTCCCACAGCTTCATTCCCAAATTTGTGCCATGTTGCAAGACTGGATCCACACACCACACAGCAAGTGCGTGCCTTCAAACTAAAGAGGAATAATCTATCTCATGTTAAAAAGCAAGACAAAAGAGCAAAGAAGCCTGAGAAATAAAGACAAATCAAACCAGAGTTCTTCCCTCTTTTTCATACAATAAAATCAGGAGATTGTTGAAGTTGAATTTAGTGTATTGCAATTCATACAGCCAAATTCAGCATTGGTTTATTGGCTGTTCCTAAATTTCATTTTGTTTTAGTTCAGCGGACGACACTTTAGTAAAATGCAAATTTTGCTGCTGAAAGAATAAAAAACAATACTAGGAAAAGCACATTTCCTGATGACTTTGGGTTTTGTTTGTGTAACAAACTCTGTGATTTGAGATAAAATTGATGCAACCAGTTTCTGTTGAAAGGTGTGTTCTTAGCCTTTGGACCACTAACGGTACCAGTGTTTCTGCGGTGACGTAAGACATGAACATGAGCTGCTCCTGACACAGGACTGCACCTGCAGCAGCTGTCTCCCGAAGAATAGCCATGTCTCAAGCTGATCCATGCCTGCTATGTGCCTAGCTCTGTTCCTGTTGGTATATTCTTGAAGAAACCAGACAGCTATTCCATAATGCCTTGGCAGAGGTAAGAGAGCTTGGAGGCATGCATGAATGGTGGTGTCAGTAGGATCCAGGAAAACGTGCTTTGGGTTTTCCTACTGCAAGGAAAAAGAAGAAGGAGCGACTGCTGCACAAGAGAGACAAGGGCCGAGGGCCAGGTGTCTGAGCCCACACAAAGAGGCAGATTGAAAATCTGGCACATTCTTTTGCAGCATTTTCAACAATTTGGAGGCATTAACATGAGCAGTGTGTCAAGAAAAGCCAAGAAGTAGCCATGAGGAGCAGCACCAAAGGCATGGGACTGAAGGGCACCTTTGCTGGGACTGGCACTTCTTGCTTTGGCGGGCACTGGTCCCCACCAGTGCCCCCACGCTGGTGGCCCTTTCCCCATTGCTGTCCTTCTGAAGTTTCTTCCATGTGGATGCTCCCATTTGTAGCTCTAAGGCCTGACCTTGCTTACTGCTTCATCTCCACCACCTGGCAACTGGATCCTGTCCCTTCTATCTGGCCTGTGTTTGTGAAGCTGTGGATTTCAGAATTGCTATCTTGGTCCTCCCTGAAGTCTGCGATCAACACAAAGGCTCCTGAAGTTATTAACAGTGGGTGGTTAGTGAAACATGATTGCAGGAATATCCTTCCCTAGGAAACCAGGTTAAAAATAACTACATAAGAATTTTGGAATAAAAAAATTAAGTATTTAAATGAATGCATTCTGGTTGCTTCTTTTGGTAATTCAAGTAAATAGTGAAATGACTGTATAGGTGAACTGTTAATTCTTTATCAGCGGAAAGTAGATGTCCAGCCTTCCCTGTGAAAGAAGGAAGGAACGAGGAAGAAAAGAAAGAATTGCAGGTGTTGTACAAAGAAGTAAGAGTATATCAAAGTTTCAAACAGGCAACACTGGAGAGTGATAAGAAAATAATGACAAAAATCGCCAGCAGCCACAGTTCTTTCTAACAAACACCTGCAGTCTGGCTATACATTTGGTGCTTCACACTAAAGTCTGAAGTTTCAGTGCTTGGCCCCTCATGCACCAAGGGTCCATCACAAGGTACCAGAAAGGACCTGTAAGAAACCTTAAGCACTTACAAGATCTTGTAAGGTATGAAAGGCATCAAGGGGCTGGAATGAAAAGTAACAAGGGGCTGGAATGGAAGGTAGTACAGCTGCAGTACCTCCCCCTGCGGTATGAGCCTGTTGGTGTTTTGACCAGCATTGCTCTCAAACACAAAACTTCTTTTCATGAAGATGATACCAATGCTGGTACGAACCTCATGGCAGTTCTGTTTGCTGCATTTTAGATTCACACCCCTTGTAAGCAGTCTTCAGCAGTGAACACCAAATTTGTAAACAGCACCTAGCTCTTTCAGTGAGAAAATAACCTACTATTTATCACTCTGTGGAATTACATCTATGCATATTGTCAAGACTTTGAGCTGAATTTTGCTTTGCATGTTACCTGTATAGATCAGAATCTATCTTGCACGTGAAATGGCGAAATGGTAGGCATGAAATATTTAGCATGAGATTACATACAAGCAATGCAGAGAACAGCCCTCAGGTAGCAGACTCTTTATTCAAAAACTAACTAAAATCAGACTGAGAAAGCCCGATGTGACAGCTGTTCTTTTCTACGTTGTGATCTCTGATCAGAGGTCATTTTATAGAAAGAGAATGTGATTCATAGTAATTCATATTATTTTGATATCATTTAAAACTTTGATCTGGTTTCATCAAACCCTTCAAATCCATCCCTTTCCAATTAAATAAAAATTAGGATAACATAGTGCCCTTTTGGTTGTGTAAAACGATATTTATCTTTACAGCCATACTATAAGGTTTTAAAGAAAACAGCAGCTAAAGCAGTTCAAAGCAACCATGGCCTGAATTTTCCAGCACAGATGCCTAGAGAGAGGCACTTAAGATGCATATTTAGGTATTAATAAAATGTTACAGCCAACTGACGTAAAAAATGTAGTGAGTAAATAAACTGCACCATCTGTACACTACAACCATAGCTATGTTATCTCATCAGGAAGGAATTTATAAGATCTTCTTTTAATTTAAAGTTACTACATCTAAAATAGAACTATTTTTGTAAAGCATTTCACTTTGCCATTCAGTATGCTAGTTTTTGGCCCATTTTACTTCTGCCTCAGCATCCTCCACGGCTTTTTCCCATTTATATGTTCCTAGTGTAGATGGCATACCTAAAACCTAGGGTCATTGTACTCAAAAGGCAGAAGTTCAGATTATCCCTTGTCTACAAATCAGCCTTAAACTCCCTCCCTGCCTTACTTTCTACCACAGCCCATTCCTACACTGTTTTTGTTATTTGATATTTTCAATTTTTATCAGTAGTAAAATGGTGCAAAAGCAACATTGTCTTCTATCTTTTACCTTCAGGCTTATTAAACTACAACAGAGCAAATAGCAACTTGCCCCTGTTTAACTTGTCTGTTAACAGACATGCCTTTTCCCTTCCCACATCATGATGGTTAACCTTGGTACAAAACACAGAGAATAATGAACAGAGTGGAGGCTTTTTCCCACTTGATTTTTTTTCTTTTCTATTTTTAATTTATTTTGCCTAATGATGGAATAAGAATATGGCTGTTAAAATAAAGTTGCAATGTGCAAGACAGAAAGAAATACCTGAAGAGAACTGTAAGTACTGTAATTCTGTCAAACTCCTTGGTGTGGGATGCCACTGAGTCCACTTCTGAAATATTTAAATAAGGTTGAGAAGTTCTCTTAAAATAAAAAGAATACTTGTGGAAGTGTACAGCAAACCAGTAGGATTCAGAAGCAAGATCTTGGGAAGAAACAAGAAATTATATTCATATCTCAACAACAGTGCACGAAAGACCACACAGAATTCTGGAAGTTATACAATAGAGGCCAGGAGGAAGCAATTCAATTAGCAATGCCAAGTTACAGTGGAGCATCTCCCACTTCTTTAAACAAATCTAGTATGAGACACAGAAGAAGAAAGGCACAGGTCTAAATGAACTAACAATTTTTCCTATTTAAGTTCATTTCCAGCACGGCCAAGTAAGCTATGGCATAAGTATCATAAGAAATCTAATTTCAAAAAATACAGAATATTTCTACCCGAAATCTTCTTCCTGCTCCTCTATTTTGCTACATTTGTATTGTCATGAAGCAACACATATGATTTCCATTCTCTAACAAGTTTTCATCTGAAAAATTTTATCAGCTGAAAAACTGTAAACCAAGCACACAGTTACAATGTAGTCTCATTAAAAATACTAGAGTTAATAAAAAGAATGACAGTAGAAAGAGTTATAGTAGGTCTTATACATGCACTAACTCAAAGAGGTTCATCTATCATTCAGAAAGCTGTGGGAAACTAAAGCACCCTAATTTTTCATCTCAGGAGTAAAGATGAAAATCATTTAGCTGTTAAAAGACAGACTCACAATACTGATAAGTCATTTTACCAGTGCAAAATAAAAATATTTTAAGAGACACCTCAAAAAAGAGAGATGAGATACACATCTTACACATAAAGATGATGCATTACAGCACATACTCTCCTTAAAAGCAGGGTGGAGATTTTTGCTTTGGTTTTGTTCCTTTATTTATTAAAATTGTTTTTTCATTTTGATGCACATTACTGGCAAGATTAACTTTCAGTGCACAAGGATGTGAAAATAAAATTTACCCATCATGAAGGCAACATTAAGTTTTTGACTCCATCCAGCCTGTGCAGCATGGAATACTGAAGAGAGAACAAAAGCTAGAGAAAACACTGGCCAGTGAACTAGCATAGAAGAGAGAAACAATTTGGTGTTGCATCATGTACTTACCCAGTTTTTGATCAGGAATTTCAACCATCTTCTTAACTGATTGCTGCAGCCTCAGCTTCTACAGTGGGAGACGTGATTGTGAGGACTGTAACTCCTTGCAGTCTTACAGGTTACAAACTTTTTTTTTTTTTTACTGAAGAATACACGTATACATAAACACACATGCTCTTTGAACCCAGTTATGCAGATGTGTGTTATCTCTGGGACATCAAGGTCATCATTGCTCAACCTTTCATAATGTTCCTGCCACTAAGAATAGGTTTCCCTTCCAGCAAAGTGGGAGAATGGCTGGCAGAAGAAGTCCTCTATAAAATTGTGGCCAGGAGGCAGTCCTCTACAAAACTCTGACCATTCAAGACCAAATAAACCATACCCTATATTGTCACATACTAGTGTTTTTCTAAGCACTCATTTCCTTCTCATTCCTATTTCGAAATACATTTGTGCCCACCAGGCATTGAGAACCAAGAACCTCTTTCAGTCCAGCAAACACAGGACATGCCAGCTAGAAAAGACCCAATGCACTTCCCTTAGCCTGACTCTTGAAGAAATGTCTTCAGCCCCCCTGCCTCCCTCAACCACTACAGTTTCCTGCAGTTCTGCAGGAAAAGGTGGCTTCTGGGTACCTTCACCACAAGATGAGTCTTCAGGAGGGCTTCACCCAAACATCCTAACTGTTGGAACGACTGTGACACAATCCACATGAAGAACAAAGCAAGGGAAAGCCTGGGGAAGTGAACCCAATAAATAAACTCCCCACTGGTTTCAGATCCAGAAAGCAAAGGGGCAAATATCAGATAAACATGAAAACAACAGTGAGAAGGGTATTCAGGGACCTGAAGAAAAAAATGTTGCAGGTAATGATGAGAAAAAGGTCAGGCAGCATGTGACATACCAATGAAAGCTCTGTATATAGTGTAAGAGCCAAATGCAGTCTAAAACCAAGGTAAGCGCAGAAAAGGTGAACAAAAAATCCAGCAGCTAAAATAGCTGTGTGCTAATGACACAGGCAGACTGCCATAATGGAAGAGGAACTCAAAGCACTAGTGCTATTACAGGAAAATTCACAAACAGGGTGAAACAGCAATTATTAGTGAAACAGGTGTCAAAAGGTCTGTGCTTTTCAAAGAAAATACAGATTTTATATGATAGGATACTGTTATGCAATAAAGAAAGAGCAGACTTCAGAAATAGAATAGAAAAGAAAATGTTTGGAAATGCTGTGGACAGATGGTCAAAGAAGATTTCTCAGAGAGACTCTGGGTCTGCTCTTGACTTCTTATACCAGATATAGATCTGGATACAGCTCTGCATCATTAAAGAAATGGGAATTACATCAACAAGGGAGACTAACTTCACAGTACAGATTGGAGAACAAATGCTATTAACCATGGTAAGACCAGTTATTCCTGGACGTGACAGCTGACAAGTTTCTTTATCCATGTTGCTGAATGAACAAGAATAGATTCTATTCTGCTCTTTATGTTAAATAACGAGGATGACTCTGGAATGGGGGACCATGAAGTGATTCAGTTTAGATTAAGTGGGAAGGGTAACAGCAAGCCTAAGTTTGTTTAAGATCTATTATTTTGGAAGAGCAAGTTCTGATGAACTAAATGCTTCCTGTGGAACCTTTGGAAAACAGACTAGACTGAGGAAATCTATACCTCAGCCTGGGAAAAGTTTCTGCAAGTCACTGGACCAAGACCTAGATCAAACCTGTATATGGAGAAAAGCAGGGATGATGCACTTTTTGAAAAGAAAACCACAAAACCTTAAAAAAACCAAGCTAGACAAC
The DNA here is from genome assembly GCF_029582105.1 of Oenanthe melanoleuca. Classification (NCBI taxonomy): domain Eukaryota; kingdom Metazoa; phylum Chordata; class Aves; order Passeriformes; family Muscicapidae; genus Oenanthe; species Oenanthe melanoleuca. Next base: position 44,101,592 of record NC_079339.1, read on the forward strand.
CAAAATGACATGGAAACTGACTTTAAGACAGAAAGCAGAGAGCTTGGCTCGCACAGTTAAGCAAAACAAAGGCAGACAGGAAGTAAGACTATCAATATGAAGCAACCATGGGATGCAGGGGTAAAAAGCAAAGTAGAAGAACTATTAAGTTTAAAGATAATTTCAGTAAAGCAACACTGGCTGAAGACGAGACTGGCAATCAGAACACTTCTAGTAAACTCTTCTAACAGGAGCTGAAACAAAGCAAAAGGTCTGCATGTGAAATTTCAGAAGTATTTATAGTGCGTTGCTGCTCACAATGTGACACAGGGGAAGGGACACTTCAGAAGCTGCCTTCCAAACTGCTTCTCTAGGGCAGGTAAGCACTCTGCAAAATTATGACAGAGAGGGAAAGAGCACACAACACAGTCATGAAGAAACTATGCCAGTGAAAATTTATTTGCACAAAGGCTTATCTACACAAACCTGCAGAAGCACCAGGATGTCTGACATTCCAGGACCAGACTTGCACCATTTCTTATCAGAGGTGACTTGCAATAGGCTTAGGGGCTGTGCTCTGGGCACACAGAATCCATGTCTGCCAACTTCAAGCATGCTCTGTGCCCTGAGCTGCTCAACTCAGGCAGGATGGCTGAAGATCACTGGCTGTATGCACTTGGAGGAGACAATTCCTGAGCTGGAGCCTCACACCAATGCAGAATGGTGACACGAGCCACACATCTCATATGCTGCCAGCCTGAGCCCTGGCAGAAGGCTTAAGCATGAAAGGAAGACTCCTGGTGCAATCAGGAGGAGTTGGCCAAGAGCTACTCCAGTAGCACTGGAGCCATGGCACTTACAAAGAAAAGTCAGTGGGCAAACTCTGCGAGACCTGGCTTGCAAATGGTGTCACCTCTCCTGTGGCATTCTGTGCCTACTCCATTCCCTCTTCTCTGCATGACAGCAGAGCAGATCCAGGCAGGAAGATGCAGAGAGGTGCCATCAGGCAGAGCCTTATACATGGGGGACTGGGAGAACCAAAGAGAAAGGACACTAGACAACAGCTTAGGGAGGTCTATGCACAGGGACTGCTCCATGAACCTAGGAAAGGCTGGGAAAATTGGCTGCAAGTCCTACAGTTCCCATTTTGGTGTATGCTGGGCAATCCTGAGTTTCAAGGTGTGGATGAAGGCAAGACAGCTAGAACTGTCAACAGAAGTATGTCAAAAAAAGCCAGGACAAACAAGCATGACTAACTAGCAGGTACACAGACAGGAAGGTATGAAGTCTGCTGGGACTCTACTCCACGCCATACAGCCAACCCAGGCATGTCCTCCGATTCTAGATTAGGTGGTTTTTCCCCAGGAGGACAGTGGATACATGAAGGTGTGTTAGTGCTAATTCTCAAGTAAAGTCAGATCTGAGAGAAGAGATTACTTTCTATTTGTAATTATGTACAAATAAAGCAGAGGTATTTCAGCTCATCAGCTGAAAGGCGTAAAGTGTATTTACTCCACAAAACAGAGTGGGTAAGCTAAGAAGCTCTCATCCCCTCCTCTTTCCAGAAAATGAGTAACATCCATGGAAGAAGATCAGGGTAGCAGCATCCTGCAGGGCTCAGCCCCAGGCTAGAACAGCTGGGCAGCTTAGCTGTAGCTCAGGACAGTTTCATAAAGGACTAATGCTTTCATTAACGACAATCATAAGCATGTTTTGCACAATTCTCATGGGCATACAATTAGGTCAGAGAAGAAAATACCTTTTAAATGGTGCTAGATCTCATTTCTTTGCAGCCCACCAAACACAGCTCCTGATACCAGGCAGCTGTGTCTCTGGTGGGAAGGAACAGTCCTTGCTCCTGCCAAGTGGGTGGCAGGGCAAAAGTTGCCATGAAGAAACATGGAGCTTGCTTTTATTATTTAGTAATCTTGTCAACTTTGTGCTTAGAACCAAATAGAGAAAAAGCCCCACATTTCCTTTTGTACTCCAAAATTCCAACAACTCTAGAGAGAGCTACTTTCCTGATTTTAAGCAGCAGTTTCTGCAAGCCTTGTCAGTGCAGCACAAAGGCACCTCTCTGGCCTTTCAGAGAGTTCTACTTCATATACATACAGCACACAGTTTTTACTACCTCTGCCAGTGCAAAATTAATTTACTACCACGATCTGTGCATCGTATCTGAGTGTCTCTTGAGAGCAAAACACAGGCTGTTTGGGCAAATGAATCTTAATAATGTTGGGTAACCAGATCAATTACAACAAACCAAACCAGAGAGCACACATCTGCCTTGCCCCTTGCCCACGTCTGTGCACTCTGTGCCTGCCCTCTCCTGGGTGTGCCACATGGATACACTACACCCCACTATCCCTCTGTACAGAGGCCCTCCCAATGCACACATCTCCTCCCTGGCACAGCCAGAAGGTGAATAGTTGCTAGATTTCCCAGTGTGCCTGCTGAAGATTTCCCTTCCCACTCCACATCTCCCTGCTCCTCTCCTTCCTGTCTCCAGCAGAGTGCAGGGAAATCTCAAAGGATAAGGGTTGCAAACCTCCAGAAAAGCAAATGCAAAAAGAAAAAAACCTTTGATTTATTTTTCATTTTGCTGCCATCATTTACAGCAAACAGCTGTCTTGCACATAATCAGGAACAGAACTGAAAACACTATAGAGATCCTCTTCCCTTTATAAATACCTGATGCCCTGATTTTGAGACAATTATTCATAAGTCTGGTACAACATTTCATCCAGTACAACAAATACGCTAATGGCATATACTACAGAATTGTAAGGTTTTTGTTATAAAAGCTACAAATATTATTCCTTTGGGAATATATCAATGAAGATGTTTCTATTTTATGCAAAATTGTCAGTGAAAATTCCAGCAGAGTTACACATCTGACAGGTACAGGACTCCTTAGAGTAAAAAAAAACAAGTGCTACATTGTACAACTATAATACAGTTATAGAAAAAAAATACCGTTATAGAAAATAGAATAAAGCCTTGAAATGGCTGGGGAGAAGTCATCAGTCCCTTGTTTCAAAGAAGACTAAGAGTGATAATTATGCCTGAATAAAAATCAACTTTGCTAGACATGACACTAGTTGGAAAAGACCTGGAATTCATAAATCCATGATCTCTTAGTGCTGTGCATGCACTGAGCTACATCTTCCTTTACCAGAGATGAAGGTAAGCTGCTCGCTTCCTTCTAGTTTCAAGGCAAAGTTATCTGGGAAAGTGTTTGAGGCTGGTTTTCATGTCACTACTGGGTATTTTAACAGAAGTGTCAGGATGTATTTGCAATGTAACAAAGACCTTATTTATAAAGTTAGTTTTAGAAGTGGGAAAACTTTATTTTCTACTCATGTCAGCCAGTAACATCAAATATGATCTGACCCTCAATCATAATAATGCAGCACAGCTTGCTTAGGCTTTTTACTGATGGGACTGTTAGAGATTGCTAGAAAGGATGCTGATGAGTATTAACTATGATGTCTGTCATTTTGTATCTCTGGGTAATAATCCTACAGCTCTATCATTATGATAGCAGACTGCCTCTCAAGAATTTAAACATAGGAATTCTCTCTTGTTTTTTTTTTCCAAAACTTTTAGATTAAGTAGTTTGACAAGAGTATATGTATACATCAAAGAAAAAGAAAATGCATATAAGTACAAGGTACTGGAAAAAAGCAAAAAAGGCAGAAAAGTGAATTCTGCAAAATCTGTAATAACACTCTGGCTGAGCATGTCTACATGAACTCCTCCTTTTGTGGTTATTAAAGCCAAGCCTAAATGGCAAATACTGAAGGACATCACAACTTCTCAGGGGCAAAACTGGAGGAAATCTCTGGAAAAGCTTTGACTATTCAGACAACTATTTCAATTTTCCAGGATGGAAACATAATAGATATATTCCTAAGAGCCTCTATAAAAACAGCAGAAAATTTTCTTTTAAATAAGCTGGGGAGGTCTTGTCAAAGCAGCAAATTCTGTTTTTTTATTTTAAAGCCATGTAAGCATATATATTCCAGTCAGAGCAGCAGAGAAAGTCGAAGTTCACTGTTACAGATGGATGAAGCAGATACTTCTTGCTGGTGTAGCAACATGAAACCCAGCAGCTCTGAAAAAATGAAAAGCCCCCAGAGCAGAGGCAGAAACAATGGTCTGACACAGAAAGCAAATTTCTTAGCTCTGTCTCAACTTACCCACCATCACACTTTTGATACCAGCTCACAGAAATCTGGATTTGCTATAGTAGTCCAAAGCCCTGGTTGGAAAGCTGCAGCACTGCTTTCCCATGATGGCTGATGCCATCATCTCCATGACATGATATGCACAAATCTGACATCAACACAGAGCCACCAGCTGACCAAATGCAGAGGAGAGGGAGCTCGTCCCTGACCCCACAGAGACTTTTGGTGGTCTCTCAGCTTGCTCATTTGTATCTGTTCTTCTCAAACCAACACTTCCCTGTGCTTTATGAATATGGCTAGGGAAGGGCAGCCAATTACAATCACCACAGAATAATTTCACAAACTGGCAAAACAGTGTTCCTTTAAGATACCCCAGGCATGCCCACAGCCATTGCCAGAAGTGGGCTTGCCATTCTACCCCACAGAATTCAAACAAAAACATGTCTCTGGTCAAAACCTTTCATAACATTTAAATATCGTCCTCTCCAATTTTCTTTCTTTTCTCCTGTTTCTCTTGGGCATAATCAGTTCTTTCAGCAGCCTTTTTCTCTTCTTGCACTGGGATAAGATGTGGTGCCCATTGCTGTGGTACCAGAGCTCCTCACACCGGACAGACACATCAACACGCCCTGCTCAAGACTTCCCAGGAGGCTGGGACATGGCTGGGGGCTGAGTTTCAGCAGGGTTGGAAACACAACCCTTCTGGGGCAGGCAGCCATAGCTGAACACTGAAATACAATGCCTTAATAAGTAGGTCAGCCTGTTCCTATAAAAGCAATGGGTTTAACGCCAACCGTGCCTGCCAGTGAGAGTAGGAAGAGACTGCATTTTCCCCCCATTTCTCTCATTCAGCCCCTTTGAAGCCATGACACTCCTCTGCTGTTACCCTCCTGGCAGCAGGGCTGGGCTCATGGGGTGCCCACAGCTCCACCTCTGCAGGGCTGCTGTCAGGACTGCTGGAACATTGCACCACAAAGCAAATTCCATGAAAACAAACACTATCACTAGGCAATTGAAATGTAGTTGGTAGCAACAAACAAACCCTCTGCAGTGAGGATCTGGGGCTCTGTTCTTGCCAACAGGTTCAACAGGTTTTGCATATTAAGTCATCCTGAGATTTATTAGTGCCTAAAAGGGAAACACCACAAAGATCTTGTCACCTGAGGTTTCACACTGTCCCCTCTTAAATTAGAGAACTCATTCCCCTCCTGTCCAGCTGAAAGTTTCAAGCCCCCCAGCACACTGTGTGGGAAGGGGAGGTGGTGGGGGCAGCACCCTGCCTGCAGGGCAGTGGGAACACTTCTCTGTTTGTAGTTTTAGCTGCACAATGAAGCAGATCCCAGAGTGACTGGTGCCAAGGCAGGATGCTGCCCTTCAGGAGCACACCTGGGCTGTCTGCACTCCACAGACCACCAACAATCCTCTGTGATCCCACCCCAAACACCTGTGGCTGAACCTTACCTGCATAGCCTCCTCACCTTATCACAGCTAGCAGGGAAAAGCTCTCCTGAACAGAAGGATCACTGCTTGCAAAGGACACCCATTCATTTCAATAAAGGCTATGATATGCTCTCATCACTTTCTTTAAATATAGCAGCAGTCAATGGCATTTACTGAAGACAGCACAAAAGACAAAAATATCATTCAAATGTTTCTTCTCTTGGTGAAGCTGCTCACTGGGATGCCTCTGCAAATGGAACTCTATGAATCAGCCCAATATGGCACTGAGTGGATTGCAAGACCACAACACAATGCCCAAATACCATCTGCTCCTCCCATGAGCTTGGTCTTAGAAAGTGTTTAGCTTTTGTAAATAACTGCTGGTCTATTTTATTTTGAGATGCTGCACAATGTAGCAGAACACACTTACAAGCTGACTATAATCAAAAGCTTTATAGTCTGCTAAATTTGTTTTAAATAATACAAAAATACCAAAAAAGACACTGTACTTTTAATCTATTTTCATGCAAACTCAGTTTTCTCTGCTTGTTGCATTTTCTGTTTATAGCAGTGTGGTTTTAAACCACAGAATAAATAGTATTATTTTCTGTTCCCATTTAGCTCTAATCCAGAATCATACAGTATATTTAATTATTGTTTTGGTAGAGTCCACCTATGCAGACAGGCTGTGCTTACATGAATCAACAGCTATCTCTGGATTCAGGGCACTGAAGAGGTTAAAAAAACATAAGGGTACTTATGTCAGCCCCTCCTTCCTCCTCCCTGCATGTCATCACATTGAAAGGGTTTAAAAGTAAAAAATTCCTTCCACATCATATAATCCTGGCATCTGCTGTGTAGCAAATCAAGCTCACTCATTTTGCTGTTACTCCTAAAAGTAACTGTATGGATTCGGGTCTAGAACTCCATTTTCCACTTCCTGAAGTTTCCTTAGGCACATTAGAAAACGCAGTAAACACAGCTAGTAAATACAAAGCAATCTTCTCTGTCTAAGTGCAGTTCTGATTTCATTACTTAAGAAATATAATTTCCTGAGGCTTTTTACTACCTTACTTTATGATACACATGATATGGTATCAATCTACCAATTTCTTTCTGCTGCCCCTGTCTTCAGAAGTCCACGGCTCACCCATGACATTTTGTAGCTCAAATATGAAGCCATTACCAAGATTAAAGGACAGAAGGAATCCAGTTTAGAGAGTGAGTAGGTCGCTGTGGTCATGTTTATTATTTAATAACAGTGGGAATAATTCATATCACAGCAACAATTCTCTACCACTCCATTTATCAATTTCAAAGTAAAGTACATCAGACCTCCAAGCAGTGATGGGAAGACTCCATCCATCTGGACACTCTGTTAAACTCTGGATTCCTATTCAAGGATATAAGATATATAGGAACAATTATTCTATACCAGTATCTAGGTCTATCAAAGACCAACAGGACTAGATGTAAACCTGTGCCAGAAAAAGCTTGAGAGTAGCACAGCCTCAAATTCACATCTTTCTTCCGAGCAGACACTGTGGTTTCAGGTAATGTGTTTCATCCTCTCTTCCAAATGGATGAAGCTTAATTCTCCTTTGCACAGGTAGCCTGGCTGGTGTACTCACTCTGCAAGCTTTTTGAGGTAAAGGCTGCCTCTTACTACATGTGTCTTGTCTGACAATAACTGCCATAGTTGGCCAGAAGTCTATAATTTCTCAGATTTTTTAAACGTGATTGAATATGAAACGTTATGTCCTCACTAGTGCCTGCCTTGGATATACCTTCTCTACAACACAGGACAGCGCCTCAGTCATCAAGCTAATCCAATCATTAATTTTCTTCTTTAAGATGCCTTCCTTCACACCCTTGCTATTTGCTAATGTGATTTTCAATACTTATTGAAGGCGCAATGAAACAAAAAGGAAGAGATAACACTGGAATTGAATTTTTTATCACAAGTATTCTTACACATCTCACAGCTGAGGCATTATACTATCAGCTTGCTTCTTCCTACATGTCTTTATTCTGCAGCTCAAATTATTGATGAATGTTTTACCTGAGTTTCCAAATGCTTACCAGTGGGCCAAGGTTTTTTTTGTTTGGCTAATATTTTCACATCTATTTGCCTTGCTGCCACTACAACCAAACAGCACATAAGTGATTTGGGCTCATTCAATAAATTCCAGATTGGAAGTCTATTTTGTTTGCTTTAGGGCAAGAGGAGGAAGCTAACAAGAGCTTTGTTAAGTGAAGTTGCCCCATATTATTCTCTCTATTAGGGCTGTGAAAAGATATAGAAATTCAAAGTACTCTTTACAGACAGCATCACTTCACGCTGACCCAACTTGTTTCAATTCACTTTAATTTGACTCTGCCCCTAGAAGTGGTATAACTTTGATACCTACCATGTTCTTATGCATTCAGACAGATTGTTTTCAATTCAGCAGGACAACCTAAGCTAAGTTCCATTTAGTTTTGAATATTTGCTTAAAAGGAGGGATGGAAGCTCACAAGAACAAACCCTGAGGCTGAAACCAGCACTCTGGGTACCTAATGCCATCTTCTCATTTGTATCATATGATCAATTGATCACATTCCAGTGCTGGCATTGTTTAATACTTTGAGGACTTTCCCACTAAGGTGGAAAAGCTACTTTAAATGGTCTAATAAGCCCCCACAAAATAATTTTTTAATAACTGCTTACCAAGCATGTACTAATGCATAATAATATTGCAGCATAGCTGCAGCAGACAATCTGGCTTATGGTAGTTCGTCTGCAGTCTGAAATAGGTAGTGCTTTCAAGCTGATTTTGCTGCTCCATGCCTTCATGGCAGTCATTTGAAGACTTCTTACCCAATGGAAAAAAACCAAACAAAACTAACACAAAAGAATCCCAACAAAACCAGCAAAACAACCCAAATCCATCCAACCAACCTAACCCAAAATAATCTACTGGAATCAACATGTTCTTAAATAAAATAAAATAAATGCATTTTGAAACTTCAAAAATTTATTCAGTTTCTTTCCAGTCTAGCTCTGGCAACTAAATAAGTGCAACACAAATGCACATCATGGCAAGAGGCTGAAGTAACACTACAGCTAGGAATTACTTTTCTTTAGAAATCCATCCAATTGCATGAATAAGATTCATAATTCCTAAAATGGATTTTAAAACCCAAACAATTTCTGCATCTTCACTCAAAGGAAACTTTCTTTTAAAAAATCCTGCATGGAGCAGAATCCAAGAGCAAGGGACACACAGATGCTTAATTCACTTGGTTCCTTCAGCAGAGATGGGGTATCTCCCCTTTCAGCAGCTGCCTAAGCACCGCTGGCATTGGCAGAAAACTGAATTTAGTAACATCATGATGGGATGCAAAACCCCACAGCCACTAACATATAACTATCAGTGAGCTCCTAAGAGTGCCTTATAATCCAGTCTTTATTTAATATAGCCTCAAAAACAGTTGCTGAATGCATACAATTAAAAATTAATTAAACTGAAAAAAACATGGTTGGGATTATTGTTGTGAAGGTGAGGATGGAGGAAAGAAAGAAAAAGAGAGGAGACATGAAGATGTATGAGAGAAGAACCAAAAAGATGCTGTCTCAGAGGCCCAAGAAATTCTGGGCAACTGGTCAGGCAAACACAAAAATGTACAACTGATACGAGATTCACAGACGTAAAGGGAAGACAGAAATTTACTCCTCTGTAAGCTGAAAGTAGAAAGCCAACCAAAAAGACATGAACAGACCTCCAAAGAGTTGGCCCAGTTCTAGTTTCTGGTGTTCTTTCCAGGCCTGCAGAAACACCTCTCCCCCCACACTTCCCACATGAAGGTTGTCGCATTACACAAACACTACAAATGATTAAAAATTACATGAAATTTTACAAAATTACATGGTATGCTTCTGCTTCTATTGCCAGCCCCAAAGTGTTTAGCACACTGTTAAGCTATCAAGTTTTGTACTCTGTGCCAGTCACTCCCCACGGTGTTTATGTGAAGCACTCAAGCAAACTGAACAGAACATCTGTATTCTATTTGCTAATGAGCAATCATCATTTCTACAATTCTCCAGCCAGGGATTTTGCTGTTTGGAATACTAATGCCATTTGAAAAAAACTTAAAGAAAAAAATATGTTCTGCTCATTAGTACTAGAGTTACTAAATTACTTCTGCACTACTTACAATGCAACTAGGCTTCTAGTTCCATTGCTTTCCCGTATTTTTACAAAATTAGAACTTTCAGAAATAAAAACTTTGATGATATATACCTAATGTATTTTCTGAATTATTGTGATTTACTATTCATCTCTTGGTTTAATTACATTTTATCCACACAGAGGCAAAGATTTAAAATAAGCTATTATAAAGGCTTTTCAAACAAACCCTACTGAAGATTCCCCTCATTGTTTGCTTTATATATTGTGGCAACCCCCTGAGCAGATGAAATGAAGTAGAAGTTATAAAAATACAGGCCATGGTCTACAAACTTCATGGTATAACATTCCTATGTGCACACAGAGAGTGAGAGAAAGTAACAGCTTTGAAATATGGGATATGTTTTGTCTGCAGACAGAAGGAGCTATCAGTTTCCCTTCTAACCAATGGATGTGTGAATCATGTGTGAGCCAAGATTATCCTCTGATGGAAAGGCCACATCACAAAAACAGCAACATGCAAGGGAGTGCTCCCAGCTGCCACCCCTCACTGCAGTACTTGGGCATTTCAGATGTGACTCTCTCTTACCATCCCATGCATGAGAAATGCTGCTGAAGTCACTGAAGTTGAAGAACAGAAAAGGACTACTGAGTCAATAAGCTCAATTAAAATGGCTTATGTAAGAATTGCCTTTATATTTGCTCATGGAGTGCTGAAATGTAACTTACAAAGCAAAGAGAACAACAATAAATACAGGATTTGATTGATCCAGTTTAGAAATTCCAGGGTGGCACTTGTGCTCTGACATGGGAACAGGTGAGGGGAAAGCATCCCTGCTAAGCGGAAAAAGCACACAACTCCAGGAATGTATGTTTTTCCACATGAGAGCAGAGATGTATTTCAATATGCCATGATACCCTTTCAGGCTAAAAATAAACACCCTCCTGCTATAATCCCCAATCGCGTCAGGTAGGGTCAGTACATTTCAATCACCCATGAGAGACTCGAGGCAGCTCCACTCCCCAGCAGGGAAATACATCTCTGCTGCTGCAGCCAATTCCCAGGGAGGACACAGCGATGGAGCGGTGCCTCGGCTGGGGAGGCTTTTACTACCATGGCAACTGGCAGCAGGCCACCAGCACAGACCACAGCCCCACCCCGCAGGACAGCAAGCACAGTGCCATACTTCAGTCACCTTCCTTAAGGACAAAACAAAATAACACAGAAGAGAGTGAGACACCCCAACTTGCAGATGCTGGATGAAATAATCTGCTCATCACAAACCTCTTCTCCACCCCATGCATTCAGCTTCAGACTGTGCTTTAAATCATTCTGAGGGATGTGTTCTGTTTGACTGAAATACCCATCTGGCCTCATTTCGCTCAGCCAGACAGGAGGCAGCCCTGCTTTTTGCAGCATTTACCTCTCTTTTTAAGCAGCTGTCAACCAACTTGGAATTGCACACCCCTCTTCCTCAAAGAACTTCCAGCTGGTGGCAAAGCCAGACCCAGCCTGTGCAGAGGAGCTAGCCACCAAAGCAGGAAGGCAGCCCCAAAGCCCCCCACATCAAGCCAAGTATGAGCCAAACAAAACCAAAGCTATATATAATATGCAGGCGCAATCAATGTTTCCTATGCCATGGTAAGGTATCTTGTACCTGCCCCCTTCTGCCCTCACAAGTGCAGGCTGTTCTACCCATGGGGAGGAAAAATGCACTTCCAGAACGGCTTCAATTTGGTTAAAGCATTCTACATCTGTTTAAGAAAATAACACAAACCTCTTTTAATACACAGATTACCACAAACCATAACTCACTCTCGCATCCCCAGAACTAATTATATACATGTCAACAGAGTATCACACATATGTCTCTTTCCACCAAGAGATCACACTGCAGTCTAACACATTATATACTGAACAATACTCTCCATGCAATAGTTTAGGGAAAAAAACCCCACCTGGTCCTTCAAGTGATGTGTGTTCTTTCATGAACTTACCTAGAAGTAGCACTAAGCTATAGCTGTTATTATTTAATAACACATCCAGTGCGTAAAAATAAACCACACACCTTGTATAAATACTGATAAAAAACATTCTTCTTTCTGTGTTAGTTGTAGCCTACATCCACACCAACAGCAAATATAAAGGAACGTGGTGTACTTGCAGAGAGACAGCCAGCAAGACTTTACTACGAAAATAAAGCAGGAACCCTGTTTAAAAGCGAACAAAGTTAAACCCGAACCCAGGTTAAACACAAAGTTACAGTTCACCTGAATGCACAGGATTTGTGACCTTGCAGTTCGAATAAAGCAGCAAAACTATCTATAAACAGAGAGAAGCTTCTTTTAATGGGAAATACAAGAGCAAGCACAAAAAAGACTGTGCAAAACCTCAGACACCATTGAAGCAAACTGTTAAGCTGACCATATATAAATGCCTGAGAGAAACAAAATAGCAGGGAAACACCAGACTGAAAGAATAAAAAAGGAAACAGTTCACACAAATAGAGGGCCCTTCATTCGCACATCCCCTTCTTGCTGCAAATAAAATGGGATACCCAGAGGCAAAATCAGTTCTTTTCATCATGCAATGTCTATATAATTTTCCTAGAATATACTAGCAAACAAATACACCATTTCTGTTTCAAAATATGTTAGAATAACCCATACTGATGTGTTTCCTCAGCTTCAAGAACAAAAAAATCAAAGCTGGCATGGGAAATTGAATGGCTGATAGGAACAAAACTCCAAACAAATATGAAAATGTACAGACGGGCCTGTACCTCTTCTTGAATCTCCAAACATCCTCTTCCCTCTCAGCACGACAGCATGATGTATTGGGCCATGTACCAGAAGCATATTTCAAAGAGAACAGGCTGCAATACTGAACCAACATCAAGAAAACATATCTTAAAATTAAATTTTAAATGAACCACTTTCCTGAAAACTGCAAAATGAAAGAACGCCAATAAAATCTGAAGGAATTCAATATAAAACAAATAAGTTGGATAAAATTTTCAGTTTCTCTTTTGCGTCAAAGAGACAGATCTAGAGGTTGTTCTCACAGTAAGTCAACTAAGGAAGAAGTTTCACATTTTGAGCATAAAGAACACAGTATATTCAAATTTTATGTATGGGAATAAAGTCACTTGCCCCCAAAATACTTGTGACCAGAAGTACAGTGAGTTGAATCTTTCTTTCTTTTCACACATTAATTAAATAATGGCCACTCTTACAATGACTAAAAGAGCTTAAGCAATGCAATTATGTAGTTAGGAGAGAAAATTCATATGTGCTTATCCCAAAAGGAGAGGTGTACAAAGAATCCTGCAGGACTGCAGGAAACATCTGATAACCAAATGTGTGCACATAACATAAAATGAAGACATTTGTTTATTGACAGTTGCAAAATAGGCTGAGCATTTTATTTACTGTTATCTCATTTTCAGTATTACACACATCATTTGAAAGAGGGCAACAGGGATATAAGTTACCAAGCATAAAGCATGTCCATGTGCATATGTTTATGCTAACAGTCATGGGGAACTTCAGCTCTCTACCTTCTGTTTTTTCCCTGTGTGGGGCTACGACAGCAGAACAACTTTAGTGCATGCCAAGCACACAGCACAGTCTCTCCTCCCAACCTCTTTAGGCAGCTGCTGAACCAGGATAATTGCTCATGGTCACGGCTGTTCTCTCTTTGGCAACAGCACTGCCTGCTCTAGGCAGAGCTTGTGGCTCTCTGGCTTCTTCCCTCCCCACCCCTCTGAAGTGAGGGTTCATCTCTTCTACACAGTAAAACCTTGGCTACTGCTAAGAGAACTGGCAGAAAACACTTCTGTCAGCACCACACAGAGCCATGCACTCCAAGTTCTATGGTCAAACTTACTGTGTTAGGAGATGCACTGGTAGGACAGACATCCACTGTAATGGACATAAAGGCTTGAAATAAGCTCCCAAAATGTCCAGCTCTCCTACACAGTTTATATCCCTTTTAAGGTGGAGCATTCAACCACGGTGCTATGTTTAAATTCAAAATAGGGAAAGACCAACCAACCCAATTTTAAACCATCAGGACTGTGATAAGTCAGACTGACAAAATCAGAAGGCCCAGCCAACATGAGTGCTCTGCAAGTGGTAGAGGTTATCTCTTACCCCCTCCTATACAACAGTACACCATGACTTCACAGACCCAAAGACAGACAGACAGACACCCTCAGTCCTTCAAGCAGCTCTGCACCAGGTGAGAGTGTCCTTTAAATTCACTGTGTTAGGCAACACTGTTTCCAAAGACCAGCTCACTGAAACCATTCTGGCTCCACAATTAACAACCATGTAAGTGTGAAAAATCAAACTTAAGTTCCAGACCTCCTGTACTAAGGCCAGGGCAACAATCTTACAACATACCACAGTATTCCATACAGCTGCGTCAAAATGGCATAACACTGATCCCCTGTGACAGCAGGCATTTGTACCAAGAGATTTCTGAAAGCACTACAATATTTCTTTGTGTGAAGAAGCTGAGAAATAATACTCTCAACCCCCCTGCCACAACGTTCTTTTCCTTTGTGCACTGCCAAGCAAAATGGGCCCCAAACCATGCTCTCTTTATTCTTTTACTGATGGAAATTACATTAGGGAGAAGACCAGCAAAAATAAATTTTTTGGCAAGGAATTTGTCTTTTATGTTATATTCCATAAAACACTTGAAGATCCCTGACTGATATTTATAAAATCGTGTTCATCATATACCCATCCAGGGTAGCTGCTGCAATGTTAACTTGATCTGCACTTCAGACTGGCAGTATAAAACAAAACATTTAAAAACATATTAATAAACAAAGACTTGAAAAAAACATCCAAGCCCTATTCCTTTACACCTGTATTCTAAACTAATTATGGCAAAGAAATTCCAACGTACAATGTAATTCTCAACAATATAAGCAATGGATTACAAACACTTGTGGCGTCTTTGGTCCTAAATAAACTCCACCATAACTAATGGCATAGGCAATCCTTGTAACTCCTTTTCTGACAATTTGAGTCCAATTTATTCCCTCTGTTTCTTGGCACATTGCCACAAGCTGCACTGATTTTCTGCCCTCCTTGGTGACTGCTAGAACTTCAAGTTCAGAAAGGCTTTAGGATTCAAACTTGTGCTCCATTTTCAGCAACAACAACAACGGTCTGGAGAGTAGCTTTTGTTTTTTGCAAGACAGCAAAGAGCCAACAAACCACACAAACAAAGGCAAGGTGTGCAGCACTGTGTCAGAAGACATAGTCCTTCCCAGTAATAACTTTCCATCACAGGTATGGTCTGATCTATAGCTATGGAGTTTTGCTTATTGCTTATACTTATCACTGTGCTCTCAAATGCTTTAAATAGTGACAGTTCTTCACCAAAATGCAGTCTTACATGCACAGCCAGGAAGCTGCTCAGTAGTAACAACACTAAAATATTTTCGACTTTAATAAGGATAAATAATACATCAATAAACTTGCCAATTCCAACTTCCCCAGTTACAGCTGGCATTTTGTTGATGGGTCGCCATGTGAACCGAGATCCTGCCCCATCACCAGCCAGGGACACATCCAGGTCACCTTTGGATGAAGCCAGGGCAAGCAGAATGCAGCAGGGCTGGGCATGATCCCAGCAGGGACAGTCTCACACTCCTAAGGAGCCAGATCACAGCCAGTTTTCAGCAACTACCAAGGCTCAGTGAGGGACAGCGCTACACAGAGAGTCATCACGTGCCAATTTGTATTTGATGATGCTTGTGAAGTAAGTTACTATACTTAGTAAATGCAGCTGTGCCAGCAAAATGCTTTTTGGTGGTACACAGTGTATCTGCAAGGAGAATTTAACTGTAAAACCACATTAATAAACAAGACAAATTCTTCTGAAGCCTAGTGCTCAGGAGGTACAGCTACAGTTCTGCATTTCTTGTAGAACAAAATATAGCACAAACCATAAAGCAAAATAAAAAAGTTCTGAATTATTTCCAAATAAGTACTTTTAAATATAGTAATTGCAGCAATGCTTTTAGAAGTGACTCATATTTCAAAACACTGATGCTTCGTGTATTAAATAATTTCTATCGCACTTGCAAGAATTAGAGGCCTTAAAATCTGGAAGGTCTTTAAAGAACTTAGTTTTCAATACAGTACAGAAACTTAGTTTTCTTTCTTTTGGCAAACTGAATCATAATTTACTCTCCCTATCTTCAGTAAATCATTCTCTTTCCTGAACACCAATAAAGGATTAAAACCAGCCCAACATTTTGGACGAGATTTTAGGTCCCCAGACAAAATAAACATTTTAAAATACAGAAAGGATTTAGTGAATTAACTGAAGTAGTGACTCATCACCCATCGCATCTCTCTAAATTTACTTCACAAATTCTATTACATTGAGCTCTGTCAGTTCTGGAGGGAGGGAAATGCTTGATTGAAAGATCCAACTAAATAAAAACCATGGGGGGCCATTCTGCTCCTGCACACCTGTTGCCCCCTGTAATTTAACTGGCAGTCAGACACACCTGCACCAGCAACAGAACTGCATACAAAGAAAATATTTAAGTTGATTAGTAGTCAAAAGGCACCTTAGATAACCTGACAGTACTGCTGCAACCTCTGCCGAGTTTCACCTTATTTATTTTCAGCTATAAATTGTACAACTGTCAGAGTGCTGCATAGAGGTCCATGAGTCACTGGGGGGAAAAAGTTAGACCCATAAGAATCTCACTTCTTTAATGTCTTCCAAATCCACAGTAAAACCTAAAGTTTTTATAACTGATTATGTTATATTCAGGAAATGATGTTTATGTAATCAAACACTCATCCTTTACTCTGGGCAAAGGAAGGCCACTGGGAAAAATCACAGCTGCCAGCTGAAGCCTTGCATACACTGTGCTGGCCCAAGATTTGTCTTGTGCAAAAGTCCAGCAGAAATACAGGCAATGCATGTTGCTTGCTTACTGCATCTCTTGAGCATGAAACTGTTACAACAAGATCATTTCATTTTCAGTTGCTTGCCTCCTCCCCCATTTATCACTCAGTGCACCTCTCCACGTTAATTGCTTTTTAAACATTGCTCACACTTAAAATTCAGTCTCAGCCTATACCATTTACTTCCCAATATAACTTAATGCTCAGAGTAAAACACATAATTATTGTATAAAAATTTGCACAAATATGATTAAATATTGGAAACTTTTCCCCTCCTGAAATTAATACTACAACATACATGCCCTAATTAAACTTAAAGCCCCCAGTTAATGTCAGTATTATGAAACAAGTTTCTTTTTGCCTGTTCAAACTACAACTGCTTGAAGGGCATATGTCAGCACAGCAAACCACAGCATACCACAGCAAACTCTCGGTCCTTAAGGAAAAGTTTTTTTAAAATTTCTTTCACTGAGAACACACACAGTCTAAATCCTTTGGTGAAAGCTCCTGTAACTCCACAGACTTAAAGGGCTGAACAGTTAGTTCATCATGAGACACAGAGGATCATCACTGCCACCCATGGATCAGCCCACAGCTGATCACTGCACTGTGTGTACCAGACACGCAGGTTGGTACAAGGACTCAGCTCATGGGTAACAAAGAAGTGTTTTCAGTACCACTGTTCACACACTGTGTATGTGGAGCTTTCATTCTGCTCTGTCAGCTGATATATCACTTCCTGAAGGCCCTTCATATAAGAAAGAAAACAATTAAAACTTGTATTCTGACAAGGTAACACCTGAACATTGTTCTCTGTATCAAACAGACAGTGCAAAACTTGTGCGGTTTTCCTTAATTAATATCTTTGTGTGAAATCAGGATTACCTGATAGCAGGTAAGGTATAAACTCTTCCATCTCTATCAACACTTGTGCCTGTTGTCTTCTAGTTCAGGACATCCATGCCTTGGAAAGCATAGCTATAAAATGCCTGCTCTTCTTCTGATTCACACAGTGGCTGCTGCAGAAATTGAGGCAATTCTGAAGTTCAAATATTTTGAGTGTGAGCCTACTTCTCACTTCAGAGAAACAAGATCAAAGTTGAAGTTGCTGTCACAGTACATGGCAGATTGAAATACACAGCTGATAGCTGGTCCCAAACTCTAAGTAGCTGAAACTTTTGGAGAACTTGCTAGGTACTGATGGTTTTCTTCATGAGCCACAGCAGAGGTTCTGAGCAAATTTAATCATAATTTACCTAGAAACATACCTTTCTATAAGGCTGGTACAATGACTGGTGCCTTCCTCTATGTGATTTAATTGGAAGCGGCAGAAGGGATAGGGGAAAAAAGGGAAAACATAGCTAGGAAACCATGAACCAAAACAGCTAGAGTGACTCAAAAATTTGCTCCTGGTCTTTCTCCTGAGCAAACCAGCCAGTGCCTCATGGTGTGGGCATACATCACCCCTCCAAAATACAATCAAGCCATGCCAAAGCACTGTCAAAAATATACGTACAGCATCAATGCAGCAGGGAAGAGAAACCCAGGCTTGCAACAGATGCTGCAATAAAAATGAAAAGACCTGCAAAGCTACTCTTCATTTCACCCCAGAAGTAAATTGTTTAAGCATAATTAATGATCAGTTTATTAAACAGGCATCAAGCTTTTACGTCATAATTCTCCCAAAATCCTTGGCTGTTACATAATACTTAAGAATGAGTTTACATGGGATACTTTGATTCTGGAACATCAATGTTCATCTATCCATCAAGGGCCCAGTAGGATAGCTTACCACTCCTTTTAAAGTCAAAGTGATTTTACTTACTTTTCAAGATGAGCTCAGTACATTTGCATTTTTGTATGTTAGGCCAGTTTTAAAGACTTAGGAAAGTAAGTCTGTGGAATGCACTGCATTTATCACAGCAACAAAGCCACAGGAAAGGCATTTTTCTTTTTTTATGCTTGTCTATTTTCCTCTTCTTTGTAAAGGACAGTACTTTCTGGCATTCTTTTCACAGCCACTTTTCACAGACCAACACTCCAACAAAGGCAATCCATTTCATCACATTTACTGAGTCCTTATTGTGAGGAGAGACTACAGATTTGTCAGTGAAATGCTGAAGTTACTATTCTCTGTTA
The DNA here is from genome assembly GCF_029582105.1 of Oenanthe melanoleuca. Lineage (NCBI taxonomy): Eukaryota > Metazoa > Chordata > Aves > Passeriformes > Muscicapidae > Oenanthe > Oenanthe melanoleuca. Next base: position 44,120,457 of record NC_079339.1, read on the forward strand.
ATAAAATGTGCTGTAATACAGTGCAATGCATAGAGTTAATCCTAGCTACTTTGCAGAACACAGTTAAAACAAGCACTTTCTCATGGTTACAGTCATGCTTTCTAGTGTACTGTCAGACATCTCAGCTTCAGTACCAGCAGAGAACAACCTCCACCTACCCCAGAGGCAGACTTGAAAATCCCAAATCCACAATGGAGCAAAGAATCACACGTTCTATAGCCCTCTCCAGTAACTCCAGAGAACATGTACAAACAACAAAATACCATCCTGTCAGCTTTGAGAGATCCATTATGCTCTGCTACCCATCAATGCAGAGAAAGATAAAGTCTTGACTCCTGGTGCTAAAGACGTTAAATAAAGAAGAGAACCATTCATTTCCAGCCATGACGGCACTTAGCAAAGCAAGTGAGGGAACCAACAGTAAAGTATACTTGGCTACTGAAGTTTATTGTGGATTGGTTGGAAGTTAGATTTCTTTCTACTATGATGCCAAAAAAATCCATTATGCAGAGGCACCAATAGCTATTTATTCATCTAACGTTAGCATGGCTTCACGAAGAAGCAGGAAATACTTAGTTTGGATGACAAATCATTCCACAAACATTATAAATCCTTTGAGCGGTAAATGTTCCAGGTTTCAAGAGCCAATTAGAAAGGTCAGCATCTATCTTTTTGTCTGTTTCCAGCCTTAATAACTTTTGCTCTCTGCCTGTAGATTAATCATTGAAGTGGAAGATACAGAGGTTTATAAATAGGAAAAAAACCCATACGCATAATAAGAGAGAGTTCAAACTGGACAAAAATTATCTCTACCTGTTCTGGTTTTGATGTCTATAGCCTACCTTAATCCAAAATCTAATTATTTGGATTAGATTAGGACAGTGGATCAGTGGATTTTCCTGAAATGCCCAAGCAAGCCACATACTATTTCATATTTGGGGCACAGGGTTGCATTTCATTTCCAAATCCCTTTTAATTCCACACAGGCATTTGTAATTTCCTCCTCCCATGACAGAAAATATTTGTCCCTTTGCAAAAGTTTAAAAACCAAAATCTCTGCCTCTCAACCTAGCAGAAGACTGTTCTTTGGCTCTCATTGTTATTCACTTGCTGCACTAAGGTCATTGCAATTACTACAAAGCTGAGAAATTCTACAGTTTCTCAAGTGAGAGACATTTTGTAGGGGGATTTGTTGCGTTTGTTTCTGAGGGGTTTTTTGAGGTGTTATGTGCCTATATTCCATAATAAAGCATAGTAACCAATTAAGTATCAGCAGTATCTATTTCTTCCAGGGCAGGAGAGCATTCCAAGATGCAGAAAAAGGGATGTTATGCAGAAGCAAGAATGAATACAAATCAGTCATGAATGTACAGTAAGACAGCAAAGAAAACACAGCTGACAAGAAAACAAAAAACATGCCTGTCATGTAAATAATTTCTGATTGCTAAATGGGAACCTTGTTTCTACACCTACCATGAACAGACAGTAATATTTAAGGTTTAACTCATCCATACTGGTGCATGAACCAGTTTGTTTAATCAGTCTTTACGAGAAAAAAAAACATTAAGATATAAGACATACATAAAATGTCTAAATTCATACAGAAAATTTTCTTTTGAAATTACTTCTTTCTGCATTCTTGAACTAGATTCCTCAATATCACACTGTTAATCTCTACTGATTTGTGAACATGGCTTTGTTGTTTCTCTGACATAATGATATCCAAAATGTATTATTATGAAGAAAATAAAAACAGTTCTCCCAAAACTAGCAGCACACAGAAGATCCCATTGCTAAAAGAGGATGTATAATTTGGACTGTTTGCTTCAGTTCTTACAGGCTGCACTAAGCAGGCACGTACAACTCACAATTTATTTCCAAAACATCCCCTTAGGAAAAGATCCTACAAAAGACTTCCTAAATGCTAGTTTGTACACTATGTGTTTTAATTACTGTACAGAATAGAAATTACCATTTAGATAAGATAATGCTCCCCAGCCACCCCACCTTTGCATTCTGAAACTCTGCCAGGTTTCTCAGCCCCTCATCCACTCATTATTTATTTCTAGCAAACCTCAGGCCTGGTTAGCATTAATTCAGCTGCAGTTGGAGAGTTTCTCCAAGGCAGTCTCTTCAACTGCAAAGTACATGGACTACTTAATTTGAGTGCTCTGTGATTCAAGTACTTTAAATAGAGAAAATACTGCAGGAAATTACAGACCTCAAACTTGCTTATGTGACTGCTCCAACAGCTGTATGGACAGAGGGATCTGCACATGTAGGTGCAGCCCCAGCTGTCAGTACAGACCCCCAAGAGACCACACCTGAGCTATTTGTGGTGTCTTGACAGAAATTTGAGTTCACCTGCCAAAGTCTGGGAACCACAGCAGGTGTCACTGGGCTAGCCCAGCTCTTACACAGCAGCCACACCTGTAGTAAAGACTCATAAAGATTATTGAAGATAAAAAGATACACTCTCTAGTCATGGAGGTGCTAATAAGATTTATAACTACTTCTCACAGATAACTCGTTACTCTGCAGTTCCTTTCTCTGCTCCTTGCATCTTCTCATTTGGACAAGTCAAGAAGGTCCCTCACCCTCTCTAACACCTGCCTATTTCTGGCTCTCTATAAAGAAATCCTGCAGTAAATGTCATTACCAGCAAAGAAAACCTATGGCAAGTTTCCTACCCAACTGAGAGACCATGCAACTTTTCATTCATTGGAGACTCCATGTCCAAAATGTACAAGAAGATAATTAACAACAATTTTGGGTCACATTTCTAGACTATGATGGGAGTCTTTCTCAAGGTAAATTTAAAAAGAAGTATGCAGGAACCAAGGAGGGCTCTGCAATCCCGTGGCTCGTGCCACACCTGATAGGCATAGGCTCATTCTGAAGAAGTTGCTCAAACTCTTCATTTAAACCAGGAGTTGAAGCGCTCACCTAAACCCACCAGAAAGGATACTTTGTGATTTAATTAGACATTAGACAATGCTTGAAAGTATTTTGAGAGTGAGAGGTGCTCTATGTGGCTGAGCTATTATCAAAATCCAAGTAATTTATCATTCTTGAAAACAATTCATAGTTTTTGAATATTAAACAAAAATAATTGAAGGGGTCCTGTTTAGACATGTTAAATTTAGACACTGTGTATCACAGGGCAAAGGTCTCTCATTCTGATTTTCTGTCATGTGCCATACCAATTACAGAAAAGCCCTGCCTGAATAAACTTAGGTATCATGTATTTCTATTACAGTAACAAGCTAACGAAGTCCTAAAAAATGGAAATGGTTTTCCTTGATAACTGACCCAAAGCTTCAATTTTAGTGAATGTAATAATAAGTAATTACTCTTGCATGAGCAAAAGGAACAACATCCAACTAAACAACTAAGAATTCTTTTTTGTTAAATGCATACCTCAATTAGAGGAGATTTAAACTTTCAGAATGGGCGCTCGAGAGTTTCATTTTTATTCTTTTTGAGTCACTCAGATAATGTACTCATGAGATATGAACTCATTCCATCTCAAACAGAACTGACAAGCAGGATGCAGAAGTGTGATAGAATTGGGTGTAGAATTTCTTCCATAGACAAGTAACAAATCTAAATGAAAGTCATGAAGGTAGCAGAACCAAAAAACCCCAGACCAAGTCCACCCACCAAAAGGTGATGCACTTAAAAGCTAGAAAATGCTGCATTTCAGTAGACTGAAGTAGTCCTCCAAACCACCGTTTCCACAGTTAATGCACTGAATAAAGCAAGAGACGAATAGAAAAAAAACAACCCACAGGTTAAGCAATTATATAATAAGAGGATCTGTATCCTAAAGTACACATAACAGGAGAGCAGAATTAAAATTGCATGGAAAGATTTAAGCTTATTTTTTTCCAGCCTATATTTGACTGGTAGGAGACAAATCACTACCAATAGCCAATTAATGTAACTGACAGTCAGCTTTGTTGGTAGAATGCATTATGGCAGAACAGCAGCCTGGCAGGGTTCAGCAAGTGTAGAAGAATTATGACTTGTGAAACCACCATTACAAAGCAGTGCAGTGAAAGCTGGGATGAATCTTTGTGTTGGTATAACAAGAACAGCATGTCGAAATCCTCACAAACTTCAGCATTTGCTCTTTATTCATGAGAATTAGCTAAATCTTCAGTCATTTAAGAAACTTAGCACTTGATGTAAAACTGTTCCCTGCCAGCCAGTTCAGGGAATCCAAGCACAGAAGAAAAAGTACATCTGAATTCTCAGAAAGGTGTTTCAGATGCATTTCTAAAGACATGGCTTACTCCAACTAGCCCTCATCAGCTCGTTTCTCCTTTCACAGGTCTCCAGTTGCTTTTTAAATTGCCTCTTTTCAAAACAGTAGCTGTCACAGGAACTGTGAGATCAAACTGACAGTTCCCTTTTAGAGAGGCCACCTTACTCTGCCCCTCAAAGGGGCCTCCTGGCATTGGCCAGCTAAGGATCACCACCTTCCCCAAAGGCTGATTTCCCTAAGCAGGCAGTCTCCTGGCCAAAGGCAAGTGCCGCCTTCCAGCGAGCAAGGTCAGCAGGAAACTCTTGTTTATTATTTTGCATGTGGTCTGCATGCCTGAAGGTACTTATGATACAGGCTTTTTTTTGCTTCTGAATGACCAAATGTCATGCCTGCAGGGAAGAAGCACAGGCTTCAGCTTGCAGGCTTCCTATGTAAAGTCAACAGCATTTCCCTTCCTGATTTTTTGTTAATAAATACTGGAGAAACCACCTAAACGAAGAATCCAGGCAAGCTGAGGTTGACAGAGATACCTGTAATATGACAATGCCTCAAGTCTGTAGGATGCTGCACTTGAGCACATCAGGCAGTCCCTAAAAGCAGTGGAGATGGCTGTTTTAACCAGCACACACATAAAAGTGGAGGCTCATAATGTCAACTATAGCAGCCACAGCAAATGATTCAAACCCTTCATTTCTTTCAATAACAACAGCTCAATCTTCATCAAGTTACTTGTGAAGTAATAAATGTATAATAAAAACATGTGAAAAGCATTGGTGGAAGGGTTACACATTTACAGACATGGGTTCAGAGTTCAAAATGAAACCAGAGCTAGTTGTTTCAAATCCGAGTTTTCCAAGGTGACAGACAGACAGCACAGCCGAAGCTCCACTCCCCTCTCAGGACCCTTAACCAGGTGCTACAATGCTTGGGTGTGGCCTGAACTGCAAGTTATGGGCTGTTTGAAAAAGCTGTTTTAAGATTCTTTGCATATTGTCTTGTGTCTATAAAGCTGTCCCTCCTCCTGTCAGGCTTACAGAGTACACTCCCATAGGACATTATGTGGAAAAGAATTTCAGCTTAGAAAACAGGGTTACCAGCAGAATAAGACATCTAGAGGAACTGTAAACTGTTTTTATGTTACTATGAAGATCTGTTTCTAAGTTACACTTTTTTCCTTATTGTTATTTTAACCTAATTTTCAGTAGAAAAGATTATTATTCCACTCAAAGTACTGCCTACATCTATATTTGTTCAGATGAACTACAAAAAAAGCCCACCTGAAAGTCAACCCTCCAAAACTCCCAAAAAATAAAACCCTGAGGAAAAAAATGAGAGATGCCTTTAGTAGACTAGTAGTTCACTAGTATCATCTTAAGCTATTTTACTCAATCTGTAGATTGCTGAACAGCTTTCAGTGGTCTTGTGTACTACCAAGTCTCACTCTGGACCTCTGTATTTCATTTTCCTTCTCTGGTAAATAAAAAGATTTCTTGTTCCAGTTAATCACAGAGAAAGCAAAATATCAGTGAGAAACTCAGGAGCATTTGTTTTATAATCTTTGCTGGCCATCCTTTGAAGAGCAAAAGCAAAGAGCTACCTGGAAGAGTTTAATGTGTTTCACTCTTCAAGAAAAACATCTCCCTGTAGACAGAGGGGCAATCTCTAAAGATAGCAGCCAAATCATGGAATGTTTACAAAATAAATCATGATGCCATGGACCTATATGCGCTTGCAAGTCTGGCAAAAGAGTAACTGCTGATCCTAGGAACAAAATTTCAGAAGGATTCATTTCAGAAATCTTCCAGTAAATTTGGATCCTGTCCTTCAGAAGTAATTGGAGCCCTGCTAGCCCCATCGTGACTGAACCGAAAAGCCAGGGAGTCATGACCTTGCAGTACTGTGTGTTCACTCAGCTCCATCCCCATCCAGTTTTGCCCTGTCTCATTTCTGCTTCCAAGCATTAAGCTGTTCAACAGATGGTATGGGGAAATTAAAGGGTTTGCTGGGTATTTTGAGAATCAATTTGAGTAGAAGTATCCTTCTGTATGAAACTGTCTGCTGAGCACCCGTGTTGTACACAGGTTGCCTTGTCAGTGATTAATGCTGTCCAAAGTACTAAGAACAAGTGTCAGTGCTGTATTCTGTATCAGTCCTTCAAAGCCTTTACTCAGACAACAATTCACATGTTTAAAGCCTCATCTTTTCACAAATAATACAACAGCTTCATTTGCACAAGAATAGCAAAAAGAGCTGTATTTGTACAAGACAACGTAAACCATTTAAAGCAGCTAAGTTACAGACTCAGTAAAAGGAAAGAACAAACTTGAAAAGCCAAAAAGTAAAACCAAATAGCCAGAACACCTCACAGATTGACTACAATGCAACAAAATAAATAAATAAATAAATGAAATTCTTCAATTTCTTAATCAATAATGCATCTTGGCCAGCATTTGCTAATTTATGTTTTTAAGCCACTAACTCATTTCTACAAGATGTTTGAAAATGCAGATCTAGCTTGTGGTTTTTCAGTGACCAAGGCAAGTCATGATATTATTATTTTAAAAAACTCTAAACAAAATAACACTCTCATCAGCAAAATTTGCAAGAGACGGATACAGAAGTATACCTTGAGCTCCCTATAGAGACTTAATGCAGCAAATAAGGTGTCTGCTATCTAAGACACAGAGAGAAACCTATCTTTGGTAATAGAGTAAGTTGTTATGGACAGAATGTCAACACAAATTCATGGTCATGTAAGATTAAGCAATTTTTTTTAAAAACAAAAACAATTTATAATAGACCTTGTTCATTTAACTCTAAACTGTCTCAAGCATTAGCAAGGTCAACTGTAGTAATCAAAACTTCAACTGTTTGGAAGGGAGTGGGGAGGAAAAATCATGAGGATAACAACTTTATTTTTGATCCAGGGGACTGAAAGGAAAAACTGGCAGAAACAAAAAATAATAAAGAGAAAAAAATGTTTCTAGAGGTCACCTCTTAAGCCCGAGATACTTGATGAGGCTTAGTCTGAAAGTCACCCTCTAAAGACATGTCAGTGCTCCTCAAGGTTCAATTCTTGCCTGTTGGGAAACTCAAAGGGATCTGATGTATTTCACTGAACCTGAGAGTAATCTTTGAAAGGCACCTTTACACACATAGAATAAGGTGTACATTTCGTTTTACCTCTATGTGTGTGACTTGATTATGGTATGAATGTTACTAACCCAAACCTAAAGTTAAGTCACTGTTATAATTGTAGTGAACCCTAATGAATCACTTTGCTCATATTAAAGTACTCAATCAATGATTAAATGTTGCCAAGCCCCTTTGCACGTTTATCTTCGCATCAGTATCCTTTGCACCCTTAATCCCTTTTGCAATCCTGTCTTCCATGTAAATGATTCTAAGTTGCTTCTAATTTGATCCTCCTTTGTTTGCTTTTTTAACCTGTGAGATAGGTAATGGAGTGAACCTTGCCATCCAGCTCTGTAAAGTCATATTTTCGCAAATTCACTTGATGCTGTTTCTTTAAGCAACTAAATCACTCATTTACAACAATCAGAATGGGGCAGATGCGCCAAATCTTTAGCACAAAAAGGGGAAGTTTTCTACGTAATTGTGTACTTCTTTGTACATGTTCAATACATTAGATAACTACCTATATTGATATTTAAATTGATTTAAATATACACACAGGCACAGAAGTATTTGTACACACACAGCTGACCAAGTGGGTCTGGCCTTAGCCATTTTTTCATCTCCAAGAAAAATAATGTATTGTTGTGGTTTCTAAGGAGAAACAAGTTACTTAATGTATTAATATCAGAAACTCAACTTCTGGTTCCCAAAGCAGCATTTCCTATTTTATTATAACAAAAAACAATGTATGTATTCACACAAAATAAATAAACTGTGCTTAAAAGATGCAAAGCATGGATGTTGAAATACAAAAATGGAAGATATGCAAGAAGTGTTGTTAGCATCTTGATTCACAGTATGAGTGTATGTAAAAATCAGGACTGGAGTTTCCCATCACTGCATAAAAAAATTTAATTCCAATTTCATTTTATCCTTCTTGTGCACTAGAGAGCAAAACGACAGGCTAGACACAGAAATAAATACTGTCAGTGAAAAACGGAATTTATTATTTTTATTGTATACAATTCCAAGTAATGTGACATTCTGACCTGAAAAAAAAGGAAACCAAACAAATAACCTGTACATGAAGCTGAAGATCCTATATTCCTATTTCCAAGTTGACATATTGTCCTAACACAATTTAAAGAAAAGTTTCATTTTCTGTGCTAGCTTGTGATCAGTATTAAATGCATTCAAGAAAGGATAAATTATTACACAGACTCTTACACTTGTAAGAAAATTAGTTTATCCCACCCTGCTGACTAGAGAGGACTGTTTTGTAGAAGTTTGTCTGTCAAAATCCAACTTCACTTTCTTTTACAAAGGATGCAAGGAAGAAGTGCTGTGTACAGTCTGCGTATAGACTGTGTTCACAGTCTACTCTTGGGAGGTGTACTCTAGTACTTTGAAACCTGTAGTGTAAAGCACTACTTACCCCAAAAGATGCCCTGGCTTTGGTTTTTGGGTTTCCGAACACACTATACTTGTCCTGAATAAGAGAAAAAATCCTGCCTCCTCTTCTCTTGCAGTCCCAATTCACTTTCTAGTCTGTTATCAATTTCAGGAAAATCAAATTATGAATTCATAGTTGTAAGAACAAACTGTGCCATCCCAGACTGCATACTCTCAAGTGTACAGCTCAAGAATTTCCAGCGGCAAAATTTATTCCAGTATCTGAAACCAATGGATTTTTTCACATTTAGCTTAAATAAGGCATAGTACTGAAATGTGCAAGCCACTGACCACCCAATCAATTTAAGATAGCATCTACTTCTCTCAACATTTCAAATAAAATTAAGCTCTCCTAGTAATATTTCATTTCTTTTAATTTGCCATTTTTTTATGTTTAAGAAATGCTTTTTATAGGACCAAGAACTTATCAGCAGAACAGAGATTTGCTTTGACCAACAGGAAGAAACTTCTAGCATGTTAGAGGGAAAAAATTGTTGCCAATGTTAATCATGACCATCAATAACACAGACAGCATACAAGAAAACTCACACAAGGACACAAACATTGCTTAGACTTGATCACCATCACTGACTGTTCTATAATTTTCCTCTTTTTAGTAGTAAGGAAGGTTTGACTTCCCCAAGGATCCAAAAACAGGTGACTGCCTATCACACAAGCAGGTCATAGCAAGAGAGTGTCTTAAAAATTCTTAGACCTTCTGCTTTAATTTCTTAATATAGGTCTGGCTCAAGAAATATGACACAGTCAAGGAACAGCCCAATTTGACAACAGCGTTCCCTTGCTCATAGCAATCTGCACATCACCAAAACTACTCATAGCAACACAACTGCAATAATATTCTTATTTTAGTAATCTCCATGTAAAGCACAGGCATATGCCTCTCTTGTAGCTGTGCTCTCAGACTCTAGAATTATGAAAGCCAAGATTGCTTCTAATATCAGCCACCTTCACATTTTAGGAATGCCAAACATTCACAGGCTCTCAGCATGAAGCATATGCTCCAGCTCATCAGCCCAGAGATTTTGATGGCAATAGTCACAATAATTTCACAGTTACAGAAAATAAATCTTTCCATACTCTACCATTTTCTAAGACACTATACAAATTTCACCATCAATTTTTAACTGCGACTTTTTCAGAGAACGTCTCCTATAAAATGGGATGTAACTGGTGGTATGCTATATTCCTGTCACAGGCCACTGAAATTTATTGCTCTAAGCCTAGCCTACGCAGAAGTAGCCTATCCCAAAACTTCACTTGGAGAAAGGTTCGACACAAGCTGCTGCCAGATTTGTCTCCATATCTGCAGTGATCACAGCCAGTACACTTCCCTGCTACATGACAGCCCCTTAGGAGATGCTCCTACTGTGCCGCCAGGTACCCAGTAATCCTGGATATAAACAATCACAACAGGCAAACAGCCCTCACTCTTTGAGCAGACTGCAACTCCTGGCATGGAAAGGAAAACATTGGAGGCTGTTCAGCAGTTTTAGTAAAGGAAAAAGTTACTGAACAGGAACTTGTCATTTCCTTTGCTCTATCTAGTCTCCATCTTTCTTCACCCAACTGAAACCCAAGAGCATCACAGTCAGTTTTCCATTTGTAAGTCAATCCTGTATGTGTGTTTGTGGGAGGAATACTGGAACATGTCTCTAGACAAAAGCACTTGTCCTGATGCCTACTAAAGGGTCAGTCACAGAAAATACTTTTCCTAAAAAAGCTGAGATCAGCTATTTCAATATAAAGGAAGTAGATTCTAGTGTTCAGATTGCAAAATCATAGCCACATCACCTGCAGGACCAGCCTGAAAATAAACTAAGAACAGCTCTGAAGCCATTTAGCAGCATCTTTGGAAAATCAGTACCTGTAGGTTACCCCAGCACTGAACTGCCAGGACAAGGACCACTCAATTCCTTCCTTCATGCTCTGGGGGGAACCTCCCATATCTTTTCTTTCCTACACCACAGCAGCTACTGAGGCAGCCAGGCCAGTACTGAAGGAACTTGCAGCAGTTACTTCTCTCTCTGGTGTGTTCTGCAAAGTGCTGTTTTACTGCCACCACTTACACAGAAGTTGACTGAAGGCAGAACAGGTGAGTAAGACCTGTGCCCAGAACCTCTGCCCAAGGTTAATACTGTGGTAGGACTTGCCTTGCAGCACTCATCCACACTCTCCAGTTGTCAAGGGAAATAAACAAAGTCAGTAAACCTCATCTTGAGTCACTCACAGGTAATAATTTCAAAAGTCACTATACAGGACTGTTACAAAATAAGCAGAGTTATCTGTAAAGATAGTAAAGACACCCATGCAGATATGAAATGTAAGTAACTGAATTTAAACACATTAGGAATTCAACTTATCTTTGTGTACTCTGCAACGTGACCTGCCATTACTGAGACTCGTCTGACAGAGTTCTGTTTTCTTCCTTTTCAACTTCAGAGACCAAAGGTAGCTCAGACCTTTTGGTCACAGGGAATAAACAGCTAGAGGTCCCATTTCCATACTAACGGCTCTAACATCAATGTTAGCAGGACCACACTTCAGGCACATAAGAAATAACAGCTTTTGCCATATTTTACACACTAAACTAGAAAAATATTAATAAAAAGATTACATACAAACTGCACAGCTACACACACACCCTACACAGAATGCAGAGCTAAAAATGTCACCCCAAGCCCACCATTTCTGTATGAATCACTGCAAAATTCAGTCACTCACTGGGATTTTTTATTGACTGTACAGTGCTAAGGCCATTACTAAATCCTCTCACAAACAGGAGCCCTTACCAGCACCCTCAGGACCTCAGCAGCCCCACTAGGAGTTTACCCACTTTCCCAAACAAAGGAGAGCTCTGCTGTTCAAATTACTCCCTTAGGGACACACTGCACAACCCCTCTGATTTAATTTTACTTCTTCAATAATACCACTGCAAACACACTGAATGCTAATAATAAATAAATTATTCAAATATTCAGTCTCTACGGAAGCACCATGTAAATCATCTTCCTGAAAAGAAACTCCTGAAGAGATTGTCAGGAATCCTTCACGCGTGTGGGGAAAAAAGAAAAGAAAAAAAAAAAAAAAGAAAAAAAAAAAGAAAAAAAAAAGGAAAGAAAAAAATAGGAAAAAAAAAAAGAGAAAAAAAAAGCTCATTTAAAGAATTATGCCATGTGAATGAAAAGTGATTTATTTTAACAAGGTGAAATAGTACCTTTGGTGTTATTTCAGTATGTTGACCCAAACCAAGTCACCAGCAAACAGAGCATGACTGTCGCCATTGTTTCAAGGATAGTGGAATGGCAGCTCAGAGGAGCAAAAGTTGAAGAGAAAACATGATGAAGTCAAAAGGTTTAATGCTCTGCCGACTAAAGTAACTACATTGGGACTAGATACTCAGCCACCCCAGGTCTCTACACAAAACAGTCATTTTCCAAGTATATCTCTCAGAGCAAAGAGTTCAACTGGAGGGAAAGAAAAACAAACCAAAAACCAAAATTCACTTCCCTGCAAAGGCTAATGGACAGCTCTGTTGCTTTTTATAGCTATGTTCGCCCTGTTTAAAGTTCTTCCATTAGTAGAGCATCAGAATATAATGCAGAGACAATATTTTGTAGATTGACAGCTCTGGGCAGTGCAAAGCATCATTATAATCCTCATCTCACAGAGCACAAAATCAAGAAATTATAATCCCAAAGCAAGAAAACATATTTAGATTCTTGGGTGCAGGAGATGCCCAAATATGCATTAAGAAATTTAGTTGGATTTGGATGTTAGAGTTTTGCCCAAGACTCTGTTATAGATCACAGCACCTAAATCTACCAATCCTATGGATGGATTATTTTGTATTGCTTTTGGCTTTTTCCTTATGGTCACCATGACATTTAAGTATTATGTAACATTAAATTATCTGTAACACATTCGCTACCCTGTCACATTCTTTTTGTTTGCACCTCTAGGCAGTAGAAGAAGTCAGAGCATTTCTCTCCAAGGTTAGTTTTCTTTCGAGGTGTGACATGCAATTGTGAAGGTTAAACACACAGGAGACTTGCTGAAGTTTCTTGTCTTTCAGCTCTCTCCTGTTCCCCCTTCTCCTCAGCCCTGTCAGCACCAGAAGGTACAGACACCTCGTGTTTCCAGGATGGGCTGTACCTCTCCCCTGCATGCCCAGGACTTGCACCTGTTCTGCTTGCCCAGTGGAAAGAGCAGACGAACTGAATTTCCACCAGGAGAAAGAAGCCCATTGTGCTTGCAAGGGCTCCTGGGTATTTGTTTGTGGTGTTGACAAAAACATTCCAGATTTTCCCCTTATTAGACAGAAAATACATGTGGCTGCAGGCATGCAGGCATCCTCTTTTAGTGATTTTGTTGTCAAGCTACTTCTTGAAAGGCTTTACTCTTGAAAGCAAAAAACCCAACTCCTCTCAGCTTCTCCAGAGTAGAGGCTGAGTAGCTGGTGTGGACAATACTTGTCCAAAGAAACCAGGCCCCTGCTGCTGTTACATTCTTATCTTAATGCCACTATTGACATAAAAACATAGACTGGATGTCTTCATTTATAAGAGTGAAAGTTTCTAATTTAGCATTTTTAAGGGAAATAAGCAACAAATGCCCTCCTTTTTGCCTCCTTCCCTGCTGGTTTATTTCTCAGCAACTGCTTCTACTAATAGCTTGTGCTTGGAAAGATCAAGTCCCAAATCTCCTCTCTCATTTCTTACAAATACTTAATGGGAAAGAGATTAAAGGGATTGTTTGGACATTTCAAGGATTCTCAAGCTTATTAGAGAAGAAAAAGATCTCTGTACAATTGTATGCACATGTTCAAAACAAACTGGCTCCTCATCTTTTTACGTAGGACATCTCATTTCTGGTCTATCCAAAGTTAACATAAAATAAACTTTCTTATTAGGAATGCAATTTTCTAGCTCAAATAACTCCCCATTCTCAACTAAGAATAAAGTGATCCATGTGCTTTGGTACCTTCCTTGAAGTCTCACATCTTGGCCAGGTGTCAGATGTCAGCACAATAAAATGTGAAAGCCACCAACCTGGCCTGAGGGCATTAAGGGTCAATGGAGTAGCAGTGCCCAGAGTTTCTATCCTGCAGCAAACTGTGGGATCTCCATCTCATACTGGTTTTGGTGACACCTGACCCCTGTGAAGACAGTGTCTCCCAACTCTTTCCCATCACAGCTTCTCACAGAGAGTGCCAGCTACAGCCATGGCAGCTGGACCAAGGCAGATTGCACATGGCTGCTTCAAGTGTCAGAGAAGGAAGTGTCCCTCTCACACAGTGCTTTCCCAGAGAAGACAAGTCATTCCAGGGAAGTATCCTATCCCTTGCTGTTCTGGAGCACGAGGCTGCCTATCCTCTGCAGCTGCTGGTAGAGAGAGAACTAAGCAGACCATGAGATCTGGGGAGGGAAATCCCTCCTTTCTCAGGCTCCCTCGGCCAAGAGGGACCAGAGGCTACATGCAACTCTTCACTGCCCCCCTTCTGCATTCTCAAGGGGATGGATTTCTCCAATCTTTCTTTCTATCCTCACTTCCTTTCAAGGCAAGCCATGGTGTCTGAATTCAGTTCACTGGCTGCTGCAATCCAGTTCACAGGTGTGAATCCAGTTTGGCAGATCTCTGAAGAAAAAGCTCATATCTTTGATGTAACAACCACAGGCAGCAGATTTAAATTGTGCTGACTGTCAGAAGAGGAAGTGCTCACCTTGCTCACACTAGAAAGCAGACAACTTGGCAACAATCACGGCTCTACTTACAGTAGGTCAGGCACAACTGGACCATCAGGTCCCAATGAGGAGGCTCATCTCCATTTTTTTTTCAACATCAATAGAGACTGGATGACCCAGGTTCACTTTCCTTCCCCAGACAATGAAGACAAATCAAGACAGAACAAATTTGATACGAAAAGGCAATGAAATATGTTGCATTTAATTTATTAAACTGTGAGGGCAAATAAGATTCAAAAAGAGTAGTAACTTTGTTGTTTCTGGTTTCCTTCCCTCAAAAGGGAAGTTACATCTTTAAGGAAACAAACCAAACCCCATCTTACAGGTGGCATTCAGACACTGGAATTTATATAACTGCTGCTAAAAGGTAATTTGAATATATATATTTTTGTTTATTCAAGAAGAATGTCAGATATATTAACAGCAAAATAGTTTTATTATTACCACTGATCTGTGAGCTCAAGTCTGTAACTTGAGCTTAACACCCAAGATCAGAGCAGAGGCAATGAAACTGCTCCTTTCAGAACACCATATATTAGTTTCAAGGTCTTTAAGTTAATGTCACTATGGCCCCACCTATCTACCCCAGTATAAGTTCCTGAAGAGTTTAGAATATGTCTAGATATCTTCCACCATAAGGACTTTTTCCTCACATATATTTTATTATATAAAAAAGAATGTGTTATGACAGATCAGAACACAAAAAACAGTGGGAACAAAGGCTCTCCACACAGCAGGTTAAAAAAAAGTAAGCCATGATTTGAAACCAACACACTGTATGTACAATAACAAGCTACTAAACAAAACAAAACAAAACAAAACAAAACAAAAAACCAAAACAAACAAACAAAAAAAAACCCCAAACAAAAAAACAACACAAAAAGCCAAACAGAAAAAGAAAAGCAGCAAGAGCAAAAACCTGTTTTATATGGAAATCCTGAAGGCTAGAACACAGCAATTTCCATGGACACAAAGGTAAATTTTGAGAGAAGACAGTAGAGTCTGGTAAGACTGAAGGTCCTACCTAAATTAAGGTCTGCATGGAACTTCTCAGGAAGATCAAGCAGTACAAGAATATAGGGAGCAACTGCCACCCAGCAAGAGTTCAAGACTTCAAAAAGCACCTAGGCAGGTGACTCAATACAGAGTAACTGGTAAGGGAGTTAATGCTAAGAACAACAGTACTATGATCCTGACAAAAAAAAACCCCAAGGCAGCCATCTCATATCTAATAAAATCATAGGCAAAAAGAGAATGGTGTAAATATATTTCAAAATTCTTCAAAAAATACAAAGCCAGAAAGTGACACAGAATTAATCCTGCTCATGTCACAAATATTAAGGACAGAAAATACCTAAAATGAATTTTAGCCTCCCTTTCTCTTCCTTTGGTATTTTGAGGTACACAGATAACTGTTTTCTCAGACACTTTCTCTGAAGAAATATGTTAAACTCTTTTAAATGGTTAAGATTATTTTGCCAAACAGTTCTGACATAAAATGAATGGAAACCAGGGCACCTTCAAATCTTCTTGGCTAAAGAAAGCACTACTTACATTGTGGGATTTTTTCTCTTCATTCCTCAGACCAGCAAAAGAACATTTTTCTTAACAACTCAAAAGAAATGAGGTGTGACAAGTGCACGTGCATATCACATTTACTATAATTACAGAATTATTCTGTATTATTGTCTATAACACAGCGAACATTCTTTTCAAACTTAGTAGAACAATTATCAAGTAAAAATAGTTTTAAATCCCTTTGTTACCTCCATTTTGCCAGTCAAAAACCAATAATTGAGTCAATTTTTCATTCTCCTGTTTGCATTAAGCTGATTATAAGCACTGGAAAAAGACTTCAGATGGTTGGGTAACGTAGGTTCTGACAAACATCCACACCTCATCTCACACCTCCCTGCACTGCTACCATTTCTCTACAGGGGTCACCTGGAAAAAGATGCTCAGAAGTAGCAAAGTGGTGGATGCGCTGTTTCCGTGCAACCTGCTAAAGCCTACGTATTAAAGAGCCTATTGTAGGGGAAAATCCAAAGACAGAAAGGAAGGCTTCATTGATTTATCTTCTTGCTTTAAAATTATAACCAGGAAGTGTTAAAAGATTACTTTAATGAGGTTTTTCTTCATATTCTCTCATCCTTCCAACCTCAGTTGTATCATGCATATTACAGTCCGTATTTGCTGTTTTCCACTTGAAATGGCAACGCAGAATGCAGTTCAGTTAAAGGTCTGTTAGGCTTTGTCAGTTGCTTGAAAAGGCAGTCATCTCTTTTCTCTATTTCTTTAAGATATTGAAAGTTTTGGGCTTTTAGATTTTCCACCCCAATACTGAAGGCAGAAGAGGGCAGAGGAGAAAAGGGTAGAGAACAGTGTATTCTTCATCGTGAAAAGACTTTAAGCAACAACTGAGATAGGGAAGACTACAAAACCAGCTGTTATTAAATCCTGGGATCTTGTATCTTAAGAAAAGGTAAAACATTTCTGCCATACAGACTTGACAGAGCAAGTTTACATTTTATCAACTCAGATTACAAAGACCACATATGTGCAGATACCCATTTAAAATCAGAATTACAGAAAAAGTGAAACAAATAAAGCTATTTCACGATAGTTCTTTTTCCTTACAAAAAAAAAAAAAAAAATAAAATCTAGTTCTTCTCATTAGGAAGAACTGTAAAGATAGTAGACCTGTCTGATCAGACTAAACCAAAGCAGCTAAACTCTACAATTTATATTATCTCCTAGTGCTACGAAATAATCTGAATGCTTTAATATATTTAAAATTCGCTTGAACAAACCTCAGTTATGAAAATTCTTAGATATGTGCAAGGAATGAACTTGAAAAATATTCTCAGGTAAACCTCAGATGCTGGACTATGCTTTGGTGTGTAGAAGGTAATACTGCCTGACAATGAATTATTTGCTTGTGTGTCTCATCGTGAGTAAAGCTCCATTGTAGGTGATTTGGATAAATGTACCTGAGAACATTATACAGCACTTTCTGTCAGAAGAAAGACCAGAGAAGTCTCAGCACCAGGAAAATGAGCTGAAAACTGAGACAATTAATGATAAATCCTTGCAAAGACCATAAAACAATCCTCAACCGAGTAAGTTACTTTGCACCACAGAGGAACACTCAAAGTCTAGGGACACAGCCTTCTGTATTCCTAACACACCTCCTTTAAGAGTGATATACTCAATGGCAGAAATATAAACAGACACAGCAGTGAAAAACTATTTTATGAAGTCTGGTATAGTAGACTGAAAATTTTCAGCTATCAAAACTGCAGTCATATAGCTTCTGTATATATTGTCCATACAATGGAAATTTGCTATTTAATACTGTTCTATGAATATGAGCACTATCAAACATGGTAGCTTTCTTGAGACAAACATTCTGGCATTTTTTTTCCCCGCTACATCATGGCTACCTACTTCTGGTACCTTTTGCTAACAGCACAATTAAGGAGCAAAGAAAAAGATCCCTCTCAAAGAACAACCTTGTTTCATCCACAGAGCTAAAAGCGATGTGTTCCTGGAACATTTCCTTCTGGGCACTCTTTATCCACACAAATGGAAAAAACCAAAAAGCCACCCTTCACCATATATTACAGCAAGCAATTTAATGATCTGAGGAAAGAACAAAAGCAGCAACTTTCACAGACTACACTCACTGTATGTGGTAAACCGCCATTTTCAAGGCACCTGATGCACAATAAAGGAGAAAGGGTAAAGGAAACAAAAAAAACACTTGGTTATTTCTTGCTGGGTGAGTATCAAAAAAGCTGTGCAATTTGCAGAAGTTATTTCTCAAGTAGAACAGTTACTCCAAGATGTAGTATCTATCACCTACCTTGTAGAAGGGCTCCATTTCTCTTGAAAAAGGTGCTTCCTGGCCAAATAGGTGGACCTGATGTGCTAAAGGGAATAAGAAACAAGTGTAAAGAAATTCACATTTGCATTATAGGTTGCAATTATAAGTTACTATTTGCATGAATTCTGTTTTGCTCTTAAGGCTAATGTAACATCATTACACTTTTGCCTTTAAGCAAGGGTCTAAAATTTCATGTTAAAAATAGGTTAATTTGATTCAAGATTGACATTTTCTACATGAGGAAAAACCTTCTCAGCAGAGCACACACCCACACTCTCTTGGAGGAAGACAGAAAAAAGCAATGTCAAATAAATAATAAAAAACGTCAGCTCAATGTCGAAATTATTTACTGAATTCTCGGTACAGCAAAATACATGTCCTTTTCCAAAGATACCTGCTAAAAACTGAAATGTTTTATGGCTCTCACCGGGCTGTGACAACACGCTGCCCAGGTAACGCGTCTGCCTGGCCGGACAGCGCCTCACCACGGAACCCCCTCAGCGCCCCAGCACTGACAGATCTCGGCCTTGTGCCCCTGCATGGTGACCACGGCTCCTGAGAGACCCTGCCAGGGCACTGGCCATGGGGGCACCGGGTGCCTGGCAGGTGTGTCCCTGCCTGCCCTGAACTCGGACAGCGCCAGGCCCCTCCTCTGCTTCGCCCCTGCAAATGCAGAGCCTTCCCCAAGGCCATGGCCTCCAAGAGGCCACTCCTATCACCAGTGCAGATGAAGGCAACAGCATCTCAAACACAGGAGGGGGAAGAGTGGGGAACACCAGGAGGATCTTGTTTCCTTTGACGCCTTGGAGCAGCCCCACAGTGCTGTGGGCAAGTGAGTGTGGAGCATCTGCTCCGACAGCCTGTGGGGCTGTGAGCGGGAGGAGAGGGGAGGCTGTGAGGAATTCCCTGCAGCAGCCACCCTGGAACCACACCAGTAACAGAACTGGGGCGACCCAACCCTGCTCCTGCCCTGCTGCAGGAGATGGCTGGGCCAAGCTGTTACTCTACACCTTTTGTCTCCTCTTGAGTTGACAATTGCAATGCAAAATGCAACAAAAAGAAAACAGATGCTGTCTATTACATTGACAGCATTACCAAAGTTCTGTTCAAATGCCATATAGAAGAAAATCACTTCTTCCACAATTATTCTGCAGATAGTCTTGTGCCAATACATAGAAACTTTACCGTGTTAAAATAAGGACTGTACATAAATCCAAACCAATTATGTGAGTAATAAAAACCTACAATACTCCTGAACAAAAAGGGGAATTGAGAGAGAGAGAGAAAACAAAATGACCAAAAAGAAGTTAAGTAGGTCTACATTCTAAGTGCTGGAGAGCATGGGGCACACACTTGTCTGAACACATGCTCACTTCATAGTGCTTAATGCAACCAATTGTTTGCATTTCTTATAGTAAGCACCTGCTCTTCAGTGCAGCTCCTCAACTCACAGGAAGGTCAAGAGCTGTTGAGGGCATTCACACTCCTGCAGCATCCACTCCTGTAACAAAAGTTACTGTGTTTCAGAGTCCCACATAATCTCTGGAACAGGACCGATCAGGCTACAAATGGAAAATCACAGCACGGTCTTGACACTGTAGAGATTCGCCAATCAAAACTCACAGTATGGCAACTAGAGACCTTTCAGAGGCCCAAGAGAAAAAAAAGAGTGAAATTCTGAAATCACCCTGCAAAAGAAATTCACTCTCTAGGCTGTCATAAGTGGGTGGTAGAGGGTTAATGAAAGGAGTGAGGAAAGCATATATATTTGAACAGACAAAATGTCTCCACTAGAGAAACAAAGCCATAGTGATTTATCTTCTTTTCCAAGTTGAAAAAAGGCCCAAGGCTCTCATAAAAATCTCCATCTGATTCAGCACAAATGCACATGAACTGAGAAAATTAACTGTGTCTTCCCAGGGTAGGAAGCTAAAGAATTAAAGCATGTAAATAATGTACTGCAGTGACTGTCAAGCCTTTCAAGCAACAAACTTTTGTGTTTGCAGGGCTTTGCAGAAGTTTACCTATGTCTCATATGCATTGGTAAATTTTTTTTCTGTTCCCAAACTTCTGTACGTGAAGTCTCAGAGGGTATTGATTATTATTATTATATATTTCAAGTTGAAAAATGACAGAGTTGAACTATCTCTCACTTTAAAGTGTTCAAAAGCTGCTTCCTCTCTGTTCCAGTTTAAGAAACCATTTGAAGAAGTTCACTCTTCTAAAGACCATCAATAAAAACCCAAAACATTTGGTCCATCTCAGGCATTTTTTCAAACAAGTTGCTTCTTCAGTGTGGACTGTAAGCTACAAGAGAAGAATGGCTAGTTGTCCTACAGAAGTAACAGCATAGTCAGCATTTATGCAAAATAAAAATGCAAAATCTGGGTCTATGATTTTCTTTTGTAATCGATACCTGATACAAAATTAATATTTATGCCATTAGCATTACTGGTGGAAGAATTTTTCCTCAAATTTACCAACTAATCACACTGACTAAAGTGCTTTTCTTCTCTTGGAAGAAAAGCAGTAAGTACTTTGAAGTCTTATCTCACTATGAAGAAACTTGGGGCCTATTACATTTTTGCTTTGGACTGGTCTACTTCTGAGAAGCAGATGAGTACAGGTCACTTTGTGGAGGTGGATGAAAGATGGACCTTGATCAGCCATAGTAAGCTGAGATGTCAAGCAAACATCTTGAAAGAACAATTCGTACAGTTTATGAATTAGATAACACATGAAACATCAACAGTTACCTGCCAAGGACCATTGGTTTGATTTTCAGAAAACACTATTGTTTGAAGCATACACTCAGCCAACAGGCTATCCATGTGCAACAGTTACTTGTAGGAAATGAATAAACCAGGATCCAGGGGTACAAGTTCAGAGGCATCCATCCAGTGCATGATCCACCTCTCTCCAAAGCAGTCATTTTTACTGTGGCATCTGTGCACCACCACAGGGAGCAAATGAAGTATTCACAGCCTGCTGAACCCATATCTGAGAGAACTGATGGAAAATGGTGTTTAACTCCTGAGGAATTGAGAGTCACCTCTGATCAAAGCCCACCTTTTCCATGGATTGCTAGCAATTTTTAATGGCAAGTGGGAATCAAGGCAAGCAATAAACTGTTCTTTCTCTGAAGACACAAACAGTAGGAAACTTTGTTGTGCTACTGGGCCAGGCATGGGAAGCTTCTTGACTGCAGGGATTTTTCTGAGGAAAAGCTTTTCCGTAGGAAAATGTTGCTTTGCTGAAATCTAAAACATTCTACAGGAATGTGTTGATTTGAATACTGTTTCTGCTGGAAACCAGGCCAATATGAAGACTGTCCAGCCAGGGTTCATGGCAGCTGGCCAGCCCAACCAAGAGCTCCCAGGGCATACAGAAGCAATAATGTGTGTGAGCCCCATAATTAATTATTTCTATCAAAACATATGGCAGACATTTATAAAAATCTTCAAAAAGTGCATATGCTTCAAGAAATTTAAAAAAGGAAACATAATCCTTTGTCTTCTCGAATTCCTATTAGAGCAAGGAGACTGCAGTCTTAAAGCCAAGCACTAAAAAAAGCCAGAGTAAGAATTCTCTTGCACAGTTGCAGTATTTCACAACTATGCCAAAAGCTCTCACAGGCCTCTTTGTCAGAGAGGCTTGATTAATAGATTTAAAAAACCCAAACAACTAAAAATTCAAACCAAATTCAATTGTGTGAGACTACACACCACAATTAAAGGATTATGAAAACATAGAAGCCAGCAATAAATACAGGCCTATGACTGTTACTGTGTGTTACCAAATATGTCCACAGAGTGACGGTAAAGCAGGAAGACACAGAAAGAGGGGAAAGCAAACACAGAAGCCAACACCAGCCTCTGGACACACATTTCAAAGCCCTCTGAAGCTAACGCTTACTAGTCCAGTGAAGGACAGCTCAGTGGAGAGGAAGGGAAACTGCCCCACACACACACACACCTTAGCCCACTGTGGCCAAGAGGAGGTGGAATTAGCTGCAGGGGCATGGGTGATGCCAAAATACATCCCAGGTTTCAGGAAAGCCCAGACTACAGGGCAGGACAGCTCCGAAAATGACAGAAATACGAACAGTGTCAGCTGTAAGTTAACAAGCTGTTGCACACAAAACACCCAACACAGTCTGCAGTAAGCAAACAGCTGCTAGACCACAGACAGGAAGCAAGGAAACAGAGGATGTCCTCTCCAGTCCTTACCAGTGGCAAAAATGATGGGAACAAGAAAAGAAGATAGACTAAATGCCTCTGCATCCAGCTCAACCCAATACACTGCAACTACCTGCCTTTGCCCTGAGGGCAATACCAGCTCTGAGGACAGCTACATAATTGAAAATTTCTGGAAACAGAAGCTACCACTGCCAGGTGGAGGGAAAGAAGGCACTGCTGTACCCATGCTGTAAGTATTCCATAACCAGCCATCCACAGTGCAAAATGCTTCTCTGCCAAGTTTCCCCAACACCTCTGACAAAGAGTGAACTAAAGGAAACGCCAAGAACACCAAACCTAGAAGCAATAATTTTGTCAAAGAGGAACCAATGAAGCATCTTGCAGGCACAGAAGAACATCTCCAAAAGTTTCTGAGAAGCAACTAAATCACAGTCTTATATTCAAGTTGCTGATAACAATAGCTGTAGATGCCTTATCTGGATGGAGCTCATTAAACCCTGTTATCTAGAGGCAGCAGGGAATGATGCTCTTGACAACACATTCAGCTCCCAATGCCAGCAGGGTGCAGACTGCTACTATAAGGTATATATATGGTTGTCCAACTGAGATGGAAGACTCTGGTTTTTACCATTACTTGAGAAGTATATTTAGGATGCTGCTGTAACTGAGGAAAAAAGGTTAAGTATGTTTTTGTGGGAATACAGCACTCCTTGATGTTGGAAGATAAATAGTACTTCCTTATGGCAATCAGCCTGTGTAAGGCATGGGAAATGCTTCCAGGTACAGTGATGAACAGCATTCTTGGCTCCTGGGCTGAACAAATGTGGTTTGCAGAGTGGTTCTTGAATGGCACAGGAGGAGGTCACTTGGTCCAAACCACACTGCCATAAGCTTGTAGAGTGAACACAAGACACAGAATTTTGGTGACTCTTCTAACACTCGTCAGCCTTTCACTGCTTGCACCAGAGATCTCACATCCTTCCACTGTTCTGGAAGCTTCAATTTTAATCCATGGGGGTGAACAACACCACTGCACTGCAAAGAGGGTCTAATTCTCTCCACCTGGGTATAAAACCATAGTTGTTTTAACAAATTGATCACTGTTATTACATCTTTTGAACAATACAGAAGTATTCATATACTGCTGGAGCTGTAATACTTGCATTTTGCTAATGAGGAAAAGAAAAAGTCTAATTCTTGCCAGCAGCTTGTTGGCAGTTAATATCACAACTAGCCATCACCCAGCAACAAAACAAGCAAGCTTCCTCTCCAAGCAAAGTAAAAAGCTCACTACTAACCTGAACCAATGACAATACATAAAAAAAAAAATCTTGAAGTCTGGTGATAAGGTATTTCCTGACTTCAATGAAAACTGATTAATACTTTAGAGATTTTAAATATATAAACCCATTACTCCGTCTTCTCGAATTTTCCATAACTGACAAAACAGTACTGTTAAACAGATTTATGAATTCACAATACAGATTTTTAATTTATGACTGCTAATCTAATATTCTGGCAATGCTTCTCTTTTCTCTGCAATTCCCTATTTTACTGTCTCTCAGTATCTCTCACTTATTGCAACATGTGAGATTGAGACTTTAAGCTCCTAGATGGAGTCTTTCCTGGTTTCTCTAGGGTGTCTAACACATTTTCAAGTGAACAATAAAATTCTGATTCCTTGCGAACTCTAAGCGAGTTTTCTATATGACACTACTGCCAAAGGGATTACATCTAAATTTCATTAAAGACTAAAGAGAAGTTGCTCATGAAATCCACTCATGAACAAAATGACTGAAAATAGAATTTAATGTTTTTTGAAGGATGAAGTGAAAAGTTGGCCAAATCTTTACATTCTCTAAATAGCCAAAGCCATTCTCCTGCAGGGTCTTCACTTAAGTAACTAAGCAAGAACATGGCAGGGGAAGTGGAATGGGGGGCAGGGAGAATTTAAAAAAAATTAAAATAAAACTTCTCATATTTCCAGAATCAGGGATAAAAATGGTAATTTCTAATTTCAAGAAAAACATGGTCATGGTGTCCTTTGAAACCCATCAAGGACTCTGCTGTGGTGCTCAAAAGGCCCCTCTCATTGCTGGTGTGATATACGAAGCCTTTTTCTCCCCTATGTGAGACTCTCTAGCCTTCAGCCAGAATGTTGGTCTTTGCTGAGAGCTGAATATTATATATTTACAGACAACACAGGATTTGTTTAAGTAAGTGAAAAGATCATAATTTTGAGAGAGTAATTGTTTCAAGACAGATGGCTGAGGTACACCAGCCTCATAGTGCAAAATGAAAATCTTTCATAAACCTGTGTTTAAATATTTTAAGATGCATATTGTGAACACAAGATAATTCTAGGCTGAATACTGAAACATGGGAAAGTCCAGATATATTTGAAAATTCATGGTGAGGCAACTGTCCCATGTTACTTTTAATTTAAAAAGATTTGTATCCACTGGGAACTGGGAGAGGCTGCCTATCAATCTCCAGTTCTAATTCTACCTCGAACACTGAAATGACACAGTGACTTCAGGCAGGTAATTTCATGCATTCTGTCTGAGTTTTATTTTCCTTCTTTTGTACTAAAAATAGGCTTACTAACACAAACCATATATCTCTGGAAGGAATAAAGAATTGTTAAGTAACAACACAATAGGTGAGGGAATAGTCTTTTGAAGTGCATGTAGTTAAGGAGGGACCAACACAGCTCCCACTTCCCTTATTTTGAAGTAAGGAAAAAGACAAGGTTACTTCACTTGCTAAAGTGCTGTGTTTCTCCTCAATTCACAAGTGCTATTAAATGGTTCCTAGACTATCACTGGATGAATAACTGGTAGTTGTCAGGCAGGGGAAACTTTGGAGTTACCTAAACTTGCTCCTGGGCTCCTGTGCTACAGAGCATGCCTGTGTCAGCTCAAGCAGGAGCCACATGTCAGTGCCCTCAAGCCCAGATGAACAGAATATTCCCTTTACAGACAGCCACTGGCCTCTCAGACTACAGAGGACTGTGGCCTCTTTTGGGCTACAGCAGCATCAAATGCTGACCTGGCCAACAGGGAGAAGTTTAATTCTCTTCTATTCTATGAAATTAGAAACAGAGAACTTCAGTTTTCTGCATCCATTTGCTGCAAAACAAGTGAGAGAGAAGATGCTCATTTCTGGTTTGGTTTCACTTGCTTAAAATTGCACTGGAAGAAAAAAAATTCTTCAATTTCAGGCTCCAGAAAAGAAATGAGTCCTAGACATTGTCTGTACCTAAGGCCCATTTTCACTTTAAAATTAATGTAAAGAGTCTGCTTGGCCAGTTAATGCTACAGTACAGAGAAGGCTCTAGAGAACATCCACAATGACCACCTGAACAACTAAACTGCAGTGAAATTGCAGAGCTATTAACCAGGCACAACATGATATTGTTCTTCTAAAAGAAAGATTCTCCCAAATCATAACTGATTAATTCTTTTAAAAACCCAAGGTTACACAACTGACTTCTGTTATTCTAGTCCTGAATTCTCCATTTATTATCTTGCAGAATTTCAAACAGCTTTGCTGATAGATTTCAGAAATATTTCCTACATGAGGCTCCCACTCACATCTCTAACCACAGCTTAACCATGGCCTGTCAGTCAGCTGGACTTGAGAGTGACGACAGGCACACATCCACCGGAATGGCTCATCACCCACACCTGAGAATATAACACTTGTCTGTTTTAAAGACATACCCTGAACATCCACAAAGTTATAAACATGCATAGGCAAAAGGGCAAATCTGATCTCAAAAGAAACGGAAGTAGATGGGAAAAAGGGAGAGGCCTTTAAGTTGTGTGTGTGTGTGTGTGTGTGTGTGTGTGTGTGTATGTGCATGCGTGTGCTCTGCCAACTCCTTCAGGTTGCTTGTTGAAATTCTTGTTTATCTGGAATGGTGTGATTCCCTATTTCACCAATTTAACAACTAAGGAAACTAAAAACTAAGCATGGCCTGCAGGCTGCTGTCAGTATAAACTCCCCCCCTCCCACCCCCAACACTTGCTCAAAGCCAAGGCGCTTACCAGCTGAAATTTTCCATACTTGGTCTTTTTCATTAATCTTGAATGAATGTGGTTCAGATGATTCAGAACTAATCTGGCTTCTGGAATTACAGCAGCAGAGGACAAACGAATGTTTAACCTCTCCCCTGGAACATTTAACCTCTCCCAGATGCCAAGGGTACTTTTCCCTGGGAAGCTTAATATGCTTATAGGATCTGCAACACTGCTGCAGAGGAGGTTGCCGAGATTTGTACTTACTGGGCCATACACAAAAGTGCTTGATGGATATGTCAGAAAGTTATGTAAAAGCAAAAAATACAATGATGACGATGATGATGACAACAGCAGCATCAAAACAGAAATACTGACATATTTGAAAAGTCCCAATTACATATTTCATTATCTTAATTCTACTTCTTCCTGCATCTACGATGTAAGTCCAGCATTCATGGTAATACCCTTATCCCCCAGAAGACCTGAGCCTGAGGACCATACTGCACAGCACACAAGATGCTCAAAAGATAAATTACAGATAGTTTATGGAAGCTATCACCAACACAAAAGTTTAATACATAAATAATGTGTTATCCTTAGGGACACATTTTTAGAAATAAACTGCAAAGGCATAAAAAATTCAGTATCACAATGTGTCAGTTTTCACTCATTCATATTCCCAAGTTTATTCATTTTGAAGAACTGAGAGCTGTATTTTAGGGATAGGGAGTATCCAAATTCACACACAAAAAATCCTACAGCATCCAACAATGTGCTGTTTCACCTCGGGGTCTGGGCCTACAGACTCAACAAAAGAGAGCATAGCATTTTTTGCATTCAGAAGTACTGTAGAAATACTGCCTATATAATTTCTCCCACTCACAGAGCTACAGAGAAATTATTTCCATTCAGAGAAAGGAAAACATACACACAGAGGTAACAGGGTACCTCCAAAAACACCCAGTAAACAGTTGCAGAGCAGGACTAGACCCCAGACACTTCTCTCAGCACCGGGCCCCAGCTGACAACCCACAACCCACATTGCTGTTGCCAGTGCTCCTCATCACTGACTGACAGTAGCTGGACCCACAGCAGCTCAGCTTTTCTCCTAAACGTAGCCCAAATGTTTCAGGTTGGTTGCAGAGGAAATTAAAAGCCGAATTCTAATATGTCTTCCACTTTACAATAAATTTAAAGCAAATGGCACAAGTTTGAACAAATTCTATCCTATCGACTCAGTCCAGTCAGGAGAAGATGAAAATATTCCACTTGAGAAGTCTTCAATTCAAGAAGGCCTCAAATTCAAGAGGCAGAGCAGATGAGACCTCACGGATATTTACACTGCAGAAGTCCCTTCCCTCTCTACAACCTCTGCCAAAATTAAGAATCCCACTGAACTGTTGGCTGGGAAGTCTGTGTGATCTGGACTTCCCTGATCACTAAAACAAGAGAGCTCCTAGCTAATTTTACAGGAGCAATAACCACAGCACCTAACTTCCAGTATCTTCTATTTAAGATTTTCAAAGTAGAACTATGAAATAAAGAATTTCATACATTCTGCACACCTAACTGTACACAAATACTCAAAGGACTTAATTTTTTCTTTTCATTTAATAGAAAAATAAACCTCCCACTGGTAATGGGAAATAAAATTCAGTGTGTATCTTTATCCCTAATCCTTACCTCTATGAACAGCTATTCAGCCTGTTGAGAATACTAACATTGTACTTAATAATATTCTAATAATTCTCTCAAGTTACAATATTATCTACATGAATGAAGGAACTCAGTGAGGAAAAGAAAAGCTGACCTTCACAGAATTTATAGTGAGAAGTCTCTCTTCTACCTTTAGGCCAGTGATTTTGCATATGACTGATGAAGCTGTATCACTAAAAAAGACACTATTTTTCCCAAAACTGTCTTAAAACATTGTCATTTCAACAAATCTCAGCTTCCCCAGTGGAATCCATGATGTGGTCTATTTCCTTTTGCTGCTTTTCCTCAGCTGTTTGGACAGAATTTGGATGGACTCAGTAAAACAAGGCTTTAACATTGCTTTTCACTTCGAGATTTGTGGTAGAAAGCAGAGGTGTAGGAATAAAGGATATATGAAGAAAGTGAAGTTTTACAATTGCTTTTGCAATGAGATACTTGTTTCTACACTTCTGTTTTATCCACTGCAACTCCATGTGGTGAAGGTTGAAAAAAAATTATTATGAATGTGAAAAAAGTCACAAGTCACAAATATCAGAGTTTCTCCACAGAGGGAGAGTAGAGTCTAGGGCCATCTACTCTTTTTTGTTAAAGCCCAAGAAAGTTACAGAATAAACCCAAATATGGCAATTCAGCAATCCTCAGTGCCCCTCCCTGAACAGCTCTGATTTAGCAGCCAGCAGAGGAGACCCCAAGTTCTCAACAAACCAAGAGGTTCTGGGAGGTCCATCAGCAGGTGGGTAACCCCAAAACAGGAGGTATTTCACTAATGAAGAGCACAATCTTTGGAGGCACCAAAAGGAGCTGCTAAGGACGAGCATGGTTACCTATCAGATACTGTGTAATTCTCCTTTCCGTTGGATTGGTATCTGCCATGCAGTTGCAAAATGCTCTTATTAATATTAACTAGCAAAAATATGTTCAAGAATGTAAATGCACTCTCTCTTTGTAATTAATCCCTGTAGTAAAGCTGTTCCTTGGATCACCACAGGTACAGAAAATCAGTGAGCTAGATTACAGGAAACAATTACTTACGGTACACTGGTGTTTCGAAAGAGACAGTGACACCCTGACATCCCCAGACAGCATCTGAGCCCTCTAAAGCTGCAAATCACAGGAAGTATCAAACTATGCTTTTCAAACATCAGATGATGCAAGCTTGTTCATTCTAGTGAAATGATACTAAACAGTCATAAAATGAATGGGACACAATCTTTTAAACATTCAAGAGGCAATAATTTATCAAGTATCAGTTTACTGTAACCAATTAAGCAGAAATATTTTCTTCATGTGTCAATTGTAAATTCTCACAAATCAGAGAAGGAAAAAATGGAACTAATTACTTTGCCAAACCACTCCAGTTAATTCTCATGTCGGTGGTTTCATTGATAGTTAAGTCTTTTTTACAATGTTGTGTGCAGAACACCACTGAATTTTCCAGCCAACACACAATTGGCTAATAGTAAATACGCATGAACTAGAAAGCAGCAAGCTCAGGCATTTGCAGGACTGAACCATCCAGACAGCTGCCTCTGCTAGATGTGATCAATACACCTGCAGTTCTGAGTTCAACTGGAACATGCTCAAGCAACAACTCCTTTTTAGAAATCCCTGCACCTAAATTTCAGATCACAGAGAAACATGACTGGAAGCAAAGCAGCCTTGGATACCTTCAGCAAAAATTGCTGTCATCTCATTCCATTCTTAACACTTCTGAAACCACTTTTTTGTCCTACTCCTAAGAGGACTTGCTACTCTGTTGTCATTACCAATGCTTGTTTATAAACTATCTCCTCCTCCATATTAGCTCCTCTGCTCAATCTGTTTCAGGGTTTTATTATTGTCTTTATTTTATTTCAGAAATTTTACGGCTCATTTGTACAGCCCTTAGCATCTCAGCACGGGGTAACTTTACAACTGAAGTCTTATTAAAGCTAGTTGCACATTTCCTATGGACAGGACAAGGGCCTGTGTTTCTTCATCAACCTGTGTGGAAACTCAGCTGATGAGTTTGTCTCTCAGTCTCTCCCTCTCTTCTTGGAGGGACTCTAGACTAGGTTGTAAAGGCTAGAAAGCAGCAAGTGAGATTTCACTAGATTACACAAGAGAAGTATAATGGAATTAAAAACAAAATGGACAAAAGTTTAGCATTTAACAAGGACTCTGGACGGGGACTAAGATAGTACTTGGTTATAAACAAGTCCAAAGATGACAACTCAGCTCAAAGAAAGATGTAGAATGCACTATTTTAATGGCTTTGTCTAGAGATAAAGGGAAGGTTATTTTTCTTTTGAAGGAGAGGTTATTTTCTGCGTGTTCCCCATACAACCCAATCTTGCCCATTATTCAGGCTACAGGAGCCTGATGGCAAGATGATGCTTGCTAACCTCTCAGTGCCACACTGGAAAACAGCTTTAAGCATTGAACTTAGAAGTCTTTTCAAACCTTAACGATTCTATTACTTGCCTATGGAAGTAGTTTTAACAAAGGCTTATGTGAATGCAGAAGAGAAATCAAGAGCACAGCAGAACTCATTATACCTTCATCATGAGAAACTTCCCAGAACTTGTAGGCACAGTGGACTGAAAGCAAAGGTTTCAAGCCTGCCTGCATAAGTGTCTTGCACTAAGCAGTTCCACTGAAAAAAGTAAAGAAAGGAAAAAGCAGGTAAAATACATTACAGCTGTGTGATCCCGACACAGCTATTGACTGTAAGCCACCCCAAGAGGAACAGCTTCTTGGGAATGGCAAAAGAAGTGTCACTATTTCACGCAGTCCTGCATGAACAGACTGCATCAAAACATTTCCTTTTAAGTTCACAATGTCTGTAATTCTTTTTGGTAACTCCCTCTTTTGTCATTCTCCTTCTGAAGGAGAGGAAGACAGAAGACTTCTCTTTCTGCTGTCTCCAGGCAAGCTCCAGTCTTCAGACCCAGCCCACTATGGTGTTACATGAGTGTGTATTGTGGTCTCTTCAACAGGGCAGCAAGGCTTAGTGCCTGCCTCCCTCTCCAAGGAAGAGAACGATGTTCACCACTATGGCACTGACCGGAGATGGTGCTTTTAATTGAAGTAGGAATTGCCTGATTTGCATCTTTGAGCAGGCAAACAAAAAAAACTGGCACTGAAATTCATCTGTAGGATGGGTTGTGAAAGGGTAACCCCAGTGCCAGTTTCATAGTAACCTCCAGGGAAAAAAGTTTCCCGAAAGGAAAAGAGGGAGTTCAATCTGCCTCCTTTTCTTGGCTTCCCTTTTAAAGAATACAAATAAGCTTCCTGAAAAACAACAGGCCTTTTGATGAGGTAATAGCTTTCCTCCATGTTTTTGTTTGTTTGTTGAAAACACTTGGATTTCACAGGAAGCAGTAACAAACACAACCGGGGATCAACATCGTTAAAGAACCTTAAAAATCAACAGGACACACATCTCTTGCTTCAGCCACTAAACTGGATTGTCTCACTGGCTCGAGCAAAACTGCTGAATTATTTCCCTAACAAAAGAAAGGCGCTTTTAGGTCCAATAATCTCATTTCAAATCCTTTTACCCACTCCCTTCTCTTTTTGGCCTTGAAATTGCAATCCTCTTTCAGGACTAATCTCGGGACTAATTGGTGCCAGCACTCCAGTTTCTCTCGCCATTTTGTCCCCTCCCTACCACATTGTTCAGGTGCCGAAAAGGACAGCAGGCCAGGGTTCAATGCCCCTGTAATGAGTCTGTTCCTACAGAGTAACTGTTAATAATTAGCAGGAAGCATTTTGCCATTAAATTGCACAGCATGAGCAGCACAATTCACAGAGCCAGAGAATTGCTTCACTGTTGCTCACGAAGCTCCCCAAGTTTTGGGTGATGTGCAGGCTGGAGAGCAGCGTGCAGGGCTGCCAAGCCCTGGCCAAGCCTCCCAGATGGGCACACAGGGTGGCACAGGCAGTGCCAGCCTCTCCACAGCTCCCTGTGCCAGGAAGGAGGGAAACGAGGAGCACGCTGCACACATCACCTACAGCAGCTGCCACGGAATGCATCAACCTGATGGGACTGAGCTGCTGTGGTGAAAGGACAGTCTGTGTTTAAGAAATATTCCAGAATACAATTCCCTGAAGAATAACAAGCAAAGAGGAGATTTAAGAAAGCCTGCTACTTTTCAGCTCAGGACTGTATTTGCAGGTAGTGCCAAAAAGGAACAATTACTTCTCTTACCAAGGGAATAGCAGTGTTGACTGTTTTCCATTTTCTGACATTTTCTCAGACTTGGAAGCAAAATTAGTTTTTCTGTATTTGGAAACTTCAATCTAGGAAGCGCATAAAACAAAACCATAAAAAAGCTGTTTCCAATGTATGTTCATTTTCAGCAAACCTAGGCTAACCTTGAGTTTTGATTCAAGCAAAAATAAGCCAAAAGCTTCAGAAGTTTACTTTGGTTTTTACACCACCAAGTGTACACCTTAAATTTTGACACTTTGATATTTTTTAATGCCTTCTACTGTCCTGAAGCTGAAGGGCAACACAAGAAAACTCCATCTGAGATACACACTGCTTCCTTCCATCGTATACATTCACATTCCTGTTCGCTACGGTCTTTAGCATCAAAAAAGGAAAATGACACAACTTGCTTCACTGTCCTGAAAGTGGAGCATCAGTGAGAGACAAGTTGTCAGATGTTGAGACTCCTGCAGAAGTCAACACACAAGACACTCATGTCTCACTAGATTTAGGGAATCTACCATTACTGCGAAGAGACAACACCAAAGATACACGTGTAGAAAGGAATGCACAGCCAGCATCTCACTACCACTGGAGAAAAAAGCAGTCTGTAACTGCAAGAACCTTCTGGAATGGTGTTGGTATATAACTGTTACACAGTAAGAACACATCATTTATCTCCTGTCATAGAAACTGATAGCAAATATGGACATAATGTTAAAATTACTAATGATTTTTCTTTGTTTGCACCATAGCTTGAGGTCAAGTGGTGTCTCAGTGGCTCAGTTAAGATGGGTAATAAGTAAATTCTGCATGTTATGCTAGATTCTCCCAGCACACTAAAGCCATCCACAATGCAACACCTTGCTGACAAATTCATATTATACATCAGCTGGAATAAAGGCATTCAAATTTTCCATTCCTCAAAATGCAGTTTGCAAATGCGCTTGAGATCCATCACTTATTTCTGTTTGCCTCCGTGTCACAAATTACAGACTAAGGGCTCTCCTCAGGTCATCCAATTCAGCTTACTGCCAGCAGAAAACTCTTTCTTACAGTCAATTTTCTAGAATTTTATTGAGTCTGCTTTTCAGCACTCTACCAGATGGATTTCAGACAATCTCCTTTAAGGGACTAATTCAGTCCAGTAAGTTCATTATTTGCACCTGGTCAATGACCAAGGAAAGATAAGCCAGGGTCTGTGTACTTGTCTCCTTCTCATATGCTATTAAAACGGGAAGTTTTCCATCCTAGTGTCAAAATCTGTTCACAGCAGCAATACAACAGCAGCAGAGACAACTCCATGAAAATGAAGCAATTGTGTCTACAGAGAGATATTATTAATTTGTTTACAGCATCAAAGCAACCTCCCTTTTCACACTGCAGTTTGAAACCTGGTAATCAGAAGACAGCAAGTGAAGACCAGTTCCTGTTGCCAGACCTCTCTCCTCAGGTCAGAGTCCCTGGGTAGTGTTTGTCTGCTTCAATGCAGTCCAAATGCCTGTGCCAGCCCAGGCTGCTGCACTGCTACTGCATTAGAACACCAGGGTGAAAGATGCAGCAGAATGCCGAGCAGTCCCTTGCAAATCACCCTTTTTCACCAAGCCTGTGAACACCAAGGAATCATGAAGCTGAGGTAAAGCTTTTTTTCCCTTGCTTTACCTGGCATTGGAAGACTTTTCTATAGTGACTTGAAAAAACAGATTTGCAAGTCAGGAAACCTTTAAGGCAGGTTTGTAGCACACACCCACCAGATTATAACGGGGTCAATACTAAGCACGATGATGCCTCCATGCTCTTCTGGAGAGAATCTGCCTTGGGAGCCAAGCATACCATAAATTAACTAGCACAGCACTGTGCTATATCAGTAAGATTATGGCTCCATGATGGGTTTCCACTGGTAGGAATGCCTTAAGAAAGCCCTTGTCCTTGACAAGTCCCAATACTTAAAAAAAACCCCACAGCAAATCACCAGAATCACACAGCAGAACTACACAAGTGTCTCCAACAGCACAACTAAGAGGACAGTTTGCTAATCTACAAGGGCAGCACCTTAAAATGACTTTGCAAAGAAAAAAAACAAAGAAAACACACCAAAAATCCCCCAACAAATCAAAGCCCAAAAGCAACCCTCTGAACAACCTATTACTATACAGAACAATCAGATGATACTGCTCCAAAGGTCTTCAAAGCTCAACACAAACCAAATTCCTACAGTTCTTGTTCCATGTAATTACAAAATACAGAGCTCATCAATACAAACTGTCCCATTTTCAAAGCAGAGTTTTGATAGTGATATCCCCCAAATCTGACAGAAAAAAGACCAGCTCTAACACTTCCAGAGGAAATTTCCAGTTTCTTTTCCCCCCTAAATCTGACCAAGTCTACTTCTACATATGAAGGCAAAAGCAGCAAAATGTACTTAATAATAAAAACATCTACATCACTTTAACAATATTGCTGACTGTGACTCTTAAACTGTCATGGAATAAATGTGTTTGTATAAAGCCTTCCTTTTACATTATATTATACTTCCAAGTTGCAAAATAAAAGCTGTCTACTCGAGAAGCTTTGTTTGTTATTAATTCCCTCAAGTTTAGAAAATTATTTCATTCTAATTAATTTATTTATTTTTTTAATCTCATGAGAAAAATGGTCTTCTTCATCTTTCATATGCTAAACAGCTAAAGAGAGAACAATTTTTTATATAGAAAAGGAACTCCAATTAATAGAGATCTTAAATACTTGGGGAGCCGTTATGAATTTTGCCATTGATCAAACAGCTGCCTGGAAAAAAAAAGGGCCTTTTCAGGAAAGTTACATAATTAGAAGTAACCCAATTCCTTTTTGTTTGTATTTTTTTCTCCATCTGCTTATCCAGATTAAACACAAAAATTAATGGAACCCAAATGATGTCGAATTTACTAAATTTACATTTCTCTTTCAAATACTTTTACTGGAACCTGCAGCTTGTACTGCCATCAGTTATAAATTCCCAATGCTCCATGGACATTTGAAAGCACTGTTACATTTTTAATAATGCAACCTTCAGTATCTGCATTACTATGCAATTAAATTTTCCAAATTCCATATATTGTCTTAAAAAACACCACCTTCACACTAGACAAAACCACAGAATTATACACACTTGTAAACACTGAAGTTTAAGTGTCAAAAAGGAGAGTCTGTTCTGAGCATCTTAGCTTTTGAAAATAACCTTAGGAAGCTCTCCACCAAGCCTGTAACTGTTTGAACAGAATTTCTTTTGGAAGCATATATAATGGAATTGTGATAAAAATAGTTACAGAAAAAAAAAAGCAGTGAGAGGCGTAGAGCTCTGCAATATTTATATCACCCAGGCAGACAACACAGAGAACCCATCAGTGAGGTTAAAAACTGCAGCACAGAGAACAACTAACAACAGCAGTCAGGTATAAGGGGCCATAAGGAACAAATGCAAAACTCCACCAGCTGCATAAAAATGGACACTGACTACTACCTTTAAAAGTGGGCAGAATAATAAATGAAAGCTATTTTACTCCTACGAAGTCCATGTAGTCCTGATTCCAATACCAAAAATATGTCATACAAGCTGATGAAAGGAAAAGTTGAACAAGTGCACACATGCTGCAGCAAGCCAAGAAATACATTTACAATTGTATTAGCAAGATCCACTGCCTGTTCTCTCTTGGATGCTTTAAGAACAGAGTAGTAAAAAATTACCATACATAATGGCACTGTTCATATGAGCTGACAGAGTGAGTACTGGCAATTAACAGAAGGGGATTGCCAACAAAGCAGAAATGAGTCAGGATGAAAAAGAAAGGAAAGATCTTTTAAAAGCTCAGATCCATGCTCATTTCTGAGCTGGCCAACCTCTTCAGTCATTTGCCTTTCACAAAGGAATAAAGGATCTTAACACACGGAGGTGGAAACCATGCTCCCTTGTAAACAGATACACATTGTATGTGAAAATCCAAACAACTTCACCCCATAGAGAGAGCTGCTACTACCCATGCTATCCCACCCATGCTCCTCTTCTGGTATCCCCAAGTTATTCATCAACAAAATTAATTTCCCTAACGTGTTAGCTTGTCCAATTGCTTTCACAAATCCCGACTAATTTCAGACTAGTTGTCTCAAGCAATTTTCCTATCACTGTTCTCAGAGTATTTGCTCTTTTGTAATGAAAATAGGTCACCTGCCCTAAAACAGTACATTTTGTTTCTAAGTGCAAGAGGGAACAGCTTCCCTGGCAGCCAGGCTGTCTTCTGACATAAAAAGTACACTGCAGTATATACACATGTCTGTGCACTGAAACCCCCAGAGATGTGCACATTTATTACTAAAACCATATGCATTCACAGGGAAAAAAAGCCTCAGAGACAAAATGGGCAATCTTATCAAAAGTAGAACAACATGAAAACCACCAAACTGGATGAAACCCACAGCCTGTTTAGACCAGGGTTTCTATGACCTAATGCCAAAGATGAATTTTTCACAGAAAGTGGAAGAGCAACATAACATAGCACAGTAAACTTGTGCTTGCTTCTTCTACAGCCCTTGTGAATTTGAACTACTGGAGAGATTGATTTAAACCTAAAAATCCCACAAGGGCTAGAATCTTCTTCCAGATACACTTGTATTAACTGTGGACGTAGTAATTAAACAAAATTCCACCTTTTGTGGGATTACCACTTAATCATTAGCCTCAACATTCTCCTGTGGTAACCACTAAGGTTCTACTAAGTAATTTACAGC
Organism: Oenanthe melanoleuca; assembly: GCF_029582105.1. NCBI lineage: Eukaryota > Metazoa > Chordata > Aves > Passeriformes > Muscicapidae > Oenanthe > Oenanthe melanoleuca. Next base: position 44,157,861 of record NC_079339.1, read on the forward strand.
CTGGCTAAGCCTCCCATTCCTATTTCTTAGTAGAAAAAAAAAAGCCAAAACAAACCAAAACAAACCCAACAAAAAAAAAAAATGAAACAAAACAAAACAAAATAAACAAAACCAAAACAAACCAAAGGGAAAAACGCTGCATTTTACAAACAGGTTCACAATTCAGAAACAGCAAAAAAGGCCACCAATGAATACCATATGTATTCAGACTGGTGTCAGAGACACCTGGAATGGAAAGAAAGCCTTTCTTGAAATCTATCTAAAACATGGGCCCTGAGTACTTACTTTTTTTTTTTGCAGTACCAAAACTGCCTGACAGAACTATGGTGTTTCCAAAATAAAGTCAAAACATCTGTGAAAAAATACACTACAGATAATCAAATATAACCTCCAGAGTTTCATCAGAGCTTTACTGAAAAAGAACAAGAAGTGCAAGTGCTGAGCACTTCAGTTTTATTAAGGAGAAAGGAGAACAACCATTTTATCAAGCCACTGTAGCACTGGACAGGCAAAGAGAGATACCTCTCACCTTCTGTTCTTTTACTCCAGGACAAACAGGTGGTGAGGAAAATAGTCTGTGTTCCCAGCCAAGGGGAACTTGATAAGGAGGATAATGGAAATTTCTCTACTAAGGACCCTCCAACACCTCCAAAACCCATTTTTTATATAAGTACTTTATTCTGATGAAACAAGCAGCTTGATTTTTCCAAGTTAAAATTCAAAACCCAAGCATAAAGAAGTTTTTTGCATTAAGAAAGACTCTATGCTTTTTGTTCCAAAAGTTCAGAAAAAAATGTTTTAATACCATTTAAGCCCTTTCTGTTTTTATTCATCTGAATCCTGGAGGTTCTTGTGAAAGGAAACAACTCCAGCAAACCTTCAAGTTTTATTCCTACAAAAGCCAATTCCATCAAAATAGGAGGAATATCACTTTTACTTAGGATCACACAGAGGGCTGACTCACACACACTGAAAACTGGATTCAACAGGAATCCAGGTGTCATGGTGATAGAGTTATAAAAGCCAGGAAAAACATGGTCAGAAATCAAACATGCATAGACAACTCCAGCCTTGAGCTGAGGCATTCTGACATCAGAAGTTGAGTCATAACAGATGATGACAAAATTCAGGATTCAAGTACTCAAATACTAACAAAAGAAATTACACCAAAAATGTACTTTCTTTAAACAAATTAATAAATTTCTTTTCTCCAGAAAGGATACCAGAAAATACAGAAATACTACCCCACCACCATAAGCACCCTGTTTATACACATACACGTACAAATACAACACACATCTCAGAAAAAGTGAATTGGTCAATAAAGATTCAAAAGGACTAACCCACTAAAACTTGTTTCGAGCTTTTCATCTGAAAACACATAGATACTGAAGAAATAGGACATCTGTGCTTTAAAAAAGACTGATTGATACTTTGAGAAATACTGGGTCTAAAACACAGGCAGGAATTATGGATACACCCAATACAGGTATGAAATGAAACTGCAGTCTCTTTTAACTGTATGTCTAAGAAAACTAGAAACACTATTGGAGCAAGCCTGGCTTAGTGCATGGGTGACTCTTACAAATGGGAGAGGAGGGAATCAGACGATTCAGGACAAGGACCAGCTGGTCTGCGAGGTCCAAATGTAAGTCTACCTTCCCCTGAAGCTAAAGGTCTTCCCAGCTGGCCCAGAGCCCAGGCTGATGGGCCACCATGTAGCTCAGTTTTGTATGTCTGCTGGCTAACACAAGGCCTGATGGACCACCTTGATCACCTGGATGCCACCTCATTAGCATTCTCCACAGTCATACTGCAAGCAGCAATGAAATGTGCCCCTCTTATGCTCTGCTTCCCACTGACATCATGCAGAGAAGAGGAAATGGTTCTCACTGGCCATGCTCACCTCCCGGGACATTTTTCTATGGACAACCAGGATTTTCAGTACATCTGTCACCTTCTGTTATGACCTGGGGAGAAGATGGGTCACCTGCAATCAGTTCCTACAGCTCTTGGATTCAAGAGGACTATGCCAAGCCTGTCAAGGCCTTTGAACCTGTGCAAAACTGGTATTATCAAAGAAAGATTACATATGGAACGAATTGGTTACACAAATATTGGGAGTTTTGCATAAACTACAACAGCTGCCTCACATTTTAAACATGTTCTCTATTCCCTAAAATATTTAAAAATGCTAGGTGAAATGATGAAAGCTCCAGGCTTTTGTTTAAGACAGAGCTACAATTCTTGGAAATAGTCATTGCTCCTTAAGTTTGAATTAAAACAAATATTAAATAAACAAGAAAGAATTAAATGAGTAGAATGCCTTAAAATCATAACCATTACAAGTAAAGCCATCCCTAACCTACTGTTTGAAAGATTCAAGTTATCTTAATATCTTTTCCTAATAGTTTATCACTATTAGCATAACATTAGAAACTGTTCTATGAATGTCAGTCTTACAACAGAACTACAAATAATGTAACTTTCCCTATCAATTTTTATTTATACAAGCACCAAAGGAAAGAAAAGTCCAATAATTAATAGAGAAGTGAAGAAAATCTAAAAAAAAAAGAAAGGCCATGATTAAAACTAAATTTAAAAATCTGAGTTATGGAAATACAAAGAAAATATTTCCTTAATCCAACAGCAGCAAGATGTGACACACTGTGATACTATCTGTGGCTTCCCAAGCTTCCAAAGTCTGTTTTCGAATTCAGAAGTCAGATGATTTCCATGGCTGTAATACTATGTTATTAACAAACATGATGCTCACATGGATCACTGTTCATTGCACAAACACTCCTTCCTGAGTCTGAATTTTCAACTAGTAAAACTTCACTGAACTGTTACTGAACACTGCCCAGGCTTCCCCATCCCCACAAGTGCTGGAGCTGTCACAGTAACACAATGGCTGTTCATGGGATGAAGGGTGACAGACCCACTCACACTGCCCAGGGACAGCAAGGAAGAGGGATGAGGAGCTGCAGAAAAAGTCTCAGAAGCACAGCACCCACGTGCTTCAAGTTTCTGCAGTCAGCAACTCACAGCTCTGTCAATGAGGCCACCCTAAATTTTTCATGTGGAAACAACCAGGCCAACAGAGGGTTTTACAAACAAAGTAACAAAAATTTCAAAACACTTCCCTACACTTTCTTTTTCCCATGAACTTAGTGGAAATATCTACGGTACCATTCCAAGTTATCTTTGGAATAAGGCTATATTTATCTACAGAAGGCACAGAGGAAGGGAAAAAGAGCCTAAGAAGCCAAATAACTGGAAAGACTGTTCAACTAATGGAACTATGAAAAACAACCACAAAGCAAGGAGCTGGTGTTTGCCTGGCATCTAGAGAAAGACGACAGACTAAGGACCCTGCTTTACCAAAAGTCTACACACACAAAAATAAATTCTCAACCAAGCCTTCATGTATTTGACAAATGGAAAACATGACATTTCTCCTTTTTGTGGGTATGAACAAGAAAGAATTTAAAACATTTCAGCTGAGAAGGCTCAGAAGCATGTCACTAATTTTGAGAGGAATGAAGATGTGATTAGAGGGTTATTTGTATTTCTACCAGCCATTCTTGCATGAAACAATTATGTTAGAGAGATCAGATTCAGACTTCCTGCTCTTCTTTTTCTGTCTGTGGCCACCTTTCCGAATTCATCTTTCCTCCCCACACATCCTTCATACTGTAAGGTGTGAAAAAGAAAACAAAAAACAAAAAACAAAAAAAAAAAACACCACCTTTTGAAAGGTAAGAAGAGTTGATCCGTTTTGTTTCCTGAAACTACATTCAGTGGAATCACGGAACGTAACTCTAATGGTTAGAGAACTGATAAGAATATGTTAGAAACCAAGTCCTGGATTGGCAAATCCTCAAATACTTATGCGTTTACCAGTGCATTCACTCAAGCAGAAGTTCTCTTTGCTATTCACACCTGACACCAAACTAGAGCAATATTATCTAACTTGCCAGAAAGAACAGATGCTCTTCAAATTAAGGCATGCAATGGTGGCAGGGGTTACACTTTAAAATAACTTGTATTCTCTGTGATCTCACAAACTACAGTACTATGAACACAACAAAACAAAAAGTTCCTGAAAACTCCACTTCAACACCACAACAAGAGAAGAAAAGTCATTCTGACTCTGCATAAGAAGTAAAATAGTTAGATCGTTCCTGATAAAGTGATTATAACATGCACTGAAATTAGTATCAGACTACCTATGATCAGCTTCATTTCCTTTCAAAAGCAGAAACAGTAACACAAACGACAACCAAATCATGTCTTTTCTACATTCCTTCTTGCAGTGAGACACCCTGCCGAGTCTTTTAGTGAATGGGAAAAGTGTTTAATCAGCTTCCCCAAACGGCCACAGATCATTTCTGATCTCAGCTTATAAAGTGTACAGATAGGAAGGGTGCTTATAATGTGTCTAATGTGATAACCTACAACTTTGATGCAGGTTCAGCTTTAATAAACAACTGAAAAAGGTGGAAGCTGTGATAGTAAAATCAAAACCTGCAAATATTTGAAGGAGTTGTTCCAGCAGATCAGTCAGCAGCTGATCTATAATAGCCACCCTCTTAGACACATGTCCATTTCACATCCTTGGAACAGTTTCCAATCTCCCTAAGGGGGCTGTATGCAAACCGCATCCCCAGTGAGGACACTGCTGGAGGCACTCTTGCAGCAGTGCACAGGGACCTGGGGTGTGGGTCCAGCAAGACCCCAACAGGCACTGCCTGGGAGCTCCCACTGCACTTGAGAGGGCTCCTACCAGTGAGATGAAAGAAGACAGGACTGGGTGGTAAGACTGTGTGCTCTCAGTCTTAGAATAGACAAATGCAAATGTAAGCATGCCCAGGCCACCTCTCCTGCCATTTACCACAGGGCTCACAGTGATGGCCATCACTTTCTCACAGTGATTTACGAAACTTGGATTTTCAGGAACAAAGCCTTCATAGACACCATGTTTCACAAATCTTTTTCTGTGTCTCTACAAATAAATTTCAAAAATTAGACAACGGTTTATAACCATGAAGTCCCTACTAATCTCAACCTTGGGATAAAGAATATTTTTATTAGAAAGAGGTATCAAAAGACAAGACAATGGAGAATGTTTAATATTTAAGAACAACAGATGAATGTTTAAAGGACTCATGGCTTTCTTTGGGAATCCAACAGTAACAAAAGGAAATGCCATAAAAAGACACTCAATTCAATAAAACAGAAACCAAAACAGAAACTCCAAATTTTTCAAATCCCAGGCTAACAATGTTTCATAAAACATGTGATCACTCGTGGACCTGCAGGCTCACTGTGATCTACTAGCCTGCCTCTGTAACCTATACTTCATCAAGGGAAGCAGAGTGGAAAACCAGATGACAAAGCCACACACGCTCAGATTAAATACTGTCCTGGGAAGTGGCTTCACACAAGCAGCAGAGGTGGTTTTCTGCTGACTCCTTGCAGGGCCTGTTTCTCCTCCATCACCAAGGTTGCAGCACTGTCTGGGAGCATGGCAGCACAGCAGAGTCGCTCTGCAGCACCCACTCCACCACCATCAGCAGATGCCATGTACACAGAATGCCCTACAACCATCAAACTTGTGCTGCAAGTTAGTTTTTCTTACAAGGTTTCCTGTTGGCTCCAGCCCTGCAAGGCTCAAATCCTCCCTACAGAGGGCAGCCTGGCTGAAATGCAGTGATGGATGCCAGAAGATGTCTTTTCCTGACACAAATGCTATGATGCGCACAGGTGGACTCCATGTCCAAAGACAAGCACAAACCTAGTTCAGATGTGTCCACAGTCTCAATCCTTAATAAAGCAGAACCAAGCTCACCCAATGAGCTTCCAATGGGAAGGAGCAAATCAACAAGGAATCCAACAAACCTTTATGAACAGGCAGTCAAGTTTCTATCTTGGGCATGTTAGCAATTTAATCAGTTACAGGACAGACCTGTCAACATTTGACACTGTTCTAACAAACAATTAGAAAAACATACTGAAAAAAAATGAAAAGCCATTAAATAATTTTCCATGAGTCTATAAAGCCCATACTCCTAGGTAGTCACCCAAATGTTCAAATATTTTTATTATCCTTGAAAATGACAATTTCTGTTATTTTAGATTACATGTCCTGATAGTTTTCAGCAGTACAAAGAGAAATACAATTGAGAAATAGCCCCATGTAGTATACACAGGAAAAAAAATCCATTTCAAGACCTCCTCCAAGAACTACTAGAAGAGAAAATCCCCCTTACACTTCAGTTAGAGTCAGAAAACTGGAAATAAAACACACAGATGAAGTATCAGGGCACTGACTTGTACAATTACTTAACCAAGTGTGTGTCTATATATTTCAAAGTTGCTATTGTCAAAATAACTGTCAAATTTAAGAAGAAACACTTTAGTCTAACATACCTATTTTTCCACACCAAGGAGAGCTTTTCCTTTGCAATGATGTGTATCAGTGTTAGTTCCCTCTTGAAATTCATCATAAATGACATGCTTCATGACATATACTTCAATTAGAAGAACCAGATAAAAACCCAAGGGGTTTTGTTTGTTGTGAGTATTGTTTTTAAGAACACACATCCAAGCCAATTAAACTTAAATAACTCACCTTGTGATATTCTACTTCTTCTCTTCTTACAGCTTATAGATAACCTTTGCCCTGAACTAAAGCAGCAATTCACACAACTGCAGTCTTAAGTTCCTTCTGATGTACAAACCCAGCAAGGTTGCTTTTTCCCGCAAAATGTCTTCTATACATGGAACCCACTGCAGTCCAAATATCGTGGCTTGAGTAATTTTTATCTCAAATGATACTGGTATAACACTGACTCAGCCATCCAAATGTGCGGGTTCACATCATGAAACTCCTTCAGAAAAGGTCCACCCCTGTCACATTTATGCAGGATGCTCTGCTGAAGCATCTGAAACTGAATTATATGATGTAATTAACTCTGTTCAGGAAAAGGAGAATTTGTGTACACAGTGATCATCTGGCTTGGGATATTTTTACAATGCATTCCTGCACTCTGTGTTCAATTCAACCCTAAGCTGCTTATGCAGATACTAAACACAACACATGATTAATTTGTGCATCTTTATTCTTTTAAAATATCTGATAAAGACAAGGAATGGGTCAATTTGCCCCTGTGGAATTTCACCAACAGACCCTTATAAACCTTGTTCCTAGAGACAGGAATAATATTGGCAAATTATTTTGTTCCAGATATATTTAATTAATATCAACTGACACAGCTTCTCTTAGTTGTGGACTTCCACTGCATAAGTTGAACAGACAGCAAAACCTCTGCCACCCAAGGATTTTTTGTAGATGTACTGTCTTCACCACAAGAAAAATTCCTCTTGGAATTTGTTACTATGACGATGTATTGCTCTGGAGATCTGACTATGGTGGAGTGGATTTGCATTTTCTACCCTTACTGAAATCTTTGTGCACATGAGAAAGCAATCACTTATACATGGGATTAATATTTTTTTCCAAATGCACAGGGAATGTTCAACTCGTTGAGAATATATTGGAAATATATTCAGAAAATTACCATGTAACTGCCAATCCAGAATTAATTCAAAAGTCACTGATAGCCTAGACCAACTTCATGTTGATGTTTCACCAGTCATTAGTAGGAGAATGAACAAATATTTTAGAATACTATGGGGATATTAAGTTTTATTTAACAGTGGAAATGCTGAAAGCCAACTAAGAGTAACAGTGAGACCACACTTTCTTCATATAAAACCTGGCCTCCGCTGTATTTGCAAGGCATTTGCTCCACACAAGCTCTTTATTTTATGATGCAGTCATTTCAAGGAGATTCCAAAGCACTTTGCAGCACAAGCAGTGAAGCAGCAGCTTGGACATCACATAGGTTCCAAGGAGAAAAAGTTTCCCTTTCACTCTTGGGACTCATTTGTTGGTGTTTCACCAGACCGCCCATTCTCTCTTGCTCAACTACACATGGCAGTGATTGAAACCCGTTTCTAAAATCCCATACTGTCTGGCACCTGCCAGTGCTCTTCTCTTCTCCCACTCATGAAAACAGGCTGTGAGATCCTGGACACACGCCCCATTGGAAAAGCGCAACACAACCTCTGCCTGAGGTATGTGACTCTGCAGGCATCCTTTGTCACACACAGCAAGCACAGAGCAGCAGTGAGCACACGGCTGTGCAGGATGAGCACAGGGGAGCAGTGGGCACACGGATGTACAGGATGAGCACAGGGGAGCAGTGGGCACACGGCTATGCAGGATGAGCACAGGGGAGCAGTGGGCACACGGCTATGCAAGATGAGCACAGGGAGCAATGGGCACACGGCTATGCAGGATGAGCACAGGGAGCAGTGGGCACACGGCTATGCAAGATGAGCACAGGGAGCAATGGGCACACGGATGTACAGGATGAGCACAGAGGAGCAGTGGGCACACGGATGTACAGGATGAGCACAGGGAGCAGTGGGCACACGGCTGTGTAGGATGAGCACAGGGGAGCAGTGGGCACACGGCTGTGCAGGATGAGCACAGGGGAGCAGTGGGCACACGGCTGTGCAGGATGAGCACAGGGGAGCAGTGGGCACACGGCTGAGCAGGATGAGCACAGGGAGCAGTGGGCACACGGCTGAGCAGGATGAGCACAGGGGAGCAGTGGGCACACGGCTGTGCAGGATGAGCACAGGGAGCAGTGGGCACACGGCTGAGCAGGATGAGCACAGGGGAGCAGTGGGCACACGGCTGAGCAGGATGAGCACAGGGGTGCAGTGGGCACACGGCTGAGCAGGATGAGCACAGGGGAGCAGTGGGCACATAGCTGTGCAGGATGAACACAGGGGAGCAGTGGGTACACGGCTGAGCAGGATGAGCACAGGGGAGCAGTGGGCACACGGATGTACAGGATGAGCACAGGGGAGCAGTGGGCACACGGCTGTGCAGGATGAGCACAGGGAGCAGTGGGCACATAGCTGTGCAGGATGAGCACAGGGGAGCAGTAGGCACACGGCTGAGCAGGATGAGCACAGGGGTGCAGTGGGCACACGGCTGAGCAGGATGAGCACAGGGGTGCAGTGGGCACATAGCTGTGCAGGATGAACACAGGGGAGCAGTGGGTACACGGCTGAGCAGGATGAGCACAGAGCAGCAGTGAACACACGGCTGTGTAGTACACAGGACAGCTACTGTGTGCTCCTTTACACCCAGACAGGGTATCTCTAAGGATGCAACCCTGCAAGGAGTGCCCACAGCAGTGCTGCTGCATTACTTCCTTCAGCATAGTCTAGAGGAGCTGCCCATGTCGCTGCTCCTGCTGGCAACACCTGCCATCATATTGCACAGTAGCTCTGGCAAACCCAGCCCATTGAGTCAACAGTCACTTCAGTCATGAAAAATGAGAGATCCTCTGGCTTTCAACTGCATATGTATGCTGGATTTTTTTGTTTGTGGGGATTAGAAGGGATCAAAATCCTTCAATTTCTATGTCAGAGGTGCATTACTATTCTACTCAATATGAGAATATCAATAAATCTGTATGAGCGTAATTAAAATACTCTTTAAATAGACAGCAGTAACAATAAAGCAAGGGCCAGGAAACATGCTTTGCTCAAATGCACAAATTACAGTTTTAATCCCTTATGTGTCCTTCTGCAGAGCACAGCAGTGGGGGGTACTTGGACAGTGTTTCCCCAGCACACCACGAAACACCAGGACAGCCGTGCTGCACCGTCTCGGGACCCTGCAGCCTCATCACCGTCTGGTTTCCAGAGGAAAATCCAGAGGACCAGGGGAATCCCCCGACACACGAGCAGGCTCAGGCTCCCGCTCCAGGCCGCGCCGGGCCCGCCGTTACCGCGGCAACGCGCGGCCGAGCCCCGCGGCCCCGTGACGGCAGCGCCGGCCCGGCCCGCCCGCGCGTTGCCGCGGAGACGCCCCGTCGCCACGGCGACCATCACGCTGCCCTCCCTGGCCGCCAGCCTCAACGCTAACGCGGAAAAATAATAAAAATCTCAGCCGCCACGAGAGCCGCCAGCGTCACTGCTCAGGCCCGGCGCTGCAGCGGGCCCTGCTGCGGCTGCCCCATCACGCCTTCCCCCATCCTGAGGGGGTGGGCCAGCACGGGCCATGAACCCCATTCCATATTAGCATCGAGGGGAAAGCAGCTCTGCCAAACCTCGGCGCCTGCTTGCCTGCTTTGTGGATGGCAGCCATAGATTACGCCTCTTTGCTAACACTGGTCGTAAGTGAAGGCCAGATCAAAAAACGCAAAACGAACGAAAAACCCCACCCCATGTCTGTTCCACTGAAGCAAGGAGTAAATCCAGGTAATCCTAAGGGCCACCATGGGCACCTATCCACCACCAAGGGCTGGTCAGGCCACCTGGCCACCAGCTCACCTGGTGGACATACTTTCTGCAAAGGCAACATCGGCCCTCAGCTCTCCCAGGAAAAGAACGAGCCCATCTCCTCGAGTGAGTGAGGGAATCAATGGTGCCTTCACCAAATGGGATAAGTGGGCACTTCAGAGCTCTCCATTTGCTTATCTGCGCTCTAATTCCAGGCGTTCCTGCACCCAGCAGTTATTGCAGAAGGCTGCAGCCTCTGCTGGGGAACTCGCTGATGCCAGCAGGTGCACAGGCAGGTGAGAGGTGCCCTGGACACGCTGATCAATGCCAGGCACCGCCAGCACTCCCGGGCTGTCCCCACCAGCACATCCCAAACTGCAGTGATTGCATTTAGTGTCTTACCCAAGAATCATAAGCAACATGCAGGAAAACATTTAGAGTTGTAAAATGCATCTAGTTCTTACCTTTGATATGCCTGAGGAGATGTGGGAGGTGTATTGAACACATGCGAATATGGGTGATAGGGTGTCTTTTTCAAAGCCTGAATAAGATTTTGTCTATATTCTGGGTCTATACACCATAAGGACCCCTTTCCAATACTCTGCAAAGAGAAAAGAATTAAAAACAAAAATCAGATGCTTGATCTAATGGCACAGCCTTATTCATTTAGCAGTTTTTGTCAGAAAAAGCAGCAGGGTTTGGGTTTTTGTCTGACAGAAGTGAACATAACTTGCTTGCCAGAGATTATTGCTCCATTAATAATATATTATGACTGCATGATTTAAATCACAATTCTGGGGGAAAAAAAAGTAAGAATGAATGTTTGGTTGCTCTTTCCCTCCTTTCTCTTGTCACCAGTTAATATGATTTAATAATATCTGGCAATTTTCCAATCACCCCATATTGGGAAAATAAGAAGCTACAGGTAACTGTTTAACAGCAACTTTTAAGAAAAGTATCTTGCTTTTGGAAGTGGTTTTCTTTTCCTTTTGCTGTTATACAAACAGAAACAAGGCTAAAAAGGAGGGGGTTAAACACCCTAGCAACTGTTTTAAAAATAAAAGGACTTAATCCTCCAACCCACATGACATCAATGCCATTATACTACAAGAGGAAATTAATCATCTTTTCTCCCCAGAGGGGAAAAAAATACCCAAAAAACCCAAAACAAACCAATGAACCAAAAAAAAAAAAAAAAAAAAAAAAAGCCAGTATAATCAGAGTATAACCATTTAAGGGAGTTGTGAAATTGTGATCAGCTAAAACAACAGTTACTGTAATTACCGTTTCTGGACACAAGGAACAACACAAGCAGTTAATCTGTAAGGCAAAGATTACACTAAAATTCAGTGTTTATTCTTCAGTTACAAGCAGTGCAATTTCATTTCTTGTCTCAATCCCATCAGAGGTCAGGGTGAGGATATTTTGGATTGTTTGGGGTGAGTTCTCAAACAAATATGAAGACTTTGCCTCAGCTTTACTATGAAAGCATATGGAATGATAGTTCAGGAGCAGTCTTGCCCTGGTTGAACATACATAAAAACAAACACCAATCCTAAGTGTTGACTGAACTCCCCTGGCAGGCTTTCAAGGCATTATGCTAAGATTTTTTGGTAAATGTTGATGTTTCCTGGGACAGGTGGAGGAGGCTGCGTTACTGCCTCTAGCAGCTTTTCAACCCAGGACCATCCCTTTTCTCTGCTTCAACTTCTGTCAGTGAAACAAAGCTCTCAGTTAACATGTTAAAGAACAAGCACACACAGACACACACAAACAGAATCACATCAGAACAGGGATATTATTTTCTTAAACCATATAGAAGACCAAAACCAGACACTTGTTTCCTTTTGAAAACTTGTATCTTTGCCCTACCACCTCCTGAGTGCTTCTCTGCCCCATGGACAGCTTTAGAATACACAGTGCAACACGCAAAGCCCTTACACATAGCAAATCCACACTAAATTCTCCTCCCCAAAAATAAATGAAAAAGAGTCTTCCCCAATGTCACTGGATGGCTGCATGTGCATCTAGAAAGTTTCCAGCACCATATGAGACTTGGCTTGAAAGAAAAGGAGAGCAGCCAGCACAACCCACAGGAGCTGTGAGCTTTCTGCCAGAAAGAAGCACGGCTGCATGCTGCTCTGGTGGAACAGGAGCACGGGGTCAAAACTCTTCAGGATGGCTTCCACAGTTCAAGCCCATCCATCCTTTTACTGCCCAAAGGTGCCCTGCCAGGAGGCCACAGAAGAGAAGAACAGACATATCCCGGCTCTTGAAGTGAAGCAAGGCCCTGATAAGGCCAAAAAGCCCAAGACTCAAGGGGCTAGAGAGACAGCAAGCAGGACTCTTCAGCTCTCATCTCAGTAAAGCACTACAGGCAAACGACTGAGAGATCCAGTGCTGCTGTCAGCCTTGGAAGCTGTGCACCACACTTCTCAAACCAGTGTGCAATAAGGAGGTTGTGATGCTTAGCCCTCTTAAATATGGGACAACTAGCCAGACACATGATAAGCCCAGTAAGTGATTTTTAGGCAAAGGACAGAGTCAAAAATAGAGTCCAAACATCCCAAATTCCACTTCCATGCTCTATCCAAGACCCAGATTAAGAACATAAAATTTCCTTTTAAGCAAGTGAAGAGCAAAACTAGGAACATTTTTAGGAGAAAACCTTTGCTGGATTCCTTACTTCTTACAGCATGGGATAAGCTCATAAAAAAAGCTACACTTAAATACCATCTACCTTATTTGTACTTACTGGAATACAACATATTGTTTTCAAACTTCTCTCTTTTTCACTTACTTCCAAGATAGACTTTTCATCTACTTGGAAGAGATTATTCCCCAAAACCCACCAGTTACTTTAAACTGAGGGCCTTATAATATGAAGTCACTACTGAAGAGTGACTTCAAAACCTTTCATCACTGTTAAGATAAATTTGTGTGGCTTGCCCATATTCTTACAAAAGCCAAAAATAATCTCACTGAAAAACAGGAACTCTCACAAAAATTACTGAGAAGTACACTCTTCATTAAAAAAAACACTGGGAAGGCAGACTTGCTATATTTTCACTACAGCTGAGCTGAATTATAATTTACCAGCAAAAACAAATGTAATTTAAGGCAAAGCTTGCCAACTTTGCAAAGTTCTCTTTTAAGACAGTTATTTTTGTTTTTTGACAATCACCTAAGAGAGCATGAAAAAAAGGAAAACTGAAGTGACATCTGGTTAAGAAACATTCTTGACTGTTGGGAGGTGTGAAGAGCTTTGTTAACTGTCTGTTCAGATGTGTCATTACTCTTCCCGTACACAGAGCAGTCACAGGAAAGGAAATCATTGAAGCTCAGACCCGTCGGTTAGTGATTAATTTCCATCTTATGACACTTGGCGTGCTGCTTCACTACCTCTTCCAAGCCAAAAGTCAATAGTGACTCCAATCAAAAACCAGCAAGGCAGGGTCAAAAAAAAACCCTGTGGATTACATTTGTCTCCCAGGCAACAAGTGACTGAGGAGTGGATAACAGCCCCCTGATCTCCTCAGCACTTGGAGTGCTCTCAGATCTCCCGACTTGCCACCTCCCCAAAAGGACCAGGCCCAGCCACCTCCTTCCTGCCCAACACAGGTTACAGCTTCTGCATCGATTCCTGGTTAAGGTGATTAAAAAATGGGGAATGTCACTACAAGTCCTCTTTGTGTGGTCCAAGAGTAAACCATAGTTGAGGGTAAACTATTTCAAAGATGCTAATGGGGAGAGAGAGACAAACAGAAAGTTGATAGTATATTATATACATATACAGTATATAGACTACACTGTATATATAGTATATAGGATATAGAACAAAAATATATGAAAGTTTATGACTGAATACTTTATTTAAAAAATCCTGATTCTTTTATACAGAGAAATTAGTACTCCTTTTTACGTCACTTAATATATATGTAGATTGTGCACAATGTTGTGTACTAACTCCCAATTTATTAATAAATTTGCTTTGAGATCTCAAATATCCAATTCTGATTCCCTTCCAGCCACTGAAGTCAGTGCACTGTCACGAAAAGGTACATGATACACTCAATGTTCAATTGTTTTTTCTTCCAATGGACTGCATACAAAGTTTTTTAATACTACTTTACACAACCTATTAGTATTATGTTTGGTAACTTTTTAGTAGAATTGAAAAACTATTGAAATTTTAAAATAATTAAAATGCTTGTCAGCTCTTTCAGTTATTATAGTTGGGAATTAATAGCATTATCCACTCCTCATTATAAAAAATTTTCCTGCATATACCTCACAACTAAATGCCTGATCTCACCTATCAGCTGCTGTCTGCCCAAAGCTCAACTAAAAGAATTGTGTGTTGAGCTCTTTCCAAGATCAGTGTCTGGGAAAAAAAGCACAACCTATTGTACTAGGTTTGCATGGTCAGATTTTGGTACTGCAGGGGTGACATTCATCTATATAAAAATTTCAGATAGTGTTTATTTGAAGAATTTTGTTCCCTGGTTATTTTAGCACAGACTTGAAAGGTGTTAGGAACACAACCCTTTTCACAGAGTTGTTCTTTTCACTGCCATAAAAACAAGTCTGGCCAAAACAAAGCTTTGGGAAGAGAGCAGGCACAGAAACTCCAAAACATGGGATCAGGGAGATGCTGGCATTTCCAAATTTTCCCTTCTGAAGTTCTGGTAACATGTTTACTCTGAATCTGCACCAGGGAAGAGCAGCTTCAGGCACCCATATCTCTTGCAGCAGCATCACCACCAAGATGGTCCCCAAGGGAACAGAACCTTAAGGGAAATCTGCCAGAAAGGAGATTTTTTTCCGCCAGAATGCCTTGCATGTGCCTGGGCCTTCTTCCATAAGCCCATTTCAGTCATTTTCCTCAAAGAAAACTGTTTTTTTCCTTACACAATTTGATGCAATTTACACTCATTAAGCTGGCTCAAATGAAGAGTGTGACAAGTATCCAGAGCGCTGGGGCAAAACAGAGGATGGATATGGGGAGCCAGAGAGGAGAATGGGAGCTCTCCCCTCCTGCAGCAGGAGCCTTGGTGGCATCCTGATGCACCTTATGAAACTGCAGACTGAAAAAGGAAAACCAGGACTCTGGCTGGACATAAAGCAGCTTGTAAGAAAAATGGCAAAACCATAACAATAGAGCAGGGGTACAGGGGAGAGCTGGGTGAGCTGGGCAGCAAGGGAGGCAGACAGCCCTGGAGGAAAGGTCAGGCTGTGCATGGGAAACCAGAGACAGTGAGAGGCTGAGCACCAACACAGGTGCCTGGAGGCAGGGAGGAGAGAAACCAAAACAAGACACCCACTAGTGACTCCACAGCCCCACTCAGGCACCTAAGCTATACCAGCAGGCTGAGAATTTTAAAACAACTCTGAGTTAAGGACCTTGCTACCAAACAACAGCTGCCCACTGAGTACTGTACTTCTCCTCTATCAAATCAGGAGGGGATGAGTGGCCATGGCTAGGCTTTCTTGAACCAAAATGATCAGCAGTATGACTCAGGCAGCTACACAGACTGAAGGCGTGCAGGTGTACACCATCTAAGAAGTATGTCACATTAGCTCCAATAACCATAAAAGCAAAGAGAAAAACCAGAAATTTCCTATTACTCAAAAAAGGGCATTTCCACCTAGCATCTGCAGCCTCAAGCTATCAAATACTGAAATCAGTCTGACATCTGTCCCTGCCTAACTCAGTGTAGGTTGCTACAGTCATTAACACAGGACTTGTGAATATCAAGGACACCTTCTTCAGTGATTAGGAACCTTTTATTGTCAGTAATTCACCATCAAGAAGTTTTCTCTCATGGATGAAACCCACTGTTGTTACAACAGGTGATATCTTTGCAAGTAATAGTGGAGAGATTACTGGGTATTAAAGGTTCTTACTTTAAAGAAATATTTATACTGAGCTCATTGTGCCCAGTTATATTGCAACAGCAGGCTTGATGCAAACCTTTCACACAGAATTGCCACCAAGCTTATCCATGAGGATGCCCAACAGCTTCTACAGGTCTAAATGCTCAATATGAGCACAGAATGATTTCTACAGAAGCAAAAATAATTGTATGACAGAAATATGTATGTCACCACAGAACTTAAAACAACGGTTTGAGTAACTACATCCAGGACTAGGATCTGTCAAAGATAATTGTTTTATACCAGAAGCACATTTCTCAACTTCTATGACTGCATCACATCTAATGTAGCAGCACAAAGCCGTCAGCCACCTTGCTGACACTGTTGTCACTGCTGACACCTGTGCAAGATGCCTCTGGGGGTGGAGAGAGCACACCCAAGGCTGTCAGGCAGTAAGGATCTGAAGAAGCACCCAAGAGAACAAGACATGATGGAAGAATCTATCCACAAAAAGAGCAGGGTCCTTCACTCACCACCTGACACTGCAGTCACCCAGAGGACAGAGCAATTCTGGAAACCGTGACTAAAACAAATTTCTGGTTGGTTCCCAGGAACAGCAAACTACCATCAGGAATTCCTCCTGAACACAAATTCCCCTTTTCTCACCCTATTAAAAAAATATATTTAACAAGAAAAGTGATGAAATGGAGAAGCAGAAAGAAGGCAAGTAAAATACTTTCTGAGCTGCTCCTTGTGACACCCTGTCTTCAGCTCTGAAGTGCACCGAGAGAAGCACAATCATCACTCTAAAATCCACCTCAGGAGAGAATGACTTGCTTAAATAACTTTGTTGTACTAAGCAAAGAAACCTGCCAAGTGACTTCAAAGCCATCCCACAATTCTAACACAGATTACACATACTTCACTAAATATACCTCTACTCTTGAAGGTTTGCAAGTGTTGTGCTGGCACTATGGGAAAGAAGTGGTTCATGATTGCAAAATTCACCAAGACTAGAAAATGAAAGCCTGCTGTGACCACTGATGCTATGTTGAATCAGCACTACAAAAGCAAGGGCAGAGATGTTTTTCAATATCCAAGGAGAGAGAACTTGTGCAACCAGGAACACTGTTCAAAGGCCAGCTCACTTGCAGACAGTGGTGATAAGAAGAACACACTTTACTTTACTCATCCCTCATGTTAGTATCATGCTCCTCCAAATGAAGGGTATCATTCCTAGAACAGAACCAACTCAGTACTGTACTTCCTTCATTTACATGAGGCAGAATGAGCATGCTAGTACTAAAACTTGGAAAATCTATTACATATCAAATTTTAAACTATTTGCCTGGCAAGCACTCAGGAAGATTTAAGATTAGATGCCAAAGTTGATATGCTGGTCTGTTTAACACTCTATTGCTTATCTTTACTCATCAATATTTCAAGTTATCAAGAAAGTCATAAGGTTGCTTGCTCTGCTCTCCTTCATAGATTCTCCAGTTTTAAGTAGTTTCATATGGGTGGTCACAGATAATACTAAAACTTTATTCTCTATAACAGCTTGCCTATACCTTGCGTATGAGCCTGGTAGTTTCTCTAGTTACTCCTTTTTTTAAACAATTGAACGTATTTGCAGAAACACACAAACAAAGCATTGAATCATCTGAGGTCAGCTAGGTTTTTAATGTTTTTTGGGTTTTTTTTTGGTTTGTGTTTTTGGTTTGGTTGTTTTTTCTTTTCTTTCTTTTTTTCTTTTTTTTGTTTCTGTTTTTTTAATTAAGAAGTACAGCAGCTAAGGAACTCTTAAAGAAAGAAAAACAAAGCCACTGCCAGTTATTCATATTATTACAAAACACATTACTCAGATTCACAGCAATCTTACATAAAAATTATAAATAACTATTCATGCAGTTTAAGGGCAGATTTTCTTTATTCTCTTAACATTTCTAGCACAGACATTCTCTATGTCCAGCTTTACGGAATTGCACTATAGACCTTGACTGCATTTTAATGACAGTGACAACTGCTTACTAAGCTTTCAATTTTCATAAAAATCCCCCGACCTACAAACTTAAGAGAGCTAGAAATTTTCCCTGCTCTTCCAAGGAAAGTTCGACAACATTAGGTGACAGCTTGACACCAAGCTGAAGTAAATCTGAAGTAGCATCTGCATGTTGCATAACAAAACCCTCACAAACACTTCTGCATGTTTTCAACCATTTTTCAGTAAAGCATCAGTCACAGCTCAGCTCAAGCACAAAGGTGAAGAAGCATGACGAGAAGAGACCATCTAAAACAATTACATGCCCATAAACATATGCTCGTCTAATGCATGAAATTGAAGTTTTGATGTGAAAGTCTGGTGGAGTACAGTGTTCAACCCAAGTAAGACAGTTGAATCAAAAAATCATCAGCACTTCAAGTAAACAAAATGTTGGAGCTTTTTAAATCTTATTTTGCTCCAAGTAAAAACATCCATTACTTCAAATCATGCAAGTCCAAGTCTTTGTTTTCACACTCATCTCTTGGTATTTTAGCTGACTTGCTCACTGAGCTAACACAGACACCAACCCAGCCATCAACCTTTTATTCCCCTGATCTGACTTTGTCAAAGTGGCCTGGTTCTTCCCCACAGGATGCAGCCACAGGAACCACCTCCACATCTCTGCTGTCACAAAATGGGCACTGTCTTTCTGACTGGAGAGGCTGTGTGGACATATTACTTCCTTGAGAATGGAAGTATGGTTAGAGAGGAAAAGGACGATTTTGTCTCATAATGAAATAAAACAAAAAGGAAGCCAATCATACAAATAAACAATGATACAGGAATAAATAGGCCAGATCAACACTGAGAAGTAACAGCTGAGAAAAGGGAAGGCCATGGTATTCCATAGCCAAAAAAAACCAACCTATTTCAGAGGCAAGATGTAGCACATCCTGCAACACAAAAAAAGGGTACCAAAACGCACACTGTCCAGTGGTCTTCCAATACTAAAGGAGCTCAAGTCTCATCAGCACAAGACATATCAGAAGTTTTCTTTGTACCTCTGGATTTGTGTGTGCTATCAGAATGAAAGGCCCTGCCCTCTGCAGCAGTGCCTTCTGAGGCTGCCCACCCCCCCAAACCTGCAGAGAGAGCCCCATTAGTAGTGTCACAGGCACAGACTCTATGGCCTTGGTAGAGCAAAGAAACAGGGGGCACAGGACCGACTGCTTTCGGGTTTTACACATTCATGGGCTTTTAAGCCATTTTTTACCTCAGCACTTCCCCTCATGTGTACAGAAAAGTTAGGAATGTCTTCTAGTGGATGACCTAGACACCCAGCAAGTCTGAGCTGCAACCACGACTGCCAACCCAAAGCATGTGTCCTGAGTCCAGGGTCCTGATCCTTCAAGAGGCACTTCAACACCAGGTCTGGAATGACTCTCTACCATTACTTCATGGGCACAGCTGGTCCACTGCTCCTCCAGCACACCAGCACGTGTCTATTAGTACAGGTAGGCTCACACAAAGCTCACACTGCTAACAGCCAGCAGTGGATCTCCTACATCACATCAGCTTCCCACTGCTCTCATCATAAAACAATTCCTCCAACAGGCTCAGGAGGTGTTGCATTATGTCGCCCAACTCTGAGAGTCATATTTAGCTTGTTAGATATCTCCTTGTTCAGTTTATATATGTGAACCACCTTATAAAGCTATTAGGCTGCCACACGGAAACCCTGCAAGCAGCTGAAGAAAACAATCATTAACTGCCCTTAAACAATGCCTACCTCCTATATAAAGCTGATGTTGTTTCATGCCAGTACCTAGCAACCCCAAACATTGCCCAAAGTCTCCCCAGGCTAGGCAAAGTCTGGGTGCTGAAGAAGACGAGCTGAGACACTGCAAAGGAGGAACGAAATGCAAGATCAGATACAGGGAGACTGGGCTGGGAAAGCAGGAAGGCCCAGAAGATAAGCCTGTCATCATGACGGACCATCACAGGCATACCTGAGGGAGATTAGACAGCAAGTAACATTAAAAACGCTGTTTCAGCCTATAGAATTTCTGTGTATACTTGGAAAGTGTAATTATCCCTACACTATTGAAAAGAAAATTGAAAAGACGCAGAAACAAAAGAATAAAAAAAGTCCTTAAGGTCACCTATAAAATCCATAGCAGAAAGAAATAAAACCCCCCTAGACTTCAGACCAGTAGTCAATTTAGTGGGGTGTGCTAATTTCATAGCAGAGGTGCACTCATTTAAATACCCAACTGGCTATCCATGCCCTTCATATTATCTACAAATGGGAAAGACATAAATTGCCTTTTCTTACAAATGTATAGTTACATCATATATGAAAACCTAGAGATAATTTTAAAACACAACCCTCCACAGAACAGATATTAAAAAAATTATTCAACACTTAGATCTGTGCTAAAGATTTACAGGTCGTTTTTTGCCTACTGCTGTATTAATGACAAAATAAGCTAGTAAGTGAATTTCCAGGGGAAGGGGTTAACAGCTGGCAGAAATGTGTGAGAGGGAACAGGTTGAACTAAATCCATTAACCATGACAAATAAAAATAGAAATAAGGAAGACCTGACAAAAGCTAATGGATTTGCACCATTTCCCTCACAACTGTTTATTTAATGCAAGGTTTTCCTTGTTTAGTGTTTAATATTGGGTTGCACAATATATTGAGGAGAAAAAAGAAGCACTTTGATAAATGGTTTGAGAGGTTCCCTGGATGTGAGGTTTCCAAGTGTTCTCAGCTATTTGCAGAAACAAAGCTGTGCTCCATCCCAAGCTCCACTCAGCAGCCTCAACAGATCCGTCACCTTCAGCAGGTACAGGCTGAAGAATAACCATCCTCCTGCAACAAAGAACTCAATGCTACCCACATCCATCCCACACATTACTTCTGCTACTTACATTTACATTCTACTCTGCTTGTGTCCCATGTCTATGCTAGGTTCAGAGATACTCATTTTTCACTATCTTCCTCCTTCCTCCTCCTCTTTCTCATGGCCAAATGAAACCCCAGAAAGCAAAACAAAACACCTCCCCATGCTGCAAACATCCCCCAAAATGAAGCAACTCATGACTGCAGTGAAGTTTTCATCTCGTTCACACAGCCCAAATCAGCATAAACTCATCAGGGCAGGGCCTGGCTTCAGGAGCCTCAACAGCCCAAATGTCATAACACGAAACCTGACAGACTCAAAAAAATCTGGGACTTCATGCAACTTGGCATTTTTGCAATCAGCCTACACAAATCCTCCTTCCACCCAAACATCAGGTACTACCACAAGCCTCTGGGAAATGCCTCCTAAAATAAACAGTAAGGTCAATGGCTCTGCAATGAAGACAAACCAGAGAAAGACCAATTTAAATCTAGGAGCAAACTATCCTCCTATGTGGAGGTCAAAACCCAGCAGCTACAGCATGCATACTCGCTCTTAAGACACTGGGCACTCTGGTGGGACTAGAACTGCAGTGCCTGTGGAAGAGGTCTTTCCTCATCTGATGGGATTTGGCATCACATTTTTACTGTAATGCAAACTGAGCAAGAAATCTCACCTGAGAGGTGCACCACTGAAGCCCACACATGGCCAGAGAGCAGCAAGCCCTCATTGGGACCATCTGCAGAGTCAGAGCACTACCACCTATGGCAGTAACCTCTTCTTTGTCTTCTGGAGTGCTGGCCATAAAAGCCTTCTGGGAGAGTCAAACACACCTCAGTTGCACCAGAGCCTTCCAACATAGTCCCTGGAGGCTCCAATCTCAAGATGGCAAGGAAATCATAAATGCAGGCAGAGACAGGGAGCAGGCCGCTAAGCCACCTGTCTGTCTCCATTGAGTGCCCTGTCACAGGTCACTACAAGCACCCTCTCCCAGCCCTAGCTGTACCTCTGGTCTCCTCTGGCAGCAGTGCCTGAGTGCACAAAGCTTCTTCCCACACCAGCTCCAGCCCATGGATGGTGGGAGATAGCCAGGGCCATGGCATTACCACAAGCACAAACAGGAGACACGGTGGCATGTGGGTTAAACACAGCATTGCCATTTCCACCCTGGCAGCAAGCACAGTCCCCTTACCCTCTCTGGAAGTGCAGAGTGCCAGCCCCCACTGTGCCACAGCTGGGGAACCTGCACCCAGCCCCAGCAGATGAGCAGTCTACCACGAAGTCAGGGAGGGAAAAACAGGTGAGAAGTGTCCTTCTCAGCAAAAACATGCAGGGAAGGGGTGAAAGAAAGCTACATTGTCAGGTCTCATCCAAATCATCTTCAAGGTGAAGTAACCTAAAAGGAACAATGCAGGAACATTTCGTTGTGGGAGTCATTAATTCAGACATACTTATATTTTCTCCCATTTTTTCTTTAAGTCTGCTGCAGAAGTAAAGGCCTGTAAAAAGAGCAAGAAGATGAACTTGCCTAATCTTCAAAGTTTAATTCACGGTAAGCTTCATTAAAACTGTAAGAAGACTCCCTTTAATATTTATCTCTACACAGCTATCTCAAAAATAGATTTGACAACTATACGATTTTTTTGTCTTGGGTTTTTTAGGTGACTGCATTTTTGCAAGCATGGCTACACAGGTTGAAAATGGTAAAATACTAAAAGTGGCAGAGACAACAAAGCTTGTCATGAAAAACTTCTGCAGCATGAGCCACTGAATCAAGTGTATTTTAGAGTGGATAATCAGCTTCCCTGGGCGCCTTCACCAGTGAAACAAATTTGAAATTGTAAACACAGTAAAGTGATTACACTAGAGAAATAATATCTGAACTCACTGGTGTGCAAAATAGGAATATTTAAATCTACAATTTTTCCAAGGAAGCTAGCAAGTCCCTAATCAAAACCTACATCTTGGCAAGACTAGAATTCACAGGTTTATTCATGTTATTTCCTGGGCTGACTAGTTCTACAATAGCAGAGCATTAATCAAAGTCTAAATACTTAACCAAATCCTGACTCAATATAAATTATCTCTGTTTAGAAGTCTACCTCATTTTTCCAGATGCCATTCCAAATCCCACAATGATTTTGCTATAATAGTAAAGAAGAAATGAGTTTCCTCAAACTCACAGGAGAGCATCAAAAGGCATGAGAGGCAGCAGCAGAGAGCCAGCCTGCAAATTCACTGAAACAGACCCAGCAGAAATAGAAATGTCCCTCTTCAGGGCGCTCTAAGCTGGTAGCAAACAGGATGTGAGCATCAGTCACTGTGTGCAATAAGAGGTTATTCAGGATAGCAAGTTCAGGCACAGACCAGGTCTTTTACCCAGTAAGGAAAGAGTGGGAGGAAGGAGGGGGTAAAAAACAGCTTTCAACCTACACACCACAGACCTGCCTATTTGGGTTTTCCCTAACTTCTTTTTAACTGAATGATCTCACAAGCAGTCATGTTTCATTTTCAGTACGATGTTCACAGGACGCCCCCATGAAACAGGAAGCCTGTGTGTGTTTGTAGTGTACTGAAAGAAGAAATGACAGGCTTCTCAAGAAAATGAGATACTGGACAACCTCAGCAGCACCAGCAACCCTGAGAAGAGAACTGGGGCACTTAATGAAAGACACATCATCTACAGAAAGAAGGATTGACGCTCAGCTTGAACAGAACAAGGACGGAAACAGAGTTTAGAGTAGGGGAGGGGAAAAGGAACTAGAAGTCTAGAAACTTCTGGAAAAAAGCTGGGTCAACTTCTACATGGGGCTAAGTCACCATCTTCACCCTCCCACTCATCGGTGTTTACTAGGAAGCTATTACTCATTCTGAGCATACAGAAAGGCCGTGGATCAATATTGCACAAGAGTGAAAAGTGATCAGTGATTAAACATCAGTGTATGAATTCACCTGACTTAACATGCCTGGAGTGGAAGGAAACAGGGAGAAACAATTTCTGAGCAGACTCCAGTGATAAAAATTGACTACTTGCCCAACATGAGATGATGATGTGAGGAGTTCAGAAGTAACAAGGAAGAGAAGACGTATGATATTCTCAGACGGTTAAAAAGTTGTTTTCCTCCAAATTATTCATGATCAAATATGCCTTTGAACAGATCTACCATCTAAAGGAAAAGAAAATCTCACTTAGGGATGCCAAAGCAAGGCTATTTTGATGACACAGGTGTCATGCAACCAGGCCTGCTGTGACCTGAGTCACTGTTCCACGTCTCCTGTGATCTTTTTCTTGATCAGTTTCACACAGGAAGCCTTCATAGCTGACATGCTGAAAATAGCATATGGTTTACAAATGAAAATCCTTCTTCAAAAAAAGGCTGTAACATTTTTTCTTCTTCAAAATGCAAATACACTTTCAGTACAGTGCAACAGTAACTAAAATCACTTGACCCTACATTCCCCAGACAGACACTTATGATCCGTTACATTTAGAGATGATGCAGATAGAAAAAAAATGAGAACTAAGGTGTGTTTTTGACGGGATGGGGGAACCAAAAAAACAGCAATTAGAATTGAATACCTGAAGGCGAAAAGCAACCTAAAATAACATACAAATGCCCCTACAGAGAAAAATGCATAGCTAGAAAATTAAGTCCCATCAGCTGAAGACCTTATCCAGAGGCTGAACAAAAAGGAATGGATGCCTTATATTGATTCCATTCATCCCACCAATACTGAAAAACTTAAACAGCAGTCATCTTACCTTTCAGCACTGCATAATGCACCAAACCCTGCTGAAAACCAGTAGCCAGCTGTTGAGGATGGTGGTGTAAAAACCCACCACTGGTTGCCCCTGCAAGAGGAAGCCAGTTACACCAGCTCCAAAGCTCCAGCCCATAAAAAGGGCTCATTGCTCCAAAGGGTCCTTCTCTCTTCATAGTTGCACCCAATGACCACAAATGCTGACATCTGCACTGTATGGCGAAGGACTTCTGTAATTACTGTGTTAGTCTTGCAAAATACTTTTCAAGCAATACTAAACACACCATTAACAGAAGAGTTTGAAAGAAACTTGACTTGCTTTATTGCAACCTCCAGAATCTGGCTTGAATGTTGCTGATTCATAGCATTTTTAGCATGTTGGTATTCTAGATGTTTCTATTAGAAAGTCGTGAGATGGTGCAAAGTCAAGGGGGAGAGGGGACAGGGACAAACCAAAAAACCTTTCCAGCTGTCTTTGCTTCTATAAAAGAGCTTGTAAAAGTTCTTAAAGACTCTAAAATAAGGCACATGGCTCCTCCGTTCATTGTTTTAAATGACAACGTGATTTTTAAGCCAATTTCATAACTTTTAAGATACAAATCTCTACATAAATAGCCTCCCACACCACTCTTATCATATCTATTCACATTACTACACAAACACACCCTTAGATGCTAAGATTACTTGGTCTAAATTAAAAGCCATGCAACACAAACAGAAAATTTATTTGAGCACTTGCAAAATTCCCTTCCTTTCCAAACAAAAGCATGTCTTGGTACACAGTACAAGTCCAAAGCTACACATGGCATGGCCTGAAAACCTGTTTAAACCACTCTGGAACTGTTTTGATTTTTCACCTGATTCCAAACAAGAAGAATCAACAGATAGTCAAAACACAAAAAAAGGCAAATTCACTGATGAAGCAAATTCTTCCCCTTTTAAATGCATGTCCAAATTAAAGATTCAAAGTGCCAATCCAACAAGTCTGCAAAAAGCCTGTTTTATAAATAACGAGGGGAATAAATATAAGATGATGTGGCACACAAGTGGATAACTCTACCATAATTAAGACATGGCCTTCTTGCCCCATCAGCCCAAGCCAGCCAAATACATTTTGGACATACTAGATACTAGTGGAGGGTGGTACTGGTGAAAGAGCAGAAGGTAATTTGCAAAAGTGGTTAGATAATAAGCATATTTACTTTGAAACTGAAATAATGCAAGTATTTTAGCTGGTGGGAGGAAGACATTTTCCAAGTCACAGAAGAAAGGGATGAAAAAGCAAAACCTCTCCTACAATTTCATTGCTACAAATGAAAATCAAAGCTTTCTAAATGAAAACTTTTCTTTTTTTTTTTTAAACGAGAATGACTGAAAACCTTGTCTCTTAATGGAAAGGGTCATAATTATATTTCTGTTTTCCCAAATTGAAAATTACTCAGCTCTAAAACCTAACAGCAAATGACACATCAAAGTAGACTTGCTAAGCCAAGAACAAGGAACTTTATTCCTCTGAACAAATGCAGCACTGCCCAAGAGGCAGTGAAATATTACAGGAGTTTCACAAAACCTGAAACAACAAAAAATTAGACAAAGTAGAAGAGTTTTACTAGATTTTTACATGCTGATTTGCTTTGGGAAAAAACAAGATAGATGGTTCAGGTTAGTTAAGACTCTTAATTTAGAGTCTTCTGTTTAGACTAACTCATAACCAGTTGTGGCAACACATCTTTCCCAAGGAAATTTTGCAGAGATTAGCTCAGGTGGTTAGAACATGGTACTACTGATAATGACAGGGTTGCAGGTTTGATACCTGTCTGGGTCATTCACTTGAGAGCTGGGCTTGAAGGTACTCTTCCAACACAGAATATTCTGTGATTCAAGATGTACTATTATGACAGCATCTTATTTTCCTGGCACAGAGATACAAGCAGACAGAAAGCTCTATCTAACAACCGAATTTTTGCTCCCATTTTACCTTGAAAGTGGCTGATTTAAAAAACAGTGTGACTCCATAATGCTTTTTATATATAAAAAGTATTTTTATATACACACATATATACCGATAGATTTTTTTAAAAATTAAGCAGAAAAGGGGAGGACATCACGAACAATAAAATTGTATTTGCCTCAAGAGACTGCATCTTCTGTGCAATTTGTCTCTATGATAGCTTCTTTACTCATTCTCTGCTATGCAGCCAGAACTCTAGAAAGTATTACAGATCAATATAAAATTGTAAACCAAACCTACACTCTTTTACAAAAGCAAGGTCTGTATATTTAACCCTGAGCATTGTAGGGGAAAACCTTCAGCTGTAGGGTAAGCGAGAGAAAAAACAAATAAATTAGTGCAATGAGCAATTACATAAAAATAAAAGGATTACATTAATTTTCAAAACAGGAAAAAAACATTTTGGACAAGTTTATCCTACTGCTTCAAAGCAAACCATGCAAGGATACAAATGCCAGCATTTGTCTAATTCTCAGCCACATCGTGACTCCCCAGCTTCCCATCTCTCCTAATTGAAGACAAAACCTGCACTTTCCATGCACACCATGCATTCCTGCTTACTTCAGCTATGCAGGAAAGCCAGCAAACTACCTACACCATTGTATCATAAAATGATTTTTCACCCAGAGGATGGCTGGGCACTGGAACAGGCTGCCCAGGGAAGTGGCCGCAGCACCAGCCTGAAGAGTTCAAGAAGTGCCTGGACAACACTCTCAGGCACACAGTGTGATGCTTGGGGTGCCCTGTGCAGGGCCAGGAGCTGGACTCCCTTCTAACTCAGGATGTTCCATGATTCTATTAATGTGCAGCCCTTTAGCTCTCAAGTACTTAAGGAAGCATGGAATTATGTAAGAATCATATATTATTTCCAGTTAAATTTATTTATAAATATTACATCTGAAGGGAATTCCTGCAGAACTGAATACCTTTTGACCCATGGTATTTTCCCAATGCCTAAGTATAACTGTAGCTCCATATACACCAGCAGCAGGCAGTTCTTAAATCTGTCAAACGTTCTCTCCAAAAGCCTTCAAAGCGCTCCCAGGAGCAGTGATCATCTCTGGAAGTGCAGTGATTCTGGGTTTTCCTGGGGCTTAAGAAGGCTGCACACAACAAGGCACTGCAAAGCAGTGGTACTGAGGAGAATCCTTCAATTACAACTTTTCCTGCATGGCAAAGACACTTTAGTCCTAAAGATGAAGATCTTGTCCTTGCAAGGTCTATGTAGTTCTCAATTATTTAAAGAGATCGAATTGCAAAAGTTCTACATTTATTACATGCTGAACCACTAAACCTTAACGGTGATGTTTAACATTCCTCCCGCTAATGTAAAATCAAAACATTTAATGAATGATTTCTCTATTTTTACTGAAGCATGCAGAACCTAGAACATGTGTTCCCACTCTCCCCACTAAAGGGTAAGAAAAAGAGATAAAGATATGTAAATGAAAGCTTGAGATAAGGTATGACAGCAACTAACCCTAGTCTTGCATTAACCCCCCCACAGCCCCTGCAAGTTGCACTGTAGACACTTTTTTTCAACTGTAAACTGAGAAATACATTCATAATAGTTACTTCATCTCAGTGAGTACCTTCCCACAAGTAGGCAGCTGTTGGATCTCATAGACATAGCTCTGGAGCACAGGCTAATTTCCTGCTCAAAGCTTGAATGAGTGTGAATTCACCATACAACTAGATTCTCTTATGCAAAATTCCATCAATAAGTTTCTGCTCCACGTACTGCCACAGACAATTCTCCATGCCGTCGATACTTCCCTGTTTATTCCTCTGCTTACCAACAGTTGTCTTTCAGCTAGTTACACTAGTGCTTCAAAATCCTGAAAGCTCTCAGCTAGTGGTAAATTGCTACTCTTCACTGTTGCAATGAAATATAGCAATTCAGCATGCCGTAGATAGTGTTTTGGTATCTTAAGTCACTGGCTAAGGGCAGCAATTTGGTATGTTTTCTACTGCAACAAGGAAAAACTCCCTCACATTTAAGATCCTTAGAGTGAGTCCTCCCCCAAAATCTTACACTAGTTCTCAATTTTTCCATAAGAGCCCAAATGAAATCTGAACAACTAAACAGAAATAAATTAATTTAACTAAATTAATTAAAACATACCATATCCAAAATTATTATTATGGATAACTAAGCAGGATGCAGACACATCATTTATGGCCACAACAGCTACTTTCCACAGCTTTCAGTCCCAATTCTGTTGTTGATACTCTAAATCAAAAGCAGCTTTTCTGAAGTCAAGAGTCCAAATTGCTGAAAAGAACAAGTAATGTTTCAGGCTAAGAAGGGCCAACAACAATCCACAAAAAATTCAGGAGGAAAAGAAGTTGTAGGAAGGTCACTCTTTCTTTCTCTCCACTGTTGCTTGTCTTACATGACCTCGATCACTGATGAGTTTGACACCACTTACAGCTACAAGAAATTTAGGACTCTTTAAAAGCCAGTTTTGTTGCCAGCATGTAGATAAATTTTTTCAGCATCAAGATTCTTACAAATGTGCTTACTGTCCAGAAAGGATAACCACTGTTTTATTGCCATTGCAATAAATGGCCAAATACAGCAGTGATGATGAGCATGAATGGGTGTACTATCCCAACTGCCAAACAACTCAGTAGCTCCAGGCACCTGATCACTGAGATCCAAAGGCTGCAGGCTATGAGGAATCATGGATACAATGGCATGGCAGAGCCAAAGTATTCTACGCTCTCTTGTGAAATTGAAGGTAAGAACTGCAGTGAGCTTCAGTCCTGGATGCTGATTTTGTGCCAAGTGAAAATATCTTGAGAAGCTCTTGCTAAAAGTGCACCCGAGGAAGGTGTTTCTTGCCCCCATCTAAGAGGTCAGTTAGTCCCAGGGCAGCCAGACTGCTGAAACCATCCATAGGGCCACTCTCCAACAGCAACATGCCTGGTCCTCCAGAATATCTGCCTTTGCCCACACCATTAAAGAAAGCATATGGTATTATTTCTGTGCCTTAATTCTTCCAAGCCAGAGAAAAGACACACAGGAATTAAGTCCAAAAAAACTAAGCTACAAGACTGAAAAAAATCATCCAAGCACATATTTGGGATCCACTTTATCTTTAAGGATGTCAGAGCTCAAGTGTCAAGGACAGAGACTCATCATTGCACCTGAACCAACCACCCATGTTTCTCGGTTGCTTGTCAATGAAGCACTGCCAGACAATCAATTTTGGCAATGCTTCTCCTACCTAGACCATCCATAATAGTTTCATTGTTTCTAAACTACTTTAAAACTGACAAACTAAAAGTATCACAAAACCAGCAAGACTCTTACATATCTCATAAAAATGAACTTTCCTCCTTCTTTTACCTAGAAGACCTTTACCAGACTTGTACTGATTAAAAATACCAGACTACGTATCAAAAGATAAAAGCAAATTACTTAGCGATAAAAAGCTTTATTAGCTTAAAAATACATATAAGCATGGGTCACATCTTTCCCCAGATGCTTGCTAAGCAAAACTTAACCAGAGGCAGCCACATGGGGCTTTTTCTTAAAAAAAACTGTTCACAAGAGTAACTGAATAGAATCATAGAAGGGTTAGGTTTGGAAGAGACCTCAAAGATCATCTAGTTCCAACTCAGCCACCATGTGCAGGGATGTCATCCACCAGACCAGGTTGCTTCAAGAGACATCCAGCCTGGCCCTGAAAACTTCCAAGTATGTGGTACCCACAGCTTCTCTGGACAATCTGTGCCAGTGCCTCACCACCCCCACAGTAGAGAATTTCTTCCAAACATCTCATTTAAATCTCTCCTCTTCATTTAAAACTGTTCCCCCTTGTCCTGTCACACTCTGCCTGTATAAAAAGTCCCTCTCCCTCTTCTTCTAAGTCCCCTTTAAGTAATGGAAAGCTGCAAGGAGGTCTTCCTGTAGCCTCTTCTCCAGGGTGAACAACCCCAGCTCTCTCAGCCTGTCTTCATGAGACATGCTTCTGCCCTCTGATCATCTGCCCTCCCCTGGACCCCCTTCAACAGGTCCATGTCCTTCCTATGTTGGGGACCCCAGAGCTGGACGCAGCACTGCAGGTGGGGTCCCATAAAAGCAGAGCAGAGGGGCAGAATCCCCTTCCTCGCCCTGCTGCCCACGCTGCTTTGGATGCAGCCAAGCAGAGAGTTGGTTTTCTGGCCTGCAAGTGCTCATTGCTGGTGCATGTCCAGCTTTTCAGCCAGGAGAACCTCCAAGTCCTTCTCCACAGGGCTGCTCTCAATGACTTCATCTCCCAGTCTGTGCTCATAACTGGGATTGCCCTGACCCAGATGGAGCACCTTGCACTTGGACTTTTTGAGCTTCATGACATACTGCTTTGTTATAGCCACACGCAGTGCTTGCACCATGACCTCATCTAGCAAGTCTGCCCAGTCTTGCAATTACAGAAGTCAACTACTTTTATATGATAACCCACCACTCCTCAACATACAAATGACAGCCAGCTAAATTAAAAACAGTCACACACAGTCCCTTCTTCATAAGGATTTTGGCTTATGTTATTCTATACCATTCATTTGCATTAACTAGATTTATGATGAAGATACAGCAATAAGCTGAAAATGACACAGAAGGAACGGGTATGAGCAGCTTGCAGACTGCTGCCCAGGTCCTGCCGGGCCAGTGGTGTGAATGACTCCACCAGAAATACGGTCATGCTGCAGGACTGAACGAAGGTTCAGTGGGGACAAGGTAACTGCCTGAATCCAGAGCGAAGAAAGGTAGCTTCTCCAGCAACTAAAAGGCTGCTCCAGGCTGCCTGAAGAGTATTCTCAACTCCTCAATTATTTTCAACAGCTCAGTTACTATCGAGACTTGAAAATATTTTTTCTCAAGGTCTTCACCCAGGAAAAAAAGCCACACAGCCCAATTCGCTGGGCTCTTTCAGACAACATAAAACACTTCCCTTTTAGGAAAGGAAGGGGGAAGTCTAAGGGACATATATTTAGTAACTAAAATGAATTCTTCGATGTTTTGGTGAAGAACTGAAATGCAAGACAGACGTGCATACACTCGGCCACACCAGCAAGCCCAGTTCATCTCTGATGTTCAGCTACAGCTGGAGTTAACACAGCCACCACTGTGGGCCTGGTGCTCAGGGACATGCTTTGCCACATTCACTAATGGACATGGAGAAGTGCTCCTGTGTGTTCACATCCTTCAGGGAGTGAAGACTCCGGCACTCAAACCAGAATAAAGCTCCAAGATCTGTGCTTTCTTTGCTGGCAGTGACAAGGGCACTTCATTATCTCTCTGACAATTGGAAAAGAAACACAGGAGGTGATGAGGAGGTAATGACAGCAGCATGGGAAAAGCCTGACAATTGATTTTATAGACATCCTTTCTTCTTCCATAACAGCTTTTCAGAGGATGCACAGCACAGGTTCACACAGAGCCACCTCTACTGTCAAAATTAAGAACCTTGGGCAACATAAACAAATCTTGAAAAAACACACGTGCACACATCCTGGTGCAACTTTTGCTGTACAATTTTATCCACGTCTTATGGACCCAATCCAGCATCAAGCGTGTATCTGAACATACAAGCAACCCCAGTGGTTTAAGCACAGCCTGTGCTCTCAAAGGTGAGAGTATCCTTCACCCCTTCCCTTCCCCATCTCCTGCTGTCACCAGGTCAGCTCTGAGCTGGCTGGAAGCTGCAGGCACAGCTTCATGCCAGATTAAACAGAGCTGAGCCCACGGCCTGTGCTGACACTGGTGTTCCTCTGACCACAGTAACCATGAACTAAAGAGGGAGCTGAAAATGAATCCAGCTACATTAGCCCAATAAAAATAACCCAAATGAAAACTGCATAAAGAGTTCTCAACCCGATCATTACACAGTGCAAATGTGACAGTCTGAGCTGAAGAGGGGCTTGCAATACCAGCCCCAGACCAATTCCACATCCCAGGAAAGGGAACAGGCAGCCAGGTTCAGCAGGTTTCATGCATGAGAATGGCAGCCCAGAATTTGATCACTTCAAATCTGCTGTAAAACACCAAGGAGAGTCACTAACACAGGCTGCTTGAACTGCAAACAGCACAGTCTTGCTCCTAAGGGGAAACCAAAACAAACTCCTCCAGCAGAAGAAAGCATCCCACTGCATTTAAACTTCTGTTCGTGTTTTACCTTAACCTTTACCTTGGGGCAGGGACTGCATCCACCAAGCAGTCATGCATCATGCAGCTGCCAGCCCTTCTTCCGTAAGGAATGGCTTGTCTCAGCAACCCTAACTGGCAATGCCCACTCTCCCCATCATTTCTATTCTCCTTGTCATGTCAGCACAACTGTTACCTGGACTGAGCTGTACCCTGAACTGGGGACTTAAGCTGAAAAGCAACACAAGAATTAAAAGAAGAGTGAAAGATAAATCCAGCCAGATCAGTTGTTTGTCACAGAAACATGAAAGTTCATCTGCCAGGAAGGTGGTGGAGCAAACAGTCAGAAGGAAGGGAGTGCAAACACAGCTGAGAAATGGACTCATCAACCTCACCACAGCCCAAGCCCAATGGGTATAGAGCAGCTCGCTCCTGATTTCCTACATTCTTTCAGTACTGCTTAACAGGCTTTGCATCATCTTTGCTGTGGGTGAGGAGCACAGACAGAGCCCGTTCCTCCAGTTTATTTAACGTAAGTGGCCAATCTCTTCTGGTAGGTCAATGGCCTGTCACTGTGCAACCAACACCTCAGTCATGCAGCAGGGCACCTGCCTGCAGGCTATCTTAACTGAGAGCAAGATAACACAAATACCTTAGATATAAGGTTCAGAGGATTCCCTGGATATTGCCATCTCTCCTGTCATTACTTGAAAAGAACTGCTTGTGCTTTGTACAGCTCTAAAACAGTTAATTCAGGCGGATTCCAGTGCAAAGAGTTAGCTCTGATGTAGTCAAGCAGCTGGAAGCCAGTGAAATGAAGAGTGTTATTTCCATGCACAGCTTTAGGAAATCTATTATTTAAATATTCTGTATAATCCTTAGGTTTGCAATTCAAAAATAAAATTGAAAGGGTTCAAGAAAAGTTCTCCATAAACTGTCTTAATATCTTTCAACTCCATTTACAGTACGGTTCTAGAGACCCTTATGATTTCTCTAGAAAGACATGATCCTTGTTTCTCTGCACACTGATTTTAAAAAAAGCTTCTGATATTAGAGAACCTCTTCATATGACAGACAAGTATAAGAAAATGCATTTCAAGTTAAACCAGACAAATTCCAGTTTAAAACCATAAAATATCCTTTTAATAATGAAATTAACAGTTGCATCAGCTTACTTAGGACATTATTTTTTTAATGGAGTCCATAGCACATGAAGCCTTTAACGTGAATCTGAGGGGTTGTTTTGTTTGGTTTGATTTTTGGTATTTTTTTCACTTTAGCTTCCCCAGAGGTTGTAAATGAAAGTGAAATTCTGATACTTCATTTATTTGGATCAGTCTAGGTGATAACATTAGAGGAGATTATTTCTATCCCCAGTGCGAAACTCAACTTTCACAGGAAACCTCAGCAACATTAGAAGAGGGAGGACAGGGTCCTGTCTCCCTCACCTTTGTGCATATGCAGATTGGATTGGGAGTTTCTAACAAAGAACAAGCAGGGTCCTTTTCCTCTCACTCCAGCTAGCACTGATCTTTCCACAGGATTTTAACTGCCAAAAGCCCAGATATTATCACATCAGAGGAAAAACATTTGCAGGAGGCACTCCTGAAAAGTCTCACTCGCACTTATGAGAGACAGTCCATTAGACGAGGACAAGTTGGATATCAGCTCTTGCACAGCTCAAGGACCACTAAGGAGTCCTCAGATCTCAGAGTCTGCTCCAGACGGAGGAGGAGCCTGGCTGGATCTCCATGACCCAGTTATGGACCACGTACTTCTAAGAATAACTTCCACATCAAGCGAGGAGAATTTTCTTCTCCCATCCCCATAAACATATCCTTTACCCTCATTACATTTTTATTATACATGCCTCAGCATAAGTGCCAAATAAACCTTTCAGATACTTGAATTTCTTCAGCATGCACACAGCCAGAAGCATGCGTGTGTTTTCCTATCTCAGACAATGCAGAGCAGACACAAAGAGGTGCTCTCTTGATAGAATGGAGCCCAAAGAAGCAGAGACCAGGGAAAAAACAGCAGAATAACAGAGAGGAGCATGGGGACAAAAGCTCCAACCTTTATAACCACGGGCTATTCACTGAGACAAAAATACTGCAGCGAAGCCAGCGAGGTCAAACATCATTTCCCCCCATCTGATAACGATGACTGAGGAAGTTTGAATTCATAAAAGGCACAGACACATCACACACCCTGGAAAGACAATCCCACCAGCCTTTGTTCAAAGCAGGAATCTCTATACGAATG
This sequence comes from Oenanthe melanoleuca, assembly GCF_029582105.1. Taxonomy (NCBI): domain Eukaryota; kingdom Metazoa; phylum Chordata; class Aves; order Passeriformes; family Muscicapidae; genus Oenanthe; species Oenanthe melanoleuca. The sequence goes on from NC_079339.1 coordinate 44,193,174, forward strand.
AATCAGATTTTCAAGGAAGGCAGAAATAGGGCTTGCAACAAAATTTTTCAGCCACCCCTTAGCTCGAGCAGCACTAGTGGGCATAGCTATAATCACAGCAAACCTACATAATGGGTCTGAACTAGCTTAGCCCTTTCCCTGCAAGCAGAGAAGCTGCCACATCAGTAACTCCGTTGCTAGGGCAACTGCTTACTTTCCATATCAACTGCAAACTCGTTGCTATGGTGACACATATACAAGAAAAATTCCTCTCTATAGCCAAGGACCAGATGGTAGGGAAGTCATGGACTAACGGGCTGTACTAAGTGGGACACAGACTACAGGACATTTAGATCTGTATGTTCACAATAGGATTAATCTGAACAAGTGAATTCACAGGTCTGGCAGTATAAACAAAGCCAGGGAAGTCTACATCTACTCCCCATCATGTGATAACTTCATACTCTGGCCAACTATTATTAAACTGCTGAGCTCAATGCAAAGTGGTTTGTACAATCAAGGGCTCAGCATTTTCTCTTCTTCAGCCCAGCTCTCTGTCTCGATCCAGATCAGCCTCATCGCAGTTACATGAACAGCCAGGCTTTTGATTTGCCAGGTAAGCCTGATGGCACTGCAGCTGATGTGGAATAGCAGCAATGTAAAAAAAAAATCCTCTTTTCCTGGCATTCCACACCAGACCAAAAAGCACCAGGACAGGGCAAGTCCAAAAACAAAGTGATGAAGCCTGCCCTTCTTAATTTTTTTTTTTTTTTGCTCTCCATTACAGTGATCTCACATCAGGAAATTCAAGCATTCATATGCAGGCAGAAAAAGCTGCAGACTATTAGATGCATATTTAGCCCTATGAATATAAACTAGTGGAACTCAAGACTGAGAAAACTACTATGAAGAGGGAGTTCAAAAAAGAATTAAGTGTTCAGCAGAACTTTTTTTTAGAAAAATGATTACTGAAAGGCTACATAAACAAACACTGGAAAGCACAACTATGAGAGGAAAAGCTTCTAGGTTTTCACAATGTGTCAACGCACATCAATCGGCGAATGCCTGCAATTCCTAGCACAGATTAACTCTTTCCCTCCATACTGTACATGTTTCAGAGCCCATCTTGTCAGCATTTCATAACATGCCATTTGCTAAATGCTGCTTTTTTTTTTTTTCCATGCAAAACCAGTAAAAGAAGCAGACCCAACCCTACAATTTGCAAAAACTGTCTGCAAAAGAGAAGTAGGATAAAATTATTCCTTACAGATGAAAGCCCCCCTTTCCCCTGCCCCAAGCCCCATACCAAAACCAGAGAACCCTTTAGATGGACACCTTCCTTCTGAACAGCAGAGTTATTTGCTGCAAGGTATGAATCAAGCCCAAGTGTGCACACACACGAAGGTATTTTCAAAGCCATCAGTTGACATTTACTGCTTTCCAAGTCCACAATTAGCTGTCAAGCACCTGATTCAGCAACTCTGACCCAGGGCCAATTCTGCACTCAGGACTCTGTCTGCCACATCCCTTGGCCAGGACACACGAAAAACCCAGCAGGGGACTCGAATGACCTGCTGTGGTGCATTTTACGTTTGAGATTATCATCTCATTCACCTTAAAACCTGCAGTTATTAACATCTTTAGGAAGTGGAAGAAATTCTTTCTCAAAATCTGAGATTTTCCTGGAATTAATAAAACTTCACCTTGTGATTCATACAGGCAAGGCCTCCTACCACACCTTGTTGTCTAGCTATGTAACCATGGTCATAATCATGAATTTGAGATGTGGGTGACCAGTGATGCATGGTGCTGTGCCACCTCCCCACAGAGCAGCAGTGCAGCATGGTACTGTTCCAATGAGCTCAGTGGATGGCCGGATATTTGACAGATAGACATGAAGACATTCCTTCCTCATAGGAAGGAAGCTGAAATCTAAATAATTCAACTTCTAAACAGAGGAAGAGGGAGAGAACAAAACACAAATGGCAGAGTTAAACACATGCCTCGCCAGTTACCATAGTTTGGTGGTTTTTTAAATGCATTGTATGAAGATTTCTCAGTCTGGGACAGGGTCATAAAAGTCTGTTATGCTGTTTGTTATTATAGTCTCACTTCCAAACCAGAATTTAAGACTCTGGCTTACACAAAACAAGACCCAGTTCGGGAGCAGGATTTTTTCACCTCACACATGAGCTTTCATAGCAATTAATTGATAAAAATACAAGTATACAGTGTGTGATCAGCAATATGGGGACCGTGAATTCTAGGGAATAATGTTTTTTAAAAAGAAAGAAAAGAAAGACAGACATGTCAATCCTTTATGAATGAAAGCTCCATAGAAAAGAAAACTCATCTAAAATGAAAAATTGCTAGTTTAGGATAGTGTATGACTCTTCCCCTAGAGTGACTTCAGCTTCTATTACAGAGCTTTTAAAGTTAAATTGCACACAAAATAGGGAGAACAGCACCACCAAGAGAAGTCTAGTTTCAGGGTAACAAGTTACAAGACAATCACAGCATTTAACTCACTGAAATACAAAAGCTGAGTGTATCCATTGTTTTTGCCAGGGTAAAGTGTTCACTACTTTCTGATCTTCAGCCAAATTTAGAGACAGACCATGAGTGATGTGATTCTACCTGGTATTTATTTCCCTAACCTGTGAGAAGGCCTCTGAAATTAATCTGCAAGCCAGTATTTTTATCAGTATACTAGTACTTTGCCAAAGATTCATCCAGTCCACTGCTCCTTGAGAAGGTCCCCTTTGGAAATTGCTTCCTGCTCCCAGGCAGACTGACAGAGTAGGAGGCTGTGCAAGGGACTGCTCCCACTGCTCTGCTCACTTTCCCATTCCCTTGCACACAGCCTCTTCCTGCAGACGCCGCTGGGGAACCAGCAATGAAACCAGGAGACACCAACTGAGACCCGAAAGCAAAGATGTGCTCCCAGGGCTTCTGCTCTGCACCAGCTGCACAAGTTACATGAGCCCAAAGAACACTAGAAATTTTGGTGAATGATAACCTTCACCTCTGATGCCAGATCTGCCTCCTCTCTTTGTTTGAAATGGAACAAAGCTTCATCACCATTACCCTCCTTGTGCAAAAGAAAGAAAAGTTTTTTTGGATTACAACACAGACCAGGGTAATAGAAATGGACTCTTACATAAGGCATACCCTTTCACTATACATTTGTATAAACCAAGAACAGCAAGCAGTCTATTTATAACATGATTACATTCATCTAGTATAGCTGGAAACCATTACCACAGCATGATAACTAAAAACAGTATTTAACCACTATGCATGAAGACACCAGCTGGGGAGAAAAACACACACACACACCGAACACTTTCTTACAGATGTCTAGACAATGAATTTAATAAAATCAGAACAAGCAATGCTAAAGAAATGCTCGCTCTCTGAACTTAATGAACTACATTACCAGGCACAGGGTTGCACATTCTGTATTTCACTGTTAAGGACACATTCTGGAATTAGCAGGTGAATACTTTCACAGCCAGATAGGTTCCCATAGTTCCAAACTCACCTGACTTCGGTCTTTGTCCACTTTCTTAAAACACTTATTCAAGGATAGATTATGCCTCACAGAATTTTTCCATCCAGTGGGTGCATTTGCAAAATATGGAAAGTGTTCCAAGATCCAGTTGTATATATCCTTTACGGGCAGTCTTTTGGTTGGCGAATCCTCAATGGCCATAAATATGAGGCAGCTAAAGGAATAAGGAGGTTTGCAGTTGGGGTTCTGCTTGGCATCGTAGGGCATGTCAGAGTGGGCAGGAGACGGCGGCGTGTCATCACCGATGTCCTGAACAGGGCTTACGCTCCTTAACACCGAGTCCCCAAAGCTTTTCAGCAAGTTTTTGCTCTCATGTAACCAGTTCAAATTAGTTAGTTCTTCATCTTCCATGGCCCCTTTATCTAATCTGATGGCAGGCAAAGAGAAATCTAGGTCCTCGTCATCATGAAGTGCCTTTGATAAATCGCTATCTTGATAACGCTGGCTCAATCCACTGGGAACGCTAATTCCTGAGCCCTCTGGCTTCTTACTGGGAGGCATGACTGGACCCATTTAGACAGCAGCTCCTGGGAGAGTGAATCCAAAGAAAAGGGAGAAAGAGAAAAGTTAGCTCATAAAAAGGTCCTGTGTAACATTTTGACTGCTTTTCCCTAACTGGTCACTTGGCTTTTGCCATTAAACATGACAGTTTCACATAACACTCATCCACAACTGTTGAGTAAAATTATCTGAAGTTAGCACAAGGGAAAAAATTTCAATTGATAGAGTAAGTTGATAATCCAGATACACTTCAGTTTTGCATGCACATGAAGCCCCACACAGGAAATTCCAAACCACGTCTCTTTAAAGAGGAAGCGGTGTTTTCAAACCATTGAATACTCCAATTGTATCAGTTTAATAAGGATGTGAACTAAAAAAGAAAAAAAAAAAAAGAGTGACTTATGGCCAGTTGCTTCAGATTAATTTCAGCTGTTTCACATTTGAGTACAATACAACAACACCATGATTAAAATCACTCTGGCTAAAGGCCTAGGCAGACAAATATCCATACTGACTTGGTTGCATCAAAACTCAGAAATGAGAGCAGAACTTGAAAACTGGCAAGGTCAGGATAAAATAGGAGGGAAAGCAATACCCAGTAGTTTTGGGCCCAGGGCCAAGAAATGGGGAAGCAAGTGCCAGAGCAATAGAGCACTTTGAAAATGTATGTAAACAGAGGAGATTTTAACATAAGCTTTTAACACAAGAGCTTATTTCAAACATAGCAGAAAACAAGAGTCAGAAAGACCATTGTGATGCTCAACAATGGCCTGTGAGAGGTTGGATGAGCTGCTGAGGGTACTGCACTAGCATGCCCTGGGGGGACACCTAGGAGCACTAAAATTTGGGATGACCTGCACAGTTCAGAAGCAAAGTGAAGTTAGGCCCCTGCCCATTTTGAGAGAAGCAAATGAGCCCAACAATTCTACTTAAGGAGACAGGCTCCCTTAAGCTTCTACATACAGTCAAACTGCCAGGAATTAAGTCTGGAGATGTGAACAGAAGTGAAACAAAAACTGGACGGAGTAAATAACAGAATTTAAATGGATGAAACTTTCTGCACAAACACTGAACAAGAACAAAACTATTCCCGTACCTAAAACACAACCCCCAGCAGTTGCCTGAAGTCATGCAGTCACACAGACAATACCGTAAATGAAAAGTTAAAAAAGGCACAGGTAACAACAGAATGAACTACCTATGTGCAGGGAAAAACACAGCCATTATGAGAAAGAGAAATAATGGGCTTTAATTTAGCTGTCAGAAATGGAAACTTTTAAGCTTCCTTAACTTTTAAGAAGTTACAGCAAAGCAGACACTTACTAAAAATGAAACACACTGAACTTTTCTGTACAGAAGCCTATCAATACATTAAATATAGTGAAAATGTGCAGTTTTACATGAGTAAGTATCTGGAAGAGGAAAAAATACCGAGGCAGATACAAACAGCAGGAGGCCAAACTTGCGTCGGCCCCATTTCCTAGTTTTCAAAACTGCATCCAGCGTAACCAGAAGGTAAATAAGGGAATGGCCAGCGTCCAGGGGCACTGGCACTGCCTACCTAAACCACACATTCAACTTGGACTCCAAATGGAAGTTCCGTCCCATGAGCTTCTAAACAGGAAAATTATATGATGGCTGACAGTAAAGTAATTTAATTGCACTGTTGCTATGACAACATGCTGCTCTCTTTCTGTTTAATTTCCTTATTTGCCAGTATCCTCCCAAAGGGCCGTATCACTTCATGATTTTTTTCCCCCGTCTCTCTCTCCCCGCTCCAGGCAGCGGGGGTGACCGAGCGGCCGCGGCCCCGCGGAGCGCCGGCAGGGCAGTCCGGCGGCGCCCGGCCGAAGAGCGGCTCCCGGCGGGGCCGCCAGGGGCGGGCGGGGCACCCGGGGCAGCCCCCGCGGCGGCGGGGCCCGGCCGGGGCCGCACCGGGGGTACGGGGGCCGTGGCGGTGCGGCGGCGCCCCGGCGGCAGACAAAGGAGCGCCGGTGACCGCGAGCCCGCGGCCGGACGGACGCGTTCAACCCGCGGGAGCTCGGCGGACGCGCCCCGCACGCGCCCGCCGCGGCCGGAGGGGGGCGCACCGGGGCGGGCCCCCGCCCGCGCTCCCGCCGCACCCGCCGCGCCGGGGGCCGCGCGCCCATTGGCCGCGGCCGCAGCCAATCAATGGCGTTGCCAGGCGACCGGGGCTGCCCGGGCCGGGCGGCGCGCGCCGCGCACCCCGCCAATGCCGGCCAGGTGTCACCGGCTCGCGCGGCCCCGCGCGCCCCGCCGCACGTGCGCGCGCGCGCCCCGCGGTCCCGGCTCGGGCGCTGCCGGGACACCCGGCGGGACGAGCTCGCGCCGGGCGCGGCCCCGCGGCGCGGCCCCGGCCGGGTCACGGCGGCGCGCACGCCGGGCCGCGCACCAACTCCCGACCAAGTTGTGGCGCGGGGCCGGGCCGAGCCGGGCGGGACCGCAGCGCGCCGCTCCCCGCGGCCGGCCCGCGCAACCCCCGCCAACAACAACACCAACAACAACAACACCGCCAACTCACCTGGCGGGGGGCGGCGGTTTCACCGCGCTCCCTTCATGGCAGTGGCACAAAGTTTCATCTGACGGAGGCAGGCATGGCGCGCCCCCGCCTCAGCCCGAGCCCCGGGGGTGCCGCGGGGGTCCCGGCGCACGGGGCTCCGCCGCCTGCATGGGGCCCGCCTGCCCCGCGCCCGCCCCGCGCTCCCGACGGGCAACGGTCCGCCTCGGTGCGAGCCCGAGAGCGAGAAATTGTTTCCACTGCAAACAAAAAAGGCGACACATGACCACGGAGGGAGGGGAGAGAGAGAAAACGTGGGCTGGGCCAGCCGCGATGGGAGAAGCCGCGGAAGGGAGGGCCGCCGGCGGTGGGGGAGGGCGGTGGTTGCTGCCGGCCGGCGGCGGGGACCCGGCCGTGCCCTCCCGCGGGGCGCCCGCCGTCCGGGTCGTGCGGGGCCGTGCCGGGGGCGGGCGGTGCCCGAGGCCGGGCGGGAGGCGCTCGCAAGCGCCGGTACGCGGAGCACCGGCAGCCGCGGCGCTCCCACTTGTGCGAGTCTCCCTTCCCCGCGCCCGGCCGGGCCGACCCGGCTGAACCGCGGCGTACGCCGGAGACACCGGCGAGCCCAGGAGCCCACGGCCCAACAGAGCGGAGCCCTGCTTCTGCCTCTGCCGCGAGAGGAGCGGGGGAGGAGGCACCTTTCACCGGCCTCCCAGTGGGCAGGTAATTCCTGCCGAAAACAGGCGGACCTGCCGGCCCGGCGGCGCACACGAGCCCGGAGCCGGGCACCTGCCCCGCAGTGCGAGCGGCCCTCGGGGTCCCGCACGGGGTCCTGCGGCCACCGCGACGCTACGGCCACCGCGGGGCTGGCGGTGCACAGCAAGAACCGTGTTGCAGGAATCTGCACTAACTGCCGACGGAGGAGGAGGGATATTTCTTGAAGGAAATCTGCTTTTAAAAGAAGGCTTGACTCAATTAGGAAAAATGCTGCATTTCTCCTCTGCTATCAGACCCTGATATAACTAGTATTAACTTGAGTAAAAAACCCTTGCCATCAGTTGAATTGATTGAAGGGAACTAACTTGATTTAAAAATAAAGAAGTTGTCCAGTCTAGATAGCACTAGATGAACGTACAGTGTCCTGTATGTTACATGCCAGATCTCAAGTAGCTTCAGTGATTTGCAGCAGAAAATTGAAGTATGGCTGTCTATCCACCAAACAAGCACATGGAACTGTGTCATCAGCTGGTCCACAAAAATCAAACATTTCCGCTCTGGGTAAACAATGCTTGCAGATTTAGCATACTTTAAAATAAATTTTTCTTTCACCACAGAAAATACCTGCTACAGAAATGTATAGACAATATCACTTAAGTCAGAAATACAGGTATTCTTCCCAGTGCAGCCGTCCCTGGTCACAGAAATTGTCACTAAGCCGAGAAGGAAAACATTTTAGCTGTTTTATTTAGAAAAGTTAGAACAGCTGCCTCAACACCTTTAGGGAATTCTGCATTATTTCCCAATTGATGGGTTACCTTCTTTAATCTCTTTAATACTCACAAAATTCACAGTTTTAGATAAGAGTGGCAAGCACCTCATTCTCAAAGTGAAGGGATAAGAAGCATTTCATTGATTCTCTGGAACTAGAAATTCCTGTCATAACTAGCTAAGACTTCTTTTGCCGGTAGCTTTCCCTCCCCTACCCAGTGAACTGCTATTTCACATTCTTGCATATTTTCAAGACACACCAGCAGCTGAATTGCAGAATGGGAAGAATACCTATCAGGCAGCAGAGTATCGTCGTTACCCCCTGGCAATCCTGCCCTGTGACTCCACCAGACCTAACACTCCAACAGTCAGCAAGGCCATTAGTTTGCACAGCTCTTATCTCACGGCCGTTTGATTTCAAACCCAAACTAAATTATCAAGTCATAACTCCACCCACCTGAATTTACTCCAAATGCTTCAAACATTTTTCTGAGTGAATCAACATGCCTCTTTATTGGCAAGCAAGGAGATTTATTGCATTTATTATCACTTGTAAAAGTCAAGTGTCTTGAAAGACTACCAAAAAGAATTCAGCTAATGAGAAGTATTTCTGAAGTGAGAAGGGGGAAGCCTCATGAGATGCAGGGTAGTATGCAAAGAAAATTATACCCGGAATACATTATGTATGCATCCTATTCATCTCAGTTCTGTTCAGAATTAGCGGCCAAATTCCCCATGAATATTGGTGGAATATGATCAGCAGCAGTGCTGGAGGTGAGGACAGCAGGGGACAGACTGCCCGCGGGGTCGGAGGGCGGGCAGAGGCTCCCGCTGAGGTGCCCCAGGGGAGGCAGCAGTGCAGGGCAGCCTCTTGCTGGCTCCCACTTACCCCGAGCTCAACAGCAACTGGAGCTGCTGGCTTGCAGAGCACTAAAATACCAGCAACAAGGTAAACACTACTGTCTTGCCTCTTGGGAAGATTGTCCCACAACTTCTGACTCTTTGCAGGAATACCCAATACAACTAATATAAGAAAGGAGCACACAGTCTCATGCAGCTCCACTGAAAGAACATTAATTGCTGGTGTAGAGACTACAGCATCAGAACAACTAATATATCGCCATCAAGTAACTAAATACTCACTATAATCTCAGGCAAGCCCCCCAATTTATTAGGGTGTTGATTTCCCCATTTCTGAGACAGTAATAATACTAATTCATTTAGCATAAGATTTGCAACACTGACAGATGAAACTGTTTGTACATCAAGACCAAAGTACTTGCCGTACTGAAGGCTGATTAGAAGTTCCAACAGTGCAGAGCTGCACTTTAGCCTTGTGGGCTAATATACAACAGTCTAATCTTTCCACTCAGATTTCAGAATACCAACTGCAGATGTTGCAGTATCTTATTTAATGAGGATTTCCAGCCATCTCCCTATACTCCTTTATCTCTTATCCTCCTCTAGATTTGAATCCCTGAAAATTTCCCACAAGCCATCAAGCACAGCAAGGGTCATGGGCTCACGGGCCATCCTCCCCCCTCAATCTGTGTCTCTGCTGGGAACATCTTTCTTTGCTCGTATTATGACCATGTGTCATGGTTTAACCTTAGATAGCAACTAAATACCACACAGTCGCTTGCTCCCCCGGCCACATACACACAGTGAGGAGAGGAACCGCATAAAAAAATCCAAAAAAACCCTTAACTTAGGGGTTGAGATAGAAACAGTTTCCTAATTCAGACAAAATAAATGATGATGATGATGATGATAATGACTATAGCAATAATACGAGACAGAAAGAGGAATAATATCCAAGAGGAACAAATAATGCAAAATACATTTGCTCATCACCTGCTGACTGATGCCCTGTTCATCCCTAAAAAGCAATTGGCCCCTCCTGGCCAATTCCCCCACAGTTTTTATACTGGGCATGATGCTCTATGGTATGGAAAATTCCTTTGGCTACTTCAGGTCTCCTGTCCTGGGCATGCTCCCTCCCGCTTCTCACTGTCAGAGCACAGAAAGCTGAAAAGTCCTTGACTTAGGGCAAACAATGCACAGCAACAACTAAAACATCAGTATGATGATAACTTAATTCTCATACTGAATCCAAAAATACAGCACCACTGTTCCAGTCAAAAGCAGGACACCACGTCACATGACCTTGCTAAATACTTCTACTCTCTGCCTTCTGGCCTCACCTGCCACACTTCAACAGTCCTGCACTATTTATCCTCGCCTTTAAGCCCCTCTTCCTAAATTGGTCTCCAATTACCATGTCTTTACTGACTGGTGTCCTTGTCAATGTTTATTCTCTCTACATCAGAGTCAGATTTCTTCCCTGAAGTCTGCTGCAAGTTTGCCAGCAAAGCTTGCTCATTAGGATTTAGAATTAGACATGCAGCTGTACAAAAACCCCTCCTAATTCTTAAGGGTCCTGATGTACCTTTCAAAGAATGATGTGGACAGGAGTGCTGACTCTTGTGATCAGACCCTCAGTGTAGGACACAGCTCAGGCCCTGACACCTGTACACTGACCATCTTGTTTTGTGTCAGTTCTTCCCCAATGCAGAATGTCTGGTGTGTCCCCATCAGTCTTGATATTTCTAATCTTCTGTTTTCTCTGAGGCAATGGATTTAATCTTGTACAGAGCGCAAACCCATTGGGCACCTTCGAGAACTTATAAAAACTAAATCATGAATACAGTATGTGTTTATTCATTTCCTCTTTCACAATTCCTGTTCTCAGCATTCTTCTCCTGCAGTATCAACACTTCTTTATTTTTAACCACAGCAGACCAGCCTGGTTTTGTTTTTTGCTCTATGCCTCCTTTTGGAGCAGAGAAACAGCTGTGTTTGAATTCCTGGAACAGTACCAGAACAGCCAGAGTCTCTGCCCTGTACAGAGGTAACACACACCTAATGGGCTGACAAATAGTGCCCTGCTGCCCTGAAAGAGAGAAACTCTGGCTTTGCAGCTGCTCTGAGTGCACTTGTACCCTGCCTACCTGTCCCATGGCTTTTGCAAACATGCCCTCCCCTTTCTTTACCCACAGCCAGCACTAAGCTATAAGCTGCACATGCAGTGAAGGCCCATCTTACTCCAGCTTACCAACAGATCTATCTTTTTCTCATTCACTCAAGAACATGGAATCAGACTTACAAAGCATTTTCCCAGCCTTGCATTTAATTAGTCTTCAAGTTCTCATCTTCCCCAGCAGGAAAAACTGAACAGAAACAGAACTGAATCTGTGAGAAAATGAGCACCAATACAAAACTTTGTCAGAAGTATGAGCAAACAAAACTATCTACAGCATTTATGCTTCACAGGCTAAAATAAAATAAATTTCTTCCAATAAAACTCACAGTTTTTATTAAATAGCTCCTTTATAAATTAATATATGCACATTTACGATGTTATTGTAGTAACGCTTGCAGTTTCTAGGAAAATGAGTATACTCAGTGCTAAAATTACATACAGCTGAGAAGCTACCAGCAATTGTGTTTCTGTGCACCAGTGTGGTGGGAGGAGAGCATCATGCATGCTCATTTGTCCTACATATATTTGTTAAAATGGGTCCATATGAGACATGCTTTCACAGTGTAATTACCCAACATACAAGGGCCCCAAGCACAAAACTAGCTTAGTCTGAGAAAGGGAAGCTTCTGCCACTGCAGCTTATTTTAGTAGCCTAGTCAGTGGAAAGCAAAATGTCGCTGGGATAAACATGTCTTTATTGGAGTCTTCTGCTATAAAGGTCTGAACTCACCTAACTAACCTGGTACATTAACTGTATACAAGCCAGTATTTCTGGTACAGTTGTAGTGTTTAAAGAGGCTGAAAAATGAAAGAACTCCGTTCTGTGGTTTGGTGCTCTCAAACTCTGCTATCTGCTGTAAAGGTATAATGCCATAAGATGTGGCCTGGTGTTATATCAACATCAGTGTTCACCACCTGGCAGCTGAAGTCAAACTTACAAGTAATCAGCAGAAGCAGAAATCCACTGTATTTTTGCTCTCAAAAGCAGTGTGGAAGAAGAGCAGCAGCCAAAGCTGCAGACAAGTAAAGATCAGAAGTTTGGGGGAAACTACAATGGAAAACCATTTTCTTTTTATAAAGCTCCCAAACTGCATTGCCAAGTGGAATTTCTAAAACTAAGAAAAAATTGTTTCAAGTCAATGTCTCAAATTCTGCCTCAGCTTTCCTGAATACAAACTATTCATCAATTATTTTATAAATTTGTCCTTTATTTGTGTATCTATGCATGCAAAATTAATTTTGCAACAGGGCCTCACAGGCAGTGAAGTTTGTGTTCACATCTCATGAGATGAAGTTCTCGGCAACTGACATTAAACATAGTTTACCCTCACGACTGCTATAAGCCAGAGGGCAATTATTCTCCTCTGACCATTTGCTTGTGCCAGGTGCATTTCCTAGCCACAACTATACTTGTGTGAGTCCCAGATTGATTTCCAGCCTTTTGTAGCACAGGATATTCCAGGGTCCTTTCCTCTACTCACTGCTTAGCTCTACTCTTCCTGTACGTTTCTTGAACACGGGTCCCGGAGGAAATCCTGTGAAATGCAGATTCCCAGATTGCAACAACAGAGACAACTATGAGAGCCTGCATGAGGTGGTACAGGGATGAAGCACCAGCCCAGCTGTGCTGGCCTAAAGCTGTGTCTGCAGAGATGCTGAGAGGGTGCAGGTTGTGGGAAACACACAAAGTGACATAAAATGAATAAGCAGACTTCTATCCTTGGTGGTTTTTTAGTGCTACAGACCAACCCACCATAAGGGCCTGGGAGCAAGGAATGGAAAGCAATGAAAAACTGCAGTGGAAGGACTAAAAAGACTGAGTACCATCTGCAGAAAGGTTCTGTCTTGTCCTGTGCTCTCCTTCCACAGCCACAAGTGAGGTGGCCTCTCCAAGGCTGAACCAAAGAGCAGCCATCAGGCAGAGCAGGTAAGCAAGATTTTGGGAGGAAGGAGGAAAGCTGGCATAGCAAAAAAGCACAGCTCAAGTACTCACATCCCAGCAACAACTGTGGCCAGAGAACCACCCCTCTGGCTGCTACATTCATGTCCTGTGAGGTGGGCTTCCCTGCAAGCAGCTTTTGGCTCCTCTATGGTGACAAGAGTGCATTATTATAATGGACTGACTTATTCACTGCGACATTAATTTCTGCCAGGCCTTCTGGCACTGCCCCAGTCTTTCTGGCAACAGGTAACTTCAGTGAGCAGCTGCAGTAATCTGGGAGGTTTGGTGCATCTGGCACCTCAAAGACTTTTTGCAGGCAAATTTCACATTCCACAGGTTTCTCACAGCAGTGCCATAAGGATGGGGTGGGCCTCAGCTGCTGAAGCACTATGAAATAATCTTGGGAATGTTTTCCTCTTTAAATCTGCAGTCTTGTAAACATTGATAGTTAAGCCCTTTCCTTAGGCTCAGCTAGTTCCAGCACAGTTTAGCACTGCCATAAGCATTTCAAGGACAAAAAAATGTTATGGCTATGCTGTGGTTTAACCCCAGCCAGCAACCAAGTACACATGTGCTTACTCACTCCTCCCACCTCTGGTGGGATGGGAAGGAGAATTGCAAAAAGGTAAAACTGTGAGTTAAGAACAGCTTAATAAATGAAATAAAGTACAATATTAATTAATAGTAGTAGTGAAAATGAAGATATGAGAGAGGGAGAGAAATAAATCGGCCACAAAAATGATGGACAATTCAATTACTCACCACCTGCTAAGAGATGCCCACCCTTTACCCCTGCAGTGATCAGCCCTTTGCAGCCAACTCCCCCAGTTTATCTACTGGGCATCATGCTCTGTGGTATGGAATATCCTTTGGACAGTTGCAGTCAGCTGTCCTGGCTGTGCTCTCTCCTGGCTTCTTGTGTACCTGCTTGCTGACAGAGCATGGGAAACTGAAAAGCCCTTCACTTAGGCTAAGCATTGCACAGCAACAACTAAACCAGCAGTGTGTTACCAATGTCATTCTCATAATAAATCCAAACCACAGCATTGTATCAGCTACTAGGAAGAAAATTCACTCCATCACAGTCAAAATAAAGACAGGCTATAACAAAATTTTTACGAACATTTGAGGAGAAAAGTCACTCATTGCTTGTATGCAAGTACAACATGAAAACAACACAATATCAAACCAAACACCACATGTAAGAAAAAAGAAATAAGCCATGCCTGGAAAAGCCCTGCAGGTTACTGGAGCACTGCTGGGAGGCAGAGTTGGGGATTCAGCAGCACAGGCCATCAGGGCTGTGCCAGCACAAACCCGGCAGCCGCCAGCCCAGCCCTCCTCTCGTCGTGCCTGCGAACAGAACACCCATGTAATGACAACCACAAAACTCACTTAAGCTCTGAAAAGGTGACTAATGAGCTCATTCATACTGCCTATAAATTATTCAGTACAACACTGAACCCACTCAAGACAAACAGCAAAGTAAACTTTAAATACAGGGAACAGGAGCCTCCTGTGTTGTCAACTTCTGCCTGTAAAACTTCTTGCAATTCAACAGACACTTCACTTGCTTCTGCCCCCTTGTTAAAATCACTCAAAGGTTTAGACCTTCTTTTTTACTAACTCTTGCAGCTACAGCTCCTACATATTTATTTTGCCACTGCCAAGTCTTTTTCTTTAGTAGTTCCAGGTAATCACAAAGCACTATACATAACTTTAAATTACATTCTTCAGAAATTAAAATCTAACCTCAAAATGAAGGCTAGGTCTAAAGAAGTAAGAAGACAATAGCACATGCATGTTTAATGAGAAGCAGCCCGTCTCCAGAGCCTGCACTTACTGATACTACTGTGAACATCTATAATTTGTGCCAAAAATAAAAACCGAGGTCTTAAAAAAACAGATTCATTTCTTAGATATTGGTCCAAAAAAGCTTCTGATATGTTTAAAAATAGTCCATTTGTAAGAATGCTTTTGTTATTCTGTTTAGTGTGAAATAAGAGGCAGATAATGGTTGGATGTTAGCAGCACAAATGGTGGAGTTTGCTGCTGTGGTGGCTGGAACAGGCATTTACTCTCTTCAAACAGTACTTTTCTTCATAAAATAAATTACACCATTTATAAGTTAACTTTAGTAACTTGTTGAGCAAGACAGAGCAAACTACAGAGTGACATTAAAAACACTGTCTTATATGACATGTCTGATCTTCAGTGGGAAAACATTACTTGCACCTCTGCTTACACAATCAACTCCAAAGGTCGGGAGCAACTAGATAAAAGGGAAAGACGGGAATTACATAGCTAAAGTCCAGTAGGGTATATAGTAAGGTAAAGCATGGGAGACATAAGGCAAATGGCTAGCAAAAGAAGTTTGCAAATGAAATAATCATTCCAGATTTCACTAATCACTCTTTTTCTTCCAAGCTGTCAATGTAACTAAGCAGACTAAGAAATCCTGCACTACTTGAAGACAAAGACTTTACCAACAACTATGTGGTTAGTCTTCATTTATTTACATCCATGACTCTGAAATCACCAGAGACGCACAGAAACTATGTTGCCCTGTTAGTACTGCTCTTTAAAATGGTGATTAGAAAAAAGCAAACACAAGACAGCATTGGAGCAGCCTACATTACACAGCATGCATGCTGACTTTTCAAAAGCTGTTGTGTTTTAACCCCAGTCAGCAGCTAAGTCCCATACAGCCACTTGCTCACTGCCTCCCAACCCCAGTTGGAATGGGAAGGAAAACTGGAAAAAGGTAAAGCTGAAGAGTTAAGAAAAATTTAATGACTGAAATAAAGGTAATAAAATAATAATAGTAATCCTAATATTAATAACAAAAACAGTAATAATAATAGATGAACTAGTGATGCACAAGACAATTGCTCACCACCTGCTGACTGATGCCCAGCCCGTACCCTGCAGTCATCAGCCCCTGGCAGCCATCTCCCCCCACACTGAGAATGATGTTCCATGGCATGGACTATCCCTTTGGCCACTTTGGGTCACCTGTCCTGGCTGTGCTCCCTTCCAGTTTATTTCTGGACCTGCTCACTGCCAGAGTACAAAAAACTGAGAAGTCCTTAACTTAGGGTAAGCATGGCACTGCAACACCTAAAACATCAGTGTGTTATCAGTATTATTACTCTCATATTAAATCAAAAACACAGACCTCTACCAGCTACTAGGAAGAAATTAACTGTATTCCAGCTGAAACCAGGACAGAAGCTCTCCATCTGGTGAGATTCTACCCCTCCTGCACCTGAAGGGCGTTGGCAAAGGGCTACATTGCAAGCACAGACCCCCCCAACCTGCCTGGCGAGGGGTGCTCACCTCCCAGCTCAGCGCTGGGAAACAGCGGCACTTCCCGCAGCCACTCCCCACACCCTGCTCCTCATTTCCCTAATGAGCCCCAGCACTGATGTCAGTTTTGCCCAAGGCATGATTTGGTCTAAATAATAACAAACTACAGTTGGCTACATAATCAGAGGAATGCCAGATCTGGGGGAGTATCAGCAAACAAACTGGTGGGACAGCTTTTAACTGCATGCAACAAAGTCAAAACTGGCTACAAGTGTCAGTAAATCTCTTGATTGGTCAATGCCACTACTCTTGCTGAGAGTGCCCTGGATGGCTTTGACCTAAGAGGTCACCTGGGAGATACCGGTCTGTGCAAATTCCTGCAAGACTGCCATGGATGGGTAGGGCACACAGCCAGCCCCGGGTGATGCTGACACCGCTTTGGGGCCAGCTGGATTACGCTGGGTACCAGGGCAAATGCAGCTCAAGCCACTCTGTGGCTGTTACCTCTACTGGAAAACTGGTCCTGCTACTCCTCCTTCCTCTTGGCTGTCCAAACAACATAACCTCATAGCTCTCAAGATCCCAGTGTGTGCCAATCAGTGGGGAACGCTGGGCTACTCTGTGCTTTGGTCATATCAGTACAAACTGTAGGTATTTCTGACCTGCAAGTAGAAAATCCAGATGTTCACAAAGCAAAGAAAGTCACAGATTCAACAAATAGGAAAAACTGTGGCCCCTTTAAATTGTATAATACTCACCTCTTTATGAAAGAAATTGCCTCTCTAGTGATCCATTACCACACACAGGTCCCAATCAAAAAAAGCCCAGATTTATATGCTCCAGTGATTACAGGGTAGTCACTTTGCCAAGTGAGAAAATCTGTACGTGCTGACCAGATGAGGCCAGACAATACACACATCACCCTTACTTTTATGTATTTCTGTCCATTGTCATAACCTCTACAAAAATGAGAAGACAGAACAAATGTGCTGAAACAAACCATCAGTAATTTCCTACTTGTTCCTCTGCTACAGCTCTGGTCTTGCACATTTCTTGTACACAGCCAGGGTTGACTCAGAATTCCCATACACACACATCAGATTTAGGGTGCCAGAGACATGATGCACTCACATGTGAAGTGTGGGTCTGCAGCTGGGCCTTGGTGAAAAATGTATTTGTGTGTGTGAATGCACACCATGGCAGGCGTGTGCTCAACTCTGTTCAAGACTGGGATTTTGGTCAAGTACCCAAAGGGGGTCCTTACTGAAGTTAATGGGTTCCCCTTGAGCCGTTTCTTCTCTCATAGGCTAGGCAGATGAAATAAGATCTTGAAATTGGCCAGGTGGAAATTTCTGCCTGTGCTTGCCTTACTGAGCAGGAAGTGTGATTCTGGCGCCTGCAGAGTCCTTAGGGAGCTGGGCTGAAGCTGTCCTCAGGTACCCCAGTGCTCTGTGGCTCTGTGCACTACTTGATTGCATCCTTGGATTTATGCCAGTGCTAATCAGCATCCAACCCTCTACCTTTATTTCTTCCCTACATCCCTGCCACATTACTGCATTTAATGTTTACGGTAAGAGTTAAAGAAGCCAGTCAGAGCAAAGCTTCTCTTGCCCATGTCCTTGTTCCAGCCATGTTCTAAGGAAGAAGAGAGAAAATGCACAGTGATACTTTGCAGCATTCTCCTGTACTTCCAGAGACCTGCTGCTTAAAAGCTGAAGCTGAAGATGCAATCAGATGTTGTGGTATGCTGTAAACCCAAAGATATTTTTTTCCTATCAACTTTCAAAAAGGTTCTTGTAAGCTTCAGTATCAACAACAGCCTGTAGCAATAAGTTTCATACTTTAACTATTGACTGTGTGAAAAAAATTCTTCCTTTGCTTTAAATGTGTCACCTCATAGCTTTGCTTGAAGATCCTATTTCTTGTGTATTATGGTAAATATCATATATCTAGGACATATGACTCACATCTATGCAGGCTTCTCTTGATTTTATAGCACCTCCCTACTGTTCCAACAGTGCTACTAATAACCTGCATTTCACCCTCTGAAATAACTACAGGTATACATAAACATCAGAAAATAATATATAAACATACCTATCAATGACCATCTAATCATACAGTCATAATTATCACTATTGTGTCTACCAGATAAAAGAAAAGGGAGTTATTTTTCAATAAAATGGTCCTCACAACTTGTTCTCCCTTGTAGTCTCAGACTGTAGCTTTTTCCCTTACAGACTCACTTGAAGTACCTGGAGCTTTTCCAAGCACTTAATATGTCTATACAAAATGTGGAAGCAGATCATTCCAGCTGACAGTATCTTTATCCATGAAGAGAACAGCAGCTGGAAGATGCTGCCTAATACGAACAATAACTGTGACAGATCAGGCCCTATGCAGGTTCAGTCCTTTAAAAAAGCTGCAGCTTCAGAGCCACCAACCTTCTCAGGGCTGCTCCACTAGAAGCTCTTCCCCCAGCTTCCACCTTGCATTTGCCTAAGATAGCAGGAGCATGGCCAAGGTGGAAATGGTCTGGGAGATGAGGAAGTGCCATGCAGCATGGTGGGAAGGGCTATAGGGAAGTGATAGAGAGAGAGTTTGCAAAGGTGATGTGGATCTAGGTCAGGTCTGGGGTGGTCATGTGGGAAGCAATGGCCTTGCGTCATCTTCTGATCAAGTTTCAGCTCTGGCCCCACATGAAAAGAGCAACAACCCCCCCCCTCCACAACAATCCACAGTCATCATTATACATGATCCTTGTGCTTGGATCAATGGAATAACAAGTGATAAGTAAGTGTGAATTCACAAACTTTATTTCTGCTGCAAGCATCCTCAATTCTTCACCTGTGCTTCCAGCTCCTGGAGCAGTTCTAGCCAGTGCTGAGTGTGGGGCAGGGGACCTGCCCATTTGAGGCAAAGACTAGCAGTGTGTCAAGGCTCAGCTGGCAGGATGTTTGTGAAAGCAGCTCAGTTCAGTCAACAATCTCCCCCTAGAGTCCAAGTACATCACCTCAAAAATATGTCTCAGCTCTTCTGGCATAGAGCCTGGGAACCCAGATTTGTTTCTGATCCAGGTCCTCTAGCTGGCAGTGTAACAAATTGCTGTCCTGCCACCAGGATGAATAAAGTCATTTTTCACTCATTATGTTATGCAAAAATAGATCAGGAGCTTTATTTAAAACAAGAAAGTAATATACTGGAAATTAACCCAGAAAAAAGCTCTTTTGCTTTATAAACCACAAGGATAAAAGACTGAGTTAGAACAACCCGTTAATATCCCAAGGAGTTTGACCAGAAAAGAAGATACTCAGATTACAAATTGTACTGCTTCTGGTCTTGCAGCTAAGTCTAATGTTCCATCCATGTCAGGGAGTCTGCTTTTTCCTAGATCACTAGTATTTTTCCCTGCAGTCTACAGAATGGCTTCAGGCAAAGAGGTACCAGAGCTGGTCCATACCAGCTGTTGAACTGGATAACCCATGGTTGTTTTCCCCCAGAAGTGTGCTGGGGTGAGTGACACCTCTGCTGTTCTGACTGTACCTCCTTGGTGTATGAGGCATCACTCTCTTTCCCAGGGTACAATCCTGCAGCTGCTCCTACCAGGACAGGCAGCCCTGAGATGAGAAGCAGAACCCTGAGAATGAACCCTGTTTACCTAACAAACTGGAAGGACTCTGCTAGACTTCTGACAGTGTCTTTCAATCCAAGGTGTTGGTTACCAGCAAGTTAAAGGAGGGCAGACAGATGTACCTTGTGTCACCTGATGGTAACGTGATTACAGCTGGTTCACAGATCAGGAAACACTGCTCCATCCCCTTGGTCAAGGTCTCCCTTGGACTCTCCCTTGTCTCAGCAAGGAAAAGATGGACTGGCCACACAAGCACTCATGCTGACTTGCTGGCCTTTGCCTGCTGGATGTCTCCATCCTTGCCTGTCACCCACCTGAACTGGGCTGATTTACCATCAGCTTTTATTACTGACTAGGTTTTTTTTCTATTAACCTAAATCAATACACTCATACAGTAAACATCCCAAAATTCAAGTCAATATAGAGAATTTATAAAGTGTTACAGATTTATAGATATTTACAGCTTTGATTAGAGATCCTTGGATGGTGCAATGGAGGCACAGCTAATAGATTAGAATTTCAAGTACTGCTGGTAACTTGTAAGAAAAGCATTAGAAAGATTTAAAAGCCCAAGTCTCACTGACTTCTAAATGACTTTCAGTGAAGTTAGCAGTGCTTCAGCCTTCAGGTACTTTCAAAAGTGCCATCTTATAGCCCTGCCTGAAGGTTTGCCTCTCTCCTCACTGACACAATACTTGTGAGAAAGGAGGGCAGTTACAGCACAATATTCATCCTACAAGATGGTTGTTTTTCCTCGGGGCACTGTCCTGCACAGAAATGAAGATGATTCTGGATATATCTGGCCCTCAGCCATTACACAAACCAGAATGGCCAAACCAGCTGTGGCTGCTCTTAGTCCTGTGCCCATCCTGCTCTGCTGCCAGCAGGAGATGGCAACACAGGCAACAGAACTGGTGTCCTCCTCTCCTCTGATAGCTCTGCTTTTTTATTTCTAATCAGAAGAACAAGTAACACACCCTGCTATACAGCTTTCTCTTTGAATTATTTCAGGACTGTGCATTGCAGGTACTGGGTTAGGTGATTAGGTCCTAGCTCTGTGAGGTACTGATCCCCAAAGGGAACATGCCCAGCTCTGTGCAGAGAGCACATCCAGAGCAACAGAGGCTGAGCCAGCCCAGAGGGATGAAAGCACTGTTGAGTCATGGCTCTGCAGAACCCCCTGCCCCTGTGCTTACACTGTCTCTTGCCTCACTCTTGGGAGTACATTTGAGAAACCATCTCAACTTGGAAGCAAGTTGTAACAAAAGGGAACCACAACATCCTCTTGCATGGTAATCTCTAAGGATATATCTGCTACCCCCTGCACAGTACAGTGTAGGGACAGCCAAACCATGACATCCTGTAAACAATGTCCCAAAGATAAATTCACTGTCCAGGAGGCTGAACTTCTCCAAGAGAACTGCCCTGGAGTTCACTGGGATACCTTTTGCAGAGCATTATGCAGGCATTCCCCTGGAGACATCAGATTGTTTTGGTTTGGTTCTTTAAAGAATCTTTTTTAACAAGCAAAAGTCACATTCAAAATATTTAAACTTCCTTTATTCAATTTTTTTTTAATTTAAATGAATGAAAATGTACCAATAAATGAAAACTTGTCTTTTTGTCCTGGACTTTTACTCTGCAGAACAGGGACTCTGCCCAGCAACATCTGTAAGACTGTTATACAGTATTCTTCAATTTAAGTAGGTCACCTGACAGGGGAAAATATCTATGCAAAATTTCAGTGAAGCCAACAGATTTCTGATTAGAACTGGCACCTGGCAATAGCTATAGATTTCCACACATTTATCCCTCCCAGCATAGAAGTCATACATCTCATGCTAACTCAGATGCATAAGGAAAAAATCTTGCATACATTAATACAAAATGTAGCAACTTCCTTCAATGCTTTTAGATCATCCTCTAGAAAAACAAAACAGCGCATATCTCTAACAGAGTTCTGAAAGTAGATCAAAAATCCTATATAAAGAGAGACTTCTGTATTTAGCTCCAATTAATTTGACTTCAGTATAGATATGCTTGAGCCAAAAATAAACCCTAGACTGTTTGACTCCCATTTTCTGTTCTAGCCACTAAACCACACTTTGACAATGATAGGTACTTTACATAAACGCTGGTTTCTCTCAGTACTACATATTTTCAGTCACTTTTTCAAATCCACTCCACTTCAAGTGGCTGCCACATAAACGTATTCTTTGAATCACAGAGTCCAATTTGACACTTAGCAGAACTGCCACCTTACACGATACAACCCTTGTGATCTATCTAATTCTTGGCATCTAAATACATGGGTTTTATCAGAATACATCTATCAGAGGTTATTACCCTACTGAGTGCTGCCAGCGAAGTGCAGTACCAGGCACAGGCACAGGCACAATATCCAGAAACACCTGCTTCAAAGCACAGAAATAGGAATGGCACTGCAGAAGAGCTAAGGCCAGAGAAAACACCAGCAGGAAAAACATCCCTGTATGGCTGCCACCAGTTCCATGGGGGCCAGGTCTCACCACGAAGTGTGTCAATTTAAGGACTTTGAAATAAAATCCAAAACTTTACTTGGACATCAGTGTGGGGGCCCAGAAGGGGCAGGTCTTTCCAAATTGGCACCAAGTCCCGCACTCTTTATTCCTGGAACAATTTTATTTACGTTATTGCAATTCTGGGTAAGGATTGCAAGATGTAACTCTGAGATCAGGGCTCTAATCCTGCCTCTCTGTTTACTGCATTGATTGTACTCTTTTAGACTCTGATCTCGCATTCCTGCTTAGTGCAGGCTCCCCTCTATTGGGGATGGGGAATTAAAATGGGATTCAACTGAAAAGCTCAGGCAGAGCAGGGAATGATGAAAACACATCATCTGCCATGAGCAGCCATCACCATGGCTAAATTTAGAATGTAGGCTCCTCAGGCAGAGAGATGATCTGCCATCCCTGTGGGGCACCAGTCACACAGTGCTACATAAATATTAAAATAATAATTGATGATTAATTAATAATGGCTTCCTTTTCCTCATGACCATCTCTCAGCTGCCATAAGAAATAATAATTTCCTTTCTTCTAGATGCAGACACAAACAATCATTCAAAAATGTATCTCCTCAGAGAAAATTCACTTTCCCATTTCTTATCAGTAAAATAATATTTTCTGCAGCCTCGGACATGAGATTCTGAACCATTCACAGGCACTCTGTTTAAGAAAGAAATATTAATTAAAAATGCCTCAGAAGCCACAATAACCAAAATAAACACCAAGAAGGTAAAGCTGAGGTACAGAAAAAAAAGTGCAAATCAATTAATTCCCTTTTGCTCTATAATTACTCTCTAAAGACAAAAGTCTTTTAATAAAACACAGTTTAGATGCTGTAGGGAAATATTTTAAGGATACCTACATTCCTTCGGTGACCATAGATACAGACATCTGACTGATCTTACAGCTGCCTTTTATCAGTGTATTCTTGCTTCTGATATGCACCTAATGCTTTTGATATTCACTTTATTTTCTGTATCAAAACCCTCCAGAATTCAGCAAGCAACCCACTCCTTTTTCATCACCTTGCTCTGTCCATCTCTTCTAATCCATGGCAGCCTTACTCACCTTCACCTCCCACCAGCAAGCCCTCTTGCTGGTTACTGATCCATCACACTGCCCAGCAGATCTTGTAGCTACTAGCCCTTCTTGTAATCTCCTAGTTAAATAAATTTAAATTAAATAAATAAATAAAACAAAAATACTTTGTTCTCCACCTGTCATGTTCTATTAGCATTTAGCCCTCAAGCTCCAAATTTGGTGTCTGCAGCCTGAGTTCATTCCTCTCCAACTTAGCCTGCTTTCTAAATGTCAGATTCTACCAAAGCCCTTCCTTACCAATTACACTACTATTACTCTTCCTCCACATCCTTTTTTCTGTTGGTTTGTGTTCGGGCTTTTTCCCCAAATACCCAGCCTTACTTTCTCCAGCTGCTCAGCACTGCAGGTGTCAACCACCTAAAAAACCCTGACCAAGCCTCAAAATCCAAATTAGTTTTCAAGATAATTATTAAGATAATTATCCTTTTTAGATAAAATTGTTTCCTTGCGGAAGAAAATCTACATCATCCAGAACATCAACATTTGTCTATGAAATTTCTTCATGGTGTTTTTACTGATAATGAATGCCATCTCTTAATAATCCCCTAGGCCCTCTTTAAAGACAATTATTATAAAAACGTATCTTCCTAATGAAGATGGAGTTACTAAGTCCAGAAGTTTCAAATCACTAATCAGGACAGCTGTGAGACTCTGTGCAGCAATTAGTTTAGCAAGGAGCTCTGAGATAAGTTGGATGGTTTTCTGAAAGGGAGGGATGCTACAGGGCCACAGTGGAGGGAACCCTGCAGGGCTCAGCGTGTGCAGCACTGGAGTGTGCATGTCACAGAGGCACAGCAGGACAACAGCACCTGAGAGGATCACAGGAGACAGCAAAACAAGCAGAGCCCTGGTGCAGGAAGCAGCACAGGGAGCCCTGGGGCAGCCCAGCCCTAGGCAGGCTGTGGGGGCATATGGGCAGTGCCCACTGCAAAGTTCTCAGCATGAACATACGTGGCTGCAAACATGACAGACCCTGGGACTCACCTGGTTGTCCTGCACATCCTGAACAGCTGCCTGGATGTAAGAAACCACCTCTGTAAACATTTCACCCCAGGAAGTAGTTTCTCCACACTTTTAAAGCCCATAGTAGAAGGATGGCACCTGCCTCCAGGAATAGGAATCATCTCATGCACTGGATGATGTTCACCACTATGCTAATTTTAAAAACTCCTGGGCAAACAAATGAGGGTCCAGCCCTTCAGCCCAGATCCTGCAGCTCCCAAGCCCTTCATTCAGGCAGAAGGCTCCTGCCTCCTTACCCAAGGACAGGATCAACAAATGAGTGCAATTAAAACATAGATAATGCATCTGAACATGTGCATTCCTCATTTATTTAACGAGCACAGTTCAGCTTTAATTATTTATGATAACACTTTAGAAGAAACTAGTAAACATAGTGTTGTAGACTCTACAAAAGTAAGACAGCCCTTGCTCCAGGAGACTACTTCATGGTCTCCTGCTTGGAAACCTCTGCTGGGACAGGGACTCAAACCTCACCTAGTACAGCAATTACAAGGTCCAAGAAACAGGGCAAATAAGGATACTGAGATTGTATTTGACTAAAATCTTTCCATCAACATGAATGGTCTTATTCAGAGTTGTCTGTGTTGAAAACCTCTCACCTCACATGCATGTGCAGGATGGGTAGGTCCAAGTGGCTCAAGGAATCTTTAGACCTACCTACTCCTCCTCCCTGCCCCACCAGCAAAATCAGAACTTGTTGCATATCAGTGCATTTACTGTACAAGTAGCTAAGGGGAAGGGAAGCCTTGGTCCATTTGAGCCAGGCAATGTGGGATCAGACCCTGCTCCCAAAAGCCCACAGTCCCTGTTAGACATCAGCAGACTGGCATGCTGCACGAGTCAGTTCAGTGCCACCAGTGTCTTAAGCTCAGCTGGGCAGAAGCTTTGATGGGAGGGACAGGAGGAGAGAAGGGGCCATAAAAGGAAGGGCAGGGGAGGTCTGGACAGGAGAAAAGAGAAGGAGCTGTGAAAAGAGAGGTAGGAGCACACAGCCAGTCACCTCAGGAGCACCTGTTGAGCATCACCTCCAGGCCAAGCCAGTGTGACACATCCCTGGGCACCCTCTCCCACAGCTCTCCCTTCCAAGCAGCAGCACCAGTGTCTGCTCCAGCTGCCCTGATCCCACTGCAGGCAAAGGGACCCCCTGCAGCACACCTGATACCCCTCTGATGGAGTTCTGCCATCCATGCTAATTCAACTGTGTGAGGAGGAGCCAGAGCTTTTCCATCTCCATCCTTGTTAGCAAAGCCTCTGTCCCATGGACAGTGCTCACTGTTGTTGCTCTCAGAGACCATGGAAATCTCAGTGGGGGCAATGCAGTAGGAGGGCCCCTTCTCAGCTGCACTGCTGCCTGTCAGCTGCCATAGAACACGCTGCTGTCTCTCAGCCTGGGTTAGTGCACCCAAAGATGTAAAACAGTTTGAAACTGCAAGTACTCCAAAGTCACAGTGCTAGTCCCTGCCTTCCTGAGACAGTTGCAGTGTGGGAAGAACCTGTGGTGTCTACTGAAATCCAAGTGTACCAGCTAACAAATATCGTCACACTGAGCACTGCCAGGCAATTTCAGGACCCTTGATCTTGCATGAAGAAGTATGTTCATTGGTGACTAGATGGATAGTGTCTCTGCAGGCTCTGATATCCAACAGAAACCCATTCTGATGCACAGGTGTGCAGAAAGACAATGCAGCCCTTTCCAGACAGCCGTGCACAAATGTGGAGATATTCAAGTCTCAGGCCAACTTGGGATTGTTATTCACCAGGGAAACCTGAGACTAACTTTAGCACTTATCTGGAATCAATTCTTTTGCCCTTACTCTATAAAAGTCAGGCCTCTTCCTTAATGAAAAAGGTGCTATGCACACTAGCTTTGCCTTTTCTATATTTCAACTTAAGGTATCACTGGCTGTATTTAATAGTTTCACTCCTGCAGAGCAACCTTCTGAAAAGGTCAAAACAAAACACTGGGAGCCAAATTCATCGCTGGTACTACTCCATTGACTGCAACAGCATTACACCTGGGATAGATCCAGCCCTAACTGCTTCCATTACAGTAAGTGGAAAAGAAGTGTGCTTGCTGTCTTAACTTTACTTTTCAATTGATCTGTTCTTTTCTACTCTGTGTGTTTCATTGCAATCAATAGGAATATATCTACTAGAGAAAGTTACAGCACAAAACATCTGAAGAGCTTTTAAAAAACTTGTCCTCTTGGTTTATAATGAACATCAGGAAGATGAGAAGGTAGCAGGCATTCAGCCTGCACTCAAGTGCTTTATCTTTTACAAGAGGATACATGTAAGCATCTACCATAAATATTTTTATGTATAAGCTACATCATAACCAACAGAGCTCTTCCTTAAAGATCTCTTGACAGCAGGCATGAGCTGCCAGTCCTGAACAACAACGTCAAACAGAGCTCAGATATTACAGGGATGGGCACTATAGATGTTTATAAGCAGCTAGATTAGGGGGGAATAAACTTAAATTCTCTGGGACTATGTTCACATGTTTTGCTCTGCACCACATCAGCCATGCTGACAGACTCCTTCTAAGCAGAGGTAAGATTACAGGAATCTTGTCTGTATTTCAAGTGATTGTTTTCCTTTTCAAACTTTCAAAACTTCTTCCTTCAATTCTTCTTTACATGCCATGATGGCACTTTAACACTGTACCAGAACCCACTGCTCTGGCTGAAACACCACCCAAAGCACCACTAGTTGAGCCATTTTTAATAAGTGATCCTGGAAAAATACCACAAATCAATCTTCCAGATCAGCTTTGGTCAGCTTTGAGGATGTTATGAAATGAGATGACATTATGCTCTTAGCATTAAATTGTAGTCATGTGGCTCTTTTAACTTACCATTTAGCATTTCACTTAAATATCTGGCACAGAAATAACAGAAATATCTATTAATGCCTGCCATTATTCCAGACTTTAATTTTTATTGCATTTCAGTGTCATGCATCATTGCACTAGAAGCTTCTGAAAGACACTATGGACTGTGCCTGGTAGTATGCAGGAATTCCCAAACTGGGATGTGGGATGGGGATGATCAAGACATGGAACAAGCAAAAAACTAAACTGCAGATTCATCACTCCAGCACACATATGCTATACAACCCTTCTAGATGTGGGACTTGGATTTTGAGACATTTTACCAACAGAGAGGCTAATCTGGGCTGGAATGTGACTGTGCTCAACTACAGCCCCAGCATCTATTCTGCTTAAGAAAGCTAAAGGTGGTCCCTGAATCACCAGGCACTAGAGAATATCCATGTGCTACCTCTTCCACAAGATAAAGACCCTCTATCTCAAACTGGCTACTTATGCACTCTCTCACTGACTCCCAGTTTGAAGGCTTTGCTGTGAAATTCAGTATCAACTCTATCACACAGACCCTTCACCATTTATCTCATGCAGCTCAGTCAGTACCAGTGACCAGGTCTCACATGCTAATGGCTGTCATTTAAAGGTTGCTTTTAACGTGGAATCAGTAAAGGAAAAAGCAATTATTTTAAGGAATACTATTGTATTGATTTAGTTTGCATCACTAGGATGTCTTAGCATAATGGATAAGGCATTCATGACCAGCCCTGTGAAAACAATCTTAAGATATAAATAATGAGACAAGAAGGATTTGTGAAAGGGGCTTTTTCTGCTCTTTGTATTTGCTTGCTCTTGTTTTAAACTGTGTATCACCCACTTTAATGTACATATTCTGAATAGCTATGCAACTGAGAGTAATTCAATTTTCCCACCACAATCAACAAAATGTTCTTCCCTTGATCACTCCACTTCGTACATTACTTTGTGGCCACTTCAGTGTCAAATTCAGCCTTCCCTGCAATACCCAAATGCTTCTAACACAATTTACAGCCTACTTAGAGACTACCTTCTTGAAAATAATGTTAATCAGGATAATTTCTCCTCTTACTTTAAGGAGCTCTTGATTGGGTGCTTTCAATCAGCTGTTAGCCAGTTACCTCAGAATTTCTCCAGTTCTTATGGGGAAATGGGACAACGCCATTTAGCAGTCAGAGAGCATGTTTAATGGATCACACTAATCTCAGGGAGGGCCTATGAAACTCTAATTTGTCAGGTTTCATTACATTCAATAATGACTCTAATTTTCCTGAAGTGTTCTGCTCACTAGTAAATTATGTACCATAGTTTTGCACCCCATTTTCTTTAAGTCTGTATTTGGAAATCTCGTTCTCCATGGCCACTACCCAGAAGGGGCCTGAAAAAGAGGGGTTAAGAGTTCACTGTCAGATGTATTTATCTCAGAAGCAGGTATAATTCTTTGCAAACAGCTAAGTGTCAGTGCAAAACCAAGCTGATTCAGGGTAATAAAAGCACTTCTGCAAAGCTTTTAGGTGACACTATATCCCTCACAAGCTTTCTCCACCCCTGCGTCCATTTTATCATCCGATACCATCATTACCTTGACCAATCTGCACATTATTTCCTTTCCAAATGGATCGATTTTAAACCAGCTCATCTGCTAATGCTCAACGCAGGTTTGGGTGATTCTCCTATTGTTTCAATTATTTCTTTGAGGAAAATTCAATCCTGTTAAGCAAATAGTGCTTTTATCTCAGCTGAAGATGTGAGAGCTGTGGTTGCCACTGACAGATCAAGAGCTTCTTATGAAACCCTCCTTTCAGCTGTAGCACCCTCAAGTGACAGAGATGTCCCAGTTTAGCTCATTACAAGTAATAGACAGTGTTAGCTGTAACCTGGCACATTAAATAGTTGAGCTATTAAAATTATCCACATATTTCTGGAGGAAGATGTGCCATCTCAGCAAATGATCTGGTGATTTCCCTGATTTTCATCTGCTGTAGCTAAGGAATGGTTTCCCAAAGAGCCAAACAAAAGGCATATATGCCTTAACCCAATTTCCAGGGGCTAATTCTGCTTTGGAGGGAAACCCAGCATTGACAGAGATTCAAAACTGAACCTGTCAGGTTTTCTCAGATGCCTTTGGAGATTTGGCTTAGCAGTCCATAAGTAATGCAGTGTGCAGATGCGAAAGCCTCAGGGAGAAGAGAATGATCACAAAGGAATAAATAGAGCAAAATAGATGATCTTCCATTTGCTGCTTGTGGGGCAAGTCCCCTGTACTTTCATACCTCTTCTCTTCAGAATAACAGTGCCTATGTTCTTTCTGAACAGAGACTGAAGTGGCTCTGCCCACAGCCATTCAAAGTCCTCTTTAAGGTACTATATACTGAATGGGGGCAAAGTACTTTGATTATAAATGTCTGAAGTCACAGTTTTCATCTCTACAATCATCTTCCAGGATAATTTTATGTAAAATTTTGTCAGCTATGCTAAGGAATAGTGTTTATCAAGATCTGCCTTTTATAAAGTCCAGTGTAGCACTGCTGAAAATAAACACCACCTCAGTCAGAGATTCTAATTTGCAGGCATCTTATGCCAGCACTTATATGATTTTCCCAGTCTTGCTCAGATATGCATGAAAGGCCCAAAAGAATAGCCTTACTGTAAGCATGCTGTTGTAAGCATGAGACAAAAGGGAGCCACTTCCTCTTCATTACTGCCTTTAATGCACGAGCCTGGTGCTGGAGGGACCATTCTGTTGCCACCAGTGAAGTCCTGGGCAGAAGACATAGCTTTCCTACACATGACACTTAGAACTCGTCCAGAATAAACCAGGAAGAACTTAACTGTGAAAAATGTCACCAGAACCCTAGTCAGATGACAAGCATCGTTTTACTTGAATCCTTCTAGTCTTCAAGAAAGTAGCTGCTGGGGACTAGGAAATTAGCCCTGTTCAAAACAAGGGATTCAAATGTCTCTTAAACTCATATATGGCTGAAGCTAAATGCAGACTTCATGGCTTTGCCCATCACCAAGGTATCTAGAGACGCCCTGGTATGCCAAAGCAAATACAGTAAATGACCCTACTCACTCTACACAGCATTATCATTCCTGATTTGAAAAAAGCTTTTCAAGTCAAACGTGCTTTGCAATATCTGAATGCAGAAACTGCTTTCTGTTCTGCAGTGTTATGCTAAAAATGTTTCAAATGGCCCTTGGTTTCTGTGCCTGGGGCTGATACACACTCACTTACACCAGCAGCTCCTAGGCTCCAGCCCTCACTGAGGAAAAAGCCAATTTGCTGTTCACTGCTTTAACATCAACATAGCAAGAATCAGGGCATTTCTGAAATATCCCCCATGATTTTGTTTGCAACCTGGGCACTTGGGAAATTCACGCCACTTTGAATGATGATGTTTTACTGGGAGAACATCAGAAGTAGCAAGATGTCTTATACTGACATATTGGTTCCACTTTGCTGGACATACGGGATCAAAGTCATCCCTGGCGGAACTCCATAACCTTCAACAGATGGGATAAATTTGGCCCCATATGCCCATAGCAGCTGGGGACTACAATTATTTTCCTATTTTCAGCCATATTTTGAGGATACGGAGTCTGATTTTCTGCGTGCAAAGCAACTTGAGATTTTGGCATATGTGCAATGGGAGGCAAACAATTTGTATTATCATACACGGCCCTGGTATGATTGTTAGGGTCATCTGCAGCACATACCTAAATTTTAAATTAAACACGTGCTATAAATAGCCTAGGAAGAACCAAGCTAGAGATTATTTTATCAGACACTCAGCAATCTGTTCAACTGGCTGTCCTGCTCACTAGACACAGCATCAGAGTCCCTCCTGAATGTAAAATTATGTTTTCTTCATGTAGCTTCCCCTATCATCTATTGTATTCATATAGAGGGAAGCAGTTCGTAAATACCATTTCACATTCCAAACTATTTACTATAGGCAACTACATCATTGCTTTGTTCAAATAAATTTACATAAATCATTATTAGACTGTTGTATCTTAGCAACTTTATTTTGCTCCCAGAGCACAAATTAAATGCATGCATAAACCAGAATATTTTAGAGGGAGTTATTCCTGAATTGTTTATGAGACAGTAGACATTTCCACTTAATTTTTCATTCATAATGTAATTTCTTTAGTTTGCTCTGTATGGTTAAAAACTGCACATCTAATTTGCTGGGGTTTCCCTGGAAGTGCGCAGTAGAATAGATGGCTGTGCTGCAATCTGTTCATCCATCAGCCAGTGCTTCCTTTGACTCACTCCACATTCTGCTCAGAACACTTTGTGGGAAAGGCCAGGAACAACAGTAAGTCCCACTTGCTGCTTGACATGATCGTATTAGGAGTAAACTGTTGTCATTAACCAAAATTTGCAAATGAAGTCACTGGAAAATAAATCTATTTCTAGTAAACATTTCTGTGTTTGGATTAATTGAACAGAGCTCTCAGAGTCCTCGCTAGCTCAGATTTACAGCTAGGCACCCACCCATGCATCTTGTAAGGAAAGGCACTGTTCTCGTTAGCCATACTCAATTACAAACACACACATCCTAATTGCGCTCCACTCACGGACTGCAAGGAGTGACTGCAGAAGAAAAGCAGCAGCCACAGTCACCCAGGAACTGCCCCTCAAGCCCAGCACTTCACCTTGCCCAGCCTGAAGGTGCAGCAGACCCCTCCAGCACATGGCTGTCTGTCCTGTGCCAGGCTCATGTCCCTCACCAGTGCCACAGGTGGGAGCTGAGTAACAACCAGCCGCCAGCAGCTCTGCAAGAATCCTGTCCTGCTCATCTCCACCCTGTGCCCCAGAGTCAGCCTGCAGGAGCAGCCCCCAGCACAGCCCCCTGCACAAACACTGGTTTTGAGAAGGTCCATGCAGGTTGACCTGGAGACTCCAGGTCTCCACACCAGGTTGCAAACTCCTGTTAAGAGCCCAGCTGCAGCTTTTCCAGCAATGCTGCCACCACTCCCAAAGCTCCCTGGTGTGCCACAGGATCTGGCACCTCTGCACCACAGATTTGATGAGAACTTCTGCATCACCCTTTCTTCCTCCAGAAAAGAGTAGACCACATGTCTACTGTCGCATTTACTCCACTTGCATGTCCTGCTGTAGGCATTGCTGGTACGTCTCAGCTGCGTGCCCATCAGCTACACATCAGTTTAAACAGACATGAAAAATGCAGCAGAAGCAGAGACACAGCTGAGAAGTCTGTATCAGCATTCAATGCAAATACCACCTGCCCTTGTGGTGTTTCACTCTTGATCTCAGAGATAAGATGCAGTTGTGCAATCTGGAACTACATCTGGGTCAAGCCAGGAGTGTGGGAGAGGTTTAGGTCAGAGAATGCTCTCTTCCAGGGCCTCACAACTTTGTGTTAGCATAGATAAATAACTCTGCTATTTGGGATAAAGGGTGGAGGGTGACTGCAGATAGTGGAAAAACCTCTTGCAGGTCCTTGCCTTTCTCCTTCCTGAGCATTCCTGTACTCAGAAACCAGCAGAATTTCATGCAGAGCAGAAGAACCAAATCAAATCTCTTTGCTTTTTCTTAATCTAAGTATACAGCATCCTTATGGGTCTGGCCAGATCAGTTCTCAAACTAGCATATCACAAAAAATTGCATCAAATACAGAGGCTTTCCATCCCACAGCCACGATAATTCTGTGTGAATAGCAAGTAACTGAGTACTGGGAACCCAGTGATGCCTCAGTAATATAGCCATGGAAGATGGCAATAATTTATCATCTCTGCTGTAGTCTAATCCCAGATGCACCATTTGCTAATTTATTTCCATATGTACCTGGCAGACAGATTAATCAGCCATCTCTCTCTGAAACCTAGATTGCACTTTATCCCTTTAGTAAGCAAGAGAAAACAAATGTACACAGCAAAATAAGAGTCCCTTACAGAGGAGCTTTGTCAACCTTTATAGCTTGTGGTTTCCTTTTTCACCTTAACAATGGCTTTTCAAAAATCCAACACCCAAATCTACTCCCACAACAGTGCACTTCTCCATCTACTGAAGTCTCTTTGCTAACACTAGTGAAAATGAAGGCAGAGAGGGCACATCCCTTAGATTCTAGACTCAGCTGGAGACAGCAATATGGTCCAAGGAGAGGGCAGCAGCCCTGCACCAAAGCCAGGATCATCCCCACAGACAGCAGCGACTCCTCTGAGCCAAGGAGGCTGTTTCTCTGCCACGGTTTGCAGAGAAGCAAAATCAAGATAATAATATTTTACAAAACATTTTGAGCTCTACTGAACTAATTACTATTATCAGCAGTAATGTGCTTCTGATACACTTAGCCCTTCTTCTGGAAAACTCCACAAAGGGGCCGCACTTGCTGGAGCCGAGCAGCTGTTAGCACTTCAGCGATGTTATTGGTAATAAATACAGCGTCAATTCTGCAACTGGTGCCCTTTAAGGATCTGTTTGCAATCCACTCTTTATTTTGATTATAAGACATTATCTGCATTAAACATAATTAGTCATATTATGGCATTTCCCAATCTAAGCACAGTCACTTGACAAGGCAGCATGGAGTTGAATGAAAGCACAGTGCAGCCTGAAGCCCAAGGAGATGAAGGGAGTGGGAACTGGCACAGTCCCAGGCAGGACACAGACTCAGGCATCCCCTGGCCACAGGCTTTCTGTGAGAAGGCTGTCACTTGCATAGCCACACTGTGACTCTTCCTTGTGTCAGAGCCTGAACAGGCACGTGCAAAATGTCATTATCAAACCAAGGAAGAGTAATAAAATGATTTCTGAAAATGAAATTATTTATGAGCTTCAGTACCCTCGTAACAGTTATAATAATCAAAAATACATAAATATTTGGATATGCTAGTGACAGATGGCATATACTGGAATAATCATACAGAATATGTCAGCTTTCAGAATCAGCTTATTCCAGAGTTGGCATGTTTCAGGGCTTTCTGCTATTAAAATAAGCACCTGGTATTTGATCCTCCAAAAATGTATTTTCACAAACACACGCGTGTCTTTTGATAGAAAAGCTATTGAGCCTGTCACCATCCACACACAGTACAGAGTGACAGAGTGCTGCCACCAGCATCCTCTGCTTTGCCTGCCTGTCACAGAGGCAGTGGAAGCCAGTCTTGTTAGAGCTGGGGCTGTCAGGACAGAGTGACAGTGCCTGGCCAAAGTGTATCTGTGCTCTGGGTTTGATCCACACACTGCCAGCCAGGCAAACTGTCTCCCAGGAACTCTGCAACCCCAGGAAGAACAACCCAACTCCTGCCTATGCTCCTGTGTTGGCAAGTTTGAAAAATTCCGGGCTTTTGAAAAGCCCTGGTTGGAAATTAATGTTCATTAATAATGATCAAAATCATTACTGTGGACAAATATGTTTATTTGTGTTGGGCATCAGTGCAGCCCTAGACTAAGAAACCCATAGGGTAACAGCCACAGGTGAAGGAATAGAGAAGAGCCAAGGCCATGTCCATCTGCTGCTCTCCTACAGCCAGGACAGTGTGGAACAGGCTGGCACGCCCAGGGGCATGGGGACACTGTGTCTGTACCCCACAGGGTTATTGATGAATGGCAGCCTCCTTCCTCCCTGGAGGAGACCCTTCCTCACATGGCAGTCTAAGCCATCACTGGCCCAGGATTTCTGCAGGCCACATCCTGCCCTGAGTGCTTCTGGAACACTTTGGCCATGGCCCTCCCAGGTAGCAACTCCTCTCCATGAATAACAGTATTTCCAGAAAGCTGTTTACAGCACCACATAATAGGCTGTTTTAGCAGACAGTAAACAGACAAATTTTAAAGATTAATAGGCATTCATTTATTATGTTACACTCTTTTCAGTTTTCCCAGACAATCAAATTGGTAAATTAGAGCCATAATTTTCCACCAATTAATACCAGATGTGACACATTCTGACATTAAAAGAGTAAATATAAGAGAACTGTCAAATACTTCATATTCCTAATGTAATACTGTCTGAATAGAAAACCTAAAATCCCCATGCCTCAGACTTATTCTGAAACACAGACACAAAGGATGCTGATGTTCCCAGCTACTGCACATTCACAGGCTGAGCACTGTCTCCTTGACAGCTGCTAGCACCTTTCCCAAATGCATGTTGACTAAAAAGCCCAACCCCAAAGCAGTATTTATACCTGTAATCCAGCACAGGACATGCTGTCACAACATCAGAGGAGGTACCATAAAAAGCAAGAGAAAATGCCAAAGACAAATGGGAATTACTGCATGTTTTCAGTGCAGTACGGACAAGGGTAGTCAGCAAAGCTTTTAGAAAAGAAAATGAAATATGAAAATCTTACTTTAGTGCTTCTCTTTTCCAACAGTTTCTACACTGGGACATTCCAGCATCAGTTCCAGGCCAGTCTGCAGAATGCCACAGGCCAAGAGTTACACAGGCTCTGTGTCAATGCAGCTGATCAGAGCAGCCAGGTCAAGGGGGCCCGCTTGACACACAGGGACTGGGGGACAAACCTGCTCCCTGTGGCCCTCTTGGATTCCCTCAGGCAGACTGAACCCTACTCCTCAGGACCCAGAAGTGCTGCCAGCACTGCTCTGGTATGCAGAGAGGAGAGACATGAAGCTCTGGGAGAAATTAAAGCGTATTTCCTTTAAACTCTGATCAGCTACAGTTTTGGGGAGGTGGGAACATACCATAGAATAGCTCTCCTTTGCTTCAATTATCTCCATGCTTCCTTTTTCCACATAGTCCCAGGCAGCAAAGACTTTTGATAGGCTGAAGGTGCTTTAGTAAAGAAGGAAATATCCCCTTCACACACCAGGGATGCCCCTACCAGGCCCTCAAGCAAATCTACCTATGAATTTTCACCATTCACACCATGGAAATGAACAGTCTATCATCAGTGTCACAGAGCCCTCACTCTGTCACCTGTCTGCCACAAATTCCAGTTCTCTCTTCCCAATGCACCAGGCAACAATTTCTGCAGATCTCAGGTTTCACTACACCTTAAAATAAAAGGGATTGAAAACAGGAGGATGGCTAGAAACAAGACGTCTTTTCCACTGGTGGTTGCTTTACAACCTGAGGCAGCAGGCAAAGATCCACCACAGTCAGATCCCATTGGCAAAGCCATTGAAGGAAAAAGCAGCCGGGTGAAAATCACTCTCCCTCTTGTACCTCACCATGTTTTCAAGGAACAGGCTTCCCACACACAGCCATATGTCCTGCTTTGCCAGCTGACAGGTTTTCTAGTGGCCAGGACATAACCAGCTAAATCTGTTGCTCAAATCAAAAGTTCTTCTCCTTGATTAGAAGGCATGGGATTTGATGCATTTTGACCCAGATTAACTGGCTTCACCAGGCTCCAGAAACAAAGAACAAAGCTGGACTGGAAAGGGGCTCAGTTAAAATTACCAGGAATCTGCAGAAGGGTCCCAGAAGGGTTTTGGATCCAAGGCAGACAATGCAAAGCTGCATTCAGCTGGTACAGGGGAGGACCAGCTTGACTGGCCCTACAACATTCATGATGGGATGAAATACAACCCAAGGCTCCAGAGTGATTACACAGCCTGCCTCAGCCTCTGTAGACAGTTTCCTGGAAAGATATAAGAATAAGGCTTGAAGCAGAATTGGACCCCAGGCAAGAATATCCCCCTTCCAGTCTTTTCCCATAAATAGGCAGTGGGGGGCAGAGGGGAATGGACTTTAAATGGTTTTGCAAGAAGAGCCCAGATGAAAGCAAATCAGCTACAACTGAGAAAATCCAATCTACTTAACTGTCCTGCACAGAACTAATTTTGCCTGGTGCAGCTGTGACCTTGACAAACATCAGGTCAGCAGCAGCCTTACTATCTCCAAATGAAGGTAGAAGATAGTCGTCCCTGAGCAGGCCTCCCCAGTGTCAGAGAGAAAAGAGCTCTTTTACAAAGCACAGTCTCTGGATCAAGAGGCATGTTACAGAAAGATTACACTGCAAATCTAATCCCCTATCCCTAATGCTCAACAATCTGATACATGAACCCGCCTTTCATCAAAGAGCTGGTGACTGCAGTATTGGGTAATCTGAGCAATGGGTAGGGAATGGGTTTGCCAGCTGTGTCAGCCAGCTCAGGCACAGGAGGATGGCCACACCAGCTCCTCCTGGTAAGGAGTCCTTAAACACATGTTCATCCAGGTACACGTTGCAGCACATCTGGGCAATGACTTTTAAAAAGGGTCTTAACATTTTCCATAGTGCTGGTACAAACCATCTCCTGGTCATCTTCTCTCCAGTTATTTGCAGAATGCCTGTCAAATCTGACTGCTTTCAATCTTTAATGCCCAAACTGACTTCCAACAACCTCATTCACTCCTCCCATATAGAGTGGCAAAGCACAGGCCATAAAGAGTCATATTTGTTAACCCTTTGTACCCCAAAGGCAGGCACACTCAACAGGCAGCTGTGCAGATTCCACCTGCACAAGGCAGAGGTTCTGGTCAAGGGAGCCAAGTGACTTGTACCAGAATTTGTTGGCCAGTCAGTGCTGCCCAACTGAGGACATGTTATTAACATGTGCTACTGGTCACCCCCCACTTTCCAACAGGCACCATGTAGGGCTAGGTGGTGAGGCTATAAGGTTTGTACTTCTAAGCTCAAGAGTCACAAGAAAAAAGTTCTTTCTTTC
The DNA here is from genome assembly GCF_029582105.1 of Oenanthe melanoleuca. Lineage (NCBI taxonomy): Eukaryota > Metazoa > Chordata > Aves > Passeriformes > Muscicapidae > Oenanthe > Oenanthe melanoleuca. Next base: position 44,231,343 of record NC_079339.1, read on the forward strand.
AGAATCTTAAATCAGGAATAAGCTCAAAACAAGGCAATACAGAAACATTGCTTTGAAAGCAGAATCAGGCACATTAGCTACAAGTTCCTCTAAAGTACTCAGAGCACATAGCCTAAAAAAAATGTTTAATGGCCATGTCTTCCCTGTAGGAGTGATCTCAGAGTGCACAGAAACTACCTGTGTCACAGTCCAATGGTTTTCAACCATTGAAAATACTGTTATATACTGTGAACCCCATTTAAGTATCTACAAATAGTAATGGGAGAAGTAAACCTCTTGTCGGGAGGTGTAAGTTTGCTATACGAGGAACCCTCATCACCAGTAAAGCTTTTTAAGTGGTCTGCAGTGGAAAGAGGTGTAAAACCACTGCTGGAGATGCCTCTGTAATTGGCTATGGGACAGAGATTGACATACAACTCGCCAGCTGAAAAATTCTTAAGGATGTTGATAAAATCATTTGGCCAAAGGGAGAAACACGCCAAAAAAGTTTCATCTTATTTTATTCAGTTCCTGTCACTTTAATAGAAATAAAAAGAGTAGATCACATGCTCCATGCCTGCACAGCACATGTAAGCACAGTGCTCACCACCAGCAGTGCTGGGATACCCGTGACCTTCTTTGTTATCACAACTCATTCTTATCACACCATTTGTTACCATGCGCTCTTTTTGCAGGAGCCTGCACCCCTGCTCTCTGAAAATGAATCCCAGACTGTCATCCTGAGAGAGCAGGGCACCTCCAAACCAAGGATCTCCTGGCTTTGCCAAGAGATGCCTGCTGGACATGAAAGCTGAACAGATTAGAACTAGACTAATTCACCAATGGAACAAACTACTACAGGAAACAGTGATCGATACTTTGTCACCTCTGACATGTCAGGATCCAAATGCAGACAGCACTTAATAAAAGACCAGTTACTGGGTGTACTTCTCATCTGTATTATATAGGGTGTGATGCTCCCTAGCATTATGAGAGCTTCTCCACCTCAGAACTGGGACTCTGTAGTTCCTTGTCCACATACCCAACAGACTGACTGCAGTGCTTGTTTTATGATATATGAGAGATGAGAACCATTTTGGACTTTTTCCAAATCAGCAAACTTTTTTTTTTTTTTTTCCTCCAGCAATCTCCAGTTTGGAATTCCTCTGCTTCTGTCGGAGGAGTTCTGGTGACTCACATGTGGATTGGGAGCTTTCTCAGCCCACAGCTGAAGGCAAGGGTGTTAAATATTTAATAAAGAGACAGCTTTTCTCCCAAATGTTTTGGATAAATAGCTGCTAAAAGAAACCAAAATACAAAAGGGTTTTAGCTGCAGGAATAAAAATATCTTTTTCCCTTCCCAACAACCACCAAGCTGCCCTCACCTGGGTTCTCCCTGGTGCTCACAGCTGTCCCCAGCTCCCACCACTGACCCATGCCTGCACTCAGGAGGGAACCACACTTCAGCCAACCTCCTGCAGCCTTACCCATCCTGCAGCTAGGCTCAGCTTCAGTCACACAAACTATGAGGAGGAGGAATAGTAAAAGCAGAAGTTTTAGCTGTAGCCTAAAAGCTGCTCTGGCCTTAGTGTGGTGCTCCTGGCTGGGCCCAGCTGGTGCTAACAGTTGTTAAGCAGCAGGTATGGTAACAGTGGCAGGGTGTCCAAGTAGTTCTATCCTGTAACTGCTGCCACACAGCAAGGCACAGGAGACATGCATCCTCACATGTGTGACTTTTTTTTAATAACAGGAAAGCAGTGAACATTCAAGAATTTCTACTTTTTAATGTCTAATTAAATATCAGTATTAAGGAAGTAACTGGACCTTCCTAGGTCCACAGTTTTCAACACCTAATTATCTGCTAACTTTATTCCATATGACTATTATGTGACTACATTTTTTATTTCTTTTCCTTAATGACTACCTAGTTAAAATACTCCAAGATGGAATGCAAAAAAATGAAAGGATCAAATCCTTAGACAGTGAATTATAAACTCTGATATCTGCCTATAGGCATAGCAGGATGAAATCCTTTTTTAAGCATCAAACAGGATTTATTTAGGCATTCTGTTATCTCTGTTGAAGTATCAAAACTGCACATATCATTGTGCTGCTAAACCCTATCAGAGTTCCTGCCATATAGGGGTGATAAGAGGTATAGACACTGGGTCAGGATTTGGCCACTGCTCAGCTGAAAGAGAGAAATGTACTTTGTCTGTGGCTGTCCCCTAGTTAAATCCTCTGCTTTCAACTTGAGGGAACACACAACCATCCTCAGTGTTATGTGTAGCAGCTGATGATCCCCAAGACCCTGGACTTTTTCCTAAAAGTCCTGAAGGTGATTTGCACCAAGCATCCGTAGCACCAACTTTACCTCACTAGTTCATTTGCTGGGAATGTGAAAACTGATGAACTTGAACTTGAGCAGCCATGAGCAAGGGCCTGTCAGTAGGGAACCCTGGGCTAGGGCTGGACTGTCACCTGAAACATGCTGCTATGAAGGTTACCTCTGGCATTTATCATCCACAGGGCGAGAGGCAGGACTCGTCTGCTTTGGGGAACCTTCTTCCAAGCCAGTGGCACCGCACAGATGCGATCAGCGTGTCCTGCATTGTTCCAAAGCTGTCAACATCTGTTAGGAACAGTAAATTTTACTTTATCTTGTTCGAGTGGAATGGGTTTCCATAAAAAATTATGTAAATAATGCTAAGAACAATAAAGAGAATTAGTTTAAACAGCATGGTAGCAATTAGCCACAGTTCTTGCAGGGACTGGACAAGCACCACAGCACCACGCTGCTACCAGCTGCAGCCCCAGCTCTGCCATATATACAAGAAGGCTGTATGGCTGTACTGGGTAAACTGCAGGACAGGTCCCAAAAAGTTCCTACTGGAACTCACATATTAAAACTGAAACTACATGCCAACTCAAGCCAAAAAAAAAAAAAAAAAAAAAAAAAAAAAAAAAAAGGCAAAATATGAAGAAACCAGCTTGAAAGCTTGTCACTGATACAAACCAAACAGAGGAAAAATGACTAACTCAGAAACATCAAGTAGAGGTCAATGTCTGCCTTTCACTGTACCTCACATAAATACACAATCCTTTCTACCCGCTTCGAGGGCCTCTTCAAACAAACCAAGCTTTTTGAGATACTTCCCTAGACTACAATCACAAATTCTGATTTTGCTTATGCATTGCTTCTGCTGCCAGCAGTCTCCTTGTCCTGTTTAAGCACAGCATGTAACTGCAAGCAGAATGGCAGCAGCCTGTCTTGCCCCATGGTGAGCACCAGCACCGAGTGGGTCAGCAAAGATGGTCAGCAGCTCCTAAAAAGAGAGATGGGCTCTTGCCCACCTGTAACCAGCAGACAGCAGCTGAGTACCTGCAGTTATAACAATGGGAACAGCTAACATGCCACATGCATGTGCAACTCCTTGTATTTGAGGATCTGTATGTATGAATGGTTCACCTTTCTATAACCTCTCCAAAGACTAAAATAACAGAATTTCCCCCTCCCTTCCCCCCCACCCCCTGCCAAATCTCTAATTTTTGCCCACTTGACTCAGAGGAGACTTTACTTGCACTCTCTTCAAATATTAATAGTGAACTGCCAAGGCACATTTCTTACTGTGATGCACTTGTATAGCTCTGGGTAATTCCCACTGGCATTAATGAGAATGGCTTATATAAATCTCTTTGCCTCATCCCATAATCACGATCACGGCTTTAAAGAGGGTGATACACAATTTCTGTGTCTCCCCACTGCAGGACAGGGCAGTTCCCATTTTCAAATTCTCTGCACATCACAGGTTAGTCAAGCTACACCAGTCAAACATCAAGTTAGGGCATCCCTCCACACCTGTACTTCTCATGGAGCTAAACTGCAATCACTTTCTTAAGGAAAGTACTTTCCTTGCATAGATGTAAAACATTGTCTGAGCCATTTTGAATAGGTGATTCTGCTTTGGGGATTTAAATTCCTGCTGGAAGAAAGAGCACAAAAATGCTTATTTTTGTTTACAGTAGCATCTCATTACAGAAGTTACCATTATCATAATTTCATGGTCCCTTTTCCCTGCCAGGAGAGCTTGGAGGGCTTTTTTGGTGAAGGAAAATCTTCCATCTCACTGTGACTACCTTAACTCCAAGTGTTCATCTGAGGGTGGTTCAGAGAGAGAAGACAGCATTTGGTACCAACAGGTGAACTCCTGGGGCCTTTGTGGGAGCAGCTGGCTCCTTCCCCACCCAGAAAACTTCCTCAAGCCATCCTAGGAAGCCTCTTAGAGGGCAAATTTTCCCCAGCACCATTGGGATGCTGCAGCTCTGCACTGCCAAGCAGATATGCCTAATTCTGAAACTCCATTCTTGCACCACAACAATGCCAGCTCATCCAAGTCCAATTAAACCCCCCAAGAATGAATCACAGCAAACTGAACCATATTTACTTTCAGCTCATTATCACACTCACAAGTGGTAATTTTGGAAATTTTATATTCTGAGTTCAGCAGCAGGCTACAGGCTGCACACCTTTTGCCACTGTACATGCCTGAGAGAGATGTCTTTCTTTTTTCTTCATCCCACTCACTGTTCTGCCTCCTTAGAAGGGAATTAAGGCAGCAGAGAAGTGTAAAACCTCTGATGGTATCCATATCATAAAATCCTAAGTAACACACAAACCAGAAGAAAGGCCATCTCCAACCTGCTGGACCAGTCCCAGGATAAATGTTTGCTCTAGGCAAGGACAAGACAAGTAGGTTCTTTAGTATTTTTTGTTTAATATCCTTTTAACGTGAGCCTGGACTGGTGCACAAACGAGCACAACTGCTCAAATGAGTCATACTTCTTTTTTAGGGCCTCGTTCTGGCAAAACTCCCACTGAGCTCAGCAGGGGTTTGGCAGAGTGGGAAATGAGGAGCAGCCCAGGACCCAGATCTGTGGGATGGGTACATGAGCACAGGGCAGGATTTGATTAAATACATCCAAGTTCCAAAACCTGTGAATATTTGTAATCTTTACAAATAGCAAAACAATACAATTTAAACCAAAATGCTCAGAGACAAGACAAAACTAGTGCTGAGATGCCAGATTGCATCGTTATCAGTTCTTAAAGCTCAGGGTACCTTAAGTGCATTTAAAGGATCATAACTATTACAGCCCAATTACCACTGGAAGCCCAGAGCAGGTGCACTCATCTAAACCAAAGCCTCAGAGAAAGCAATTCAAACTGAAATTGCTACAGGATTTTCAAAGTGTGAAAGGGACTTGTTGAGAGTAATTAAAGGCTCCAGGATGCAAAATAAAAAGGACATATCCTATCCAGACACAGGGGAAAGAAAGCACCATCTCCAGATACTGCTGGCAGGAGTGAGCTCCCCAACAGCCAAGTGGGCACCCACAGAGGGCCAGGGCAGCCACGCCATGGGTAAGCAGGGGAATCTGTCTGCATAGACCCTGCTTGATACCCTGCAGTTATCACAAATCAATTACTGTGATAATTACTGGCTAATGTGCATGCTATCTCCAGGTAAACATGGTCTACATAGGATGGCATGGCCAAGGGAAGACCTCAGCAAGCAAAGGAGGGTGGTGGCTGGTAGGGAGATCACAGCCACAAATTTAGGGTAAGACACTTAGGTGCTATCAGCTGAAAGCACCAGGAGGTTATGGGGAATGCAGAAACCAGCAGCAGAACAAAACATACAGCAATGCTGAGTCACACCTAAACTGGAGTCAAACAGCACCCAAACAACACCCCCCCCCGAGCACAGACAGAAAAGAGAATATAACAAAGGAAGGCAACAGAAAGGAACAGGGTTCCCAGGATGTGCTGCAGGTTCAGGTGGGATCCAAATAACCCTGAGCCCACCCTGGGAGATGATACCGGTGGCAGATAAAGATGAGACATGTAGGATTGCCAATTAGGTTATGATACTTCTAACCTTTCTTCTGTTTAAGTACTGTTGTGTGATGGTCTTAGGCTCTGGCTACCTCTAAAGGGAAAAAAAAGCCATGCAAGTCAGAAGTCTAGCATCTCCATGGCTATTCCAAAGAGACTGTGCTTGAATTCCAGGGTACAGCCTGGGGCAGGGAAGGGCTCCAAGGAGCAGAGGAGCAGCAAGGACTCTGGGGCACTGCACACCAAATGTTTTCTGCTTTGGGTCATACTACAGGAACTAGGGCCTTGGTCCCCTCCCCTTCTCCAGGAGCCACAGCTAGGAAAGCCAGCCAAGGAAAACACAGGCAAAACCAGAATTTCATGTATTTCCCCCATTTCAAGAGCCTGTGACATGCTATCTTGGAATTTTACAGTCCACGATGATGCCTGGCCACTCCAGCTTAATCTCAAAAATCGAAAAGAAACTTAAACATTGGAATAAATAAACAGCAATGCTACCCTGCAGAGGGTATTAAAGCATTAATTTCAACAGACAGATGGCACGGATGGAGAAGGGCTATGTACAGAAAAGTAGAACCAGGAGCTCAATGTGAATTCTTGACCCTGGCATTCCTATACAGTGAAGTATCTCCCCCTCCCATTAAAAACAAAGAAATTAATTTTTAAAAAAATTTAAAACCAAAAAAAAACCTACAAAAACCCCAAGAAAACAAAACAACAAAAAAAATTAGAAAGAATTTAAAACCCCAAACACAAAAACCCCAAGAAAACAAAATAAAACAAAAAACAAACCCCACAAGCCACCGAAAAAACAAAAACAAAACAAAACAAAACAAAACAAAAAAAAAAAACAAAACAACAAAAAAAAAAAAACTTAAACAACCAACCTATGAAAAAGCCCCAAAGCCAAAACCTACCATGCACCTTCCATTTGTAGCAGTAACAAGGCCAGAAAAGTGGTACCAGTGCCAAGCAGGAGCTCAAGGTTTGCCCCAAGCTGATAGAGGAGATGTCTCAGGGTACATTGTTCCCTACTGTCCAAACCCACTCTAAAGCCCCCACTGTGCTTTGCCAGCCCTGCACCCTGGCTGTGCCACACTCCAGGGTGGAATGCCAGGGCCCAGGGGGTTAAGCAGCAAGGGGCAGTGCTCCCAGCATCATCTCCTGCTCCCAGGGATCAGCTGAGTTCATGTGCCAACTAACCAGACAATACACAGCAGCAAGGAAAAATTATGGGCACGTGCCTAGATCTCTGACTGCCATAAATTTGTAATTTTATTGCAGTAATGTGTCATAAAAGTGATCTGCCTGCAGCAATTCCATATTGTGGCACAATCCCACCAGATCTCAAAATGCAAAGGAGACAGCACAGGGCACAAGCAGGAGGTGTGCGTCCTGCCTTCAGCACTCACCCTCCGTGCCAACCTCAACCCTGCACCCCAAAACCGGGTCAGGAGGATGGTGTGCACTGCCCAAATGAGGCCCTCTGCCATACTGCAGGTCCTGCTACCCCCATGGAACTGCTTTCCCTGGTCTCCCATGTCTCCTCCTCACCCTGCAGCCCCCTGGCCCCAAGAGGACAGGGCAGTGCTCGTGCCAGCCTGGGAGCACGGGGAGTCAAAAACTAGCTTTGCCAACACTGCTGAAATACCTGGATTTATCTCTGGGCATATGGCGGTATCTTCAGGGAGAGAGGAAGCCACTGCTGCCCTTCTTGCCAAATTCCTAGTATTTCTGGAGTATTTACATGTTGTGCATCTCAGGTTTCTCCTCTCCCTCTGGCTGCTTGCTGCGGCAGGATGACGCAGCCTGGCCAGCGGGGGCCAAAGATATCCAGCCCACAACCCTTGCCATGCTAACTACAGACAGACAGTTTTAGCTACCTCAGCCTACAACAGTTTTCTCCCAGATTTAAGCAGAATAGCCAGCAAAAAATGAGCCTCTTTTAGTGCATCCATAAAACACCATAGACTCCTCCTTGAGACCACAACAGAGTCCATAGAGAGTTTAGGAGAGGAAGAGCCCACCAGAGGTGGGTTTTTCATCTCTGCTCAGACATGCCTCTGAAGAACTGTGAAGTACACAAGCATGAAAGCATAGGTAAGTATTTTCAACATAGGGAAGATGTTTTCCAAGAGGTGTCAGCTTCAGGGGAAATCTACCAGCCAAATGACCTCTGGCACTGGATCGTCCCCACTTCCACTAAAAAACTGTACCACCTTTGCTCTCAGAAAGAAAGCAGAAAACACACAAAACTGAGTGGACAAACTCACTGATTGTCTGCACCCAGGGGATGGGGAACCAGAAGAGATTCCTTACAGATCCTGACATCGATTTGGGCTGCACCAGAAGCAGGTCACCCACCCTTGCATGGCTCATGCCCCAGCAGGAAGAGGCTGTGCATGGCCAGACCCAGCCTAAGGAGCTGCAGCTGGCACCAACCAGGAGGAAAGCTCAGCTTCAGCAACACAACCCTTGGCTTCCTTTGAGGGGATGTTCACACACAGATTGGTCATACTGTTACAATTACTCTTCCCTCCCAACTTGCAGCCCTATGCTGAAACACAAACATTGAAAATAACACTCTGAAACGCTCAAAACCTCACACAAGGCACAAGCAGCCTTTGGCATCATCAGATGAAGAACCGTGACCACAGGCAGCTCCACTGGAAGACAAGAAGGCAGCAAGCACAAAGCACCTGGAGGCACCTCCTAAACCCAAAGCTCCCTGTGTGAGCTGCTGTCAGCCAAAGACTCCATCTGCCCAGCTGGCCACCCCCAGGACCCAGACCTGCTCCAGAGCCACAGTTTCAGACATGAAGACATCACAGCTTAGTACCTTCCAGACAAAATGAACACTGCTGTGTTGATGTAACCATTGGCAAGCACAACTACGTTTACTTTGAACTGAAAAAAATCCCTCGCATTCCCAAACTGAAGCCAAGAGCAATTTTGACAATATATCCAGAAAAGGAAGTCTCCCAAATATTTCCAGAAGATATTATGGAGGGGTTGGATCTCTACTAATGTGTGACAACAGCATAAAAATATATCACAATGATAAAAAAATATATATATATCTTCTCAATACTACATTTTTGAAAAGAAGCCAGCTGGCATACAAACAGGTGATGTATTGAACAGGTTACAAACAAATACATGTTCTAACAAAAATGTTTGCAACTTTTTCCACTGAGCATTTAAAATATATTGACAGCAATAATTACAATGTTCTTTGAATACTCAACAAAGAGATGGCAGCATTTCAAAAAATGCACTTTCCAAAGACTGCATGTAATTCTTTGTGCCAGTAAGATATGTTGGAGCAACAACTACATATTTTTTCATATACATACACTTACAATAAGTATGTGTTAATTTATATTAATAAATACATATACTTTATATATGTATTTTATATACACATAAAATACACATATATAGAAACAAGTCTTATTTAAAGTTAAGAAGGAGAATTCCATAATGTCAAAAATAAAACAAACTGCAGATTAAATTTAAGTTATTAATCTGATTGATGTAAGAATGGGAAAAACTTCTGCTCCAGGCCTTTCCTTTGTGTTAAAACCTGCACATTGTCTGTGCTATCAGTTTGGTTTAAATTTTCACTAATTGTCGGCACAAATAGCATTTCATTCTTGCTACCACAACCTGAAAATCAAGCTGGCTGACAAAGGTGATGAGAAGTGAAGAACTAACTGTCCCAAGCTCCTTTCAGCAGGGTGGTGGTGGAGACTTCAAAGCTCCATGAAGCCTCAACATTCACAGGGCAGCTGGTATAGTTCAGTTGATAGATTAACCTTCTTTATGTATTTCCTTTCATTTCAGTTACAGCCCAGAAGAAAGTGTCTTTTCCAACACAAAATCTTCTGAATCACCAGAGGGAATTCCAGCAAAACAACTTTTTTTTTTTTTTCCCCCAGACATGTTTTTCCTCATGTACACTTCACAGTAGTCCTCAGTTTCCCAAAGATAATCAAAACTTAGGAGCCTTCATGAACTACTCATAGATGCCTTCACGTACTGCTCCCTCTTTCCATCACAGACCTACTCTGGCCCAGGTTCTCCCTGTTCCTCTCTCCTCCGTAGGCAGGCTGAGGAAACAGAGGGAGATGGGGCAGCTTCAGCCTCCAGCCAGCCTCAGCATGAAGTAACCCTCATCCATGCAGATCTAACACTGCCAGATACACCAGGGCACAGCCACCTTGTGTCCACCCCCAGTAGGGATAGTGAGATTTCAGACATGAACTGACCAGCAAAAAGGAATGGCTTCCAGGAAACACACAGATGAAATGCAAAACTTCCCCCCACCTGGGTTTAATTCCAACCTCTGCAACATCCTACAGCCAACAGAAATAACCTAGAAACTGCTAAATTCTAGCATGGGTACTACAGTCTTCACTGGAGCAGGGGAAATGAATTAAGCAGTCCTTCTTCTTTCCCTTGCTGCAGCTCTCTATGGATGTTCATGAGAATCTGCAAATGATTCAGACAGCAGCATTCACCAACAAGATCAGCCAATTATTCCTACACTTACCTATTAAATTTAAGAAACCCCTGAGAGGCTGAGCCTGTCGCAGTGTGGGAGATGAAATTAATTCTCCAAGTATGAAAAGTTTTTAGGAAACTCTTGCACACAGAGTGCTGGCTTGAATTTTCACTGCAGACAGACTGTGGGCTCCATCAGCAAGAGCAGAATCCTAGCAGACCTGTGTATTTTCCACATTGAAGCACAGCATAATTAGCAGCATTAATGGACAGACTGTTCATTTAATTCAGTTTTTTGTTTCACAAATAAAGTCTGTCTGTTTTTTATTTGGTTTTATAAATTAACCTCTTTCTTTTCTCATTAAGTAAACAATGAATGAAGGATTACTCTGTGGGAAAGATGCAAGTGCAAAGGGCAGCGGTTTTATACAGCTGCAGCTATTTCCTTTCATGCTTCCAAATAACTCTACTCTAGAAGGCAGAAAATCATTGAGATCTAATCATTTATTTAGTAAGATACACTGTTTTCTTCTAGCTTAGGAAAACTTGTGGCTGGAAAGCTGGTCTGTTTATGAATGGCCCCAGTCCCTCACAGTGATGGAGAAGCTGTTTGCGTGCACTGGACATCAACAGCAGCGCAGCACAGGGAAGGACAGAGCACGGCCTGCTGCACTTTGCTGTTTGGACCTGAAGCTCCTGTCAGTCCCATCACAGGGTTTTCCATCTTCACTGTACCTCTGGAACTAGGCAGTCACGCAGCTGAGGATCCCAGAGGGCTGCCTGAGCCACAGCTGAGGTGGACATTTCCAGCAGACACTTCACTGCTGGTTTGTTTGCCTCAAGAGCACCTTCTTATGGTCTGACTGCTCCCCCACTATCCCTGTATGGGTGGTAAAACAGTCATATGCTAGGATCTTGCTGAGAAAAGTTAAGCTTTACAGCAATAAAAGCAATTTTTTTCCCTTTGTTTCTCCCCTTTTAAAGCATAACAGCAGGCTGACAGAAATGGCCGTTCACCTCTGCTCAGTGCTAGTGAGTGCAGAGACAGTGAAGTACTGGAGCAAGACCTGAGGAGGGCTGCAGTGGTCAGGGAGCTGCAGGACATGACAGGGATGGAGAGGCTGAGAGAGAAGGGTCTCCTTAGTCAAAGTGAGACAAGGCTCCAGGGAGAGCTGTTTACAACCAGCTGGGTAGGGGAGGGTGTCAGAGGCTGAGTGGATTTCCTTTGGAGGACTTACAGGAACAGGGCAAGAGACAACAAATACAAGCTGAGCATAGAAAGTTCCAGTTGGATTATGAACAAAAAAAAATCCACAAAAACTACAATGAGAGTAGTGAAGTGTTTGAGCAGATGAGCCAGAGAGGCTGTGAAATCTCCATCTGGGAGCAGCTGGCTTTTGCTGGCCCTTAGCAGGCCCTTGGACAGACAATCAGCAGCAGTCCTTTCCAGTGTAAATTATTATGCTGTGATGCTGTGGCCAGGTTTTGGAAACAAGGCAGGTTTTGACACTGCACGTACAAGCAGACCTGGCTCAGTCAAAGCTAAAAGCAGTAACCAAAAAGGAGTTACCTCCTCTACCTTTTCAAAATCTCTCTCTTCAAAATGCAACAAACCTAAAGATGTTACACGCACTTATTCCTTTGGAACTTACACTTGGCCACTGCTGAAGGCTCTTGGCACCTCATAATGGGGTGCCTTATGCCCCTGTTCCCAGTGGGGTCACTGCATGACACCTGAGGACACAACTTCTCTTTTCACCTCACCAGCAGGAAAAGCCTTGGCATGTCATAGTGTGCACCCATGTGTACCTATGGTGAGCAAGTAATGTGAGTGCAAGGAGCTTGTGCAGTCAAGTAGAGCCTCTAAAGAAATATAGCCATGATATGGGTATGTGACACCTCTGTGTTCTCATCTGAGTGCTGTATGCCCTTTGCTGCTGCAGCCTGCTTTGTCTGGACGTGCTAACAGAGAATTGCAAGCCAGCCTCACTAGTATGGACCCTGCTCTATATTCAGGCTAAACTCTACCACCAAGTCTGGTTCCTGGGATACAAATGCAGGGCACCTTCAAAAACCCACACTGGACAAAGGTTAATGAGAAAACATACTGGAGACCTCACAGATACACAACCAAAGGCAGAAATTTAAGCAGTGTCCAACCCACGTTTCTCTTAGGCCTTCCACAGCACTGAGGATGAAGAGTCATCTCCTGTCAGCAGCCTCCTCAGTGAGGCTCCTCTAACAGCAGCTCTGCCAATGGACCCTCACCACCGTCAGATGGAGGCCATGGGATCCTGCAGGGAAACTGCCTCTCCCCTGGGAAAGCCCCATTCCTCCAGAAACACAGAAACAAACCTTCTGCTTTCCAGGCTGGGCAACACCTCTGTGCCACATTCCTCTCTGGATGCACAAAAACTCTTATTTAATTAGATTTAAAGAATTTTGGATTTTTGTTTCAATAGGGACAATCATCCAAGAGTACTGTATCCTACGATCCTCGTTCTCACTTCATCAATCTTTGTGTCACCCACAAATTTTATCAGAAATAATTTTATATTTACTTCCATATCACTGCCAAAAATGATGAATAGCATGAGGGTTCTGACTGATCCCTGCAGAGTTACATTAAAAAATGTTCACATTCAGTAAAGATTCCCTATTGACAACTACTTTTTGAGCTCTGTCAGTTACCTTGTTCTTAATACATTTATGATATGCTTCAGTAAAAGTATATAGCACTAATATTTTAATAATAATGTCATGTGGAATAAAATCAAACGCCTTACAGAAGTTAAAGTATATTATATCTACACAGTTATCTTATCCCCCAAACTTGCAATCTTATCAGATAAATCAGGTTTGTTTGACAAGACATATTCTCCAAAAAAGAATGTTGAATGGCATTAATTATATTCCCTACCTTTAATTCTTTAAATCCTCTCTCAGTTCTATTCTTTTGCCTGGGATTGATGTCAGGCTAAGCTGCTGGCAGTTACCCAGGATCTTCCTCTTTCACAGGTTTGCTCATTGTGAATTTCCAAGAGGCTTAAGAAGTTAACAGAAACAGACCAGAGATCTTCTGTATCAACTTCTTTTAGAATTTTTGACCATAAGTTACCTATAGTCACTCACCAGAAAATGTTTAAGCACTACCTCACTTCATTGTATTGCAGAGACTGAACTGTGGGTGCTGTGACACAACACAAAGCTCTCCCTGGACTTCACCACACCCAGCAGGGTCAGACCATGGACAGAGACTTGACCAGACAAAGACTGAGATGAGTTTAGTGGGTAATGGACAGTGCTCCAAGGAGTCTACTCACACTGAGCAAGTCCCTTCATTTTAAGAAATGCTCTGCCTTGCTCTCAACCCATCCCTGTCAGGCAACCCAGTCTGCAGCCAGGCTTACATTTCACACCAACACTAAACTATCCCACAGAAATCCTTTTGAATTCTTTCTGAGGAAGAAAATATTGCCATCAACTTTGGGTAGGAATCTCCACCCTGTTCTAACGGATGGTGACCTTGTTGCAACCTTTTGTATTTTATTATCGCCCATTTAGCAACAGCCATGCAATATACCAGGCATGAAGCCTCCAGTGCTGTGGAGACTGCCACAAAACTCCCTGCTGTACAGCTGTCCTATAAGCTTTTTACCACCCAACTGTATCAAATCCAGACCTGTGTCTTCAGGTCACCAAGCCCACACACAACAGGTCCAAGCTGTCTACAATACCTCCAGTAGTGCCCAACTGAGGACTGTCATCAGCAGTTTGAGTCTTCAAGCACAGCAGAGCTTTCTATTGAGTTGGGAAAGCAGTGCAGGAAACAACACTTCCCTGAGAGCTAGACTGAGTCTGGCCAGGAATTAAGGGAATCTTATCTAATAAGACATAAAATAATACACAAAATTTACCTACCACAACAGATCCTAATATTGCATCATCAAAAGGGACCCTACAGATCAATCCATTTTGCTGAAAAGCCCTCCTCTGCTAAAGTGTAACTCATCTGACATAAGGATGTGGTGCTCCAGATAGCTGGGGGACACACCAGAGAGGGAGCTTTATAAATTCCATTCAAGGCAATACAGAGCCAGTGTGTTTGCTCCAGTCAGTGTTGTCAAAATGGGAGAAAATTATGCATTTAAATAAAACTGTTCTAGCAGGAGGTATAGCAGCAGACCAGTGAGAAGCATTAACCATGCTTATTCCACTTCACCCATTAACTATTTTTAATTTTTAAGCAAGTTATTAGAGATACTATAATATTATAAATATTGTATTACTCATTCAAAAAGATTAAATGGTCTCAAAAAAGAGAAGATATTCTTGTTGCTGCTTTAGTGGCTCTTTGTGATAGGCTACTTTGCTTCTCTACCCTTCTACACTTCTCTAGGACATCACGGATTGTACTGGGTGGTCTCAATTCCTTTCCATCCTAAGGCACAGTAGAAATATCCAGCATCGAGCAGAATCAAGCTCTGAACATACCCTAGCTAAGTAAAATGACACTGTGAGCCTGTTCTGGTGTTACACTTGTGATCTGCATCATAGTCCAAGATGCTGCAAAGTGCTGACCTCTGCCTGTCACTGCACTGGTCACCTGGGTCCAGGGGAGAGGCAGAGCAGCATTCCTAGAGGCAATTATCTCATCAGAAGCACTCCTTTGGCAGAGCCAGTTTGTGCTCATTTCTTTCTGGGGACTGTGAAGGGGTGCTGTCTGCCTGCCTGCACCCACAGCCAGTAGCCAGGTGAGTGCCACTGCACAGGACAGATAGACGGGCCGGAACACTTCCAACATCTGTAATAAAGGCTTTAAGCTAACAGCTTATAAGGTAGTTTCTTATAACATAAATCCATTTAAGACTGGAAACAGTGATTTTTGGTTTGTGTTTATAGTACATGGAGTAAAGGCAGGATCACAGCTCACAACCAGGTTCACCAGGAGTCTTCACAGTACAGATTAATGATGTACTCGTTAGGACCAGCACTGGTGAGAATAAGCATACTTCCCTGCCCAGACCCCAGCTGCCATTCTACTCAGCATGCAGCTTACAGCACGTTCCCATTTGACTCCTCAGTGAAGGCAGAAAAATAAAGTTGATCTAACCAAAAGAAGGTGACCTGTCCTGAAATGGGAACCCATAAGCAGCAAAAGGAGTGGGACTCACATCTGCTGAATTTGGCTAAAGATATGACAAGACACAAATCTCATAATTAGGAATGAGTATGACAGGAGTTGTGCTCAGACTGGGACACAAACCACTTGTTTTCCAATTACACTTTCAACTACAAGAATTGTTTCTCCCCAACAACCCATTAATTACTCAATTAAAACCTTAATATGCAGAATTTTGCTGTTATTCAGGCTCCTGTCTGGTAAATATGATGTTAGTTTTTCATACTCCCTATTCAGTTCCCAACAAATAAGCACACCAGCAATCAGGAGACATTCCTTCTTTTGAACTTCAGCCATCCAATGCCCCACTTCCAGGTGGTTCCATCTGCCACCCTGTACACAGCCATTTTAGAAACAGCACAGACAAAACCAACAGCTGTCATTGAACAAAGCTTCATCATCTAGGTGATGGAAGCTATCAATCTAGAGTTGAAGGACTTTAACAAAATGAATAAGAAAGAATCCTTGCAAGGTGGAAGAACAAAGAGACAGAACAGCAGCTTTTCAATCAAGAGCCACACACTATATGCTTTAGGAAATAACAAGTTCAATAGCCAGTTGATAAATAGCTTGCCACCAGAAAGTGCATTTGAAATGACACATAACTGCCACAGATATAAGCCCAGAGTCAGCAAGCTCCATGCTGCCCCACCATGTGCAGCTCAGTGCTGCTGCGGGTTTTCCCTGCCTGCCCACACAAACACCATCTCTCAGGGCAGTCCCTGCTCCCCTAAGGTCACAGGCACAGGGACCAGGTCACCCCAGGACACAGGTGCAAGAAACAGCTTCACGGCAGCTGCATGCCCACAAACAGCTGCTCCGAGGCGGGGGCAATAGAGGGAGCAACACAGATGAAGCAGAGCAATGTTTCTTGGGTGAGGGCAGATTTTTCTCAGTTTAAGGGGATGTAAAATGTTTTTGCTTTAGGAGAATTGATGCTTTCCCTGATACCCCTTTTATGTTTCTATACACTAATTTGCAGTGGTCATAGAACCTGATACAACAGCACCTATACCAGCATAGCCCTCTTTGCCTTCCTCAGCCTCCCAGGTCCTGCTTTCTCAACATCACTCACACAGGTCCAGATCCAGCAGAGAACATGTTTAAGTTTCAACCTGTCGAGAAGTTCATTAGTTTCAATAGGCCTATAAAAAGATTTAAAGTCAAGTACATTAGTAACTGCTTTGCTGAATCAAACCCTAAGTAAAAAGCTTGTCAACATAAATAAAGGCACCAAAGGCAGACCATGAAAGATATCTGCGATTACACAGGTAGGATTTTATGTGAGGTTTTCAGCAGGATTTAGTCCAACCATTGTAAATGTGAAAGGATTTTAAATTCATCCTTGAGAACAAGATGGACACGTCTTCTAAAGGAATCCAAACAGTGAACAAATGCATCCTATAATAATTAAATAATCCATAAAATTAAGGAGACACCATCATATTTGGCATTAAAATGTTGGCTTGCACAACACTCAACACAAAGAGCCCTCTGATTCCTCCAAAGGCTTCTTAATCTACAACCCAGCAGTGCCTGGTCCACTGTGTGTGTGGCCACGTGTCCTAACGCTGGTCAACCACAGGACAGGGAAGCACAACCAATGTGGAGGTCACAGCTATCCATGCCAGCTGAGCCCAATTCAGGAACAAAAACAACTACCAGAGAGAGAGCAGTCAGTGACACATACAGCATTTTCTGAGCTCCTACAGCCCATGGTTTTTACTTGTTACTACAAGTAAGGACCTTTCTGGAAAGGAGGCAGAGATTCTGCTGGCAATATGGCTTTAAGACCCCAATGGAGGGGAAGAGCAAGACCATCAATGTGAAGGAGCTCGCAGCACCCGCTCCCAAACCAACGTGACACAGTGAACTGAATTAACAGCTCTAACAAAGATGGCACGAGATGCGCCTTCCCCATCCCTGGCACGAGAGCCAAGCACTGAGTGAGGCGATGCTCCCGCAGCAGCGAGCCGTGCCCATCCCCTGGCACAGGGACACAGTGCCGAGCGTGCACTGCAGCCCTGCTCCAGTGTGGGGGGCAGCACAGCACAGCACTGCAGCACAGCTCCAGTGTGGGGGGCAGCACAGCACAGCAGCCCAGCTCCAGCGCAGTGGCAGCACAGCACAGCACTGCAGCCCAGCTCCAGCTCCTGTGCAGTGGCAGCACAGCACAGCACTGCAGCCCAGCTCCAGCTCCTGTGCATTGGCAGCACAGCACAGCACTGCAGCCCAGCTCCAGCTCCAGTGCAGTGGCAGCACAGCACAGCACTGCAGCCCAGCTCCAGCTCCTGTGCAGTGGCAGCACAGCACAGCAGCCCAGCTCCAGCTCCAGTGCAGTGGCAGCACAGCACAGCACTGCAGCCCACATCCAGCTCCAGTGCAGTGGCAGCACAGCACAGCACTGCTGCCCACATCCAGCTCCTGTGCAGTGGCAGCACATCCATCTTCCTGCAGGAAGGTTGCTGGGCAACCCGCAAGCTTTCGGCTGGGCGCTGACGTCCACGCGCGCACGCACCTCCTCCATCTCCTGCAACTAACTTGATTTTGATGGATTAACATAAGATGAAAATCTACTGAGCTTCTCTCTCTCTCTCTCCCCGACAACGGGGTTCATTAAGATACAAAGGAAAACACAATAAAGCATCGACTTATAATGCATGCAGAAGACCGTGTAAAGGACAATGCAGACACTAATGATACCAGCTTTCTGAAGTGATTCCTTATTTTATGGCAGAGAAAAATATAATTATTTAGCAAAAATCTCAATAAAATAAAATTAATAATAAAGCATAACACATGCCCAAACTGTGATTCTCTTGCATCCTTTTCTCTTTTACATCCAGAAACGCTGTTTATTTTTTCACTGCTCCTTGTCATATGATAAAACCTTCACCTGCTGGAGACACCACTGGGACACAGAAGTTCCCTCTAATCCCATCCAGCCAGGCATTTATACCACTCTTATTAGCTTGGTATCCCAGTACCCTACTGAGCTGCATTATCATTAATTGTTTCTCAAGTGTTAGCCACAGGCTCAGCTTTACACAGTACAAAGCAAAGATGTGATCCCTGCCCTGAGGAGTTTTACATGCTAAACAGATGGTTAATGACAGCAGTGTAATGACAGCCTTTGGACTGGTAGGGGATAACATTTATGGAACAGGGAATAAATTAGTTTGGATTCATGACAAACTGCACTTGCTTTTCCTGGAGAAAATTTGAGGAAGACTGCTTTGCATGATAACCTGGAAATGTGTACTGGGCTTGAGATCCAAAAAATTATAATCTCAGTATTTTTCGCAAATTAGAAGTTTTATTCTAACATGAAAAACTATTTATTCTTCATTTATTCTAAATGCAAAACTGATCAATCTTCTCTCACCAAACACACAGGGTGTTTGGTCAGAAAGAGGAGAATTTTAACTAAGCAAAAAATATTAATGTTAAAAGGACAAAACATAAAATGTTTTAGTAACCCTTGAGTTTAAAAATGTTCTTTTCAAAAAATATGAAAAGGCAAAATGGAAAACAACTGACGAGCTGAATGGGAATCTGAGGTTAAGGTGTTAGGCCATGCCACTGGGTGAACAAGGACACAGAGACATACAAGGCTTTGGGAAGGTACAAATAAAGAGCTGGGCACAACATGGTCACTTTAAGGACAAGAAACTCACACCTGCAAGGCCAGTGAAGGAAGCTGATGCAGACACCCTCCAGATATGCATTATTTATTTCTCCAAGACCATCATCACTTGCAGTGCAAGCTCCTCCATTGATCAGCAGGGACAGCACTGCTGTGACTGTGCTGGGGGACAGGAACACCTACCACCCAGGCTGGGACCACCAGTGGGACAGGGATGGAGGCTGCTGGGTGGCATCTCCCACTGCCTGCCTGACAGCAGGGTGTTGAGCTCAACTAACCAATTCCAATTAACTGGGGCATTTCTTGTACTCCTAACATCTGGCTGAGACAGGGCTCAAAACAGCATTTCTGCCCTCCTTGCCAGCCCATGTTACTGGTTTCAATACACATATGAGAAGATGGATAGCTCAGAGAGCACAAACCCACAGAGCCCAACTTCTGCAGTGCCCCATGCTCAGTGATACATGTGGTGGGACAAGCAAGGTCAGGGACAGCTTGAAATCTTCTGATGTGACAGAATTCAGCCTGTTGTGTTTTACTGCTACTGACATTGGTGTTAGTATCTTCAGTGCTAGAAAGCTGCTCATAATTTGGGCAGCACACAGCATGAAGTACTGGGTATTTCTGTATGATTTCTACAAGCCTATTCTCAATTTTACAGTATAAGCACATAAAAATATATTTTCTACTCTGTTTTGCAGTGTACGAATGGCTGATTTTTTTTTTTTCCTCTCAGCCTTATTGTGACTTTCTGGTATTACATGAAGACCAAAAAATGTATAACCACTGATAATTTAAATAAGCAGACAATAGAATCTTCAGCCCAACAGGATAAACACCTTTAAGAGTCCCAGTAACTTCAATGCAAATTTAACTTAAAACAGCTCTGAGACAATCTAAAAACGAATTTGTGAACAGAATAATTGATAAGACTCTTGGGCCCTTATTTCTGTAAACTCACATAATGGCAATTAAAGTTAAGCACCTTTGAATGGCCTCTAAACAAGCACATTGAAATCTAGGAGAACCTTTGAGTGGGGATTATGCATTAACCTAATGTTCATAATCATGCTCAGAAAGTTTCTCTTTGAAAACTTGAAACAGAAATGTTAATAATCTCAGGCAAATAAAAAACCTTAAGCTATTGCAAAAGGTAACTTTTGAATCAAGTATATAATAGGTAATAAAACTTCAAAGGATTCATCACTCGCTGCAATTAAAATGTCCAACACAGATTTTTAAATAGCCTTCTCATGTCTAAGGAAACTTTTTTCCTCCAAGTAAATAACTGAACTCAGGTGAGTATCGGGTTTTTTTTTAGGAATAAACATAGGCTTTTATCTGTGGTGCACTGAAAAGAGCACATCATAGACCAAATCAGCAATCAAAGCCATTTCCACTTTGCCTTATTTTGTGCTTTAAGGATTCAAAGTACCAATCCTCCTTTTAAAAAGCTTCAAGCATGAACAGGGAACATAAAACAATGAACAACTTAGGTGAGAGAGTAAAAAAAAGACTCTAGGAAAAAATACTGTCCCCTCCCCAGTTTCCACACAACCAACTGGAAATCTTCCATATTTTGGTAGAAGAGAGGATGTCTGCCAACAGCACGATGACAGATATGAGCACACTAACAAGTTCTCCCTAGGATGACCAAAAAAAGAAAAAAACAAAAAAAAAAAATTCCCACGGGATGGGAATACTTTGTGATTGCCTTATCCTGTGACTGGGAACAGCTGTGGCATCAGGGCAGGTCTTGAGGAGCAAGTTGGTAACACCTAGGCCCACAAAACCTGTGACAGATGTTGCTTTCACAATACACAAAGAAATCATAGCAGAGCAGATGAAGGAGTGAAAATTTTGTAACAAAATCAAACTACATAAAATAGAAACTTCATGGTATTTATGGTAGGAAGTCACCTACATCAGCCTAAAGGACTTATTTAAGAGTGGTCCTACTAACAGCTGAACTAGCTTGAAGTCTTACACCCCAACAACACAGTTTAAGCATTACTTACTTTCACTAAACAGTTTCAAAAACCTGCTCTTCTGTAACACAAATTTGAAGAATTGAAGGGAAAAAAAGAGTCCCAAACACCACATTCACAACCACTTCAGCTTTATTTGATGCCTTTAAATTTTATAGGAAAAAAATCCAAGCTTATTTCCAAATCACTTTGCACTTAATAAGCTTTAGGTATAATAGTATCCTTTATCTTCAGATAAGGTCAACTTTATCCCTTGTAACCTGATCAAAAATAAAACAGAATCAAACTGATGCCCTTGTTTTTTAGAGACTGAAATCTGAGCATGACCACTTTCCTTCTTTTGTTAGCAAAAGAATGCATGCCTGGGACATAGGATGAAAACATAAAAATGCTTAGATTTGGGGAGAAAACAAGAAACAAAACGAGGGCAACAGAAGCAATCAAGAGAACAAAAATTAGAGAACTGCATTCCTGTGGCCTGACAGAATCTTTTACAGAGTATCTATGAGAGCTGATGAGGCCAACTTACCACACATGATCTCACCATCTTCAAAAGTCATTGACATCCTTCATTAGGACCTGGATTTTATCCCAGTCTCTGATAATTACCATCTTCTTTACAGATGGCCTGAACGGAGGTTAAATTGTTACCCTATCTCCTCAAATGTTACCTCGGCTAGAAAAAAATCCACAGACGAAAAAAAGGTGAAAGCAAAACCTCCCATGGCCAGGCACAGCAGTCCCAACAGCTCCCAAATGTGCTCCTTTCCAATTCTTCTGAATAGAGTGATGGCTTGAGAGTGATCACAGCCACTTACCTGGACACATATGGATTTTCAATGGCTTCGTGCTCCAGCTTTACTCATGGACTTCTGGAAATCCCTGCTTTGACCCAGACCTGAAGCAGCACTAGCTGCAAAACCAGAGCTTGTTATGTGCCCCACCAGCATGGACCTACTTCCAGCTGCAAGCAGCTTCCTCAGGGAGGGACAAGTCTCGCAGTGACAACTCTTCATAAACACCCAGCACATCTGGATTTTGCTCCAGGCGTGCCACAGCCTGTTCCACCGGGAACATTTTGATTCCCATCCGCTGCATAAAGGCTATTGCTTTGTGAAACCCAAAAAAGTCCTATAGATGTCAGGAGAAAGAGTGACTTCCTGATTTTTTTTCCTTTACTATTGAGAATCATGTTCTTCTCACAAAACCCAAAAACCCCAAAGCCCTCATGCTACAGCTTTGTTAAAGGACCATGCTTAAAACCTGAGGACTCTGCTAAGTTTGAAGAGGCACGGCAAACACATCAGGTGTAAATGCAAACCACACTTCATGTCAGTATATACACTATGTCAACAGATACACACCAGCTGAGGAACTGATACAAGCATATGTTTAAATCTCTGAAGAGAGAGATCTAGACCAAAACAGAACTGTAGGAGAAGCTGTTCCCTCTCCAGAATGGCACTGTGTAGGAAGAAAATGCTTTTTGCTATGTTAAAACATCTCCACATTCTTCCTTCTTGGTTTTTTGTATACTTTCAAAACAAGACTTCTATAGAGAAGAGTGCAGGCAGAACTTAATACATTAAAACATAAACAGTTTTCACCTCAGTAGCAGCCACAGATCAGTATGTGTGTGAGGCACTGAGCTTGTGAGACTTGTTCAGACGAACTCCTGACCACGCGCACCAGCAGCTTGCCAGAGAAAGGCTATTGAAGCCTTTTATAGCCATTCAAGCAACAAAAGCACACCCCTCTACACACAATCATCACAGCCTGGCTTATCAAAGCACTTCACAAGTCTTACTGCTCAGCATCCTTATTTTTTAGCAGTTATTGTTCTGACGGGTAACCCTTGGGCAGCATCCAAGAATAAGGGCAATATCTGCTGCGGGATGCCTGGAGTGCTCCTCCTCTGCTAAGTGAAGCAATAAAATCAATGTGTGAATGTGCACAGAAGTGACACAACCCACCTGCCTTCCAGCTGTGCCTGAAGAGGTCACAGGGTGAAAAAGCAGCCCATCTGGGAGCTGCCTCTTGGGTGTCTCAGACTAAGTGATGCACCATGGAGAACTAAGAGCAGCAGCCCCTATCCACAGGTACCTGTGCATCAGCCGGCTCTCCCTGAGCCAGCCATGCAAGCACAGGAAAAAGAGCTGATTCTCAAGGCACATTTAATAGAAGAACCAATGCTGAGCTTTAGCTTTGGTGCAATGACTGGTGAAATTCGAGGGCCTCTGTATACAGGGCTGCAAAAGCTGCCAGTTAGATACTAACTCGGCACTAACCAGGAAATAAAAAATCTTATCACAGCCCATGCCAACAACCAAACCACTGTTTGGCCCCAGATTAATGAATATAATACTTGACAAGAGTAATTGGAGATTAATGGCCTGTAACTGCTTGGCTACCTTGCACTCTATAGGGTCAAGTATATTAATGTCAGTAGAGAAATAGTTTGTCTCAAGCCAGTGCTAGTACTACAAAGACCCATGAACTTGGAGATACGAGGGCCAAGCTCCCAGAGCCACTTTCTGTCACTAAGGTCTATTGGTGGCCAGTTCTCATGAGGAAAAGTCCTCATGCAGGGGGAGTTTAATTCCCCCACAGCACACTGGAGACAGATTCCCAAGCGAGGCAGGAACTTCAGGGCAGCAAAGGCAGCAGACGGGAGAGCAGGTCACTCTGCTCCCACCAGGGCTGGGATGGAGGCAGCCCAAGACCCAGACAACCCCAGGCAGTCCCCTGACCCCATCTGCTCTTTGCTTGGCACGTTGTCATACAGGAGAGAAATACAGCCAAAATCTTCCATTGTTCTTGGTCACTGCATTTAACTGCAAAAATTCACTGCTCTAACATCTGCAGATTTTGCCCTTTGCTCTGCTTTCCAACTCCAGGGTATTTCCAGGGGGCCCAGGACCTGACTCCTGAGCAGAGGCCAGGCTCACTGGAGCACCTGTGCTCACCTCCAAATAAATGATGTACCCAGGCCATACAGCTGAAACACCACAACTAAAAGCGGTGGTTCTCAAATCTGGACACATACATGCCCATACAGAGACACCAGTTCTGCCTTTATTACAGTTAGATTATTTAGCCCCTTTATCTAGGAGGAGAAATAAACCACGGATAATCTGGAGATTTAACTAGAACCACTCTTCCTGAGAAATTGCTTTCTGGAATGCATAGTGAAGAAAAAAAAAAAGCGTGCAACTTATACAGCTCCCAAGGGAAAAATGAATATGCCAGTTGACCTTAGAAGAGTCCAGTAGAAGTATTGAGCAAAATTTTAAGCACAAGATGCTAAGCCTTCTTCAAACTCCTTCAGAGGAATTTTGCTTTACCTTCTGAAGCTGGCAGAAATTTTGTTTATGAGACCATTGTTCATATGCATATTCTGGGTGCAGACAAGAGTACAATAATACAGGAAAAAGTTGCATTAACCTGTGTTAAATCTCTGAACAACAGAACAGTTTGAAATAACCTGTAAATATTCCCTCTTACCCCATGTTCCTCAGTTTCTCAAATATAAGTATGCAAAGAAAGGCCAGAAGGCAGGGAGAGGGAATGATGACCCCGTGGTGTCTCACAGGGCTGGCACCTTAACACAGACACACACACCAGACAATGTGTTGCTCTGATACAATGGGAGCAGGATCCACAAGAGCCAGAACATCCTTCACACTCAACATATGCTTGGGAAGTGTGTTTTGGCCACAGAGGTCATACAGCTTTCAGAGATGCTCCTGGCACCTGGAGAGGGGATGTTCAGCATCCCACTGACTCCTCTCAAGCTCCAGGGCTTCCCACATGGCCACCAGCCACAACCCTGCTACAATGACCAAAGCTCCCCAGCAGCTCTGATTATTCCCTCCTTGCTATCCATCTCCATCCACATTCCTTAGAGGACATGAAAGGAGTGCCAGCCATGTGCTGTAGGTATAAGCCCCTAAAACATCACTACAGAGTACACTGGAGCAAATATATAATAGAGTGCATCAAAGCAAGGAACAGGAGTTAAAAAGTGGCAGCCTAGAAATGCACTTTCTGACAAGTTTTACTTTGCAGTCTCCTCGGCTAACTGTGCTTTAAATAAAAGTGCTTTTTTGACAAAAAAAAGCCTTCAGCTCACCCCTAAGAGCAGTGGACCTTTGGCAGTGAGGTGGAGTAAAGGGAGGTTTCTGTACCCAATATTACTCCTCCTCCCTGCTGAATCCTCACCTGATTTCACATACCACCCCATGGCAGTGAGCTCCTTGGGCACAAACCCTTCTCTCTGTGCCTGCAGGATGCACACTGCAGCCAGCCTCACAGTGCTTCAACACCACCAGTGACAAGGTCCACCATGGCTGTTGGACTCTCAAGTGAGAAATCAGCTCTGTCTAGCCAGAGAAGAGGAAAAAGAGACCAAAACAAAACCCTGAGCATATTAGTCACTGTTAACTGCTCTTTCCAGAAATACAACATTGAAGCAATTTCACATATTTCCTGGCAGGGAGATTTTGTGATGGCTCATAGCAAAGATCAGCAAGAAATCCTTTGAAATATACATATACACACATTAAAACTTGAGTATTTTACTTTTCTCCTCAAAAGCAATTGCTGCTGTCAAGTACACCCTTCTCTTACAGCCACATGTTCTGTTTAAGAATACCTAATCAGAAAAACATTCAGAGGTATTTAATCAGGTTTTTCTTTTCTCTTTAATGACCTAATGTTTTGGTTTGCAACTGCTGCCAACTCACGCTGGGTAGAAATTTAGTACTGTCAGCATTTAATTATTATTTTAACACAGATTTCTCTACCTTCCTACAGTGAAGAAATAGCTAGAAAAAAATGCCGCTATGAGCAGTTTTTTAAGCCATTAGCTTGTTATTTAGTCACACTGGAAATTACCATTCAAGGACACCCAGATGCTTGCTCTGCCATCCCCTGCTAGGGCAGATGCTCCCCAGTCTGCAGCCCCATAGCCAGCCAGAGGGACAGTGTCCAAGGGACAGCCTGGAGGGACTGCAAATACCCTACCCCAGAAGCTCCCCAATCTGGGATACAGCTCACCAAAAGATTTGCCAAAGAGCTGGAACACAGAGCACCTAGTTGGTGTTGTATCTTGGGCCATAAATAACAAATCACATTGTATATTTTTGTAAGCTTAAAACCCATTTTCCTAATTTTTTCTTTCCCTGTCTGAAACTAATAAATTGAATTTGTAGCCTACAAAAGGCTACAGGGGAAATATATGTTGGTCTCCTGTAGACTGCAAGACAGGTTTGTTTCATTCACAGAGGGTGGGGAAAAAAGACCCAAAAAAACTGGTTCTATGAATTTCAAAATAAATCAAGAGCTGAGCTCACGTTAAGCTCCCAGCATCATGTAAGTGTTGCATTGCATGGTGTTTTGCAGAGTGGACAGGTGCATAGAAAGTTCCCCTCCCACACCCAGCCAGTCTGGTGAATGCCTGCTCCCTGTTCTCCTCCTGAAAAGCAGGATTTAGGCTTCAGTCCTTACAAAAACCATTGGAGAAATGAGTCTGCAGCAAAGCAGAGCTCGTGACAGCAAGTATTAAATGATGCAAGGAAAGAAGGGCTGTGAGGATGCACATGGACAACTCCATCTTCCAGAGCAGATGGAATAGTCAGCCACACACTTATTAAAACAAGCATTAGTCTGTGATAGCAATCTAAGATAACACTAAGAGGTTTGTCACCCAAGGTAAAAAAATAAAAAATAGAGGCCAAAACCTGACGCTATTGCTGGACCTATGTCTATAGAAACCACACTTAACCTTAGCAGAGGATCCAGCTACACAGGTTCCTCCTTATTTAAGAAACACAAGCGCCCTGTTTAGTGTATGCTGACCTTTGCACACAGACACACTCCTATTTAAAAGAGAAACATGTATATGGAAAAAGACAAGAACAGAGGCTAGCAACAGGGAGGTAACAATTTCTGCAACAGGGAGGTAAAAAATTTCATTTCTCTAATGGCAAAGCAGGGCTCTATTACACAGTCAGCAGGAATGAAACATTGCTCTTCTCTACCTGAAAAGACAAAGTTGTGGATATGGGATTTTAAATCCAGATGGTCACCATCAATGGAACTTAAGTGTGATGAATAAAGAGGCAGCTATTTCATCTGCTTAACATTAACTCTTCCCAGAGTGCATTCTTTAAGTCACATGCAGAGAGCAAAGGGCAGATGCTTAAGAAGCCACATACAAACCAAGTTTTGCAAGGTAAAAGAAAGGGAAATAGCCTTGGTCACTGAGAGTATTTGAATGTCACTCTGTTAGGCTGTGCATTGCATTTGACAGAGCTAGCAAAGGAAATGAGAAATGATAACTGATAGTGCCCTGATTAGATCAGCCACCTTGGGAAAGGTGCTGAAGCAGAGATATTTCACTAAAATAAGGAGAATCCTGGGAATAGATTTCTGGCGAGTGATCGCAAAGGAGATATGGTCAGAATTAGAAATGGATTTTGCAGGCAGATAAAATGTAATAGGTAGAAGGCAGCTCAAAATGATATATATCGTGAGGGCCTACAGAGCAACTATAAAGTTTGTTCACAGATATTTAACATATAGAGATCCTAGAAAGACTTACCTTCAAAACACACTTGCTGTGTTATTGACTTTAATGTGCAGAAATAAAACAATGTTTTATTAAAGCTCTCTAGCAAAAAAGGAAGCTGCCTTCTCCCCAGCTATCCACCTCTGACTCCATCAATGGAGTTGTATTATTTTATACCACAAGATACAAGTAGAACAGAATTTCCTTGCACTTCTGACTGACTGACAAAGATACATGAAAATGTACCTTTCATTATCTTGAAGGAAATCACTTTATTAATAATGTATAACTAAAGGCAGTGGTAATTAACATATTGTAATAAACTCCTTATATGCATTTCTACAGCTTAAGCATGATTCCTCCCTCTGAAGCTCATAGACAAAGCAGTTCTTCAGACTGATCCTTGGGCATTTTAGGGGAGTTAGCTCTACCAGCTATTAGAAAAAGTCTTCACTGATCCTGCCATCCATATCTTTCTGTCTGTTTCCTCCTTAAAAAGTTTAGCCAACCAAATATAAAGACAACTGTGTTCTTTTAGTTCTGTACAGCATGGTGGTCAAGACAGAAACCCATGACAGTAATTTGGGGAAAGGCTGCTACCTGAGTTCAGTCATTACACATCAGAGTTCCCCAATACAAGACAAGCGTTGACAGCCCATCTTCACTTGCTCCTGTTCACAAGACTTTGAGATCAGTCCATGGACTTAAGAGATGGCAAGTCAATAAAGAGTAATGCAATGCTCCCAGGGGCCTGAGTCTAGCCCCCTGCTCCTCACTTCATTGGCCAGTAAAATGTTCAATTTTGCACAAACAAGCAATGGATTATGCATTTTTCAGAACAAAATAAAGATGTCACAGTTACAACAACAAAAATCTATGTTGCAGCAAACCTGTGTATTATGAGATCTCATCCACTGGCTCCAAAGAGCCATATGTGCATCACTCACACTGCCAGAATGGGAACAGTCACATAAATCATCTTTGGTATCAATGGAAGAAGCACTTGTCAGAGCAAAAGCATCTGAGGAACAGCCAAATACTAACATTTACCTACCACTGGGATACAAGTTAGTGATAACCATTATCACCATCACTACATCAATGATGGCAATAGAGCATCAAATTCTGCATCCATAAAATCACTGCCACTGCATCCCTAGGGAACCCTCCCTGAACACACAAAGGTGGAGTTGAAATATAAACTACTTACATGATTAAATGCCAAGCTATTTGCTGAGGCAAAATCTTCACTGAAATCAGCTAGGACTATCACAATCAATAGATTTTGGCATGAAAAGGGACAAGCTTCGATTTTCCCAGCATTCATGCCCATACTGGCACCAGAACGGATGATTTTCCAAAGTGTCATGCTGCTTACTTCAAAACTTGTAGAAGACAAGGCACTTCCTCACCCACAGCTGTCCCACCTAGGCTAAACCTCTTGTCCCTTGCATTTGGAAACAATCAATCCATATTGGATTCTGCACTTGGGATGGACAGATTGGGGAATAAGAGGCTGGAGAGCAGCTCTGTGAAAAGAAACCTGCGGGTCCTGGTTGATGGCAAGTTGAAATGAGCCTGCAGTGTCCTGGCAGCTAGAAGGGCCAACCCTGTCCTGGGGAGCACCAGGCACAGCATCACAGCCAGGCAAGGGAGGGATTGTCCTGCTCTGCTCTGAGCTGGGGTGGCCTCATCTTGAGTGCTGGGGGCAGTTTTGGGCACCACAATATAAAAAAAGCCATCAAGCTGTTAGAGAGCATGCAAAGGAGGGCCATGAAAATGGTGAAGGGCCTTGAGGGGAAGCTGTACAAGGAGTTGCTGAGATCGCTTGGTCTGTTCAGCCTGGAGGAGAGGAGACTGAAGGGAGACCTCACTGCAGTTACAGCTTCCTGTGACGGTACAAGAGGGGCAGGCAGCTCTGCTCTGTGGTGACAGTGACAGCACTGAGGAAATGGCCTGAAGTTGCGTTAGGGGAGGTTTAAGTTGGATATAAAAAACAGGTTCTTCATCCAGAGGTGGTTGAGAACTGGAAAAGGCTCCCCAGGAAGTGGTCACAACCCTAAGCCTGACAGAGTTTAAGAAGCGTTTAGACAACAAGCTCAAGCACATGGTGTGACTCTTGGGGCTAATTCTGTGCAGTGTCAGGAGCTGGACTCCAGTGATCCTTGTGGGTCACTTCTGACTCAGAATGTCCTATGATTCCCAGCACTAGCATTCAAGAGACTCCATCAAAGCAGAGCTCTGTTTTTGATATAAACCCATCTCTTTCCAACAGCCCAAGAGCTGAATTCTGCTGCCTTCATCACTGTTGTTTTGAATGAGAGAAAGGTGGGAGGGAAGTTTCTGTCAACATTAATCAATATTTAGGTGGTTTCCTGCCCATTCATTCATGTGCTAAAAGTGTTTTTGACATAAGAAATGCACTGAATGTAAGCAGGCCAGTAGCAGCTGCTTGAGAAATGCCAATAATACTGTGCATACCTTCCAAATTTCCCCAATGTCCCTAAGTTATTAGCGGGTGACAGGAGCTTAAATAAAGCATGTGAAACATGAAAGCAGGACAAATAATTATATTGGTATAGAGACTTCTATACTGGAGCAATTTTTGCTCCAAATACCTTATATCAACTGTAAGTTTTTGGGGTCAGAAAGAAAACTGTTTTTCCATGCTATGTCTTTGAGAGAGCAGGGTGCTTGGAATCCCTGCTGTTCTGTGGTCCCAGCTTGTATCCCCACAGAACCAGCAGTAGCTAGCAGTACCAAGCAAGACTGAACACAGAATAAAAATTACAACAAAAAAAATTCTGCTCCAGATTTCAAAGCATTTCCTGAACTGTCCACATCACACCATGATCAGACATCCTCGTTTGTGCAGAGAGAAAAAAAGCAAGATGGGAGGAAGCCTGGATCAAATAAACCAAGCTCAGACCATATGGGGAGTGGGCAGAGTCCACTGGCTTGGGACACAACCCTCAAAGGGAGAAAGGGCAAGTGGGCAAGACTAATACTATTCTCAACATCAGCATAGCAAAGGCTGTTTCATGCAGCTCTTTGAGGAAAGATAACACTGCTTTTCTGGTAAAAAAAAAAAGCCTTTGTCACTAGCATTGTAAAATTATACCCTTAAAAAGCGGGTCGGGGGCTACATACTTGTGCCTGGCCCTCTCATCTGCTCCATTCCTTCAGTGGAACAGGCAGAAAACACCAGACAACCTGATCCTACAGCCACAGTCTCTAATCAGCCTGGGTGACAGCTGAGGGTCTCCTTGTCAGCCTTGTAGGAAGCAGAGCAAGGCTGCTGCAGGAGCACACACCAGCCCCCCACTCCTGGAAACTGTGCTGGAACACAAGCAGGCCCTCGGATTCCCAGCCTTAGAACAAGCAATAGGGGAACTACTGGAAATCCCTCGAGTGACCCATGGTGAAAGCCTTCACATCTGTTACTGTGCCTCCAAGCCCACCACATCTTTCCTTGCTTTCCCCAGGAGTCATCTCTCAACCATTTTGGCTTCAAGATGCTCAGCCTTTTTTCTCAAACTGCTGCAATGGTAGGTTTCCATACAACTAGGAAACAAAGAAATCGTTCCACTTGGAAAGCCAAGATGCTTTCTGTTTCTAAAGACACTGACTTTTCCACCCAGGCTGGCTGCTTCAGAGGCACTGGTCTGGGAGATCCCCAGAGTCACCAACTGAGTGACTGGGGATTTCCTCACCTGTCAGAAATGGTACCCTGTCTTAGCAAAAACAAAGGATTTTTAAAGCACACTTCACTTTTCACAATTTGTGCTGGATTGTTCAGGGCCTTTTTTTCTTGTTTTGGTACAATTAAGTCCATCCCATTTCCAGTCAGGCTGGTTCCAGTTGTTGCACTGGGCCCCAGGACTGTGAATGCCTTACAGTTGCTCCAGTAATGAGATGGGCTTGTGAACAAGAGTGACCATCCTAATACATATGCCTAATTTCTACATTTTTCATTTTTTCTTACATTTTAATCTCATTTTTCACACATTTTACCTAATTTCTTTCAGTCTATGTTTTCTTCCTCCCTGCACAAAGCTACTACATCCTGAGTGAGATTTCCTGCCCAGCCACAACACAAACTGAAGCTGCAATGCTTCTCTCAGACCTTCTTCATCATAACCCAGCCCTGCTCTTGCCTGACACAGCAGATCAGCAGGAACCCATCTGCTGCCTCCCCTGCTTCCACAGGTGGTTCAGCACTGCACACTCCCTGACCTGGGGTCTAATATCTGGTGTGCAGCAACTGCAGCTACAATGCCGGCGTGTTTAACCAGGACACTGTGACTCCCCAGCACCTCTGTGAATTTCCTGAGCAGCACAACTGCAGCCTCCCCGGGCTCCCAGCTGCAGAGGCACAGTGCCCAGCTGGGGATGCCCAGGGTGAGCCGGGCTGGCAGAGCCTGGCGCAGAGCTCGGCACGGCGCAGCTGCGGCAGCACCGCGGCACAGCCCGTTAGTGACGCTGCTCTGACCACCCCCAGGACATTCAGGTCTGCTGCACCAGTGCATCAGACTAGTCTGCAGTAACAGAAGTGAGGAGGGGAAAAATTAGACATGCTAGTGAAGATGTAGCTTATTCATGGTTCAGCTTCTCAAAGTTTACTAACTAGTACAGATTATTCACTGCTCATGTCTTTTAAAAAGCCAGTGTCAGTCCCTTTCTATTCTTAACCCTAAGTAATATTTTATTGTTCTGCTATTCTTCCTTTCAGACTGAAAGACATTTGTCCCATCTTGGCTTTGTGAGATGTTGTCTTCCAGCCCTCTTCATCCTTGTCTAGCAATCATTCTGTACCTCCATGTTCTCTCCCCCAGCTCCTGCTGTGGCTACAGTCTTGGTCTGTTCTGTATACCCTCCACACCCCAGGCATGATCTTACTCACTCTGACACCAATTCCTACTGTGCCAATGTGAAATGCACTTTCTGTCATTGACTCTCCTCTCCAGCCAAGCCCATCTCTCAGCCTGCCTTGCTGACATCTTTTGCTGGGCATCTCATCATCAAATCAAACCCAATATAGCTGCAATGGACCTTGTGATCTTCCTTTGCTTGCCCGGCCTCTCTATCCCTTCTGAACAAACTTCTACCCTCCCTGCTGCCCATATAACCTCTTCCAGTCCTACCATTCTTCTCAGTCTCACTCTTCCTGCAATACCACCTGACACACCATCAGGTGGTATAAGTCAGTGTAATTCCACTAACTCAAATGGCATTATACCAATTTACAAGAGATGAGTTTCTGTCCTGGTGCTCTAAAAGCAAATATATTCTATTTGACAAGTAAAAACCTTCAGCCAGCTCCCTCAACATCTCCCGTATTTATTACTTTGATCTCTTGCCCTCTGGACTCCCAACAGCCACCTTCTTTTCAAAACATGACTCCTCCTGAAATTCTTACATGTCCCTTAGCTCTCCAGTGCTCCCAACCCAAAACATTCCCTTCCACTCTCCAACCTTGTGTATCTACCCACTGTCTACTCCTAAGCCAGTGCTTGGCTTCTTAAGCCTTCTGAATATACCTGCAATAATCTGGTGTGCTAACAATACTTAATTAACAGTAACAAATCATTCACTAATTCACAGATTTATTTTATGACAAAATAGAGGAAAAAAAGAAATTTAAAAAAGAAAGGAGAGCCACCATGAAAGCTGAACACCAATTTCAAATTCAGAGACAATTAAAAAGCACATGTTTAACACAAGGCGGGCACATCTGCAAATGTATGCCATGAATCGCCAAGATTACATGAAGTATTAAATGTTATTTGTGTCCCCCAACACTAAGCACAATGCTATCCCAAGTAAGCTGGAAGTTTCATAACCATTTTAACACCAGTATAAATCTCTGCTTAAGCCAAACATGCCACAGTATAAAATGATCCAATGGATACCACAATAACACCTGTGTCTTCACACTCCCTAGACCCCACACTGAAGTTTTATAATGGCCGGAGACTTGGCACTTAGTGGGTCTGACCTAACCACTGCAGCTATTGTTGCATAAATGTTTCCAGTTTATTTAAAAAAAAAAATCAGAAAAAGAGAAAAACCACCAAAAGACCTTACATGTTTTGTTCAGATTAGTATCCATTAAAAAAAAAAAAAAAAAAAAAAAAAGCACTTTCCAAAAAATAGAATAGCATCTGCATTTAGGGTTTTCCACACCTGGAAGGCTGCAAGAATGTGGAGGCAAGATCAGGTCTTAAATGAGAGTGCTAAGGACTTTACCATATGCACCATGCCAAAACGATAAAATGTTAATGAAGTGAAAGTATATTAGTGAATTATTAAAATTTCACTCCTCTCTGCAGAGCACAGAGTAAGAAAAACACAGTGAAGATAATGATAAAAATAGGATCAAAACATTTGGATCCCTTCAGCACCTCCAACATAAAAGCTTTACAAAATCTGGTGTTAAAATTAACATATTAATTGAGTAGCTTCTACAAATGATCTACTGCAAAACCAAGTTCAAAACAACTTGGAGTTGGGGGTAAAATGAGACACAATTCAGTTAAATCTAGATGGGTCAGGCCTACAGCTCCCTCCCATTTCTAATAACCTCTCATAACCCCTCTAATGCCTCTGTTCCTCTCCACAGCAAGCTCAGCCAACAATTAAATTGTCCACAGGAAGATCTCAGAGAGGGAAGTAACAGTGAGCAGGGATCTCCACAGATGGGCTGGGGAGTTCATGTCTGTGTGCTATGCCAGCAGTTTTGTCCAGGGAGAAGTGTGGCCTCACTATGAAGGCCAGGAGATGACCCAGAAAGCAGCCAGGGTCCTGCAGAGGTGCCGGGGGTGCAGAGGGGAGCCTTGCTCCAGAGGCAGGGCCACGGGAGACACCAGGCCACTGCTCTCAGTGGGGCAGGCTAAGGACTGGCAGAGAACCACACTAAAAGCAACAAGGGCTTTGCCACAGAGTATTAACAAGCAATTTCCAAAGAAGCTGCCGTTCTGTAAAATGCTTTCCAGGGTCTAGCTTGGATTGCCTTGTACATAAAGTCCTGTCTGATAGGAAGTCTGGAATGCTCTCCTTGCAACAGAAGTAAATATGCCTAGACATGGTGAGCAGGCTCTATCAGCAAGCTGGTGGCAGGTAAAGCACTTTGCCATCAGGATCCCACCAGGGAATCTCACACTTTGCCTGAACAAACAGTTCAGTGCTGGGTCCCAACACAACTCAGAACATGGGAGGTGGGCAAAGGAAGAAATTGGCGTAGGCCAAATGCATCCCACTCCTGGAATAACACCTGTCTTTATTTGGCTTTAATCTATTTTCAGTAAAAGATAAAACATGCAGAGTTGGAAATTTCATTATATCAGTTAACATTGATATAAATTCCTGCCAATGTTGTGAAAAAAATCCCAATGTTAAACATCTAGGCAGATCTTTCCATTCAGTGGCACCTACCAAGCCTGACCAGAGGTCACAGCTTTGCCATCTGTCTGTCCTGTAGTCAATGAGGACACAGAGAAAACCATCTCCAGCAGAGACTCCTTGACTACAGACAGGAGAAATAAAAGAGCAACAAAATACTGTGCAACATAATAAGTAGAAGCTTTGCCTACAGTAGACTCAGCCTGTCTGATTTTTCCAGACATTATGGAATTGATTCACTTTAAGGAGGGTTTTGCATATGTCCCTTATGTACCTCCCTAAGAGTGGGGAGAAAATGATCCCCAGCAAGCAAGTGGCCACCAGAGCCTGGGCTAATGTGAGGGTGGTCCTATACAACCCACCTGATAGTTGTGTGCCCAGCCATGGTGAGTTTCAGCCATTCCCAGCCCCCTGCACCCACCACCTCCAGAGCAGGGCTATCCCACTGCCGTGTGTCCATCCTCAGGGAACAAACGGGACACACGGAGCCTCACTCTGTGCTATGCTGACACCCAAGGTACACACTTTTGGCTGCACAACCAGCCTCAGCTCAGAACAGTTACTAAGTCCCAAGGATGCTAAAGGCACCTAAAGTCTTACAGTGAGTTTAGGGAGGGTTTGAGTTGTTCTCGTGCTTGGCAGCTCAACTTGAGGCATTTTTATCGGAGCAGAATTTCCAAAACTCTAGGAGAGAATTACTTCCCAAAAACTGCCCTGTCTTGCAGAGCTTCAGGCTGGTTTCCCAGAATCAGCTGATCACTTCTGAAAATACACAGCTGTAACTTTACACTTAACTGAAACACTGCTCTGTTGGAGTCCTTTTTTTTTTTTTTTTTTTTTTTTTTTTTTCATTATTTTGTTACAATTTTACTTTGGCTTGGTCAGGAGAGAAGGTAACAAGGCAAATGCATTTTCATTACAAATATGTCAAAATTCTGGCCAAAGTCACACTGTATTGTGTTACATCTGAAGTCATGGACAGGCAAATTCTAGCATCAACCACAATAGTCCAGTTTAGGCTGCCAGATAGCCCTGGTAGTGTCCTGGTTCCCTGCCAGGAACAGCTCTGAACACCAAGACATCTCCTACAACCAAAAATCACCATTTGAACCCATTCAGCATGCCAGGCAGCTTCTCACAAGTTTATATAACTTTTCCATGTTCTCCCCTCAAAACCCTCTGCAAAGCTTAACACCATAAAAACCCTGTTGTGAGCTGACATCAGAGAGATGTTTATTTCCCTGAGCCTCCCTGCTTATGAGCATAGAGACCTAAACTACAGCCCTCACCTTTGCTCTGAACCTTCATCCAAAGCCGTGTCTAATCTTACAAGCATCCAACCTGGCATCCCAGCCATGCTGGGCAGAGATCAGAAAGCAGCTGGCATTTTCTGAAACCACTGCTTATATTCTCACCCCCAGCCCCATATCCCAAATACATGCACTGGTGCATTAGCATAAGTACGCTTGGGAAACGCACAAATATTTTCAAAGTTTTAATCCATTAGCAATTGCTAATTAAGGGGCAATTAATTTGACTCCAGCTCTGCTCCCAATTTGCCTTGCAACTTTGTGTAGCCCATGTGAAATGCTAAGTTTCAGTTTCCTATATTCCCACAACTTCTGTGGATATTAGAACATTAATTTCTGTAAAGTGATTTATGATTCATGATGAAAGGCAGTTCAGAACTGTAAGAACTGCCCCTATTAGTAAAATAACTGGTGCATTTTTTGATCTTTCATCTTAATGGGGGAAGAAAAAGAAAAGCCCAGCTGAGTATGAGCAATGAGGCTCAAAAGGTAAAAATTGCAAATTGGACACATCTGAAAACGTAGCCCAGAAATGCTGGTGGGGTGTTTTTTTTATAACAGCAAAAAAATTACAGGACAACACAAGCATTTAACTTCTTGCATTTCCCTTGGGAATGCCTGACATCATAAACTTTCACAAACTAAAATCATTAGAGATAAATAAAGTAGCACAGACATGGGGGGTGATGAAGGGTCAGACTAGAAGACACCTAATCCTGCTCATTTCCTTCAATGTGTAAAAACAAGTAACCGACACGTTTCCTGCCCGTGAACCTTCCTGCCGATAAGGGTGCTCCCAACAACAGGAAATTCGCCTCTAGAAGCCAACGCACACTTTCGCTACCAAGCCAAACCTTCTCCATCTGAACCCCACAGCAATTAAAAGCAGCATCTGTCTAATCAGAAGTGAGCTGGATTAAACAACTGCCTGACTCCCTAAGCCTCTCCCCAGCACAGGGAGGGGGTCCCACCTCCCGCACCCTGGTGCCAGCCCAGCTGCCAACAGGGACTCCTCAATCAGAAGCAGGCACTGCTCCCTCTGGCTCTACTGTCCCTTCAGCCTGCTCTGCCTTCAACCAAGTTTTAAAGTCAGGCCTTAGGTTTTTCACACAGCCAGATCCAAGGGTGTGGGTACAGAGGTTAATGATCATCTTCACCTCAGTCCCCTGCATGATTTACCTCCTGATCTGCAAGACTTGATCGCCAATCTCTGGATCTCTTCAGAAATAATAATACATAAAGTGTAATAAGCAACCAAACCAGTCATTTAAGGTTTCAAAGTGATGATTTATACAGAGGGTAAAGCACTAAAGTGCTATTTTGCAGCTTGGTCACTACAAAATGAAGATTAAAGAAAGCAACAAAAGGAAATGTTTTGGAGAAAATGTAGTGAATACTCAAAGCCATCTCTCTATCACAAACATCTGAAATCAATGGGTACTGCCCAAGAAAATAAGCAAAAACATTAACACCTTTCTTGTGAGTTTGCTGTGAAATAGCTCTTTCCTGCTTCAAAAGCAAAATAGCTCTCTCCTTTCACACGCAATAAACTTTCAATAGTCCAGCAAAGTAAAACTTCAATTTACGACAATAATAGTCTGATTTTCTCATGCTGCATTCAGCAGCAATGAAGTATATTTCATTCTCATATCTCTGCTTTTCTTCTCATAGCATTCTATAACAGAACTGTTTTCATTTTTCTTAAAAGCATTGCAAAGGGCTTCCCAGAGTCATTCGCCACCTTTTTTTTTTTTTTTAATAGGTGAGGCAGATCTGTGAAATGGCCTTAATATGCAAGTCCAAATCATTACATCTTAATATAATTTCACAATGCAAAGGAACAGAGAGAGATCAATCCCAACTTTATTTCCCAGGTTCACAGATGCCCATGGAAAGAAACATGGCCTGATCATTCACTTATAAAAGTCATCCCTTGCTACTTTTGCCTTTTAAGCCCCATGATCTGCTTTGAACCCTTTCTCAGGCAAGGCTGGGGCAGGACACCAGTGGGCACGGGGCAGGTGGCTGCATCTCCTCAACTCCTCCTCGGATGGAAAGTGTGGGACAACGTCCAGGGAGGAGAGAGGGAGGTGGCGGTGCAAGGTTTTATTGTAAAATGACCTTGATTTGACAGGCATGTTCTCAGGTTTCAACAGATGCTGTGGGAAAGGCAACAGCAGCCAAGGCGGTCTGCAGGCATTTCTGATGATATGCAGACTTTTTTCTTCAGCCTTTTTTTTTTTTTTTAAATACATTGGGGGGGGGGGGGGGGGGGGAGTCTTCTCAGTTTCCATGACAACAGTGTCTCCACTTGTCTGTTATTAGATACCATCCGCTTCCTGTGTCTAAATTTTTAAACCAATCAGAAAAGTGTTTATAGATTTTGTAGCTCCTGGGACAGTCCCTCTCCTCCAAGAGAGCTACTTTAATGACACGTAACGCGCCGGCAGCCAGGGCTGCGAGGCCTTATATTTTCGGCTGATCACAGTTTACGCTGTTTACCGGCTGATTCACGGGCTGTGCCAGAGAAATTCGGGGCTTTACTGCCCCATTTACCGTGCCCTTCGTAGACGTCACCACGTCAGATTGTTTTAAAAACCACACAAACTCATTTTCATTGTTTGCCGATTTTTGTTTCTGGTTCCTCCCGTGAAACAGCAGGATCTGTCCCTGCGTGGCACGCGATGGCCCCGGCGAGGCCGTCATCCCACCGGGGTATCCTGACGGAAATGGATGCACGGCACAGCATCGCCTGCTGCAATTAAAGTTTCGGCAAACTGGGCTCTAAGAGCAGCTGCACTATAACCGTGCGAGCAAATTTATACAGGCAGATTTTTGATGATGTAAATAATACCTGGCCGCATCACAGTCGGCAAATCAATAAGGAAATCCTTCTCCAGGGCGCAGGGACACCCACATACATTGTGAAGAAATTAACACACGCTAAGTCCGGTTAAGTGAAGAGCCGGCACTGAAGACCGACAAGCAACGGGGAGCTGCTGTGAGAAGGGGAAAATCCCTTTCCCGGCGGCTGTGACAGACCAACACCGCCGGAGGAGGATGCCCTTCAGGCGGGTGTGCAGGCACAGACGGAGCCCGGGAAGTACCGAGCGGCTCCTTCCCGGGCGGGGATCCAGGCGCCGGCGGCACGCAGGAACAAAAGGGAGCGGTGGGGGGGCTGCCCGCCGCCGGCCGCGCCGCTGCCCCGCCAGCGCCCGCCGGGCCGGAGCCGGAGCCGGAGCCGGAGCGCACGGGCCGCGCTGCCGGGGCACAGCCCGCCCGGGATGCGACCCGGCACCCGCCCCGCACGCGGCTCCGCTCGCCCCACGGCGCCCTTCCCTTCCCTTCTCTTCCCTTCCCCACCGCCCGTGGCCGGCCGGGCTGCTCGGCGGCGGGACGGCGGCAGCAGCGCGGGGCAGCCCTCAGTAACGCCCCGCCCGCGGCACCCGCCGGCCCAGAGGCCCCAAAAGTTTGGCCGCGGCTCCCCGGCCCGGGAGGGACGGGGCGCGGCGACAGCGGCCAGCCCGGGCGGGCGGGCACCCGCGCACGCTCCCGATGACACCGCAAACGCCCCCGCCGTTACCTCGGTGCGCGTCCCGCGCTGCCCGCCGCCGCGGGGTGGTGGGCGCTCCCCGCGGCCGCCCCGCTCCGCGCCCCGCGGCGGGAGGCAGCCGGAGGCAGCCGCAGCCCTCGCCGCCGCTGCCGCCCCCAGCCCGCCCCCGGCGGCGGCGCCGCGCCCCGCCGGGCCCTAGCGCCGCCCGCCCGCCCCGCCCCGCCGGGCCGGCCCGGCCCCCGCACTGGCGGCGCTGCCCGCGCCGGCTTCCCCGAGGAAACTTCGGGAGCGGGGAGCTGGCGGGGGCGGGCTGAGAGGCGCTGCTCCCTCGGTGGTGTTTTCCTGCGGAGGAGGCAGGTCCCTTCTCCTTCAGGGGAGCCCCCGGCGCCGCTGTCCCGTCAGTGCCCACACGCCCCGCTGCCTGCCTTGGCCGGCGCGGTGCGACCGGGAACGGCCTTCGCGCCACCGGAGCCGGTGTTTTACACCTTGAAAAACAAGACATGCAGAACTACTACTGTTATTTTTCACCGTCTCTACCCGCCAGGAGCCTCGGCGAGGCCTGACACCTCCGTGCATCGTATTCACGGCTGAAGACAGAGGAAGCTCCCCATGCCTGAAGAGCCTGCAGTGCCAAGGGGGCACCTGTCTCCTCCTGCCCACTCCTCTGCCCCTCTGCAGCCATCCCTCCTGCTGCTTGTCCTGCCGTGCCGCCGTGGCTGGCAGGATCTCAGAGGGAGCTGGTGCCATCAGCACTGCCACACGCCTGCAGACTGTCAAGCCTGTAATGGACATTTAATTATTAATTTTAAGTTAGCTTTCTCTAACCAACCCTGTAGAATGACAACTCGAGGTATATGTGATTGCTCTAGTGATTACAGGAAAAGCCTAGCTTATCCTTTTAGATTTACTTTATCATAATATGGGAATGGTTGGTTCTAGATGTGATGATTTTTTTTTCTTTTCACGTAAGGGATACATTCTTTCCTGAACACAAAGCTTGCTTAGATATAGGACAGAATGACAGCTGTATGCTCCCAACTCTTTTTCCTGCCTACTCAAACTCCACTATTCTACAGGACTGCCAACCCTAGATCAACATGCTTTGCTGTGGGCATGACACAAGGAGACCCAGATTTTGCACCAGCATATTGCACAACAATGTACAAAAAGTATCAACTCTGAATTTTGATGACAAGATTTGAAAAAAGAAAAGGAATGGCGTTTTCTATCTATATCAAATATAGTTTTACTAGGAAATGGAAAATTGTTTCTCTGCCCTTTTTTCTTACTGTCTCCAAGTTGATTTTGAAAAGCCAGTAGAGGTTGGAGTAGCAGTGTAGTCTTTCCATTTGTA
Source organism: Oenanthe melanoleuca (assembly GCF_029582105.1). NCBI lineage: Eukaryota > Metazoa > Chordata > Aves > Passeriformes > Muscicapidae > Oenanthe > Oenanthe melanoleuca. The sequence continues at coordinate 44,272,729 of NC_079339.1, forward strand.
AAACTTGCTGGCATGTTCTCTTCTCCCTGCCCCCGTCTTGGTCCTAGTTAGATCCCTGAGCACTGCTCGTCTGTGCAGATGGCAAAACCTCCTTTGATTCCCTGATGCTCGCCTCTTCAATGGATGGATGGGCTCAGTTTATTCCAAAGTGAATATAAAACCTTGGGGTTTCCTGAGCAAAGTTACAGTTTTCATTATGTAGGTGGTTTTGGTGACACAGACACAGAGACAATCCCATCCCACAGGATTCCTGTGCAAGACACACAGGTTACTCGTTCAGTTCAGTTGAAAGTTTTCTACTGACTGCTCTGCAAAAGCTCTGCAAAATTTTCAAAGACTGTATCAGGATAGATCAGCCTGGCTTGCTGAATGCTCTTGCAGCAAAGCACTGACAAAAATCAGGTGTGGAAAGAACCCAACCCCAGGCTCCTCTTCCAGGCTTGTTTCCTGGTTCTGGTGGATAACCATTGGAGTGATGGCCACTGGAGAAGCCCTCAAGGTAGAAACGCCTGATTTAGTTTTAGTGACAACACTCCAAGTGCAGCTGAACATTTGGGATCAACTATTGATGCAGCTGGAGCTGGAGACCCTGGACAACATATTAATAATAAGATTTCTATTAATTTTATTTAAACATATAGACACTTGTTTGCAATGTCATCACATAAGGAAATCTTACAGATGCCAACAGAGACTCCATGAAGGGTAAAATCTTGGCCCTATTGAAGTAATGCCCAAGTCTCATAATGAACCTGCATACTACAGGTGCTGATAATCCTCTCAGGGCTACTTCATATCAACAATACAAACAAGACATCTTTTCCTGTGCTTACCATTAACTCTAAGGCAGGTATTTTTCCTAATGAAATCAGTTTTAACATTTCTTTGTTCTTTGATCAGATCATCTGAATTACTCTGTGCCTGCATCTATGCTAACCACAGCCATTTGAAACCTCAGCCTAAGTTCCTTCAAAATTTAGCCACAAGTATGTGCATTTCCCTTCTGTTGTTTTCTTTCAGTGATGCAAGCTTCATTATTCTTTCATTTCTTCCTCCTTCCTCCCACTCATGTATTTGAGGCTTTCTTACATGCTTTGTAGCTCTACTTCCCACCTCCTTCTCATTTAGATCCTTCCAAAAGAAAAGTGTTTTAGAAGACCCACATTTGCAAGGGAAAAATATTAATAGTGGAAAATTTCTCAGAGATGCATTTTTCCTATGCCTGCAAGTGCATCTTGTCTCTCTGTATCAATCCAAGCAATGTTAACTCTCCCATGTAGAGGCTGCTTTGTTATCTCTATCTGCCAGATTAAATTAATAGAGATTAAATTCTTACCTCTCTCCAAACTGGGGAGAATTTATGATTTATGCTGTAGAAATTTTCAGATGTCCACATCAGTCCATTTTATCTAATTTTCCTTGGAGTTCTTCGTTAAGCCTTGCTCTCCTGGAGAGTTTGCAAATCCAAGCTCTCCAGCTAACAACTCCTGGGTTATTTCTGTCTCTTGGTTCGAGTTTGCAGCCCCCAGAGCAGCCCCAGGGCACAGGTGACTCTTCTCCTACCTCAGGAAAAAATGCCTCTGCTGCCTTCTCTCTGCTGCCAGAACAATGTGGTGCTTGCTCCAGGGTCAAACAGATGAGAGGCCCTTTTCCCTCTTGGGAAAGACTCCAGTCTCACAGGGGAGGCAGCTCAAAAGGAGCATGACTGCATCTACTGAGTAGCTCTAAGTCCATCTAAAAAACCCCTTGTGCCTCTTCAAGGTCTTGCTGTAGCAAGACGTGATTATTTATCAAGGAGTGGAGCTAGGTTTTGCATGAGATGTGAGTAGTGCTCCTGTGTGTGCCCTGCCCCACAACTCCATTGTGTTATGTTGATACCCATTCCCGTTTTTTTACTTCCAAAATTTTTTAATCAAGACTGGGATGTGTGGGGAGCTCCCAGGACAGGTGGTGTGGCTAATAGGGGCCACATAAAATTGAGCATAACTGTGGGAGGAGATTGGTCACCATACAACTGCTCAGTTGTCACTTCCAAAATGTCACTTAATAGCTGTGCTGTTTACCCTGCTTGTTTCATGAACTTGTTTGGTCTCTTCATTTGAACACAAAGATTGAAATGCTGGTGCTTTAAGCTAGATCATTTTTTCAAGGGCAGGACTCAGTGACTTTTTTCCACTTACCTATTTACCATTCCTATTTGACATTGCAAAACCAGAAGGCAAATAAATAAAAAATTCACCTAAGTTTTCAGGTAAATCTAATATACCCAGTGCCTCAGTTTTTTTGTGTGTCTGATTTGAGTTATGATTTCCATAGGATCAATACCTGTTCAGTTCCAGGTCAGTTTGTGTCTCAGATGCACAGGGCACACATCCCAGACTCTGCACTGGAACACAGTTGCCACTGCTGTACACCCCATCACTCTACCACGTAAGGCTGAGCCCCATCAAAGTAAAGAAATACAGGGAGATTACAGTAATGCCATTCTAATGCCATTCACTCTTTCATGCTGCTGAATCAAGTCCCACATGCCTTCCCCTTGAACAGCCAATGAGACCTTTTATGGTCACACAGGGATACTTAATTATGCACATATATGTGTTTTTGTACTACTTTAGTAACAGCGTAAGAGTTGAGCAATAGATTTAATTTTATGATCCAAAAGGAAAAAAATTCAGGTTCTCTAGTGCACAATGAAACTGGAGTTTTCCACTCTTCCTTATTTTATTTTTGTTAACACCACCTTTAAACTTTGAATTATCCTGCAAGTATTTAGGCTCATTAGCTTTGGTTCAGCTTGTACTTGGGACAATAAATGTAAATGGGACAGCTTTTTGTAACAAATATTAATTTCTTGAATGATAAGGCTAAATGTTTAATAAAAGCCATTAGTAGAACTATATATAAGGACTTACAAGAAAGGTGATAGTCTTCTTATGGCTACTGCTATATCTCTGGTTGCCAGTGATCTTTCTGGCTTGCCTTCTGCTTATAGCAGGCCTTGAGCTTTTACCTTTCCATGCATGGGATAATCTAATTCCCACATACTATACTAAACACAAGCTCCAGCCTGCCCCATGCATCTTCCAAGCTCACACACATACACGAGAAGAGAGACCTTCAGCCTTCCTGCGTGACTGAAACATTTTTAAAAAAGAAGAGCCACTTAACCAATGAAATAAAGCATGTTGGTTAAAAAATATTTCACGTGCACTTTTTCTTGTAGTCTTGCCAACATCTACGAAATTAAATATCTACAGATCTGAGCACTTTCAACCCCTTTTGGAATCTTGCTCAAAAAACATCTGTTTAAATGGTCCTCTCTAAATTCTCTGGGATCTTTCATGTCTTGCTTTGCAGGCCCCCACATTTTTCCCAGGGAAATCTCTCCAGTGAGCCTAACAGGGACCCAGCCAAAACATCACAGTGAGGAGCACTTGCTTTGTTTCCCAAGTGTTTCCTCAAAAATGTGTGCCTGGATCCATCTTTTCTCTCCTGGGTACACATCTTGACAATCCAGCTATTGAAGTAGCTCAATGTATGCACACAATAAACATGTCAACACATCACATTCATAAATTATTACAGGCAATGCCAAATCTGCCACAAAGATTTTTTTAACTTGAAGCTGTAGAAGAGGATCTTCAGTGGCAGAAATGCTGAAAAAACTGACTGTGAAAACTAAGGTTATATGTTAATCTCACGTAGCCAGGATACAAGACAGCATATGCTTTATGGTTAGTGGGGAAAAAAAAAAAAACAAACAACTGACAAGTATTGAGAATCAGGATTTAGAATAATATAAAACCACCAGAAAACATTTATGAAGTTGTTCTGCTACTTCCAAAGTTAGTCCTAGCTGTGTCTCTGAAGGAATCATTAGGAAGCATGGTAGTCTTCAATGTTTTGTAAAAAATTCAGTCAGTTTTTCTGGCTGTTCTAGATCTAGCCTGAGGCACAGGGATGCTCACTATACCTCCTCAATCACATCAGCACCTGCTTCTCAGGCCTTTTCCCTTCTTTGTGGTTCTCCCACTTCTCATCCTTCTCAGTGTGGCACCCTCTGTGCCTCCCCTCCACCATGCTGCTGAGCATAGACAGTTGCACTTTCCTATGTCTGTCTTGGGCAGAGTTAAGGATTTTGCTCTCTGGTGTAGCTCTGCTCTGCCTCTGAAGCAATGCTGCTGAACCACCATCATGCCCTGTGTGACAGCACCAGTCTTCCTCAGGAAAAGGTAACCCTGCTCAGCAGAGACCACTTCCTCAGGTGGTTCAAGTAAATACTTTACATAGAGATGGATTAAAAATACGGAGCATCCCAGTGTGCTGTGGCTGAGGAACATTCAGAAAGTGCTATGATGCTGCTCCAAGTGGCTTCTGCAACTGTCCTGACAGATCTCCCAGAGCTCTTTGCCAACTCAGCAAATTCAGCCATTCCATCCCCAAATCTGCTTCAGAGGCTTTGGGCTACCACAGTTCTTCAGACCTGGGTAGAACAGCACATGCATTAAAGTCAAAACAGTGAAAATCAGACCATTAATCTCTTAATCTCTATTACTTTGAGATTTGTCAAAACCTGGGGCTTTACCTGCCATGATGGCTGTTCCTGACAGCTTCCCAAGATATGGCTTGGGCAAATGATGTTAATTATAGCTGTGCTGGTGCCCAGGGCTGTGGAGGAGGAGCTTCAAGTCTACTCTGGTGTTGTGCTAATTTGCTATGTGCCATTGAAGCTAAGCATTCATCCTGCAAGCCTGGATTTGAAATTCCCATGTAACTTCATCTGGCTTTGAGTTTCCCCAGGTATGTAGATCTGGCTTCTTCCAGCAATGTTTTTAGTATGGCCCCATTCACTGGCCTTCACTGCAGCTCTCAGTAATCTGCTGTTTTAATTATGCCAGATATTTTTTCACAGCAACTTAGTTATTTCACTGGCTTTCAAGTTCTGAGATGAGTGGCATCTAATTATCTGGGTCTCTTTGTTTTTTTTGCCTCTGCTTCTGATACTGCCTTGTTTTTCATGTATGTAAAGGGTAAATGAACAGGAAAGATTTTTACCTCTATTCTATCAGTTCAGCATGCCAGCCACACATTCAATACTTTTCAGGTATTGATACCTGTATCAAAATGAAGGAACTGCAAGTAAACAACATGGTGGCAACAAACAATAAAATACAGTGTGGACTTGTGGATTCATCATTTTTGTCTTGAGGTTAGATTCAGTAAATCTTCCTTCTCATTGCCTGTAACAATTCCTGTCCTATTCACATCCCAATGGTTCTGGCAATGCAACAGCTGCTGCATTTTGCGTCTTCACCTCATTTTTTTTCTCGAGGGAAAGCTCTCAGATACTAGCCCCATACCTGTTACAAGCAGTAGGGCTGGAGTATTTTATAGCAAAAACAAAACCTCCACATTTTATTGGGATGAATCAAAGACAAGGATCAAGTTATCTTGTAAACTAGCTTTATCTGCATCTTGTTAAAAAAATCTAAGTCATAATAACACAGTTAATCAGGAAACAGAACTTCTTCTGCCAATTTTTTGCTTTTCTTGCTTAAATGTTTATGCTGCAAGTCTAGCCCATCTGGTTTAAATTGTAGGATGGAAATCACAAGATCTACCCACCATTCCCTGACTTGTAATCCTGGAAAAGACTGGAAGTACTTTGGCGACATAACGCTTCCCTGCCTCCTGTAGAAACAAACCTCAGCTTCAGAGTAGATTGCAGCAGACAATAGGGTAATTTCAAAACATAGACCCAAGGCACAAAAAGGGCAGCTGATCCAGGTTCCTAGTAAGTCAGTGGCTGGTGTCCATGTTGAGGTTCAGGCTATTATAAATTAAGTAGGAATTAGCTGTGCAACCTACATTCAAGCCCAAACTTGGACACTACACCCTATGAAGTTCAGCAGACACCTGGATGTCTGGATGTAGTCTCCAAGAATTTTGCCCTAGAGTAGATGTGTTAGTCCAGTTCCTTCCACAGTCTGCTGAATACAAATGCAAATGAATGCTGTGAGTGTGGTTATTGCAGAATTATTTGTTGCATGGTGCTGCATGGTGATGGTCTCAGTATCATTAATGTACTATCTCCTGAAATTCATGCAATCAGGGAAACATTATTGTCTCCATTTTACAGGTGAGGCAAGAATATGCAAAAAGACTCAGTCACACAGAGAGTCTTAATTCATCTGGGAGTTGAGTCCTCCATCAGTGCTGCAACAGCAAAGCCAGCCATTCCCTTGCTGAATTCAATATAACAGGCTTCCACTGATATCTGATACCTAAACAGCACTCTCCTTGCAGATTCCCAAATCCCTTCACAAAAATGGCTGAATAGCCTTCTTCCCAATTTGCAGGAGGAAAATGGAAAACACAAACAAATCCCTGTGAAGGCGTCTTACCCACTGCAATGAATTCCTGAGTTAAGAGAAGGACCAGGTTTGTGAAATGCTTTGAGATAGCTAGGTAGGACATTTATCAAACTTTAAGGCATGACTAAATATGGTTGCTGTTTGTCCATAAACTGTCACAGGATGCTTTGTCTAATCACAGTGGAAACTTAAGAAATATCCATGTGTCCTTGGTTGGTCAGCAGCAGGATAGCTTGGACATGCCAGGATGACAAAGAGCTGTATGCTGGCCTGTTTCAGCCACTCTGGATAGACCCAGCCATGTGGAACCTATAAGGGCTTTGAAGCTATCTGCCTCACTTATATAGGGTGTGGAGAAAGTTGTCCTTTAGCTTCTTTCAGATAATTGATTTGGCCACTGGTTTTCATTACTAAGTAATCATCAAGATAAACAAAGATTTACTGCTTTTAAGGCAATGAGGCAAGTGATGCACACTCATATGCCAAAGCAGACATTGATAATATTTCCGTAACACCTGGGGTTTTTATTAGTGGATAGGACTGAAACAGAGCTGGAGATTTGAACTCCTGCCTGCTTTAAGGGACAGCATATCCAGAGGCAGGAACATCAAGCTCGGATCTTTCTCATTGGTGGGGTCATCTCAGAATGTAGGGGACAGTTTCTTCTCTCTTCTGCCATTAATAGGTATCTGGACTGATGCCACTGATGCCATACATGTCCTTGTCACTTGAGATATATCAGTGTTCCTGTGCTTGGGAAAGGAGCACAGCCTTAGAACAGGTGAGGAGGGACTGGGGGGCTGGTAATTCTTGCATTGTGCAACTGCAGAGGGAGAGTGGAGGCTGGGGTAGTAAAGGGATGGTAGAGTCCTGACTGTGGAGCATCCACCCATCTGTGTCTGCACCCAAACACTGGGGATAATAACAATTTTCAACATTTTCCCTGAAGAGCAAGTGGGACCATTCTTTAGACTACACAAGATAACATTGGATAAAATATTTGAAATAAGAGAGGAATACATGAATGCTGCTGGAGACGTGAGGCCACAGCCAGTGGACTCCAGCCAGCAGGTCCTGGCACTTATTTACTTGTGAAATTTTGGTTCTGTCACTACCAGAAAATGAGGTTGTGATCTTCAGACTTGGGAGGCACAGACCCTGCTGCAGACTCTCTGAGACCCTGGTGTGGATGTATGGCCTCTTGCTGGTTCAGTCTTCTGTGAAATGGGGATAACAGTTCTTCACAGAGCCTCTGAAGGGATAAATGTTAACAAGTGTGAAACCCTCAGCTACCAAAATGATAAAGTCCACTTAAGGGCAGTAAGTAGAGCAGAAGACACAGTGTTGTAGGAGGATGCTGGTTAGCCTGCATTGCTGTGGAGTTCAGCAGACACCTGCTGCTCACTGGCTCTGACATACAGTGTGGTTGCCAATTTCTCCAACACCAGGATTATAGCCTCAAGTCACCAGAAACTTCACTGCTACCCCAGAACACCTGGTGCTTGTCATCAGCTAACAAAAGGTTTTACCCCCAAGCCCCTCTTTCAGCTATGCTCAGGTTTTGCAGGGGCAGGTGTGGAGGTTGCAGACAGCATCTCCAAGCTTACTGTACCACTGGATCTCTCATGCATCTACTAAGAAACACTTGTGCAACTGCTTGCTCTATTTGTTCAGAATACCTGGATTTATGGTTGTTGTGAGAACTAAAGCTGAATTTCCTGATTTTGGTGTAGACAAAATTCTCTGCACAGAGTAACATGGTCCAGGTGAGAGTGGGGCAGGGCTGTGGTTGTGGTACTAGCATTGGAGCATTGGGCGTGGTCAGGAGGTTGGTGCTGTGTGCCTGCTGAAGCTAGAATTGGGTTTAGATGATTTCTCAAAAAAAAAGATGCACATGATATTTTGCCAGAAGCAAGCATGCCTTCCAGCCATGCAATCCTCTATTCTTAAGTGTTGCTTCCTGCCTCACTTCTGCAAGAACACTGTTGTCTCAGAGGCTCATCCTCACCAGGAAGGTGGATTACAGCAAGACTTTTTACTTTTGACAGTAACCAAAGATGGGAGAACCACCACTGGGCAAAAACATTTTCCTGGAAAAGTCTATTCCTGGAAAATGCAATGTGTTGAATAACAGTGCAGCTCTATACTGAAATATGAAGGACTTGGCCTAAAGATCCATCTCAAAAATGCCTGTTAAGTAGTGCAGACTGTGTTGCTTCAGGTAAAAATCAGAAACGCAGCAAAATTCTTACTCTTCAGAAAGATGTTTTCTGAGCCCTAGGGCTAGAACATTTCTGACTAGGGTAGTTCAGGAGTCAGGGGCTTGGGGGAAGGCAGGCTCAGGGAAAGCATCCCTCCTGCACAGCTCTGGAGGTGCTGCTCATGCTATGGTGAGTGATGGCTCTTGACCATCTGTGTGCTGCACTTCCCTGTGCTAATGGAGACAGGACATCACTGGGGCAAATACTGTCCCTGTACTGTTATTCACATGTGCAAGGTACATATGGTGCTGCTGTGGTTTGAATGCACTTACTGTGCATTAGAATATCTGAGGATGGCTATACTGCCGGATATACCAGCATTGTGCTTTCCAGCAGGAGAAACAGAGCAGTTCACTCAAGGATGCACAGAGATAGGAAACAGCAGAGAGTTCAAGGTTCTGCACTTCTCACTGAACTTCCTTCTCTGGACAGTGTTACAGCTCCACAAACACACCTCCTCAGCCTTCCCCATCCAAGAAGTGTCCTCTGTGCAACTTGCTTGCATCAGAATTAGCAGTTTAAAATATTCAGATATGCCTCCCACTTTTTTTTTTTTTTTTCTCTTTTCCGCTGATCCCAGAAATACAGATAACATCCCTCTGCAGGCAGGCTTATCAGGCAGGAGTGTTTGGGTGAGCTGTGAAAAGCAGCACATTCACTAGTTGTTAGAAAAATCCCCTAATGCTTGCATAGCATTGTTCCGAGGTGTGTAAAGACACACACATATGTTATGGCTCATTACGGGAAACGCACCAAAAAGAGCAGTTACACACAGACACTGCATTTAGAGCCATTTGCTGCAGGATTTTCAAGGAAAAATTACAAGGGAAATTTACCCACGGAGAGCAGGCTGTGCTTTGAAAACGATTGCAGAGCTCAGCCTAAGCAATTTGGGATCAAGGTCTCAGTTCTCTGCAGGAGGGACCTCAGGCTCTTGTCCCGTAAGAGACGCGGGGGTTACAGAATGGCAGCACAGCAGAGGAAGGCAACGCTCTGCCATGACCTGCTGCCAGTGGCCAGACAGCCATTTCAGCCAGGGGCTCTGCCCAGCCCATCACTGCCCTGCATGGGCGTCTGAGCAGCTGCTTTGGGGCCCATCCCCAGGTCAGTCCCTGCCCAAGGCTCTGCTGGCAGAAATGCTCAGGCTTCGCCCCAGCTCAGGCTGTCAGAGGCACTTGACCCTGGCAGCAAAGGTCACCTGCTTGCTCTACCATGTCTCCAAGACCTGGAAAGGAAAAATGGTGCCACAGGCAAAGCAGCAGGAAAACAGCTGTGACCTGAGGACAAGCTTGTCAATTCTATTTTCTCCCTGCTTCATGTCTTGCCCAAGTAATGAAATGAAGGGGACATAGGGACACCAAAGAAATCTGAATTATGTCACCACCACGTCCCAAAGATACTAAAAGCAATCTGTAAGAAACCTTCTGGGAGGTTAAATCAGCAAGCCATTACTAAAATTATAAAGGGAGAAAACTTTCCTCAGCAAGCTGAAAATACAGGGTCCTCAAATGGATCAAACTATCAAAACCACACTTCTGCCTTTTTTTCTTCAAGACAAGAATGAACCAGTGCATATGAAATATTTTTTAAAAACAAAACCTTCTCATTACTCAGTTTGCTCTACTAATGCAAGGTGGAAAAAAAAAAAGGAGTGTAACCAACTAGATACATTAATGAGAAATGGGGCTGTCTCTCTTCACCCCTTTTCCCAACAGAAGAGATCTGTGAGGTCAGATCTGGATTTATCCCCTTAATTGTACACTGGCATTTGAGCACTGCAGCAGTGGTTTTCATGTCTCCTCCTCGCTTGTTCTGTCTGAAACAAACTCCTGGAAGCTGAAGGTCAGTCCAGGTTGCAGCTACATGAAGATGTGGCCACATTGCTACAAACAAAATCATAACAAAGATTAGTTTATCCCTTCTTTGGCAAATCTTAAAATGATAAGTGGTGAATCTGGCATTGTTTCTGCCCATGCTTTGTCCTGAGACTTAAAAATGTAATCTGAAGGTCATCAGGCTGGATAGTGTCCTGCCCAGAAACTACATCCAGGGCCTTTTGCTCAGCCAGCGAGTCAAGGCTGTCTCAATTTTCTCAGACTTGCTAAACAAATGGGTGTTTTTCCCACTGAGGCTGTTCTGCCTTCTGTTCTGAAAGAATGAGACATGTGGGTAGGAGAAGCAAGAGGCTGCTGGAGTCAGACTGGGAGCCTCATGTACTGCAGATATACACAAACATCCAAGAAGCAACATCCTCATACTTCAAAATTTCAACCTGGAGGGTGCACACTTTTAAAGGAAAATAAAATAATTTTATTTTCCAATAGTGCCCTGTGTGATCACAACCTGTATTGAAGGGTCTGTGGTATTTCTGTGATGCAGGATGGCTGCATATTTGCAAATCAATGGGCAAAAGACTCTACATTTGCAATGATATGACAGAACACAGGAGCTGTGATGGAATCACTCTGACCAGTATCTGTTCTGTCACTCATCTTCTAGCAATAATAAATGATGGGTCTAATTTAACAACATTCACATCTAGGTTTTATCTATATAGAAGTCTCAAAAAGTAATCTTCCATTGCCCTGCAATGAAACTGGATGCATTTTTTGATGAACTGTGCTCTAAAAATGTGTCTGTACTTGTTATCACCGTGCCTTGGTTATGAAAGCTTAATGCCAAAAAAATGAACTTGCTTACTACATTATCAGGACATGCTGGGATTTTTTTCTGCTTTCACCATCTGCTTGCTTTCATATGCTTTCCATTACTGAGACAGCATATTACACTGCTAGCAGAATTAGGAAGAATAATTTAGCTCCCAAAACAAACATGATAGTAAATTCAATGGGTAACATTCTGCTCTCTTCAGTCTGTGCAATCCACCAAGTCTGTTCTGTGACACCTAAGTGGGTGAAATTATTTTCCTAATTGTAAAGGTGCAGCTCCAATTGACTTTAGTGATGAAATCTGGGTTTAGATGCAGGAGAAAGCTGCTTGCATTATGCCTAACATCTAATTTAATGGAAAAAAGAAGGGGTTTTTTCTGTGGTATGCTAACCTTTTGAGCTACTTACTGAAGTAGGTGCAGTTTAAGGCTTATCTAGCATAAACCATTGCATGGAAAGGTCTCACTAGGCTGCTGTGCCTGCTGGGTGAGAGCAGCCAGCAACATGAGAGCAGCACCAAGCTAGAGGCCCTTTGAAAAACCAGTTATAAAGGGCTGGCTGAGGAGAGGCTGTGCTCTGCACATGGGCTGGTGGGAAAAGAGGCATCCCAGCACAACAATCCTCACCTATTGGGGATAGCAGCTACTTCACCCTCTTGTGCAGAAGGCCTGAGCCCAACAGGCTCTACTGACTGGCCTGTCTTGGGAGCTGTCTGGTCCAAACTCTGTACTTGGGGCTGGCTTGTGAAGAAGGACAGGGGCCAGAATGAAAGCCTATTTGCATTGTGTGAGCACAGGATTTGTGTGCTGGTCCAGCAAGGAGATTGCTCTGGAGCAACCTGAGGAAAGGGAGAGCCAGCCACACCTGGCTGAGAGAGGGAGGCTCTCCAGCAGCATTGCCACACCTCTCCATAGTGCATGCTAGGGAAGCACCAGCTGTGCTGCTTGGGGAGTGCAACCCAGCTGCAAAGGCAGCACAGGCAGCTGGTGCAGGGGGGTAGCAGCATCACCCACTCAGCCCTCTTCAAGGAGGAGTCCTGGCCTTCAAGGTTATACTTTCAGGGAGGGAAGAGCTGGTGCCAGAAAAGAGACTTGTTGAGGCTACCACTCCACCCATGGTATTGCTGGTCATATCATGAATTTCTGTGAGTGCTTTTGAGAGACAACATATTTTTCCAGGATCACAAGCACAGGTAGTGCAAGATTTGTATTAACAAAATAGAGAATTAAAGAATATGTTTACATGATATAACTTGGAAAATGTTAGCAATCTGTAATGTCTTGGCTGTTCCTGTTTTTCTTACACTCAAAAATATGATTCTGCTGTGTATTCTCTCACTCTGCTGGGGAGTCATGCACTAAGCTTCCATGAATGCTCTTCAGTGACAAGAGGCTGCTACACCCCTTAGTCTCAATCACTTCCACTAGTATCTCCTTATTAGTCTGAACAAAAAGAAAGTAGCAAATTGAAGAGGTTCACTCCATTGCATAGGAAGAGCAATGCAGGAGAAGGACTTCAAGGTGAAGCTGAACATCTCTTTATTGCATTATTAGAGAGAACAGAGAAGCACCACTTGTCATTGGCTTATGCACTCTCCATTCTGCCATGTTTTTTTGTTTTCAGGTTTCACTGTAAAGAACCAAGTTTATCTCTGAAATTAATTGAGCACATGACTGCTGGTTTTTTTCACCCATATAGCATCATTTTCAGTGTTCTGAATTAAATCATAGAATCATAGAATCCTTAAGGTTCAAAAAGGCCTCTAAGATTTTTGAGTACAATCATTAACTGAACTACTATGTTTGCCACAAAAACCCCAAGAGCCACATTTACAAACTTTTTCGAACACTTCCAGGGATACTTCCAGTGTGACTCCACACTTCCTTAGACAGCCTGTTCCAATGCTTGACCACCTTTTCTGTGAAGAAATGTTTTCTAATGTCCAACCTAAACCTCACCTAGCACAATTTGAGGCCATTTTCTCTTGTCCTATCACTTGTTACGTGGGAAAAGAGACCAAGCCCCACCTGGCTACAACTTCCAAGTAGGTGCAGAGAATGATAAGGTCTCCCCTGAATCTCCTTTTCTCCAGGCCAAACAACCCCAGTTCCCTCAGCCACTCCCCATGTGCTCCAGAACCTTCACTAGCTCTGTTGTCCTTCTCTGGACACACTCCAGCAACTCAATGTATTTCTTGTCCTTTTGCCTCTTTGAGAAAGGTACTCCCCCTGTTGCCAGCAGGCTTGGTGTCATGTAAACTGACCTGCTATCAAAACCCCAAAATTCTGCTTAACAAATTAACCCATAGTAGATAAACTTTCATTAACATTCATAGTAAGTAAACTTCCTCCCAGATTTGCTTGTGGTGAATAGACCTTGGCTCTAGTCCTTGAAAACCAACACTGAAAGATCAGAGCTGAAGCTGTTGTAAACTATAATTTGTGGAAGCAGTGTGAGTCTAGAAGTCTATCAATGTAAATTATTGTAAATCAGGAAGGAACTTAACACAAATGTGGTGCTGCAATAAACATCAGGCTTCCACAACTGAAAAGCACAATCGATATCAAGTTCTTGATTCAATAAAACTTTCTTAATGACACACGAGCTTTGTTTCACAATATGGCCCTGCACTGTTTTGTATTAGGGTGCTAGAAATGTTACTTTCTTGAGCCATTCAACCCAGCTGGACCTGCTACAGGCAAAGAGAACTTAACAGGAAATTTAGGATATTGGCATATACTGCTATTGTTTTAGGAGGTTTATTTTGACTGCACAACACAAGAAAAATAGTATCTAGAATATATAGGCAAACAGCTCCAGGAAATTTGGTTATCTAATGTAGCATCTCACTTACTTGCAGAAACTGTAATGGATTCTTCTCTGTGACACAGTAAATCATAAAGATTGCATAAATAAGTTGATCTGAAAATGAAAAACACTGTTGAGGATCTACCTGACAACAGACACCCATTGCAAATTAAGTAACTATTTCAACTACCAGGATAGTATAAATATTTTCTTCTTGTGTTGCTTGATTGTGGTTACTTGCAAATTAATTTGTTTATTAGAAAAGAAAATATAATAACCAGGAAATATTTGAGCTCAACAAGTTGTATATACTTCCCTGTTGAGTTCAAAATGTATCTAAACATATACAAATCAAGTAAGTGGCATCAATGCCTTCATTATTTAATGCACTTCATCTTATGAATTGAAGATGAGTTCTTCATGTTTGTCACGATTAGGTTAGGTTTATGAGTGACTCATAGTAGATGGATAGAGGAGTACATAATAAAGGACAAGGAAAAAACCAAGGAGGCTGGTGTCTCTGGCATGCCTCAGGCAGGGATGATATGTGGAAAAGGTGCTAAGAGCACTCCTTTCCTCCAAAGGGGTGGTGATCATTAGCATAGCATTTGTACAGCTCAGATATTCCCAATAAGGACCCAGAAATACCTGTTCCTCACACAAGGCAAACAGGTTTCCAAGAGAGGACTTTACTGATTTTTTTTGTTTTTAAATGTGTAAAACATGCTTTAAAGAGAGGCGGGGGTGAGGGGAATGATTAATGTTGTTTTTGTTGAGATCTCCCAGTAAACTTCAGTGCAAGAAGAAAAAGAAAGGGTGTAACTGAAACACTGCATGATTCACAGATGAAAGTACATGCCTCTATTCTCTGTCAGCCTAAGGCAGAAGATAAGGCTAAGAAAAGTTAGTGAAAGGGCTACTTAGTCTTTACCAGTGCAGATTAAAGGACTTGAAAAGCCTAAGGAAAACACTATCCTAAAAATGACTTGATTTAATCACTTAAATTTCACAAGTCCTTGAAAGGTACATGCTGTTCAGGAAACATGGAAATAGAGATTATCATGGTAGATTAATATGATGTGGTAGTTCATGAAAGAAAGAGAATAGGCAGCATGGATGAGAGGCAATCTGCTGGGAATAAAGTAAATCTGAGGAATGACAGTAAGGGCTGGTCTACTGAATCTCTGACAGCCCCCAGGAACAGCATCAGAAAAGGTTCTAATACCCAATAATGCTCTCACAGAAATGTCACATCCCATGCCTCAACTGCAGAACAAACATCACCATCATTATTACAGCCTAAATACTTGTGCATCAGGAGACCCAGATTTCTTCAGAGAGACACTGAGTCAGGATGCAGTGGTGAGCAGGGGAATGCATCACACTAGAGACAATCATAGCCAAAATTTTGCAGTGAGTGGGCATGGGCTGACTCAGTTAAAATTAGATCAAATAATAAATAAAAATAGACATGTTACTATTTCTTGAACTAATTACCAAGAAACAACTAGTGAAAATAAACTGACCAAATAACTCAGGGATTTGACTTTAGAGAGGGTTTGAAATTTAGTAAGCTGAGGGGAAAAACAACTTATAATGAAATGTTTTGTAACAGGATGAATAATAACTTCAAAATGGTTGTCTCTCATAGGGAGATCAGAAATCCTAGATTATCACAGCCATCCTGAAATATTGAGATCATCCTATAAATTCCTGCCAAAAAATCCGTGAGACACTATGAAGCTCTGGACTTTCCCCACTCCAGGCAGCAAGAGAGACACTGTTCCCAAAACCATTGCAACAGAAAGACTGGGACAGTTTCAGCCCCTTCCCAGGTCACACATCCCAATGCAAGGGACATGTCTCCTGCCATAAGACCCCATGTCCCTTTAAAAACAAAGCAAAGTTAATCACCTGAAGTCTAAGTAATCAAAGCACTTAGATGAAATGGAAAAAGAGACAGACCAGCAAAGAAAACTGACTTAAAGGTCAGAGTTTAGAAATACAGTTGCAAAGAAAATTAAAATAACAAATAGCTCCTCAGCTATATAAATAAAAAGAAAATAATGAAAAAAACAGAACTGCTTTGAAATGGGAATGATGTGAAGATTAAAGGTAATTCAAGGATGGTTCCAAACCTAAAGGTGTGTTCAGTGCAGAGGGAGGGAACAAGAAGAGTTGATGTCTCTCCCCAGTTCTGATTGGCCAAAACACCAAATGACACTGTCAAGGAGCACTGTCTCCCTGGATAACAGCACTGGTAGCACCTCTAGAAAGGAAATGAAAAATAATCCAGAAAATTATATGTATTTTTTTTCTGAGATCAGTACTATACAATTTGTTAGAAGAACTACTAAATAAAACAAATGTTGAGGACATGAAAGTAAATGAGTAAAATATACCCTGAGCTTACTGAATAATATATTCTTCTGAAGGAGGAGGGACTGTGCTGAAAGAGGTTTCTGCCAAGGCAAGTGCTGAGAGTGCTCATGGACTGTTCTAGTACAATAATTTAATCAGAGGAATTTATGAATAAGAAAATTATATCAATATATAATTTAAATATATATATTTATACCAATAAATGTTTTGATGTCACAAATTTAGGAAGCAGGCTAGCACAACAAAGTATTGGAATGTCATGCAGGAAGACCAGAAAAACACTTTGAAAAACAGGGAGGCTGAATTTATCTGGAAAAGCAAAGGCAGGTAACAAAACTGTTGCAGTTAGATGGAGAGCTGAAAATTAATTAAAGAAGATAAAATCACAGGGTACTCAGCTGCAGGGTGAGTACTTCTAAAAGATGATCATATACACTCCTAGATTGTGGTAAATGAATTCAGAAATTATTTTTCTCATCCTCGAAGAAACATCCATACCATTGCAGCCACTGAGAAGGGCCCCTGTGGAGCTGTGTACCGTTCAGGTAGCGGGTGTCACATGGGAGGAATTCAAACCTGAACAGATGGGAAGGGATTTCTGCCAGGCCCAAAGGACTGCCTGTCCTGCCTGGGGAGTCCGGCCGAGAGGGAACTGCTTTGCTTAGAGAAAGGCAAGACTGGGAGGAATGAGTGCAGCAAGGAAGTGAAATATAAAGGTGCTAAAAGAACTCATTATATTAAAGTAAATTGGTCCTGCATGGATCAAAGCTCGAAGTAAAGACACCCAGACCCAGGCAGGCACAGAGGCTGCAGTGTCTGAGCCAGAGCTGCAAGCCCTGCAGAGCCCACCATGGATTCCTGCAGAGACAGAAATGCTCCTGCATGCCTAACCCATTGCAGATCCTGGTCAGCTGGATACCAGGCAAAATCTCTCCTTTTCCTCTCTGCCACCCCAGATAATGAAGTTTAGTACATCTGAAATTTATTTTGCTTGTTGTGCATATTTACAGATATTCACTGTCCTGCTTCTTGAATAATGTACTGGCAGCTGAATAAGGGACTTCTATTGACTAATGGTTACATCCTTAAGTACCCCAAACCAGCAAAGCTACATTAGCTTGCCCTGGCTAGAGATCTAGCAAAAAATATCTAACAGAGGAAAGAAAATACATGAAAAATACACAGATATTAACCAGAGCTTTGTGTGGTAGCAAGGAGGTGGCCTGAAGGCTCTGGTTCACTGAAGGGTCCTGGCATGGGAAGGGGTAGCACTTGCCAAAGGAAATGCTTTTTGCAGCATTAGCTTCCTTCCTGCTTCAAGGTGCTTCAAGGCTCAAATCCCTAAATTTTCACACAAGAAATGGCTGTGTGAAGCATGCATAAGTCCCTCTAGTACAGCCAAATACATCCAAATAAATGAGAGCTGAAGCCAGCTATGTGGGTGAAACAATCCTGGCTTCTGTTTCTGTGCTCTGTCAGCAGGACCTGAAATACTTACATTTTAAGGAGAGTCTATAAATCTAGCTAGTACACACACACACACACACACACACACACACACACATTCATTTAATTTAACTCTTATGAGTAGCCATATAAAACTCCAGGAAAATAAGTTGATGGATTCCTACCCCCCTCTTTAGCTAGGTTGTAACAACTGGCACATGAATTTATATTTTGGATCTAAGACAGTAATTGTAACTTTATTAGTGTATTATCCTTTTCCTCCTCATGAACTTGACTAAGGGTGTCACCCTAAAAACAACTATATAGGTATACAAAGATGAATGCTTAATCCAACAGCCACAACATATTTGATCTTTAAGGAAGGCTCAGTTTAGGATGGATAGCATAACTCTAATAAAGTGATTATAAAATGTCCTTTCTTTCAAGGGCTGCAATTTTTAAAGTTTTGCCAGTGTATCCTTGACACAAGAAGTCTGGAAGTCCAGAGAAAAGACAAAATGGCCTGACTTGCAAGAAGGGAAGGGAAGAGAGGGACAGCTCTTCACCTGCCTGCCTGGATGAGGCACCCTGAGGAGCAGAGGGGAAAGCTGTGGCTCTGAGAAAGCCCCAGGATACACCCATCCTTGGGCAGTGTGGGCTGCTGTGGGGGCAAACAGGAAATGGTGAAACTATTTAGGAAGGTCTTCAATGATAAAACAGAACTGTGTTTTTCTCCTATAGCTCTTTTTTTTCTTTTTTTTTTTTTTTTTTTTAGTAAGAGCTTTCACTGTTGCCAGTCTACATTTTTGGCTCCTGCTTTATCTAAATAAAATAAAGATATGCCCTTCTTATCCAATCTTACACAGAGGCTAACAGTGACTACTATGGCAGCAATAATCTCCTTCCTCACTGGGATGAGAGGTGTGTTTGGGCTGCATCAGCCTGCTCTCTCCATCTGCCAGCCTCTGCTGAGTTAGGAGCTTCTGAGAGGCTGGAGAAATACTTCTCAAGTTATAAGGTCCTGGCTGTAGACTACTATCTGTGTGGACATTTTTGACAGATCTATTAAGATTAACTTAGCTGCCTTACAAATAGAAATTCCTGTATGTCAGAGCACTATAAGAAATGAGAGCAGATTTAACAGAATAACAAATACTGATAACAATGGATGCGGATGGCAAAAATTGAGCTGTAGATGCTGGGGAGTGCATTCCCATGAAGACCAGTTGCCTACTCTGCAATAAAACCCATCAGAAATGGTTCATCAGCACAAATCTTGTACTTTGGTAACAGCAAGATGGGAGCAAGGACGTATCTCAGCTGTTTTGCCACTGTCTTCCTTTTGTCTCAACAGGAAACCGGATTATAATCTTAGAGCAGAAATAAATATTAAGGGGAGTAACCCTGCTTTACATCCTTGGAGCAAGGACTGAGCAAGATTTGAGGTCAATCTATCACACTGCAGTAATTTCTCAACTCCTAGAGAGTATGAAAGGATTAACCACAGAGAAGTTTGTCACTGCCAGAAAAAAAGCTGAGACATGGTAAGTGGTCAATGCTCAGCATCTTGTCCCTGCCTCCCTGAGCACAGACAGCACAAGGTTAGTGTGAACATGTGAGAAATGTGTGTGTGGGCTTACATGAACAATCTGCAAGAATGAACTTGAAGGACTAGAAATAGATTTGTATAAAATAAAATCACCTTTCCTTTTCATGAGGTCCTGCACCAAATTTATTATGTTCATTTCCTGCAACATATAGTGACAAATGCAGGGAGGAGCCTCTGTTCGTCAGCCTCTTTATCAAGACTGGGGAAATGGAAGAAGTACCTGAAAGATGAAGATCATTTACCTATAGTTAAGACCCCCTCTTTACTGTTTCCAAAGTAGAAAATTTTTTGATCACCAAAACACCAGTTCACTTTTGATGAAACACAATCCCCTCTCTCTTACAGTGATTTTATTTTCCTTTTTACATTTTCCAGTCAAAATGTGCTTCTATTTCATATGGAAATCAACATTGGTCAAGTTAAAGCCTGTGCAACACACCTAGGCCACATTCAGTATTTTGGTAAAAAAAATATGTATTTCTGTGTACTCATGTTCTTCTAGTTGGCTTGTTTTGTCTTTCTCCATAAGAATAGTTGTACTTCACTTTCAATTAGGATTACATGACTTAGTTTCTGAAGGAGCAAAACTTAGGATGTTTAATAACATAATAATTCTCATACTGACCTTTGTGTCTTTCTCATATGACCTTTGGTATATCTGCTAAATATTCTGAACTTCTTTTTTTCTACAGTTTATCATGACTCACCCATTACAATTAGTTTGCTTCACTTGGTCAAGTCTTGGGTATGTTAATTTTGGAATGAATTTTCTAGTACAGCTATGATATCACTAGTACTACTGCGTTTAACAATTCCAAAACTAGGAAGATACAAGAGAAGAAATTTCTTAACAGAAGTAAGTTTCTTTTACTAGTACTCTTGGTACAATGAAAAAAGGAAGAAGTGAAAATCTGATGCTAAATAAATAATTTAGTTGTTTTCTGAACCACTGGGAAATGCTGTTCCTCCTTGACACCTGGGTCTGTGCCTACCCTGGGCCCCCAGTAAACACTGACACACCCAAAAAGCAGAGTTGTCTCACTGGGTAACATTAAAAACATATGAAGTAATTCTTGCTTGTTGGTTCAGCACTGGTGAGGTCACATCCCCAGTATGTCCCATGGAGGACCTGGAACAACCAGGGACATACCAGATGGAAGGATCAAAATAGATCAGCTCTCTAGAAACCACAGTCTGCAAGTATAGGCTGAATGAACCAGGGTTGTTTAAATCAAAGAAAAATCCCAGCTGGGACACAACAGCATCCTTTAAGTACAACCAAGCTGTCACACAGAGAAAGGAAATTATTTCTATGTCTGTGATGGACTGGACAGGAAGTAATTGTGGAGAAGTAACAGATGAGAATGTAATTGCAACAGTGACAATTGGAAAGATTTAGGTTAGATATTAGCAAAACATAAAGAGGATACAGACACTAGAAAAGATTCACTGAGATGGCAGTGAAATTGCCATTAAAGTAGGTCTTTAACAACAGGCCAAAAGCAAACATCCTTCAGGGTGCATAGTCTGACTTTCGGTCAAGCAGAAAACTGCTGCCTTGCAGCCACATCTATCTCTATCCCGTAAGGCAGATCTACCACAGCAGTTTTCATGCAGGTCCCCACAATCCCAGTGGTCTCTTCTAGTCCTGGTAACTACAGAGAAAAGAGTTTTTCACATGCCCTCTAAAGGTGGGCAGCGTGGGCTTTATTAACTGATGGATGTAACAACACAGATGTCAAACCTACTGGTACACAGCAGAGACCTGTGATGTCCAAGCATCAGCTGGCTCCTACCAGCATGAACTCTGATACATGTGCCCTCCCTGGGCCATATTATTTACATGCATTATTGCACTTTACTTCAATTTATGCAAGTAGGGACATAACATAACAAGTTAGCAAGTTCAAAGGGAGCACTGCCATGAGCTTGAACAGCACAAGATGTCAAAGAAAGTGCAGTCTGTAGTATCCTGGAAGGCTCCTAAATACTATCTTATTTCAGCTGTGCACAGATGGCCTTATCTATGCTAAGGAGGATCAGGTGGTTTTTTATCCAAGCAGCAAGGTGCTTCAAGACAGTTGCTTCACCTCTAGAAGAAGCAGCAAGAGAAAGCAGGACAAAATATATATATGTATATATGTATATATGTATATATGTACACACACCTATATCTATGTAGCTACAGGTTGTAGAGTTTGCAGAGTTACAATGCTGCTCACTTTTTCTGTGCATGTCTACTATGGATCTACTTCTTCATTTCCCTGAGGTGTGAAGATGAATATTCAGGGAAATAGCATGGCTCCAGCAGTGTTAGAGCTGGCAGTGGCTTGCTGGGTTTTTGACTGAGCACATCCCTGGATGCCCTATGCTCCAGTTCTCCAGCCCACAACCTGCTTGGTTAAAGGCATTAGCTAAAGACTATATTACACTGTTGTGTCACAACTTCTAAATATTGACAGTCTCACTGAACTGCCACTTGTTGAGGGTGGGAAGGGGAATGCTCTTTAGTGAGATCATCTTAATTCCTGCCCTGGTTGATGCCAGCAGTAGCCACAGCTTGAGGTATGGTGACAACTGTGAAGTCCTTTGTTGGTCCATGGCTTGTAACAATATGCATGTAACTCCCTCAGGTTTTATGAGGATTAATTAGCTAATGTTCGTGAAGCTTTGAAGATAAAATATACTCTGTAAGTGTTAAAGAACTTTGTCCTGATGTGTCATCAGGAAATCAAGAATATCAAGGATATCCTGCTCTGCAAGGCACTGTCATTCAGTTGATCCCACACAAGCTATTTTCCCCCCACTTGTTCTAAGCTTAAAACTTGTTTGGGGAATTATTTCATTGAAAGATGTAAAAATCTTCTTTCTTATCCCAGGCTCCCCTCATTTACAAGGGCCATGTCCCCACTGCCCCAAGCCTGTGTCATGAGCCATGCTCCTAAAAGATTTATTTAAGCTTTCCAACACACTTTACTGCAGGAGAAATCACAGTGCTGGGTTGTTAAGGAAAGCAGATGCAAGACATCTAGCCCTGCCTTCCTTTTCCACAGCAACATGTTGCATTAGTCCAAACAGATACCTCCATCAAGCAGCTTCTGGGGAATGAGGTTGGTTTGTGATTTACTGCTCAGGTCCAGCCATATGCCACACAACAGTAATTTGCTTTCAGTTGTCTCTAGTATCTTTTCTCCAACAGCAACAGAAAATGAGAGATTTTCAGGTTTAGTGAACAATTCACCTATAAAAACATATAAAAATTTCAGAGAATGATAAGGGTACCTATCTTTCTAGATACGCATAATCACAAACTATTTGTAGCATGTAATCTGCAGCTCAGATGCAAGACGTCCACCACACTAGGGCTGGATACAATTCACTCCTTTGCAATATGACTTGGCTCACTTCTGAGCTGAGTTTCTCCTTTCAAAATTTAATCCTCATTCACCCCTGTATACCTAACATTGGTTGTAACTCCAGAACAACTGTCAGCTCCAAAACTTATTACGAACTGGGAACTACAATTTGATGAAAGAAAATGAGGGGAAAAAAAAAAAAAAAAAAACCAAAACAAAACCCAACACTTTTCTAAGCTTTGTGGGAGAAGCAAACAAATTCCTTGACTGACAGTGCAACAGAGGGTTTTCAAGTATTCCCTTAATTCTTAACATTCAGGGAGTCAGATTCTACATAGCTAAACAGGATTTGGAAGCAGGTATCAGGTGGTATCTCTTGGTAGCCAATTTCTACCAATACCATTGTAAGTCAGAAAACTCCAGTCCTACCTTGACTTAAGTACTTAAAACCCTTTAACTGTCCTTGGTTACTCTGAATCACAATTGATTATTAGATTTTAAAATGGCAGAAAATGAAACATCTGAATCAATTTTATTTCTTATATTCCCTCTGCTCTAGTGGGATGAACCAGTCTTTTTTAAAGGAGAAGCTGGCTCATTAGGGTGTAACAATCCTTCCAGTTGGACATGGTTGGAGAACCTTAGAAAAGCTCTGAAAAGAAGGAAGTGAATTTGTAAAATTCAGGGTAATTATTCTTTCTTAGCCTCCTTGGATGTAAGATTTAATATGTGAGTTAGGCAAATGCATTTCATCCTTCAAACAAAGAAGTCCACAGAAATCTGGACAAAGGTATGAGATTATGTTACCAATATTATAATTCATGTAACATGTAACTTAGACAAAAAATAAAAGCTGAAGTTGTGGAAGTGTCCTGGTTTGTGTCTTTAACACAGTAAATTGGTTGTTTCATGAAAAGTCACCAATGCCAGTCTCAATGTAATGGATACCCAAAGGCAGAGGCGGCAGCACCACCTCTACTGCCTGCTGGAAAGAGTGGTGAATACACCACATGCATACAGTCATGGCACAGGACTTCTAGGACTTGTGAAGCACTGCTTAAGAAAGAATTAGATGAAACTGCTTTCTGCTTTTTCAGCTGCCTTTTTTTTTTTTTTTTTTTTTTTTTTTTTTAAATATATTTCTTTCTTAGCCTGGAGAAGGAATAGCTCTGCTTTTAAAAGGGATCTCTTTGGAGCCATTGCTGAATTGGGACTTCAGGCAAAAAATTCTCCAGTCTTCTCTGGAGAGGAGGCTAATACATAAGCATAAGGTTTCATAATTTTATCTAGATAAAAGTATTTTAACCTTCTGGTTCTGGAAAAACAAGCCATCATGTTGCAGTGATACAAACTGAAAACTAGAAGCTCCAGCATTTTTTATAAAACTTGCAATAATTAAAAGCTTCTTGCTATTAATAATCATCTGTACAAATAAATTCATACAAGAGAAGGGAATAGCAGTAGCTACAGAAAGAGAGTTAACCAGATGACCACTTGCTCTGGCTAATTGTTTATTTCACAAAGGGACTACCAATATGTTCTCTCAGACAAAATGACCCAGATAAGGCAAATCTGCATTTTGTAACTTTAACTGACTGAGACACAAAGCTAAAAATCCCAGCAGGGCTGTTTCAGCTACAGCAGCATTCCTGTTGCAGTTTCTGGTTTTTATTCTTATGCCATTCACATCTTTTCAGCTCCAAAATGCTCCCTATTTTTAGTACACAATCTGAATTAAAAATTAAACAAAATGGGAAAGAGCATACTGGAAATTACTGTCCCAAAGCACTGTATGATAATTGCAGACATACTACATGCCTTGGCCCCTTCTCTTTCCACTGAGTTGAATGCAAGTTTAATAGCTCTTCCCTCCTTAATCCTGTACTTGCCCGTTGTCCTTGTTTTGCTCAGTATACTTGGTTCTTTCCTTTGCTTTTATCTTCTCTTAGAAAATAATAGGAAGCTTTCTCATAGCACACTTGCTCTTGGGCTAATTCCAAATGTGCTTGCACCAATTGAAGCTCCTATTGACTAAAATGCTGAGAGGCAGGAGAGGACAGGGAAGGACTGAAGACAGAAAATAACTTTATATAGATGAAAAATTTAAGTGGCACAAATAAAAGGTGAATCTGAAGCATAAAGCTTTTACCCATCCAAATCTGCTCAGAACTTAATATAAAAAGGGCATGGGGATATAATCACTGTCTGTTACTCACTGTTATATATAAAGCACAGTAGCACTGTCTAATGGTGCACAGGTGAATAAAAGGAGAAGAGTTTAAATTATGGAAATGTAGAGTAACTTCCTGGTGCAAGCAGTTATTCCATCAGTATAAATGCCTTCAAAATTGGGTTCATATTCTAAGAGATTATAGGCATTAGAGTCTGCTCCAGAGATGTCTGAAATCAGCAGAGAACTTTCAGGCTATTTTATCTGGCTTCTGATTAGTCTCTTAGCTTAGACTAAAAACATGACAAGGGATAATAGAGCTGATAAACAAGGAACAGAGAAGGAAATTTTTGCCAGAATATTACAGATAGCTCTCATTAATTCACAAGAATTATGATGTCAAGTCCAAAATAGCTGCCAAATGTTTTAGCTAATACATTCATTCTAATCCTACTTTATTTTTAAAGTGGAATCTTTACACAAGTGTCACCTGAAAGGTCTTCACTGCTCAAATTTGCTACATTAGCCTTAAAATTGCTGTATTATTAGAATCCAAAGTCATCAAGGTTAATCAGCAAATAGTTCTGCCTAGAAACACCACAGGTTACATCTTTTCTGGCTATAAAAATTATCCAAGTTCAGACTCAGGGTCACTGGATCACAGGGCCCAAGCCCATGGCAGCCACACACTCTGGCAGCTGGTGCATTCAGCATTCTGACAGGCTAGCTCCCATCTCCCATACCTCTTGTCTCTGCATGCAGGAACCTTTGAAGACGTGCAGCCAGCATGTGTAATGCCCCAAATCTCCAGCCTAGCCTCTGACAAGGTCAGCTCTGGGCAATTTTCCAGAACAAGGTTCAGCATACAAGCCATTCCTCTATGTCTTCTCTAGACAGGACCCTTCCATTGCCCTAGACTGCACAGCTACCCTCAACTTGGCAATACCCAGAATGGAAAAAAGAACCATCACAATTGCAAAAGATGCTTTTGAAAGTCTGGGACACACCATTCCACCCAGTGTAGGCAATTGCCAGACACAAAGTGTTTACACTGATTACAGCTTTGCAAACTCCATTAGCATCAGTATCCGCTTATCAGTGGCCTGTTATATTCTGCCCAGAGGAATCCAGTGCTATGTTGTCATGGTTTAGGAATGGTATTCTCCCATTTGGTGTTCCCATTAAAACACCAAATCAGGTGCCACTCTTCACTCCCTCCTTCCCCTCTCTCTCCCCTATTGGGGCTGGAGAAGAGAACTGAAATCACAAAAGACAAAAATCACAGGTTGAGATAAGAACAATTTACCAAAACCAGTGATGAAATAAGAAAACAAACAGAAACAGCATTAATAATAAAAGTGTACAAAGGGCTCCCAGTTACCTTAACTGGAGCTCTCTCCTGAGTGCCCTGCTAAAGAGGCAGCACATTAGCACAAAAGCATCCAGGTCATGCTTCATGTGCTCAGCATCACTGCCATCAGTGTCAGATGTATCTTGGGATATCTCTTTCCTGTACCTTTCCCTACAGTGCACATCTACAAGTCAGATTAGAAAGAGGAGCTCATGGCAAGCCTTCCTTGCTAAGGAGAAAGATCTCTCCTGGGTTCTGGGGTGCTAGGGGAGCTTCTATGGGGCTCCCAGGCCATATGGTGTGTTCTGCAATTCAGTCCATACATAGTTATGTCCAGCTTTGCTTCCTCCCCACCTGAGCAGGGACCCATGGATGGTACTGCTGGCCAAGAGATGAAATGTGCTCAATGCACCAAATCTCAGCCTTGTTCCCACAGCAAAGACATGCACAAGAACAAAGAAAAGAAAAAGCACAGGCTAAGAAGACCTTAATTAATGCTACTCTTCTATGGAACCTTCTGGGGAGATGGCTGAACTTTACTGCTGAGCTTTCAGTGATGTCAAGCTACCAAACTCACTTCTGGGTATTTAGGTTAAACTGATGGGGTCTGATTTTTGTAAGCAGAAACTATCTGGGATTCCCACTTCAGCTCAACACATGGAACAACTTTAAATAAAAAGATCAATTCAGTGGTTTTCTGCTTTCAAGATATTGACTCACTCTTCACGTTTTGTTTTATGCTTGAGATGTCATTTGAACAATAGGAGAAAATATCAGCTCCTTTTCTATTCTTTAATGTGTTTTGAATAGTATTCTTTCCTCTTCTTGTAAAAGCAATGCTAAAGAGACAAATCTAGCAAATAATCGAGATAAAAGATG
Organism: Oenanthe melanoleuca; assembly: GCF_029582105.1. Lineage (NCBI taxonomy): Eukaryota > Metazoa > Chordata > Aves > Passeriformes > Muscicapidae > Oenanthe > Oenanthe melanoleuca. The sequence continues at coordinate 44,300,037 of NC_079339.1, forward strand.
CTTCACATAATCAGAGATCAACAGGCATGCTTTTAGGGGCTTTCTTTTATAATTTCTTCCACTGAAATGTGTTTAAACACAAGTATGTCCTGATAGCATTTTCTAATTGAACATGAAAACATTATTTTATTGAAACGTCAAAGCCTAGAAGTAATGTTGAAAAGGAACAGATACAACAGACATGCAGTATTACTAAATGCAAAAATGTAAAAACTAAAAAAAAAGTTAAGTAAAAGACTCAATCTCAGTTTTTTAAGATGCAGTGTCACAAGAAAAAGGGAATAGAAACTCTAAAATGTGTTGTCTGATGTGATTATTTCTCATAGCACACAAATACAGAGAAATCTCTATTTTATAATTCATTAGGTTAAAATTCAGTACTTCATCCCTCTGCTTAACAGTAGTAACTTACTTTTTATCTTTTTGTTCATATATACTCTTATTTTTTGTTTAGTACCTCTTTTATGTTATTATTTTCATTGCTTCAACCTTAAAGAAGTGTTCCTTTTAATGTGTTTTATGCCAAATTTTTGGGGTTTTTTTAACTGCAAAACCCAGGTTTTGAGTGCCTCTGAAGAATATATACATACACGAGCAATGGCCACATGGTAGAAATGTGCACCCTCAGTAGACTGACTGAGGCCATGGCCACAAATCACTCACATGAGTTCATTGTCCATTTTCAGCTTATTCACAGAGTTATTGTTTGGGGTGCTTCAGCCAAGAAATGTAAAGGCCTTCCTGACAATGTCAGAAAAACAACCAAGAGAAGCAGTGTAGCAGATGTAAGTAGTTAGTCTGCACTGAGTAAATATTAATCTGCATGTCTGCAGGTGAAATTACCCGCGTGGCTCTTCAGGAGGGTGGAGGGAGAGAATCACATCTGTTCACTAGCTTGCAGTCAATTCAGAAATAAGAAGTCTGCCTGCTGGGCTCTCCTAACACACCTTAACAGATCTATAATAAAGTGTTATGTGAGCAGATGTTGAATACTGACTGACCTGGAGCACAGTCTTAAGGAAGCTGAGCTTGTATGTGCTGGAAGGAACTTTTGAAATTCTCACCTATATTTTCCCAGTTGTGCCTAAATCTTATAATTTGCCTCTGGAAGTGAATCAAACCACGGAGAGCAATTTGGGCTCATTGTGGTAATGTACAAATTGATGTTGCCTGAGGACAGCAAATGCTCCAACTGCCCAGAAATCTAAAAAACATCTTACACTTGCTGTGAGAAGTTGAAGTGTGGATTTTTAAGCTGTAGAGCTTGGCAAACTTTGAAAAGGCTTGAAAATTGGATTGATTAAACTTCACACACATGGCCATTATACTTGTAATATTCATTCATTGTTTTCAAAAAATAGATTGTTGTGAGAACAGAAAAGTACAGTGCTTTGACAAGAAGGAGCAGCAAGAAGTAGACATTGGATGACTTCTGTAAATCTGAAAAGAATTAATCTTTTGAAAATAGGAGTCAGATTCTTAGCTGTGGGATATAAAAGGCTCAATTCCACTGGTTTCAACATAATTGTGCTGTCAGAGCCATCTACCACTGTGTCATAGTCACAAGACACTCTTGTACTATTGTCATAGATTCCTAATTTTTCTAGTATGGACAAGGAGACTGAAGGGCCAGATATAGTGGGGAGATAAGTACAAAACAGAGGGAGGGAGGAAAAAAAACAGGGAACAAAAGGAAAACCATGAAAAAGCCCAAGCATCTGTGATGTTAGCCACTGTCTAGATGTGATTGCTTTGACCACAAACGGTTATAAAGGGTTTTAGAGGAGCCACACTGCATACTTGAAAGATGTACCCTCAGACCAACTTCCCTCGGGACATTGGGAGTGGGAAGTCTGTCTTCCAGAAATTGATCTGAAACCCTGTTGTCAGAGTACACAGAAGGAATTCAGATAAGCAGAAGCCATGCTGTCAATCTGGAAGGGACCAGAGACCACAAGGAAGAGAGAGATGGATGCAGCATTGCTGGTTTCCTGTGGGCTAGCAGGGCAACTAGTCTCAGTTCATACAAGTGGGATTGCAGGAATGAATAAAAGAAAAAGAGCTTGGCATTGCAGGGTTCAAGGACTGTCTATAGGAAAGGACAAAGCACGGATGTAGCACCAGGAAGAAGAGCAGAAAAGGACAGCAGCACTTGTGTGGCATTGGGACAGCAGCAGAGGGCACCAGGAGCAGACAGAGCCCCTGCAGCAGAGGCCTACGCTGGGCTCAGATGTCCCATGCTCTAAATGGCCCTGATGCCCTTCAGCTGCTCCTCTTCCTGTCATCCACTGCCCATACTCAAGGCCTCACCACAGTGACAACTTTCCCCTTGTCCTGCTAATTCTACAGGAGCCCTGTGTTTCTCTATGTTGCCCTTATCCCATGGCTTTTCTAGCCACCATCACCTAGCCAGGTGTTAAGGGGAAAATCTGGTGGGCTGGAAGCATCAGCAGTGCCTGGGGCACCACCCTGGCCATGTCATGTGCCTGAGCTGCCAATCTGGGCTTCTTAGGACCAGGCCCTATCACCAGCCAGAGGCCCAGGAATGAGCCTAATGGCCCATGTTCTGTATAGAGCACCAGTGCCTGGAAGCTGAGTGGTGGGCACAAAGGGTAGAGGCTTTCTCATGGCTCTGTGTATGGGAGAAGGAAGAGAAGAAGTACGCCACAAGGCTTGTCAACAACCTAAAATGGGCATCAGAGAAAAATTCTTTTGAGAGGGACTGCAGTGTGCCAGTTGTCAACCCAAGGAAACCGAGGGAGCTGCAGTTCAGAGCAAACAAGTGCTCTCATGGCTCTGAGTAGCCATTAGATAACCCAGTGTGGTTGTTCAGCCAAGCAGGACTGGGAACTGCAGCTTGCTGTCCATCTGTGCCTGCTAGGCTCCAGCCAAAACAACTCCCCACAGGAACCTGCACTGATGTTCACTCTCATTTTGCCAGACAAGGAGGGGAGAGATGATGGAGAAGTGGTACAGAGCTTTGACTTAAGGCAGATAATTAGTGTCAGTGAATTTCTGTTTTCTTGTAAGAGCTATGACTGATTGCATCTAACTCCTCTTGCAGACAAAATCTGAAGAGTACAATATAAAAAATGCATGTTATGCAGAGCCATACCTGTCTTATTGCTCTTCTACCTGCAGTATATCCTGTGTGCCAGTGACTTAATTTAACCTTTATTTGAGAATTTATTTTAAAGAAACACCCACTATCTAACTGAGAATTATCAATTTACATGGATATCTACACACAAGTGTCAAATATTGAACCCCTTGTCTACCAAATTCAATGCCTGGGTAAAGGCAAATTTGGATAAAAGCTTCTTGCATATTTATCTGAGTCTAACAATTCTCCATGAAATATTAATGTGCCTGTCTAACTATCTACTTGCACATCAAAACTTCACACTAGTTTTTCTAATGCATACAGCTGGACTTTAGGTGCAGCAACTTGTGAGTAGCTCTAAGTGCAGCAAAGCATCAAGTGCCTGTGAGTATTTTAGCCCTTGGAGTGTAATACCCTACACTTCTCCCAGCCCACATATTATTAATTACTCCTCTCTGCCTTAAACATATGAAAAAAGAAAAGGTGGAGAAAGGGGACTGGGTAAAGGATACCCACCATCCATCTGGCTCTCAGCTGTGAAATGCTGCATGTGCTGGAGGTTGTATTTTTGACAAGCTTTTAGATACAGGGGAGTTTTTCCCAGCACATCCTCATCCTGTGAGGAACATAGTCTGATCACAGGCACTTCAGTTTCTCTATTTAGGAAAGCCTTCTAGCAACTTCAATGGGAATTTGAGAAAATGCCTCAGGCTTCCCTAGCTGCAGGCTTCAGTGCCTTAGTGACATGGAGTTGCTCATATTGTATTTGCCATGTCTGAGTCAGATCAGATGATGTAGTCAGAAGATCATTTTGGATTTTTAGGTAATTTAAGAAAAAAATTGCATTGAATGAAGCATTAGCTTAATCAAAAAGCCAAATTATGCTGAAGGTATGAAACACCACTCAGCTATGAACAAAACTCCATTATTCCTTCTCTGTGCTTATTTTATCTTTTTATGTCCTCTGCATTTATTTCCCTTGAGTATCCTACCCCTAAGTGCTGTCTGATGAGAAGAGTCTTGCATTTGGCCCCTGTTACATGATCCTCCAACAGCCTGTTGACAACAGACATAATCAGCCCAAATGGGAGGCAAAAGATAATCCTGGGAAATGACAGCTGCAAACATCCCATTTGATAGTCTTCAACATGTGCTAATAATTGTTTTCAACACATGCCAAAGAAACACAGTGCAAACGTGGCTGTAGAGTGGGCATGCATGAGAGCTGAATAAATTATTGCAAAATCTTCTACCAAATGATAAATGGGCCAAGAATCATTACAAATAGTTCCTTGCTGACATACACAAGCAGATGGATTCTAGTCCATTTCTGCCCTCAATTATATGGTGCAGTGGCCAGGCAATTTAAGGGGGATGGCACCTGGAACCTCCATATATTATAGTTACAGGGTAAGTTTTGAAGCATGCCGAAGCACAGCTTACATTTAGTTCTGTGATTGAAGCATATTAAAAATGGTGATTTAAAATAAAATATTTTAGTTGTATATCTAATAAAATCAATCTAATAATTAATCTAATAATTATTGGCAATTTAGCAAATACAAAGTATGTAGCATTTTGTCACAGAAATGTGTAAGTTTTTTGAGTTTTGCATTCCTTGGAGTGCTTACCTCAGTCTAGTGATTGGTCTTTCATCTCCTTAACTTTTTAGAGGATATATCAGATTGGAAGCTGTAACTTACCTTTACTGAAAAACCATTGAAGTGACTTGGCTTATTTGGAGATCAGTTTGTTCATCCACAGCTTTCATTAAGAAAGGGAGCAGAGTTCTGGAACTAAAAATGTTCTGCTTCTTGGAATACACTTATGCATAGATACTTAAAAATTTATGTCTTCATTATCACGTGGGACAATGTAAGTAACTGTTAAGGTAAACTCTATGATAATATTTTCTACTTACTAACACTAACAATAAAATGTCAACCTGATTTTAAATGTCAAAAATTATGTACTGGATTTAATGTGAACAAAAGACAAAGGTAAAGTCACACTATTCTGGGGGACAGCTCCAGTTAGAAGTCTTGTTATGTGATGAGGAAAAAGGAATTTGTGACTTGGCATGACAATGCTTTTATGTTTCCTATGTATATTGAAAAACAAGATTTACTGTGAGGCTTGTAAAGTCTTTCAGTATTAATTTACTTGGTTTAAGTCTTGTTTTGTAGATATTGTGATAGATAATTTTCTGTAGTTGTTTCACAAATATAACTTTATAAAGATGTCTGTGTTGTACATTTTCTGGTTCTTTGGACATATCTTTTAGATTTTACTTTTCTGATAGCTTGAAAAAATATTCAATAAATGGAGTTACCATGGTCATCAGATAATTAAAGCAGAACAAAGGCAGCTGTGGCTGGAACTGGATATTGATGTCCCATTGAAATTACACCTGGAAAGCATCAGAAAGCAAAAGTGCCCTGTCTGCACAGGATGTGAGTTATTGATATACCCACAGAAGAGTGGGGTACTGCAGCTGCTGGGTAGCACCCTGGGTGCCAGCAGCACCTCAGCCAGGCTCTCTGCTTTGCTCATGGACAGCACAGGCAGAAAGGACACAAGGACTGTGAAGCACATACTCTGCTTTGCCCTCAGCTCTGCTATGGACATGTGCTCCCAGCTCTCAAATAAAGGTAATTCCCTTGCCATTGTACTATTTCTCACTTTGATTACTGTGTGACCATACTATGTGATTTAATATCAAATGTCTGTCTATTGGCACCTCTAAAGCACTTATCTCCATGGTGTGACTTTAGCATTAACATGGAGGAAAATAATTACAGGGAGATGTAATTACTTACATCTTATCATGGGCAGCTTGAAATGATAGCAAATATTTTCATTTATACTACTGTTTTTATAGGTACTTTTGAAATAAACAGTGTCTTCTTACTCAGCTTCCCATAAAAATATTTGTTAGATTTTTTTCCATTTTCATTTTTTCTGAAGAAAACCGTCTCCTGAATTTCATCCCTTTTTTGCTTCCTGTACCTGAATTTCCTCCTTGACTTCTTTCATGTTGCACCTAAAAGGAATGAGAATAAAAAGGTCAGAATCTTGTAAGGGAACATTTCCAAAAGGTTTTCTCAAGAAAATTATTGTGCTGGCTAAACGAATGGAAATTGCATCTTCTGTTTCTTAACTCAAAGAGAAAACTTATCTATTGGTTGAGTTATATTGTCAAAGATTTAGCTAATAATCAAATCTGGTTTTACTATGTTACTATTTTTGGTGACAAGATCTAATAAATACTAAAGTAAAACCAGGTTAATTAGAAGATAGTCATTATAATTAAACTCTGATATAAACCTGAGAAAACTGTCTTAATACAAATGAGGCATAAGACCCCCTGTTTGAGGGAGAGCACTCAGATCAGCAGAGGGACTCAGACACAGTTATGAAAAAGGGACAATTCACTGCAGTTATCAAAGTCTAAATAGGAAAAAGTGCTTAAATTATTTAAGTGGTTTGCAGTGATTTCCTGTTCCCATGCAGTTTTTTCTCTAAAAAGTAAGAAGTCTTTCATCTTCTCTGCATACTTTCTCTACATCTTACCTGGAATCAATTTGCAATCTAGAATCAGGTATGGATCCATCCTTTTACCATATGATTTAATAACCCCCAAAATCTGCTGAGATTCTTAAAAGGCTTTTACTAATCTTCAGCAAATAAACAAATATCATGTGACTAATAGTTTACATTATTATTTACAACTGAGTAACAACCAAAACTACCAGCCAACTTTCTTCTCCAAGAAAAAAATAAACAATGAGATCAATGGTTAAAACACAAAGCTTGTAGTTTGCCCTTAATTCAACAGGATCAAAACAGAATTCTTAACAAACCATTGCTCTCCTTATACAAGTTGGTAGAGGAGCTTGCTGGGAGCCTGCTCTGCTTGGGATCACTGGATGGGGCCATGGGGAAGGGTACACCAGGAGGCTGGCAGGAGGGAGCAGACCTGGAGCCATGGGGACCCAGGGAGCAGAAGGTTTCTTCAAGGAATGGCATGAGCTTCATGGACTTACTCAGCTCAAGAAGCCACTGAAAACCACAGGGTGGAAAGGCCAGGCTTGAGGGAAGGAGGTACCCTGCAGGGAGATGGGAGCAGGAAGGAGGGAGGTTTCCAAACCTTGTGCTTCATTTGATGTCAGAAAGCTATGTTTATCTATGGAAAAAGGTTATCCAGGCTTATTTTGATATTATAACATATAAATAAGACAGAGATCAAAGGACTGGACAATGCTGAGGTCTTTTCACATGCTCACTTGGAAGAAAGAGAGGGACATGCCTGGCTCAGGGTTGCATCACAGGTAAGAGCATGTTCCCAAAGTGCTGCTCTGCACAGAGAGGAAAGACCCAGGCTTCTGGTGGAGTGAGAACAGAAATACAAAGCAGAAACAACTGGATGAAATTTACTTTTCTTATTTTTTCTTTATCCTTCATGTTGTTATATTTTTATTGCATACAGCATTCAGAAACAATTCCATTTTCAATAGAGGGAAATTTCAGATTCTTAGCCATTGAGATACATTGAGGACAGGTCTCTGGCTTTGAGCAAATGTTTTTCTTTATGTAAGCATGACAGATGCTAAAGGATTTCCAGGGATCCAGAGATCAGCTCTGTCAAAATTCTGCCCTATGAATGAGAAAATGAACCACATGCCACTTCCCAGAGCCAAACAGCCTGACATGCTTGTGGCTGCCAGCATGTTGGCACATTCTGCTTAATGTCTTAAGCAGAAAGGGGTAGAAGAAAGTTTCTGAATAGCAGGTGACTGAAAGTTTCTGAACAGCAAGCTCTGCTTTCAGAAAGCCAAGAGCACAAAGGGGAGCAGCCCGTAGGTTTCCATCATCTCAGCAGTGCAGCAAACAAGGGAAGCATCACACCCCCTCATTTCCAGCTGGTTCCAAGGAGCATTTGAGTTGGATCAAGGCAGACAGACACCTCTCTCCTTCACAAAGCACCTCACTTACAACTGCCACATTTTCAAAATGCTGAGCAGCCACAGCTCCCACTGAGATCACTGAAGGTTGTAACAAAACTTAGCATGTGTGAAAGACTGGGGGATTTTAGTTTTCACATTTGAATATCAACTTTGTGTCTGACTTCAGGTGTCCACTTACAATGGGAGCTAAAGCAGATAAGCATGTCTGCTCCTGACTAATATTGTTTGGAAAACTGGGCATGTCAGAAAATAACAGAGAATGAAGGCTTCTTTCAGTAAAATTGTTTTCACATAAAGTTTAAAAGAAAAAAAGCAATATATATTTTTTTCAGTTTAAATATTTCTTCACATATTTAGTAATTTCTAGTATGGGACCATATGTGCAGAGCAAATAATAGCATGTACTGGAGTTTTCTCTAACATGTCTTTTCAAATCCTCACTGCTTCTTCTGATTAGGCTGGAAGCACAGCACTGGAATGGAGTAATGAACATCTACTCAGTAATTTATGTGACAGGAAATTGAACAACCATCTCCTCAGCCATTATTTCTGTGAATTTCCCAAGCTGTAAATGCATCAAACAGTTACAGAAAAGCATAAATTCTGTTAAGCAGATGGTCTAATTTTTCTAGAGAAAAATGTCTCTAGATATCTAAAATATTTGTGTCTACAGTCTTGACCTGTTGACCAAAAACCTGTAGGAATGTTTACTCATTTCATGATGAATTACCATGGTGGCCTAAATTGTCTGAAAATGTTAACAGTTTTAGATGCCCTGTAATATGGGATAGTAAAATCTAAAGTTATGTTGTTTTTGAAAACATTCAAAACACACATCTAAACCTCAAACCTGTCACAGAATGTGTTAAATTGGGCATTAAAACTGCTGGACACTCAAAATATTCTTATCCAAATGTGAGCTTAGAAATGGATAAAGTGGAGGTTGTTGGTGAGGAACATTGCTCTGACAAGTCCACAACTAGATGCTAAAGTACCATTACTTACCCAATATTAGGATTAATGCCACTAGGAATTTATAAAATTATTTTTGAAAACCTGGAGAGAATGATGAATTTTATGAACCCGCCAGCCATAAATTTACCTGATAAAAATAATTTGAACAAGAAATATTCTGTGGTTCCTTAGTGACCAAAACTTCAGTGAAGTGTCATGCTTAGGTGTGTTTAAATTGTCTGAAATATACTGTGTCAAAACCCTCAACAGCAGCAGCAAAGAGCAAGGTGCCCGTGTCTATTGAGTAGTACAAGTATAGAATTCAATTCTATTTTTTCACTCTGACTGCCAATTTTATGGCACTTCATTTAAGCCTGAATCTCCAAAGAATCAATTCAAATTAGCTTTCTAATTTTCCCCAAAGAATCTGCTTTAAAATAAATTGAATAGTAACATAAGGCTTAGTAAATGAGTGTAAAATTCAAGTGAACTTCTCTGAAGAAAAACGTCTTTTAATCTGAGGACCAATAAAGCTCAGGTGCAATAATATATGACAACTCTAAAAATAGTTTGTCCTTGCTGGTGATTTAACATTAGACAAGCTATTCTTTGTGCAGTTGCAATGTCTAGGGTTTCATGCCATGATACTGGGAATATGGGTTGTTATTCAAGATTGTGTTTGAAGGCAGACATAAAAATCCTTTTTGGTTTTTTTTTAAGAACTGTCATTTCATCAAATCTTAGAGATGTCGTGGCAGAGCACTGGTGTCTTTTAACTTGTTTTTCTACATTTGTGGTTCAGAGTGAGATTTTTGCAGTTTTCCATCACTGTCAGGGGCAATATTTCTTACAATTTTACATGTTTTCCAGCACAGGTGTTAAAGTTTCCTCTCTAAGTAAATGATAGGAAGCTGGAGGACTACATACCTGTGACCAGATAACTTGACCACTGGCAGTGAGCACAGGCTACAAGGGACAGAGCAAAGAGATGATAGAGTTGCAGCTCTCATCTCCCAATTCCACTCAGTCTTCTTCCCAAGGAGATGGAAAAGAGCATGCCTGGCCTTGGGCTGGAAATGAAGGCACAAAAGCATAGCTGGCAGCCAGCAGAGTTGTCAGGGGAAGCTTAGGACATTCACCTAAGGTGATATTAACAGATTTTAACCAATTACTGGTGTTCAGCAGAGCACTGAGCCCAGATGTCCAGAGCCCTTCTGAATTCTTTCTATCCCCATCATTAATTTCCACTATGTCTCCTTGACAATTCGTTCAGCTTTCCTTTATAGTTCAGAATAGCAAGTATGGAGAAAATGCTAACTTTAATTATCATATCACATATACAAAGAAATAATTTTCAATTCTATTTATACACAGCTACATTCAAGGTGGAAAGCTGAAGTTGAGATAATGTGTCAGGCTTCCCCAGTAATTTGTCTAAAGGATAGTCAGGAGATAGTGGTATTCCTCTGTGGGATCCTGTGGCTCTTGCCCCATTGATATCTTCAGAAAGTTCACTGGAAATTTGGCTGAGAGATGTGTCTCCTGTTGCCTCAGCACAGCAGCAGAAATTCAGGTCTCAGCTTGCTCAGTGCTAATCAGGGGATGTTACTAAAATAATCAAGAGGAAAAAACCCAAAACATACCTTCATGTTGCCTGATACTACATATTTACTGAGGTATCAAGTAGTCACTCGTGTTGTCACTTTTTTTTTTTAAGCAAATGAAATCAGATTACTTCCAATTTATATTTTGAATATGCAATGAACAGACAAAATAAGCAATTATTCAGCAATGGCTGAAGCACTTCTGTGGCTGAAGTCAGCAGCTCCTAGCCCTTGCTCTGTCCTTAGCTGCTGCATGGACAGTGAGAAGAGCTGTCCTTCATGCCACTGATGTACCAGTGATTTGAACATTTCCATTCATTGCAAAATTGTTATGTATGCAAGATACCATCTGCATCCAACAAGTATGGACTCGTGAATCACTGAATCATTAAGACTGGAAAAGACCTCCAAGATCCCTGAGTCCAGCATTAACCTCATATGACCATCTTCATCACTAAACCACATGCAAAGCCTTTGAACACTTCCAAGGATGGTGACTCCACCACTTCCCTGGACAGCCTGTTTTAATGCCTGACCACCCTTTCCATAAAGAAAGCTTTCCTAATATCCAATCTAACCTCCCCTGGCACAATACATTTCCTATTGTATTGTTTTTTGATACCTGGGAGAAGAGACCAACACCCACCTGGATAGAATTCATTTCAGATAGTCATAGAGAGTAGTAAGGTCTCCCCTGAGCCTTCCTTTCTCCAGGCTAAACAACACCAGCTCCCTCTGCTGCTCCTCACAGGACTGGCCTCTTAGTTCCATCTAGTATTACATCCAAGTTCAACAAACTTCCAAGTCTTGGTGTTTTGGGAGGAGCTGATGAAAGAATGGCAGCATTCTGTCAGGAGTCCTGAAAATACAAAGATGGGGACTTGCCTCCTTCCACCCCAGAGGAGGCCTGGTGTAGTCTCAGGTGGCCAAGCAGGACAGGGGGACACACTGGGGGAGACCATCTGCAGCCAGGAGGCGAACAAAATCCCAGGTCTCTCCCTGCAGCAAGAACATAAAATATCCCAACAATTCACAGAATTGCTTTGTAACAGGACAGACTTTACAACACCACTAATGTAGGTGCATTTTGTCTGAGCTCAAACCACCTCAGAAGCTGTGGGGCAGCAGGCCCTGGCGGCTCCCTATGGGCTGTGGGAGCTCACTGGGATAGCAGGGCAGTGGGGACACTGGGGACAGCCCCAGGATGGCAGCACAGGCTGGGGACGCTGGGGACAGCCCCAGGATGGCATTGCAGGCTGGGGACACTGGGGTCAGCCCCAGGATGGCAGAGCAGGCACTCACCTATTCTTCAGTTTGCCCCTTTTGTACAGACAGATAGAGCTCTGAAGAGCAAAAGCATCTCTGCATATCTGACAACCTTTGTTAATATTATTTCTGGGTTCTGCTTGAAAAAAATACATTGAGAATATTCATATGGGCAATGTGCTGCCCAACAGAGAACAAGTGACAAGTGAGTGAAAACGTTCCATAGATACTGTCAGAGAAGTCTTCATTCAGGACACCTCATTATTCACCTAATTATTCATTTTGTTTATTTACAGTAGAGATATTAGACATAATATGGTGTAAGTCCCTAGCATCCTCAAACACCAGATGCTGGCTTTTCTCTTCAGTCCCAAAAGGAAAAGCCAAAGCATCACTGTGAGAATTAACAAAAGTCCAATTAAATTTCTTGCCAGAAAGCTAATTTCCCGAAAATAAAAGCAGCAAATTAATAAGAAGCTGCTAGTCACCTCCCTTATCACTTTTGCACACATTTGAAATGGCAATAATCTGTGTTTAAAATGAACATTATCAGATAGACAAGCAAATTTTAAAATTGATTTTAAAAACAACCAAATACATAATGCTTTACCTTTTTCTCCTCTCAAGCACTGGTCAAAGGGAAGAACTGCTAAAGGCATTGCTCCTTGAAATGACAAGTTATGCAGAAATGTTGCTATAAAGGCATGAGAGATGAGTCTCCATGCAGAATACAGAGGACCACAGCAGGGGTTGAAAGGATCTCAGAGGTCATTCTTTCATCTCCCTGCCCCATGGCAGAATGGGCTAAGCTTATCTTGGCAGGTGTGTGTTCAAGCTCTTCTAGAGCCTCCTTGTTAATGGGCACTTGACAACTGCTTCAGGCAAGAGATCCCTGCCAGTCACTCCCTGTTCATTAAAGAGTTTCCACTTCTTTAAAGTAAATCTCACTTGCCACAGTTTAATCACATTACTTTTTGCACTATCAATGGACACGGAAAAAAGGATTATTATGGGGTTTTTTTCACATCTGTAAGTATTTAATGCATTTGAATAATATTTTTGCTCAGTTGTTACTTCTCTGGGTTTTTTTCCCAGTTGATCTGACACAACCCCGTTTTGAGCAGACAAAGGCAGTACCATACACACAGGTGTCAAAGAGAGTTTTGCCATTTTACTGCCGTGCACTCTGGCCTGAGCCCCAACACCTTTGACCTCACTCTTCCCTCTCCTTTCCTCTGTGCTAGGGAAGTCCTATTGGTGCCCTAGAGTGTGATTAAATGAGCTGAGAGCTTCACACTGCCACTCCATGCTCATAGCAACAACTGAACTTTTCAATTCCAAAACAATAAGGTCTCTTTCAGCCATATTTTCAGTCTATTTAGAAAAACTATTATTAAATACACATTTCTTAAAAGGTTTTGACAAAGCATTGCTCTTTTTTTATTTCAGGGTCCTACAAAATCATGCATACCCTTGTTAAACAGACTTCCATTTTAGGTGTGGGGACCAAATCAGTGCTTTCATTATCAATGAGCAACACATCTTAAGTTGCAACCAGATGGCACTTGAGCAATTATGCACATATATTATCTGCTGCAGGGAGGAGAAACATCAAACATAGATTGCCAGCCTACTGTTACCCATGTGATTTTTATGATAATAACAGAGACTATTTCACAGAGGTGAAATATTCAGGTTTGCTGTTGATTGATTCAGGAAGGGGCGTTAACAGGTTTTGCAAAACATGCAAAAATGTGGCATTTGCATAGCAGGAGATAAGTAAAATCAGTCATAAAACAGTAGAGTAAGTATTTTTTCTCACCAGCAGGAAAGATGAACTATGTACCCTATTCTCAGAGGCAGAGACCCTCTCAGATATGGTTCCAGAGTACTTTGCCTACTAGGATCCTGTGCAAGGGTAGATGCTGATGTGCTAAATATTCCTGAAATAGTGATCAACTGTATTTAAAGGAAAGAAAACAGGTTTTTTTACTGGATTGCATGCAGTTTACAGCATGATGCTTTAAAAGGCATAAAAATGACAAGTTTAAGATAACCCTAGCCCTATATTGCAGGTAACTTAACATCACATATATTTTCTAATATACAGTAACGGTGTAACTGTAGAGTTAGATTAACTGCTATGCTCTGAGAAGTGACTACGAAGTGGCATCATGGTATTTCTTGTTTATTGGGCAGAAATAGTTTGTGAATGAAATATAAGTTGTAAGTAAAAAGATGTTTTGTGTAGTTGCAAATCTTCCAACAAAACTTCCAACAGTTGACATGTAACTAGATTACTGTTTTCATACATATCATCAGCATTCAAGATTATGGTGACAAAATAAAATCTTCTCTGAAACCTCTCATTCCACTGGCTATGGATGGGATATCGAAAAATGTGCAGGAGTATTTCTCTGCTGTGGAGCACAGCATAGAGATATTCCCACAGTTAGCAAGAGAATAATTAGGTCAGATATTTGAAAACATCTTAGTTTCAGCTACTTTTCACTGATATAAATTACCTCATGTGTATCTTTTTGTCCTAAATCAAGCCCTATGGTCTTTAGAAATATGTTGTATGTAACTTCAGTGAGACAAGGCTCTAAGTTTCATACTTTTAAAAATTCCACAATACCTTCACTGGTGCCCATCTAGTTCTGCCAGTGTTGCATTTACATTAGGTGAAATGGAATGCAAATCAGCAGACACAAATAATATTACTATTATAATCATGTCTAAATCCAAAATAGTTTTATATTACTGTAACTTCTTTTGTATGAAACCCACAAATTAATTTGTTTGTATATCTCTCTTAATACTTGAAATGCATTTCTAGTGTCATATTCCAAGGTTTCTCAATTGTCCTGAGATGCTCTGGTCAGGCAGATGTGACACTCACAGGCTTGGTCTGCTTTTATCTCTGGGTCCTTTTCAGTTCTTCAAAATAGGAAGTCTCTATCACCATTTCTGCTATACAATCAGCAGGACTGTTAAAGACAGTAACATGTTTAATTCTCATCTTCATATATAACAACCTTATTAACAGATGTCTAAATCTTGTTCAAAATAATGTAAACTAAATTAATGTTGTGGAAAGTAAATAGAAAAGAAAGTAGAAATGAAAGTCATTCATGTAAGAGTTGAAGTCATGAAGACTGAGGCTACCTCTGAAAAACACTGAAATGCAATCTGTTTCACATTTGTCTTGGCTTCAAATTCTCCTTCAGAAGAATTTTTAGCTAGACTTCTCCATGATGTACGCTCAAAGGGTCCTTATATTAATTGAGATTTTATCTCCTGGAAATCTCTACTTTTTCATGTAATAACAGGATGTCACATCCATAATGATTGTGTAACAGAGGGAGTGAAGAAAACCTCTAAAGTGAGAGATGGAAGATAGGTACTTCAATTATTGCCATTCACTTGGGAAGATGTAATATTTCCTGGAATCTGAGATACTCTGTACAATCTCACAGAGAAGCCCACAACTTTAAACACATACAAAGTTACATAAAATAACCATACAAAGTTACATAAATAAAACCTTGCTTATGTTCTTTATTTGTTAATTTTATACTATTTTAGGAATATAAATGGAGTACAAAGCACATTTATACTCATTCTAACATCCCTTTACAGTGCAAGAATGACATAAATAGGACCAAATATAAATAAGAAATGCAGATAATGCATGAGAGAATAACATACCCAGCCAGAAATCACAGGATGGTACTATACTCATGTCAATCAACACATTTTTAAAAATCAGACCTTGTTAAATAAACTTGGAATTATGAGTCTGCTGCATTAATCATAGAATTGTGGTAGCACTTACTTTGGAAAAGACCTCTAAGATCACCAAGTCCAACTATTAATGTTGATCTGATATGACAGTCTCTCTGAGGGATTTGATCCCATGCTAGGTAGCATTGGATTTTGAAATTATTGTATAAAAGCAATGCAGTATACCTTAATTCAGAAATTTATGATAAATCTTTCCTTAACACTTTTATAGAAGATTTATATTTTTGGTTGATTTTTTAATTATTATTCTGTTACTTTTTAATGATTATGTGAGTTTGCAGATTATTGAAGACCTGCAAATAATTAAGTGGACAGCTCTTTATATTTACCACATTTGAATACATTTAATGCAATACACAAGCTGCATTGGGAACATCTTTGTGAAATATGGTGGTATGTCATTGAGAGAAATAATTTTCTCATTTTTAGCCCAAATAGATGGAAATTTTGAAGTAAAATATAACTGAAGGATTTTTGTGTGCAAGTCCATCTTTAAATCCTTCCATCTTTGATACCAAGGCCCCTGTTAAGAGCTATAGTCTTACTGAAAGCATGATAAAAGTAATTTCAAAGAAAGTAGGTGCAAGGGAGAGCAAAGCTGACACTGAAGAATTTCCTGTGTTGTCAGAAGGCTGTGGAACATTATTAATTAGAAGCTAAAATATAATCTCATTTATAAGCTTCCTAGGAGAAAGGAGCATGCTGTAAAATAATACTGAGCGATATATCTATATAAAGATCATAAATATACTTTGAAAGTCTTGACTGTTTACATTGTCTTATGACAGAGTTTAGGTTTTGTTTTTTCAACTATAACTGGAAGGGTCCCAGCCCTTTTCAAGTTTAGCTTAGCCTGTGTTTAGCAATTCTGGTAAAAGTAAATGTTGGGGGGGTTTTGCCTCATAAGTCTTTAAGACTAGCAGAGTGCCTTCCAGCTTTCTTAATCTGGTGTCTGTGGATATTGAAGCAGTAAGAGGGGACTGAACTGCAGGCAACACTCCGGCTTCTGTGCCCTTTCCAAATAGTGTTTCCCAAGAGCACAGTTGGAAGCAGGCTATTGAACTTAATGGACCACAGACCTGACCCACAGGGCATTTCTGAAGTTCATATTATTTCAGGAGGACAAAGGTGCCTGAATTTCTTTATGTCCCTTGCCCTGTGTACACCATTTCTGAAATTTTTTTGTTCCATATTATAGGTAGAGAACTGCCATAGAGAACAAAGAACTGCAATGATGAATCACTGCAATGGAGAACCGGTACAAATCAGAGAGTTACAATTTTGTGTGTGTGTGTGTGTGTGATTCTACTGTTCTTTTTGCCATGATGAGTTCTCAGAGATCCAACATGATTTCTCACCCTTGACTTACACTTTTCCATTCTGTATGTCTAAAAACTGGTCTTTTCCTGCTATAAATTTTAACACATCATCCCAACTTGCAGATCATGATAGTTTTCACAATTAGGAGCAAAACATTATAATTATAGCAACAATGTTTCTGACCAGTCTTTGTCAAAGCACCTAGGAAGTTTCAGTGTTAAATGATTCTTTTTAATAAATCTGTATGACTCACTTTCCTTAAGGTCCAGTAAATTTAGGTGATTTGCTAAGTTTAGAAATCTGCAGTTGTTCTCATGGATCATTGTGAACAGAACAAATCTCTATGACTCTTCTGATCAGAATACACACAGGTAGTGGCACTGCATAGAAATTAGAACACTCCTTGCCTAACAGGGCAGGTGAAGCACGGAACAGCAGTGCAGAGGGTTCTCAGCAGATGCTGGGAAGACTCCTCCCACTCAGAGCAGCCCAGCTGTGTCACCACAGCAGAGCATAGACCTCAGACCTTGTTTCTAGGCAGCATTCTGTATTATATTGCTCTATAGTCTATCAATCCACCAGTGGTCAAGTACCAGTCTGAGGATCTACCTCATGCTCTCAGTAAACAGTGTGACTGAGGCTTCCCATGATAGCTGTCTGATTTTTAATATTCTTCCCTTTCCTATTGATTCATATAAAGTGTCTAATTTTTTAAAAAGCTCTTAAACTGCATGCTAATTCCTGCAAGATTTTCAAAGTGATGTACAATTAGATTTCAGCACAAGCTAGCACTTAGCTGCCTCAATCATTTTGCAGATTAAAAGAGCCACCTTCCTATTTATTTAGGTGCTTAAATATTATAAATTGTCTGACTTCTAATTTTTATTTCTTATTTATGATAAATATATTTATTTTTTATGATAGTACAATTATACATCATGTATGCATGAAGATCATGGCAAAAATAAAGAGAAATCTAACTGCTTCCTAACATTTCTGAATTAACTCTACATCAATTTCACTAATGATCCTTAAAATCTTAATATGAAAGCTACAGAACATAAAATGGGAAACATCATGCTGCAATATAAATTCACAGTGATTTCCACACCCTCAGTAGTGAGCATAGTTCTGATCATATAAAAAAGACTGAAGAAAAGCAGGACTGAAAAAAAGACACATAGAGGGGAGCAAGTGTGATTGAGAACAGAAGCACATCAACAGTACAGTACATGATGGAGGGGAGATGTGAACCTCTGGCAGCCAGACACACAAAGCATTATGGAGGCATCACTCCTCTAAACCCCTATTGCTACATCACCATTGCTACCAAGTGGCAGAGACTGCACTTTGGAAGAGATGGATCCTAGATCTGTCTCATAGTATAATTACAATTTTCTTATATTTATCTTAAATTTCAGGACTCTGCTTTTGATCTTTCATGTGGTGAAATTTTGTCTCTGTCCAGAAAGGTTTTTTGGGCTCCATCATTTGTACTGTTCTGTAATTTTCCTTGCAGGTCTGACTTCAGGGTATCATTAAAATATCCAATAAAAACCATCCATTTCACAAAGCTATCTGTAAAAAAGACAAATAACACCTCCCCTCCCAAAACATTTAATTACATGTGTTGATTCAGACCAAGACCCTCTCAGAAATTAAAAGAAATCTTAAAACATGTTCCTAATATATATAAATACTAGTTTATCACATCAGGTTTACCTGTCTTTCAAATGAGGACTTAAAAAATCTAGGATACTTGTGGTCCTGTCTCAGGGTTGCTTTCTTTTGGCATAAGATGTCAGTACTGGAATAGGGCATTCCTCCTCCAAGACAGTACTGTCAAAAGTTAGAATGTCATGTAATTAAACTTCTGAGGTCTTTTGAGATAGATACATATGTCTTTATGCTGCCTTCCCAACAGAGTGGGTGAGCAGAACTTCAAATGACTTGTTATTTGTACTGTTTTATCACTAGATTTCATATTACTAACTCTCAAGATTGCCCTTAGCCAGAAATAGGAATGCTAACAAATATATGACACTTACAAAATTAGTACAATATTTGACTATAACATGATTCCATAGCATCTGTTACATCTCAATATGCCACTGAATATTTCACAATTATTTAACATCTATCACAGCTTTCTTCTCCAAGCAAGATTAAGTATTTAGAAGTTTTTTTCCTTTCATGCAGCTATTAGGCTTTTCTCAGGAGATCTATCCTATATCTTTTAACACAGCAACTCATCCTAAGATGTAGGTGTCTTAATTTTCATAGCTAGTTTGTAAGCCATCTTTGTCCATATTATTCAACTTCATGTTGCATATAGTAAAGCCGACAGTAAATTAAATTTATATAAATTAGAATGACTCTTTAAAGAATTTTATAAAAAAATGCAAACTTGACTGGAACACCCAAAGAAATACTCTTACCTGGTGTCAGTGAGAGATATCATTTGACTAAGGCCAAGATGTTCTCCACAGCATGGATATCAAAGCAATTTTAAACACCAGATTCTGTGACTAACTCTACATTAGCAAATACTCCAGTGTAATTTAGCAGGAAAGGCTGAGGGAATTTCTCTTTCTCTGGAAAAGAGAAGGCTTTGGGGGACCTAATTGCTGCCTTCCAGTAGCTGAGAGGATCCTACAAGAAAGCTGGAGAGGGACTTTTTATGAGAGAATGTAGTGATAGGACAAGGGGAAATGGTCTCAAACTGAAAGAAAATTGTTTAGATTAGATATTAGGAAGAAATTCTTTACTGTGAGAGTGGGTGAGACACTGGAACAGATTGCCAAACTCTGCCCCCACTCTAACTTTGATCAACATCCCATTGAAAGGACTAAGAAAGGCCTTGAGCCACAGAAACAAATCCAAGAGGACACTGACACAAGAGGGCAGTTTTTCAGTTGAAAAACCAGACATGGAAAATGACATGTCTTGTTGCTGATGGTCAGCTGGACTGCTTGACATATACAGGAAGGTCTGGAGAACTTCATGGTGGTGCAAAGTAGTCATTATTCAGACTCATATCTCCATTGGGTATTGCTGCATGTTTCATGTGAGCCCAGAATTGTCTTTTAGTTTATTCTTCACCAGAATGAATATTGTTTTGCATGAATCTGCAAACCAAACCAATGCACAGTGGGGAAGATCAGGAGATTCTCTTCAGAACTGCACTGCTTTGAGACAAAATGTTAATGCACGTGCAACCTCTGTGCTCTTATAAAATTCATCACTAATTTTTTATCACTTGCAAATAAGAGGCTCAAATATGGATCCTTAAATAACTATGACTAAAACCCCCAGTTGTTACTACTATTCCTTTTAGACAATAGTACAATGTATTTTCTTAGATTGTTACTGGGAATCTCTACACAAAACGTTAAGTAAACAGACCTGACTCCTTTTCACATTTGGGCAGCCTTCCCAAATAATAGTGTTAAGGAATCAAAGCAGGAATGCAGAACGCAGTTGTAATTCATCCTGATTTTAAGATGGCATTTCATTGCTGGAGAAGTGCAAAGCTGATATATTATAGTAAATGAGAGTCATGCCAAAGCTTTTCTTTGAACTATGACATTTCATGTGTCAGCTAGTTACTCTGACTAGTCAGCCACCACCCACACAGCTGATTAAAGATAGAAGACACAGTAACACTGCCACAAACTTAATGTACTATCTTTACACCAAGTTTTATTTTGGGAACCTTATAGAGAAATACTGCCTATTCTATGATGTACTGCACATATTAATTTATTTTTATTCTTCTGATTACTGAATAAATGGATGAAATACTATTTTTGATAGGGGAAAAAAGTAGAAAGTAAAAAAATATTTATGTGTGACCACTCTTGATATTTGACATAATTGTCTCAATATTTTTCAGTAAAAACTCTCACAGATGTCAGTATTTTGCACTGGCCAGGTCATCAGGAATGTCATGTTACCCAGAGACCCTAGTTTTACAATTTAAGAAATAAAATAATAGAAACATAGAACAGGATTGGTTTGGAATATTTAAAGGTCTTTTAGTCCATCCCTCTGTCATAAGCAGAGACATCTTTCACAAGATCAGGTCACTCAAAGCCACATCTAGCTTGACCTTAAATGCTTCCAGTGATGGAACATTCACACCTTCTCTGAACAACTTGCTCAAACTAAACCTACCTTCTTTCAGTTTAGCAGTTTGCAGGTTGCCCTTTTTGCTGTACAGACCACAGTAAAAAGTCTAAACCATTCAAAACCTTTAAAAGGAAATTACAGATTACTAGATTTCAACAGCTATAGGGAATTACAGAAGTCCCAAGGGAACAAAACAAATATACTTTAACATTTATGGTTATATAATCTATTTGCTATAAAATGCTGGCAGTTGGCTAAGCATATAAAGGATACATTTGAAAATAATTTAAACAGATAATAACTCACTTGGAAAGTAAATATTTTTAAATGGATACTTTTAACAAGGAAATCCTGTTTGTTACGTAAATGAGGTGTCAGAAAACAAGAAAAAGTTTATGTAGTAAGAAAGCAAATGCACTTATTAACTTTGAAAAGATAGTATAATATTTTGGTGAGTAAACAGCCCCTGTTCCATAAGATACAAGAATAACTATTTGTTAGACAGCAATGGTTCTTTAGCTACTGTAATTAATTTTTTTTTTTTTAGTCCTGGAGGTTCAGACAGTTATGGCTCCCAGGGGCAAAGATGGCTATCAAACAAAAAAATTTTATTATCTCAGCCCATATCAGTTTCATCACTGATGTCCTTACACTCTTGGAAATGTTGCAGATAAGAATGTAACCTGCTAATGACTGAATAGTCTCATTTTACGTCACTCTGGAGTTAAACTGAGTTGTCAGAGTTGCAGCTTGTAGGCTGAGGCTGATCACAGCTCTTAGCTCTGCCAGTCCTTCCATGTTGATATTTGATGTTGAGCTCTAACACCAGCAGCAGAAAACAAAAGTAGAGGAGCATGTAGCCTCTTTCATCCAATAGTCGGGTAGCTATTGCTTTTGTATTTTCCCCAAACAATTAGTTAGAATAGGCCATCACCTAATAAATGTCACACCTCATTTTATCTGGGTTTAGCCAAGGCTGAAGTGTTTCTGCAATTTGCTAGCCAAAACCCAGACAAGCAGTAGCCAGTAATTAATTTCCACTCTAGTACTCAAAAGGAAGAGTGTCACCATGACCTACTCCATTCCACTTCACTGTGGTCATCAGCAGTTCCTGCCTGTCAGACCACGTGGGAAGAGAAACAAGAGTGCTTATCATCCTTTAATACAGATCTGCTCTTTTCTAAAAAATCCAACACCGTAAAAAAATGTCATTGGCCTCTCTTGGAGTTTATGTTGACTCAGCAATTCAAGCTCATAGCACCTTGAGAAAATGGGGATTGAGAACATATGGAAATAAAGGAGATAAGAGAACTTTTCTTTCTAGAGTTCCTTGCCATATATGCAAGATATACACATTTCTTACTGTTAAAAGCATTCAAAGATCTTTCTGTTTGTTAAAATATTTAGTAGAATATTATGCATCTGCAATATAGGATATGCATTGCCAGCTATTTAGACAACAAATCACAGGTACATTAAAATTATAAACAGGAGGCCACAGCATTTTTACCTGCTCCTTATGAACTAAATAATTATTTTTAAAATAAGTATAATAATAAATAATAATAAAATAATATATCACAATAAAATAATGGATTTAGTGTTTAGGAAGAGCACAGGATCTGGGCACCAAAAAACTGAGGTCTACCGAACAAAAAATACAGTTTAAGTAATAATATAGCAAACTGTCATACATTTTTTCATGACTGTGCATAGACCTGAAGCAACTATCCCTGTGGGATAATAATTCAATCTCCTGCATCTCAGAAGAGCATGTGATGATATTGCTAATTAACAACTATGGTGATGATTCTCTTATGAAAACATTCATCTATTGGGAAATGGCATTTCTAAGGCAAAGCTCCAATCTATTAGCATGTCTTACCACCACCTTCCAAAAGCAACACCAGTTTGTCCCACTGATTAACACATAAAGCAGGATATTTGAGTTACAGCTCATTTCATCTAGCAGGTACCTGGTTTTCATATACAGAATTGGGTATATCTGCTGATACACTCAGTGTCTCCAGCTTCCTCTCATTATTTACATATCACCTGCCTTGGAATCAAAAAAGAGAAAAATTTCAGTTTCATTGTACCTAGAGAGAAACATACATGTAACAGGAACAGAAAACACAGGTATCATTTTATAAACACTTTACTTGTAAATTGTACTCTGGAACATCTCATTGAAATTTGAAAAAAATTGGAGACTCTCTTGACATAAGAGTAAAATTAGTACCCTCTTCCTCTTACTGATCATTATTATTATTATTTGCTATTTTGCTCTTAATTTTCAGCAGTATTAAGTATATGCTACAGACTCGAGGTTCTCTTGAGGAAAGGATTGCTTCTGGACAGCTTAAAAAAAAATCTCTATCATGAGCAACTTAACAGCTGGCAGGTAAACAGAAATGAAGCCATGGCATGGGGCATATGATCAGAGACAGTGCCTGTAATGAAATCCTTATTTTCTGTTACTATTAATATGAATATGAGACAACAGTGGGAAGTGATCACAGATAAAATAAATAGAAAAAAAATATTTTTCTCATTATAGCACAGCTTGAATGGATGTATATAAAGTTATAGCAAGTAAGAACATCTCTCAGTTACTGGACAGACGAGACAGACAGAGAGAGGGGGAACAAAGACAACTTCATAGCCAATGAAAACCTCTACCTTATACTGTCCCTCAATTATTGGGACATTCTGCCATCTTGCTAATGTACATTCATATGTATATCTCCAAATTCTTCCCTAAAAGTCAGCTGAAGGTTTGAATACACAGAATTTTCAGCCTACAAGACAGGAGTCCATGCTCAAAAAATTTGTTTTTAAATCTATTAAAAAACTAAAAAAAAAAAAAAAAAAAAAAAAGCTAAGTATTTAATTGTTCAGAAATAAATCATGCAGCTAATTAACTAATAAATGTTAAATTAAAAACAATATGTAATGTATAAAAAAAGAACTATATATGCATGTAAAACAGTAAAGGGAAGACAAATATACTACTGATAAAAAATCCCAAAACCAACAGGCATTTTCTACTATTAATTTAATCTACATGTTTCTATACATGTGAGATATTTTGGTCTCTTGAAAAAGTGAATAAGTCAATTTCACAGTAACTGGAAATTACAATTGATCCTTTTTTGTCTCTTAAGTCAAAAAGAAAAAGCACAGAGTTACAGTTTCTAAGTAGGGTGATTGTGAATCAATTGAGATTTCAAATATTTTAAGCATTCTACACGCATATGCACATGTAAATTAATACACCCAACTTGTCAACAGTAAATCTTCAAAGGCTGTTCTTCAGAGCTACACTTACAGTCAAAGTTCTTAAAATGCTGGCTGAAACAAATGAAGTTTCATTGATTTTTAAATATCTTGAGATCTGAAGTTTTCACTTTGTCTTTTTACCAGAAAATATTCCTTAGGCAAAGTACACTAGTGATACTTCTTCTTGTCCATACTTCATTGCAGATTCAAAC
Source organism: Oenanthe melanoleuca (assembly GCF_029582105.1). Taxonomy (NCBI): domain Eukaryota; kingdom Metazoa; phylum Chordata; class Aves; order Passeriformes; family Muscicapidae; genus Oenanthe; species Oenanthe melanoleuca. The sequence continues at coordinate 44,324,683 of NC_079339.1, forward strand.
TCTTTGAAGCTGATACAGCCATCAGAATCCTGATCAACTTCTCTATAAGAGAAAAGATTTGGTATTTAAAACCCAAAAGACTATGCAAAACAGACATACTTAACTATCTGTTATATATCCAACACCAATATTGTTTTTGAAGAGCTCAAGAGTCCTAAATTTTGAATTCTGTACAAAGAAATAATGAATAAAATCTGGTTTTTGTGCAATGCATGTATGTGAGGAGCTCAGTTTTTTTTAAAAGAGGAACAAGTATCATGATATATATTCAAGGTAAAAGTTAATTACTGTATGACCTGAGCAAATTTAGCACTTCTAGCACTAATTTCAATCCTACACCTCATGCCTAATTCCCTTAATTCAATCATCTGTAGCAGAGATCCTCAAAGATTCATAGTACAACATGCTACCCAAGACCTCTAGGCCTTAAGATAGGTCAAGCTGACATTTGAAATTTCCCCAAGTGCCCCATGACCTTCCACATGCTGCAAGCTTATGTTGAAACAAAGATTATGTTAACAGAAGACTTACTCCTTGTGGCTGTAAGAAAAATAAGCTAATTTGTATGTTATTATATCCTAAAGTGAATATTACAGTAGTCAAAAGAGGTCTCTGAAGAGTAAAAGCTGTTAATATTTATTTCTGAGACAGAAACTGGTAGAAGACAGCAATTCAATTAATGACATTAGCACAGAGGGCTAAGTTTTATTAAATACACCTGGCAATATTATTTGATGCAGTGATAAATTAGGCTGGCAAAATGTTATTAATGGTATTCTGTAATATTTGCCTTAGCTCTCCACAACTTTCCTACTAGAAATACATTTATACAAAAGTTAAATAATTTAAAAACTGATTAATTGTTGGATCTCAGCATTCATTCATCATTTAGAAAAGTATTTCATTGGTTTATACCAATGTCTAGATCACAGCTTAATTCATAATCTAATTAATAATAATTCAATAATTCAGTTAATAATTTGATTTTATTAATAATTTAATTCCATATTGATTATTATTACTGTCAACTATTACAGATGACACAAAGATTGCTTGAATTATACTGCTGCAAACTTTGCCATTACCATTAGCATTGAATGGTGGTATTCCTGTCATCTTGCAGCATGCAAAATGGGATGTAACTTCTACACAGGCAAAACTAAAAATTCCAAAATGATCCATGCTCTTTAGCAGAGGCACATTATATTATCCTTCAGATGCTCTAGAAATTTCAAAGAAATTCTATACTGAAGAAGCAGTTTGATAATTCAGTTTTCAACAAAGCCTAACACAAAGGGATAGGATGTCCTGTTTCTTATTCTAAAAACAGCCTCGAGAAAAACCAAGTAAAATTTAAAGAAAATAATCTATATACACAGCCTAAAACACAGAAATTCAGTTTGAACCATGTCCTTCCCTTTTTCCTGAAGAAGTCCTACTTAGATTAAAATTTCATTGTTCTCTCCTTCAATAATTTATTTAACTTCATTTATTTCAAGAATCCCTCAAACTATCAACTTCCCACTTTTTTGGAAATTTTAATATTGTTTGGTAAGATTCCTCTCATCTGTTGGCAATAAACAATCTGTACTAGTGCTTAATTTCACTATCAATGAACTACTAACCTCTTGTGAAGCAGACTTGATCAAAGTTCAAGCCTCATGGTGCAATGATGAATCTTATATGGCCATAAACACATAGAATGACAGCCTGACATTATGGGAATATTGAAATTAAATTCCTTCAGCTCGTTGTTGGCTCTGGCATAAGACTAAAACATGATGACATTCTATTGCTTTTCAGGTAAGGACAAGTTTGAGATGTGGTCACCTTTAATCAAGTCTTCAGGGAAAACACGGTAGCTGAAATTAGACCAGTCACACAGTTTCTTGAAGGACCCTTTTAAATACCACATATCATAATACAAAGAAAGGTAAGCTTATTCACCAGTGAAGGATGAATGCAGGTCATAATTACAAGATAGAGATGGTGTCCTGAAAGCAGGAACCGAAAAGGCTGAGGAGTCATAGAAAGTAATCAAATGAAGATCATCTACTCTGATGCTTTACGTAAGACTGTGAATACAATCCTTGAATGTATAAGCAGGATAATATCTAAATCTAATGCATGACTGATTTTATTTCAGAATACAGTGTTAGAAAAATTAGGAAGGAAATACTGTATCTATTTACTGATGCCCATACTTCTAGAAGGACACTGAGGAACTTAAAAGAATTGAGACAAAAAAATTAACAGTAAATGAAATTAACAGTAACTGAAAAATTAAGAGTAACCTAAAAAGCATGTGTTATAAAATGTCTTTTTATAATGTCTTATAACAAGACATTAAAATACTCTGCTGGGAAAAAGGAGATTGAAGAGATTGAAGGACTGATCTGTTCAAATCAAGACTATAAGTATCTCTCTAGGAAACGTATTTTGGATAGTAAATATCTTTTTATGCTTACAAGGAATGACATACAGATAGGTGGAAATTTAAGCCAAAGCTAGAAAAACTCTGAACTTACATAAGATTTTTTTTTTATTTAAAAAAAGGGGGCTGATGGGTTATTAATATAACTTACCAAGGGGCCTAGGAAGTGATAATTTCTTTATTTACCTTCCCTTGGTACGTTCAGGAGTCTCTAAATCACACATATATGTCTGCAGACCATTGTGATGTGTATTTATTGCATAGAATTGTCTAACAGCTTTTTGAACTGTTGTGAAGCCCATGGCCTGAACACCTGCTCTATGATTAAGTACCACCTCTTATTTGTTTTGAACCTGCAAGTGATTTGATGCTCTTTATAACTGAAGTGCTCTTCTCAGTGACTCTGTGTCAAAGAGTGCATAAAATGCATCTATATTTAAAGATCAACCACTGAAAAACTTTTTAACAACAACAACAAAAAATTGTTATAATCTAGGCCCTTTGCAAGTAATTCAGATCATTCAAAGAAAATTACAGACTTAAATACCTGAGAGATTGCATAGTAACCAAACAGCAAAATTTGTTTGTTTTTTTTTTTTTAATATTATGATGAATTCTCAGAATTTAGCACTGGAAGATCATTTGAGTGTTTTAGAAGTTCATGCTGATAATCTGGCTAAACTCATGTTAACGGGAGTTTTGCCATTAATTTTCAGAAGGCAAAGATTTCACCCAAAATATCTTAGTTACAGGCATAAACAAACCAGGACACACACCTTTAATGTTCGGAAGCTGCTTTTGAAAAATGGCCCTCAACTTTACATGGTGTTTGTTCAACTCCCTGAAAGCCACTAACTGACTCTTTGATTTAAGAGTCACTTGCTGAACAGCCTTTCAACACAGATAAGCAAAATACATTGGGTGATAAGTAAATGACAAATAAACTGGTAAGTACTTAGCTGTTGTAATCTGAAGAAATGCTACATTTATCTAAAAGTTGTGGATTTTTGAAATCCTTGGAGTGTTAAATTTTCATTTTCATTTAGCTCAAGCAAATGATAAATTCATCCTTGTGATTATGAAAATACTATGTCACACCATGTTGATCTTTATTTCACAGGTCACTGTTCATTTGACACTCTTAGCAAAATACACAGAGATATTTCAAGGTATGTAGTGCCTCGGGTAAGTTGTCTGATCTTACACTGAAAATTGAGTAATAATCAGCATCTCAAGTTACTGACTGTGAGATATAAATTATTCTCTTATACAATTAGGTAATTGAAGTCTTCCAAAATCACCTAAGTGTATTTTCACAGGAAACTGGATTAGATAAATGGCACTTTACTTCTGACAGGAATATTTTAACCATAAATCCAAATGGAGTAAATGAATAACCTAAAAGACTGATGTTTAATATAAGCTGCCTTTTGAAGTTTTATGTTTATTAGTTCACCGAAGTAAGTACTTATTAGAAAGGAATCCACATTCAAATGCAGCCAAGCCTTTTATTTTATAAACAGCTGTATATATTCATCAGTCACTTCAGCTTTTTTCCAACTAACTCCACAACAATTTACATATAGTCAGATCTTGAAGTTCTGAAAATAAAAGCATACATAGAGATTTTGGCCATAATATTTCTTCATTTTGTATGGAAAGACTCTCTCACAGGCACTCTCTCTCAGTCACGCAGTTACAAGTATATTGTATTTATCTGAAAAGTAATATTTTTTCATTAATCTGTATCAGAATAAAACCTCCTAAAATATACTGTAGAGATTGCACTTCTACCCTTTATTTATCAAGGTTATCCAATATCTGTCCTAAGTGGTAATCAGATAATTAAGCAATCTTTTCTATTACTTAAAAAGAAGAGCAGTGAATGCTCTGCAGAGCTAGCAGAGACTGTCATTGAGTCGGCTTTCAATAGGTTTGCTCAGTAGGACAAGTCTCTAAAGCCAAATAAGAGCCAGGATAAATTAAACTGTGCTCAGATCTCTGATTCCATGGCCATACACCAGATAATTACAAGTGAAAAAGGTAACTTCAACTAACTTAGATTTCTCCACTATGCAAACATTCTTAGCAATCATTAATTTTACTACTAAAGATGGATGGTCCTCACTTTGACTTTGAAGAAACAGAAGCTGACCTTGGGAAGGAAGTTGTCATTTAACCTCTTTTATGCAGGCAGAAGTTTTTATAGAGACTAGTGAGGAGAAAATGTCAGATATATCACATAAATTAAATACAGGAAAACAAATAAAATGTAAGGGATATATCAATGAGAATGAAAATGTCAGGGTTCTTTCTCACAGCATTTCTACATGAGAAAGGGTTCATTTTGGTTACTACTCAAAAAAAAAAAAAAAATCCAAATAAACAGAGACTATTTCTTTAAAAGTCCTAGAAATGGCTACTTGGCTTTCCAAATAATTTCTTGTCCAATATATGACTTGACCTGTAATGATACATTTAAATTGGGTAAAATTAGAAGTTGCCATAACTAAATACAAAATGACTACTTTCTCTGTAAAAGTCATAGAGTTTGAAATTGGAGGAATTTCATATGCTTGTTTCTAAAAGCTTTTGTTTTCTAGTTAACTGAGGTATTATGAGAAACAAGAAGTTACCTTCCACACACAGTGCAATTTATCATATTCCTACACATGAAGGTATAATACCTGGCCTTTAAAGCTTTGCCATTTTAAAACCATATTTTTAAGCAGAGGAAGGTATAACAAGATCTATACCATATGTATAAGTAAATTATTAGTAGTAGTCCATGAACTAAGTGATTTTCCTAATTGTCCATATTTTTTCTTCCACACTGAAAGGCTCAGCAATATTATATTCCAGTTCTCCTGATTTAGAAACAGAAGCATGACAGACACACAGGCTGGGTCTTCAAATCATTATTTCCCTGCAATTTATATTTCCCTGCTTTTAGGAAATGCCATTAATAGCAGAGTTTTTTCCCTATTTATTGTAGTCATGCAAATGACATTAAGCATTCATAGATACCATAACTCTCAAAAATCTATATATATCAATTTCCCTGCTATCTCATTATTTAGGTGTATACAGTGAGTAAAGAAAAGTGCATTTTCTTTAAATTATTTCAGAAAACTGCTAAGGAGTGCAGTTTCCTGAATTAACATGCTAGATTGTGTCTGAGCTGCATTTGAGTACTGTGAGCCATTCAGCAGTACTGCCTTGCTGCTTTCACAATACATTTATTGTCTCATTAAATATTTTCCACATTTCAAATGCTATGGATGATTCAGGCCTGGAGTCCTTTTTGCAAGTGGTTCTGTTTCTGGTTCTTACTGGGATAAGAAGGACATGAAACTGTTGGATCAAGTCCAGAGAAATTGTGAAGTGGACTGGAGCATCTCCCCCATGAAGACAGGCTGGGAAATTTGGGACTGTTCAGCCTGGAAAAGAGGTTGTGTGGAGACCTCACAGCAACCTGCCAGTGCCTGAAGGGGCTACAGGGAAGTTAGAGGTGAACTCTGTGTCAGAAACTCCAGTGATAGGACAGGAAGTAATGTTTTCAAACCAAAAGAGAGGAAAATTAGGTCAGATATATGGAAAAAAAAGAAGAAATCCTTTACTGTGAGGATGGTGAGACACTGGAACAAGTTGCCCAGGGAAGTTGTGGATGTTCCATCTTGGGATGTGTTCAAGACCTGGTTGGTTGGGACACTGAGCAATTTGGTCTAGTGGAAGATGTCCCTGTCCATGTCCAAGAGGTTAGAATAGGATGATCTTCCAGGCACCTTTGAAGCCAACCCATTCTATGATTGTATGATTGTGGACACAGTTCTTTTAGACCTAATTTCAAGTATAATGATGTCTCCCTTTCACGCTTCTGATCTGTCCATGATAATCCAAAGCACATTTTCTATTAAAATTACTTTTCTCATTGCATAATTTAATGCAATCTAAATTAAATATCATAGGGAGCAACCTACTCAGAAAACCCATGGTGATTTCACAGGGAGAAAGGACCTAAGAATCCCACTGCCTTTTTCATTAATTTCAAATTATGTTAAATTTTGATCCAACTTGTATTTTCAAGGAAGCTGAAGTACTGGAGAAATGCTACTTACCTTGTGATTCAGCAATTTTCCTGCTTCTCTACAATTTCTGACACTATCTTTCCTCTGCTTCAGTCAGAAAGTTTGGATTCAATTTTCAAGGGAATCAGCTTTCCTGTTAAAACTTCATCATTCATTGTATGTGGCACAGTAATAAAATTTTCCAAATCATGTTTGTGTACTGTATGAAAATTCTATTTAACTCTTGTACTGACATCCTTTTCTTCAATATTCATTTGCTCTATAGACCCTCTTGTTACAACACTTTCCTAGCTCTCCTTGATGCACTGAGGTTCAGAGTAATATAGATATATAATATTTGGCTCTCATACTGTTGGTTCTTTTAATTTATTGCTTGTGACTTGAATAATGCCAAAAGGTCTGGAGAATAACATGTTGTCTGCTTGCCATGAGTCAGAGATGACTGCTTTACTGTCTTTTCATTAAAACAAATAACATTAACTGGAAAAAGCTGACACCTCCTCCCATTTTTTTTAACTTCACATGCAAACTGCATATGGAAACAGCAATTAAAACAAAATAATGTTTTCTTGGAGTTTCAAAGCAGCAGCCTGCAAAACAGAGGTTCAAAAAAAAAATTCCATATTGTTGAAATACAATTCCAGAGAGTATGCAGATACATCACTTGAATATACATTAAACTATACAATGACAACATAGACCTAAAATGTTGTATTTCAGTTGGAATTACTCTAAGAAACTCATGACATGAAAACTATTCAGAAAACAACTACCACCATTGAATAACCTGAAAACAATTGCTAGAGACTGCAGAAATTGACCACATGTATAATCTCGACGGTTTAGGTATAAAGCTTACATCCAGAGTTAAAAATTGATTGTATCTGTTTCATCTGAATTTTACTGCCTTTCCATTTATTTGATATTTCTAAACAAATTATCAAGGAATAATTTAAATTAGGGCCAAGACTTTCATTGCATTTAGAACCAAAGCTGTCATACCAACTGAGCAGCGAGAGCAAAAATGACACTTAATGTAAAGAATCCCTGCTGATGACAAAATGACCCACCAATTGAAGATTCAGGGATGACAGCTTCTTCAACAAGCAGCCTTCTCTTCTGATTAACCAGCTGGTTCTTTCTACTCATCCTGCTTGCTTCCCTGTTGATGGGATTCCTGCAGTCTCACAGCTGCCTTGTTACTAATGTGCATATTAATTTCACCTATTTAAAAACCTAAATGTTGAGAAAATCCATTCTGATCTTTAGTAAACATAGAAAGATTATGAAGATCCCCCCGGTTTTGCTTCCTGAAACAGCACCTGCCATCAGAGTAATGGCAGTCAGAAGTTTCAGCTAGGTAGGAGAGCATCAGGAAGTATTTAAATTGTCACAGAATTACATTACTTTTAAGATTACCTTCAAAACTAATCAATTTTTTGCAATTGTTTTGAAGAGAGGACAACAAATGAATTACTGGCAGAAGGGAGAACCCCACCAACAATATATACTACCTTCAGTTATTTCTTCTCTGTAATAAATACTGTCATTTTTTAAAGAGTGTGCTGCCTGACTACTTCTTTCAGTAACTGTAATACACTTTGTTCTGGATGCCCTATTTTCTACCTGCAATATATCTTATCCATTGATGTGTACCTCCCCTGTTTTTCCTCTCTCTGAACAATGGAAATAGTCTTGGACACCCTAGACCTACCAAATTTTGTCCTTTCTTTCTTAACTGGTCCTATTTTCTGAATTCATTGTCACCAATGCCATGGTTGATCCTGTTGTGCCAGAAGTGGTTCTTGGGTAGATAACTCTTCAGTTTCTTTCTGTGAATCTTTCTCAGTGACCAAACCACCCCAGACCCCCTCCTCTCAATCCCTTCTGCCTTCTTTTTCTACTGACAAGAAAAAACTACACAGAAGAACCTCTGAGCCTCTATGTCTGTTTCCTGGCTCATCTTGAATTGTTTGGTTGTGCAACTGCTCACTGCAGTTTGTCTTCTCATGTCTTCCCATTCTGTTTCACTTAGGAAAAACTACTCCCTGTTGAATATAAATGATGCTTGCTTATTTGAGTCTCCTAATCTTCAGACCCTTGGACCAGACCTACTGAAATCCACAACGGTCTCCAGGTTTTATAGGTAAAATAAGAAATGCCTTGCAGAGCTCAAGAATTGCCATTTGGAACAACCACCAAACATGTGCTTCTGGTGGATTTACTTCATGAGCAATTGTTGGAACAATATCATTAATAAATATTTTTATCCCTGGTTTGGAATTAAGTAGAACTAATAATATATGTATTATAACAATATCTAATAATATAATTTTATGGACCACATAATCTATAATACACTCTACAATTCTTACTAGGTAATATTTAATGTGTAATATAGAATATAATAACTGTATAATGATACAATGATATATTATAAAAAGAAACATGGATTAGTCAGAGAATGATACAATAGTATGTAACATGGAAAGCCTGGTACTTGGATACAATAGGCTGAATTGTGCATTAAGCTTGCCTATTTAAACAAAATACTTTTTGTAAAGTCAAAACCAGAAGCCTGGGAAAAAGAAATGTGTCCAAAATGGGAGGTTTATCACAGAAAGATGACCATACAGAACTCTGGAATCTTACTGGAAAAACAACATGGCATGAGCTTTTAAGAAACTTATGTTGACATGAAGAGTGAAAGAACCCATTTTTGGTTACACAAATAAGGGAGAAGTGTTATTTATGCTGCAGATGCAAAATGCCTTGTATAATGCCAACACTGGGATAATGCCTTCAATCCTGGTATCTCTTCTTTAAAAAGAGAGTACTTAAAATATTAGGTGATGTAGAAACCTAACCTGCCAAAAAATCATCTGGAAATAGAAATTCCTGTTTTCATTAGGCCCTTCTGACATGACCATAGTGTAGCTCCATACAGTTATTACTTAGTATCAAAGAGCTATTGAACAAGAACCAGAAACAAAGATTAAGAAGAGATAAAATTTTATATCTTTTATATCTTCTGAATAGATTTATTTGAAAACATGCAATGCTTTACTTCATGGTTTACATTTTTAACTATTTTTATCATTAGTATTCATCTACTACTGTTGCCTTAAAGTTCCAGTCAAACTTGGTCACATTTAACAAGAAACTATAAAATGCAACAGACAAAACCTGGGAAAGAAATGAGCTCATACCTATAAGAAAAGACATGAAAAAACCTAATCAAAAATAGATGAGTAGATTAGTACATTGAAGTGCTATCTAAATGGGAACTTTGTTTAAAACTTCCTTAAACTTCAAGTGGCAAATTGTCACCCTGCCTTTTGGTGCTGCCAGATCTTTAAGACTGCTCATTAGACATCACTTTGATGAGCCAAGGGCTGTGTGACACCTGTTTACCTTGCTCACACAGCTTTGGTAGATTCAGAGGATGGCACCTAAAGCTCCAGATGGTGGAGATGACCCCCTGCAATCTCCCCATGTTCTCTGAAAATAGTTAAACATCATCAAGCAACTAAATTCAGTGTAGCTAGATGGTGTATAATTCTTGCCACCTTCATATCTTATTACATTTTATTCTTGTACTGAAAAAAATACTATTCCCTAGCTAACTAGCAGACTGTAGGAAAAAAACTACACATACACACATATATATATTTCATATATGTATTTCATGTTTTGCCTTACTGTTTAAAGCTGCACTCTCAGATCTTCCAAGCTAGGTAGAATCAGATCTGAAAAGATTCAAATAAAATGCATACTCTGGAGATGAACAGAATCCTGCTAGTGGTACAATACTTATTCCTCTAAGTCATTCTTGAGACAACGTTCTAGAATAGATGAAGTAGATACTCTGTAACACAGGGTTCTGTTTTTATAAAAAGATCAAAAGTTGAGTATTGAAGGTCATGGCCACAAGAATAGGCTGAGAGGTGGTCAGATGGGTTCTCCTATTTGTCCAAGGCTTCAAGCCCATGGTGCAAACTTGGAAAGAAGTGGCAAATGTCCTCTTTGATGAACACTGCAATTTTCTCACTGTCTTAAATGTTTATCTTTCTTGAACAGCCTGCTTGGTTCTCATGCTTTCAAAAGCACATCTGCTCATCGCTGTGCAGCTGCCATGTTGCAGCAGAGTTTATGCTTTGAGATTCACAAGTTAAGACAGCACTATAAGCACACATCTGAATCCAACATCACATTCAAAATATATTCTTGCTAGATCTCAATTATTATACTCTTGTTGCCTGCACTTTCAACTGGGTGCTACCAATCACCTGTCATGACCTGAGTTTATTTCAGGACATGAGCTAGAAAGGGCATTACTGTCACTGTTATACAATCCACATTATGAGCACTGGAGTCTTCCCCACTCCTTTTTATTCAGCCTCTCTACAATATTTGACACAGCCAATGAACTATGAACAGCATGTAAAAGAGGCTGACTGTTTTGAAACAGCTTATTTCAAGAGAGTCATAAGCAGAGAGGAACAGTAGAAAAATGTTCCTCATGGTTTCCTTTTTCTTCAAACTTATTTAAAATACACAAAGACTGAAAGAACTAGAAAGATGTCATGAACTCCACTGAAAATACTGTGCAGACTGCCTCAGTACTTGAGCTCATGGATAAAAAGCAGGGAGTGACAGTAGAAACTGAGAAAAAGGTAAGTTACACTTGGTAGCTGAAGAAACTCAAGCTCAAAGAGCTTGTGGCACAGTACCTACCGGCTGATATTACACAACCCCATTTAGACAAGTCAGTCTGTAATTTAGACCTGATCCTGGACAACACCCTCTAACAATGAAACAGGTACAAGAATTTCTCCCATCTTTACTTGATGATTTACCCTCTGTAGCACATACTTTTGTCACCTTTAGCTGGACTACAGCCATGCAATATCTTGGACATGAAGCCATTAGTCCTTGGGGAAACTCAAAACAGTAGAGAACACAGCAGTGCATTTCCTCTGCAGCCCAGGGTACTATAAGCACCTCAAATCTGCTTTCATCTTCTGCAATGGTTCCTGTTAAATACTGGGCCAAGTTTCATGTCTCTGTCATTATCTTTAAGGTGTACAGTAATCCAGGAGAAGAATACCTAAAGGATCAACTGAGAACCTGCAGCTCCATTAAGGACAAAACTTACTTTGTGCTGTAGATAGAGATTTGAGAGAGAATAGTTAAAGCAGTTGAATGTTGAAAATGTGCCTGACATCCAAAGCATTACCTCTTATTAGTGAGTACGAGATGTACTTTTTTGGATCTTAATCTCAGTAACTAGGTGTTTTTGTAGTAATAATAACAACACAACAGTTTGAAACAAATTCACAAAAATACAGCAAGGTTTTGTTTGCTGTAATAGGAGCCAATGAAGGACAATGCAACCACACTTAGGTGTTATCCCTATTTGTTCTGATAATGACTCAGCTACAAAAATAATAAAGTACATAAAAAATATCTGAATATAAGAGAATTCACTGTTTCTTCCAAATGTAGTGGCATTGCCAGTCTTACATGAATCCAGAGATTCCAGGTCAGTGATGATTACTCTAATGAGAGCAACAGATTTTAAAAACCCTCAGGAAAAAACCCAAAATATTAGGAAGTGCAGTAAAATTTTCCAAAACACTTAAAAAGCTTGAGGACCAAGGTGTAATTTATTTTCAGTATGACAAAATTGTAAATGCCTAACAGACCAAGAAAGTAATGCATGTGTTAGGCATTTTTAATAATACCATTTAATTTTTATTAGACAGTAATATATTTAAGATTATATAAAAAACTGAATTTCTTATGCCACATCTTATGTGCAAAGATTAAATTTTTAAAAGGACTGAAAATCCAGAAATGCTACATTCAGCAAAGAATTAATATAAATGAAAATTTCTTCAGGGACATATGGATCTTAGCAATACTGTACAAATCATCAAAATGGAAGCTATACAGTATTAACTAAAGTATTGGTTTCATCAATAAAAACTATTCTGTAATCAATTCATGTTAGGAACAGTAGCAATTATATAATCACAATGTAAATAAAAGCTTTTGAAAACTGGTGATTATTCAAGTGAAAGGTCCTGTCTCCCATTAAGTTTTCTCTGAAGCATTCAGCTTCCATCCTCTATATCCAACTCAGGTACAGAAATATTTTGTAATTCATTAATTGTATTTATTACTATCAATGTAAATAAGAGAGTTTGATATTTTACCCCTAACATATCAGTTCCTGTTAGACAGATTTATACTCTAAATCTCACTCAAATATTCAAGTAAGGGAACAGTTATAAGGAACCAGAAGTATATTAACATTAATGGAAAGAAATACACCTGTTTAAACACAGTTAAAAAGGAGATCAAATACTTTCTATTTCAAATATCTAATCACTTCAAACTGAGTTATCCAGTACCATCTTGAAGTTGATTATAAGATGAAAGAAACGCGACAGAGATGATCATCGTTTAATCCCTTAAGAACAGCTATTCTGAAGAGCTTCTCACTTTGTCCACAACAGTATTCCAGAAGGCTATAATCCAGCTAGAAAAGAAGTATAGTGATGAGGGAAATCATGTTTCCAGCAACAGAACGTTCACAGCAACATGAAGTCCTACAAAAGAAGCAAAGAGGAAAACTGACCACTTTAACAGATCACAGTCTTCGATGAGTGTGTTGATGCAGTCCTTGGCAGTGATGAGTTCACACCATCAGATGTGGTAAAGATTTGTAGCTTCTGATCTCATGTTGCAGAGATTAATACCTACATGCCAATCCTGGATGCTGAGGATATAAAAACACAGGACTGGTACTGACTGCACATACACTGATATGTTCAAATTAACCCTAGCTATGATTCTCACACTGAAGGTGCAGCACATGAATACTCAAGCAGCTCTGACTTGGACTTCAGGAAAAGGTCGTGCAGTTACTCAAGAGGGAGTTTCAAGGACCCACCAAGGATGCTGGGCTAAGTACAACCTTCCTGTCATCTTGCTGGAGCTCCTTGCTGCTCACAGACTGTGATGGAGCCCAAGAGAAAAGGCAGGTCTGGCACATCCTGAGGTCTGCAGGAATTGAGTGTTGTTCCCACAGAACATTAACACTACTTCCTCCATGGTGAGCAGCAGAACATACTTCAGAAATAACTCACCACAGGGAATTCCTTTTTCTACAATTTAAAAGACCATGAAAATGACTGTATAACCTTCCTATCAAGTAGTTTTTGCTGAGATTGCTTTTACATTTTCAATTTCAATTTTGAAATACTTTGGAGAAACTTGTGAACTACTGTGAAATGTCATAAAATGTTTTAAACAGATGGTCCTTAGTGGTTGAATAAACACAGAACTAACATTGCAGTTTAATCAGATTTGCCTGCAGACTAAAAGACCAGTTTGAAGAAGAAAACTGGCAAAAATGGCACTAAAGCAACTAGCATGGCAATGTTTAATTAAGCTTGACTTCTAAGACCTGCTCTGTATACAGCTCACCAAATATTTACAACTAATTCAACTTATTCTTTATAATAGTGTCTGTGATCTAGGGAGGACAACAATCATCACCTAATATCCTTTTCAAACCATAACACAATTTCCTTATAGAAAAAAATAAAACCAGCGGAAAAAAATAGAAACTAATATCATTATAGCAGGAACTATACTGATAGACTCAGTATACATTTTTACCAGCACTTCAGAGTTTTGCAAAATTCATTATTTCCTACCTCAATCTATAGAAATCCACTTCACATTTTATGGATAGATATTCTGGTACAACTGCACCCTCTGACACCATAAGAGGATTTAAAGCTAAAACCTAATCCATTTGCATGGCATCTGAAATGAACTAGCTTTCCCTTTAACCTTATGTATTCACATTTGAAACAAAGAACATAAATGCAAAAACTGCCACACTAGATCAAATCATTGTTTCAGCTTTTATCCTGCCTTCGACAGCTATCGATGGCAGATACTTTAAGAAAATATACTAGTCTATGTCAATGGTTCTAAGAATGGACACAGGTATCTAGAGAGGACTGTTCTTCCCAGTGTTCATAGGTATGTGGCTCCCCTATACTCTAAGTGTTCCTATTTTTTTACCTAAGTAACAGTCTACTTAATATAACTTCTTATATTCAAGGGAGTAAAAGCTCTACGCCCATTCTGACTTCTATTGAATTTATATATTAGAATTTATATATATATTAGAATTTATATAACACGTTTTGTGTTTGTGCAAGCGTCATTGAATTTTTTTTCACAAGGTGTTTGTAGTTTTATTGCAACAGAACGTAAGTACTATTTTGGAGTTCCTTGACTTTTTTAACACCCTCTCTTTAGTTTCATTTAATCATGTCTGTTCTTATTCTTCTCTTGTTTAAGATGACTGATCCAAATCTTTCCAAGTTCTTCTCACATGCAAGTTTATCCAGAATATTTTTTGCCTACTTCTGTAGTTCCACTAAAAACAAAGCCCTTCCAAGTCAGGAGGTGGAATTTGTGTGGCCTAACTTTTCATCAAAAAGCTGTGTCTAGCTGAAACCAGTTATCTCAGTTTTATCTAGCGAGTGACGAGAGGGAGAGGAACTTTCTGAAAGGGAATTATCCCATTCTGCAACAGGCACCTACAAGAGGTGGGATGAATCATTCCCTTCTTGAAAGAAGATGAGAGATGAGACCATCAATTTCCATGAATCACATGGAGCAACCAAAGGAAAGGAGTAACAACCATTTACAACACTGTACTACAAATATTCCAACACTGTTTTTCTCTTGTTCATTTTACTTCCCAACATCTCCATGTTTCTGATATTGCTAAATACAAGCAGAAATATCAAATTACACATCTATGGTGGTATGGAGGTCATTTCCTTGAGAGTTGCTGAATTAATTTAGAATTGAGAATGAACACGACTATTGCAAACCTTTTCTTTGGCTATATATAAACCCTAATTCTGTAGGTAATGGTGGTCATCTCACATTGTCTACAAATTTTCTTTACACTGAAATTTCCATTAGATATCTTGATGGACTCACACGGTCTCAACCAGCATATATATTATCTGACATTCTTTACTGACCAGTAACTTTGCTATTCTCCCCCTTTTAGTTAATAAATTTATATTAAAAATGCAGGATTTGATAAGATTCCATCCTACTGCCATCCAAGTCTCATGTGTGTACTCTTCTGTTTTCCAGACATAGACATCGTCCTAATCCTGAGAGTGCCCAAAGCTCTTATCAACAAAGAAGATTGTATGGAGCAAAAAATAAAATGTTCACAGAGGATCTCTAGCATCTTTGTGGAAACATAATTTCTCCATCCTAAAGGCCTTTTCTGAATGTAAATGTGCTTCTTCTTCTACTACATCTGGCAAGGCCAGGTGAAAACTGGTTTAAATTAAGAACATAAATACATGCAATTACATACACTAGGTTTCCCATGCCCAAAAGCCCCAAGGAAAGTAATGAGACCTGATTTTTTAGCAGTGTAGATGTAAAAAGATCATGTGAAGAAGGAGACAAACAATCTGCAATGGTGTAGAAGCCCAGCAGATAAGAAGCTGATGTGCATGTCCCAAATGCCAATGGCTCTTTGGCTATGAAGCCAGCCACGGACTGTTGGTAGCAACAACCAAGAATTGTTGATAATAACCAAGGATTATTGTGGGAAAGAACAAGATATGGCTGGAGAAGCCACCATGTGGAGGTAGGGCAGCATTCTCTGGGGCAAAACTTCCTTGCTCTTGTTCCTGGAGACAAGCACAACACAGCCCAGTGAAAGCACAGGAATGAGATTGAGAAGTGGGCACGGACTGTAGGGGGAATCAAGACCACACAAGAGCCCCGAAGCCTTCAGACCCACTTCCAATCAGGTCTAAAAGAACAGACTGCACATGATAACTAGTTTGCAAGGCAGGGAAACCTGTCTCTAAAAGGTGACCACATCAAGCCAGGGTGGTGCCGCCCAGGACCCTGACATCCCATCAGCTGGATTAACACTGGAGCCAGGATTGGTGATTTCCTCTCTTCCTTTCTTCTTCCACTCTTTCTTTCTCCCTTTCTCTCTCCCACTCTTTTATTCCTCTCTGTCTCCTGGTCCCTCTCTCTCTCTCTGTTTTTTCCCTTACCCCTTTATCTAAAACCCACTACCATGTGCTAATACATGAGGTCAGGGACTAAAATTCTATGCTAAGTGTGTAATTTACTAATAAAACTTAGTGAGTTTTTGTAGACTCTCTGATTTTTGTGATTTCTTTCAACCATGAGCATCTATGAATCTTAGGTGCTCCCATCCCCTTAAGGGTGGGACAAATTATCAGTGTTTTAGAACATTTTTCAAATCTTCTTCTATATTGTATGATTAGTTTATATGCAAATTTATTTACAATTACATTTCTTTATTAGAATTGGGTTTTCTCAATGACAAAAAGTCTCTTTGATCAGATGCAACTGTTTATTTTATGCTGAAATACTGCAAACAATTGTCAACAGCCCTATAAGCAAAAGAGAAAATCAAATGAAAGCAGAGTGGTAATTAATGTCTATTTTACTATTTAGATATAAATACTATATTCTTTCCTGTGAAGGTTTGTAGTTGCTCTGTAAATAAATTAAATTTCTGTTTCTCAAAAGAAATCACAGAATTGGAAAGGCACTGCATGAACAGTGGAATGTTTCATTCCATTTAAAAAACTGATATATGAATTTAATAACTGATCATAGACAGATTCATAAAGAAGAAATATAGCTGGCAAACAGATGGTCTAGTCTGGAACTGGAGGTCTGTGTTCAGTTACTGGCGCTTCTATTTGTTCCATGTGTGACACTAGCCAAGCCATTTCATCTATTTTCTGTTTCAACCTTCTTGCTTACAACACAGAGAGAATGCAACCCTTCCCTCCCCAAACCTGTCTCATTATACACATTAGGAGTGGCTGGAAGGTACTCAGATCATAGCCTGAGGACATAAAAGTTCCTAAGAAATTTATGACACTCAACACTAAGGTAATTCATAACGCAATAGCCTGAATTAGCCAAATCTTAGCATTAAAAATGCAAGAAAACTAACTTTCTGAATTCCATTGGCAGGTTTCTTATGATCACAGAAGAAACTGCTCATTGTTTTTAATAACAAAAGGGAAAATATTTACAGAAAATTAATGCAGCTTTTGTGCACTCTGATTTTTTTTCTTCATTGCTGATTGGCTGCTTGAAAAGCAGTATATGTAAATACAGAATGGCTAGGCTGCCTAATTCTCCCTGGAAAGTTAGGCACATTATGAAGGGAATTTCATGTTTGTAGAAGAATAGTTTCCCTGCATTTCCAAATGAGAAGATATTTTTTTAATTTGGAACTCCAAAATCCAGTTGCTGTAAGACAAAGAACATCATAGTTTCAGGATATCAATTATGATAAAATCAGTGTAATATTGTCCCAACTGAGATAATAAAAAAACTTGAAAACTTTATGGGAAAAGATAATATCTTTTATCAGACAGCCAGATAAATCAGGTGAGATTTCAGGCATACAAGTTCTCCAAATCTTGGTTCTTTTATTTAAAAAATTTCAGTTTTATACACACATGCACGTGCGCGCGCACACACACACACACACACACAACATTACATTCAAGATAATAATTTAAGTAGAAGTAAGATAAAAGGGAGTTTAAAAAAAAAACAAAGAAATTTTAAAAATGAAAGTAGCATAGGCTAGATTTTAGCACGTTTGGAGGCCACCAATGAAACTTCTTTTAAGTGTCACATTTACACAGCTATGGAACATAAAACATTTAGCTATAGTGAAAAATGAGAATGAATGGTCAAAATATTAAAAGATCAACTATATTTGACTTATTCAATTCTTACTAAAGCTAATAAAGATACTACTTCTCAATTTCTATGAAGAAACTAGATTTGAATTTTTATTTTGTTAGCATGTGACTATAATGGTAGAATGTTTGAAGGAAAAATGTTTGCTTAGCTTCATTCTACAAAAGAAATTTTATTCATTGCATCTGACCAGCTTTATCCATTTGTGAAGAACATAGTGCATTTAATGTTTTAGAAATTACACTTTCAAAGATCATCAGTCCAATAGAACAAAACATTGAAGTGCTGAAAAGCATATAGCTGTCCATGAATTCAGGTGGGTAATTGTGCAAGATAAACATTACACATTTGCAGCAAATGGTATTTACCCTCATACATTCCAACCCTTTTTTTTATAGAGACGAGTCATGCTTTTAATTTGCATATCCTCACATTTTTATTATGTGAACCAATGAAGCAATAAATTTGTTTGTATCAAAGGAAAAGTTATGCCTATTGAAACTTTAGTGATAGCAGCATCACAATTCACATTTAACCTGATAACTATGAAAGAGAACAAGGAAACTAAATTCAAAGACACACTCAGATAAAAAAATATACTGTTAGTCCTTTACTGTGACCTTCTGATTAGTAGATTGTTCACAGGTCCTAAGTTCAGTGTATTTTCCAATAGTTACAGCACTTATTAAGTATTTCTGTGCAGACAACATTGTTTAAATAATAATTTTTTGTATTAATTATTTTAGAGAAAGAAAAACAACCTTTCACATGTATGAATGGTCCAGAAAGCAAATATGCAAACTAATAAAAAAAATCAGTTTAAAATTTCATCATAGTTTGAAGAAATATGCTACCGGGTTCTTTTCCATTTATAGCGGCATTTGCAGCCCATTATCATTCTTTAATTTTTTCCTTTCTCTAAATTAGTATTCATCTTTCCAGACTATTGTTTAAATCTTCAATGCTGTTAAAGAAAACATATTTCCTTCCTTCCTTCCTTCCTTCCTTCCTTCCTTCCTTCCTTCCTTCCTTCCTTCCTTCCTTCCTTCCTTCCTTCCTTCCTTCCTTCCTTCCTTCCTTCCTTCCTTCCTCCCTCCCTCCCTCCCTCCCTCCCCTCCCCTCCCCTCCCCTCCCCTCCCCTCTGGTTTATTTATTTATCAGTTTATCAGTTGTTGCTCCAAATGCTTACTGTTTGGTTAGGATATTTAAAAGGTCCTTATTAAAACAAATACCTCATTTTGAGGCAGTGAAAAATTCAAGAGAGAGAGAGAAGTAATAAATATTCAGATTTAAGTGACAAAATTCTTGACGCACAAAATAAGACTGAAAAGGAAGGTCCAAAGAAGGTTTTATTGTCTTTCAAAATAGGACCCACTTCTGGAACACTTCCATTATTTATATTGCCAGGTATTTAAATATATTTTCAGAACTGAATTGAGTATTATTTTGCCTAAGTATAACAGCCTACACCCATTTTTTCAAAATGCAGAAACATGTTTGAAATTAACCCCTGTCTGACAACAGTGGAATTATTATTTTACCTTGTAGTGGCTTTAAAAAATCTAAAATTCAACTGGTTAAAGACAGGTTATTAATAGATTAATGAGATTAAAACTAAAATGGCTTGCTCTTATCATCTAGGCCCCAAAATTTCCAAACAAAAATGCCTCTGATGAAATAAATTACAAAGTTTGGCTTTACAACCAGTCAATCTTGTTTTTTATCTTAGATAAAACTGCTTTATTTTCACAAGTTTTGAAGAAATAAGAATTGCTTTCCATGGGATAGGTATCTATATATTCATTAAATGTTTTAATGAGCTGACTAAGATAAATTGATGAAAGGCAATGGCTTTGATCATAAAGTACTGTTTTACTCTTGGAAAACATCTCCTTCACCACAACCTTGAATTATATAGTTAAGGAATATCACTTTACATTTTATACTGCTAAGTTACAACAGAATCATTTTATACTGTTTATGTCTGAGATATTTCCACAACACCAATATGTTGCAAGTAATAAACATTTAAAAACCTAAACTTTAGTTTAGGAGACTCACTAGTAAGAAAGTTTTGTGGCGAAGATAAAGGATCAGACTGATTTACAAAAATCCACTCCTGAAACACATCTTGTGATGAGCAGTTAACCATTCTGTGGGAGGGCCCAGATGACCACTCATACCTCCCTGAGTCTCAGCTGTATTAAGAGCTAATTTTTTCCTCACAAGAAACAAGAAATTGGATACTCCTGTCTATGCACATCAACTATATAATTTAGGAATGTTTTAAAATTTTTATTAATATTATACCTGCTTCAGAAGTGGAAAAAACTCTGATTTTTTTCCATGAGCTATAACAAATTGCAATATAGAGTAGATGAAGTTAGTAAAGGACTTACTTAAACATATATTGAATGCATTCCATCCCTCACAGACCTTAGCCCCTTGAATGAAGAAATCTAAATTTAACAGTAGGGTTAGCTGCAGGCCTAGCTACAAAAAGTAACATTTTCTTTTCACATACAATTCCATGGTCATAGATAAAGAACTGAAGATACAATTCCTACCCAGAATCTTCGTGAACAACACAGAAATGAAAAAAATCCAGACACTTAGCACTACATATCAAACAGTCCAGAGCTCAACTATGAAACTGGTTTATTGGAGAAAAGCTAGTATAAACCATCAGATTAGATTCTGGTTGCAAACAAAATTAAATATTTTATTTGACTACTCCCCTCATCAGTCTCACATGCCTATAAACATGGAGGCAGAGTCTATGATGGAAAGATGCAAATTTTACTACTGATTTCATTCAGCATGTCATGATGTTTCTTGCATTATTTCTCTCATATGGTAAATTGAAGTAAAAGTTACTTCTTTAGACTGATGAACAAAGAAAATAAAACAAACTATAAATATAAGAAAAAGTATAAAGTTGTAAAAAAATGTATCAAAGATTTGGCACAGTCCCAGATCATCCTAAGAATGGAACTAATTGTGAACAAAGCCAACATACATAAAGCAAATGATTCCTAGAATGGCAGAAACTCACTAATCAAAAGATTTGCATAATAATCATCCATCTGTATGATGCACCATATGGCAAACAAGACTGTAATTTCACTAAATATGTTTTCCAGGGGAAACAGGTTGCTTGCGTTTTCAACTAAGTGAAAAAAATCCCCCAACCTAGTCATAAATGGCTGATACACCCAAGTCAGGGAAAACTTTTGATGTAAGTATGAGGAAAGCATGGAAAGCAGCATGTTGCAAGAATCACACACTCTGAAAAATATATTTCATGTGTATAACAGAATATGTAAAAAAACAATTTCAAGAGGAAGAAAAGCAGTGAGCTACTGGCAATGAATTACATGTTCTAATCTTCATTGTATTTGTTAACAAACATAATTTCAAATTACTAATGTATAAAACAATGAATTCCAGCTTTGCTTTTCAGAGTTGGATCTGTGCAAATAAAATGAACACTTCAATATTACTTTCACACACGCATTTGAAATAACAAAATATAATCAAGATTATACATGTAGGGATAAGAGTCAGAACTCCTGTATCTGTTTATGTAAATTCTGAGGATATTAATATTGACAGCTTCTTCAGGAAGAGAATCAAACTGTAGAATATCTATAAAAACCATGTACCAGTCTTCCTATATTTAAATAGCTGTGCTTCACCAGAAACATGAGTTCATTGATTTTATAGCAAACAACAATTTCAACAAAGCAATACTTTCAATATGGATTTTAGGAATGCTGGGGAACAGCACGCTTCCCCTTTTTAACCATTGATGAGACAGGCTTGTGGGAAAAATATTTAAACAGACTATTCTAGGCATTATAGCATATAAATCCATTGCTTGTCTTTTACAAATTCAGCTGCTTAGAGAAATGTTCAATCAAGGACACCTCAAGACAAGGAAAAACTTGCTTCCATTGAGGGTGGCAGAGCACTGGAACGGCTGCCAAGAAGGCTGTGGAGTCTTCCTCTCTGGAGACATTCAGAGCCTACTTGGATGAGTTCCTGCTCTAGATGACAGTGCCTTGGCTAAATTAGATCTCCAGACATCCCTTCCAATCCTAATGATTTTGTGATTCCTGATGATAAAATATTACTCAATTTAAACTATTATCCAGTAAGCTTTTATATATTACTAGTGTCTAAGGAAAGTATATTAGGAACATGGTTTTGAAAAACCTTCTTCTGACCTTTAATAACATCATATTTTTAATTTTCAAAATTGGAGCACAGAATTTCAAATTGTTATCAGGATCAGCAGAGTCCATAAAGGTTCTTCAATTTTAACCACTTGAAGAATTCAATTGTAATGCTTCTGGAGAACCTCAACATTTCCAGTACTTATTTTATATATATATATATTTATATATATTTTTATATATATATATATATATATACAAAAGATATTAATAGGTTTATGTGGACAAGAAATTTCCCATATTAAACTTGAGATCTTCAGCCATACCCAGTACATGTAAAAGAAACTGCTTCAGGCTTCACATTTTTCTTGTAGCTTGCAGAACTCCTGCTACTGATTATGTATCTTTATGAAAGAGAAGATGTGGGTAAGATAATCAGTATTGTCAGGTAATCATGAAAAAATACACACATAGGGCAGGTAGGGGATTCTAGCCAAAGAAAGTCTTTTTACTGACACAGTTTTCTGAACTTCTTATATGGTTGCACATATCTATCATGTTCATTTTAATGAGCTGAACAAAAAGGTTACATTTTTGACCTCCAGAGCTCGAAGATCAAGTTATCACAGTTTTACCTCTTGTTAAAAAACTCTGCAATCTATTCATATCATGGACATTATATGACCAATTGTTATAATGCAAATTGGGAAAATTCTGAAATGTGAGTCAAAGTAACATGTTGCCTACAGGTTCAGTGTCCATAATTGATCCATCTTTAAATAATTACCATATCACCTATAACCCTGCCAACACATGCTTTAAGACTCAGGATTCTCTGGAGAGAATTGTGTTTTATTACTAATTGCTGTAGAGAGAAGAAGATGGAAGGAGAAGGCAGCTGGCTTTAGCTCTGCTTCTTTTTCAATGGTAGCATAAAAAATGGGTAATTATTTCCTTTTCTGCTTGTCTTCAGTGTTTTTAGGTTTTATCAGTGCCCACCTTTATCTAACCATGTAGCAAGACTAACTGCAGGTTAGTACCAGGTCTCCAATGACAAAACTTCAAACTGCCTAATTTTAGCAGCAATGGTGAAGTAATTTCAGTTTGCACTCTACTTTGCTTTATGAGGAAAGTTAATGAAGGTGAGACACACACAGAACCTGAGGCAAAATACAACCCCCCATGTAATTATTTCAAAAAGATGGCAGGAACCATGCAGTAGCTCTGAATTTGTTTCCTTTTGCTAAAGGACATAGATCCATGCACACTGAGTAATAGAACAATGATACTGAATGTCTTTGAAAATGGATGTTATAATGGTTGGTTAAACAGAGGGAAAAAAGACCTGTCCTAGGAAAAGAGAATGACTTTGGGGTCCCTATATCTGTCAACACTCATAAACTCTGTGTTCAGTTTATGTTTCACCTACAGATTTTATGTGTTATCTTCTGTATGACTCATTTCTGTGACTCAGTTTTCTATCTGTCAAATGAGAATTAAACCCCATATTTATTTTCCTTCTCATTTCCCTCAGTTCTGGTACAATTCCATTTGAAAATATAACAATGTAAAGAACCTGGATATACTGTCATAGTTCATATTGCCTCTAAATGGTAGCTGTAAAAAGGATGGTCTTCCCTGTAACTTATAAAAAACACTAATGGTACTTTATAATGGTCCAGAAAGCTCAGTTTTGAGCCAAAGACATACCAGACACTTCAGAAACTTGTTAACCAAACAGCATTATTAAAACTGTATTTAAATGTCATTCCTTTTGTCCAAGCTACATAAGATGGGAACCCTCAAGGGCACTTATGCTTCATTATTGGCATATGACCTTGAATTTAAAGCAGACGGTTGGTTTTGACCCAGATCTAGAAATGATACATTTGCATCTCACAGGACTGTCTCACTAGCATCATTTACAGTGCTGCTGCTAGGAAAGATCTTGGCTATACATCTACATCATCCTGTGAGCCTGCTACAAGGGCCTGAGGAGTATCTAGAAGACATTCTCTGAGAAAGTGAGCCATGCCTATGGATGTGCTCAGAAGCTGGGTGCACCATTACACACACTCATAAAGGCTGTCTGAGGGTTACCACACAGATTAATATGTTAATCTGACTAATGGCAAGTGTTTCTAAAAGCAAAATGAACAAATTACTTGCCTTCTGCTACTGGAACTGCTGGCTATGTGAGGAAAGGCTGAATAAGCAAGTTTGCTCAGCTTTGAGAAAAGAAGGCTTAGAGGAGACCTTATTATCATGTTTCAGTATATAGAGGACAGCTGCAAACAAGATGAAGACTCCCTTTTTGCAAGAAATTGCATAGAAAAGATGAGTGGTAATGGGTACAAGTTACTCCTAAGGAGATTCCAATTGGTCACAAAAAGAAATTTTTGCACAATGAGAAAAATCGGCCCTTGGAATAATCTTCCCAAGGAAGTGGTGGATTCCCCTATGATGGACACTTAAAAGACCTAAAAAAAATAGGGTGTTGAAACATGCTACCTAGACTATGCTTTTGCCAATAAAGGTTGGAGACCAGGTGATCCTTGAGGTCCCTTCCAACCTGGTACTTTATGTACATGGTAGAGTTCTTTAAGACAATATTATAGTGAAATCACCCTCTGGGAGTAATACAAAATTGGATTCCCATTCAAAATCCAACACTTCACAGGCTAATTTTCCTACTCAACAACAGAAAAATTAGCCATCACATGGGTCCAGGAATGGACACAGAAGCATCACATTCTACTTCTTCTATCTTTGGTAAGGACTTTTATAAGCTGCAATTATCACAAGATTGATTATTCCCTCCAATCAAAGCACATGGCTATGTCTGCTTTAACAAACATGTTTTTAAGGAATCTCCTTCTTCTCGGGTTAGAACTACTGTTTCTACAACAGGAAGTCTGTTACTTTTGGAGAGATTTTTACTATTAAAAAATATATTATCAAGGAAGTTAAATGAAAGAGAATGTGAGGGTTTGGAAGTGCTTTAAGTCTAAATGCCTCTTATCAGCTCTGTAAGAACTAATACTTTACAGAATTTTTATCTTAAACATAAGCCAAATGTCTGGGTATTTTATTGCGTACCTGTGAAAATGGAATCCTGCCTGTGTTTCTTAATGCCCAGTTCAGAGCAGCATTTGTTGATCAATTGATTCTTGATTCAGCATATGCTGAAGTACCAGTGCAGCTGTTAAAATCAATGGATCTCAGTAAGAGTGCATCACTGATTTATCTATGTACAGGCCTACAATCGGAATATATATTTGTACAAGATTTAATGAAAGATTGAACAGTCGATCAGAAGTCAAATCCAAACTAGATAGTCATTATGGCAGAATACTTTTCTGCTTGCTGTTTTCTCTAGGCAACAACATGAGTGTGAGATGGCTAAGGTTTGGTAATGCAGCCTAAGCAATGAGATACCCATTTACAACTGATGAATACTGGCACAAATTCAGATAAAGATTGAATTTATACACAAGACTGATAAAGAAAGTCTTGGCTCTCTGACCTCTGTGACATCTGAAAACCTTTGGGTTTTCCAATGGCACCAAGTTTTCTATTGAAAATATTATTTACAACCTTGTCTCATCTATGTCAGTGCTAACATTTGGCCATTCTCTCCCTATATTTAGGAAAGCTGAAAGCTAGTTCCAAACTCAAAGACCTTTTATGATCCTTAAATATGGAGAAACTGTTTCGATGTTCATAGCATAACATTACTACACCTCCCAAAATCTGCAAACAAGAGCAAAGAGAAAAAAACAAAGCAAAAGAAAATGTTTTCTTCATCTGAAGAACACTAAAAAGATGACAGATATTTTACCATGAGATCACCACATTTTACTTATATGAAATGAAAGAAAGACACCCTCTTATACAAAGAGATTTGTGATGTGCAGATGAGAAGTACTATATACTAATCTGGTATTTTTTAGGAAGTTTCCACTAATCAGGCTCTCCAGAATAATATCTTTTTCTACCTTTGATTAAAAAATATTGTGTCTTCCACTAATGTTTACAGAGAAGTAAAAAGGCTAATATTTTATAGACTTTTTATAAAAAATTCTTAACCATTTTAAAGACAGTTAAGTGAATAACTGTACTATAAAATATTATTTCTAAGAATTAGAAAATAAGGCTTTAGGAGAAAAAACATGGACACACTCTTTGGAGAAGCGATGCAGAGACAGGCAAATTGGATTCTTGCTAAAAAAAATGGTTTTATTTCAAATGCTCATTTCCTAAGTAACTGAAGTAATTAAAACTCTGTGATAATTCTATGTTGCCAAATAAACTTTTATTGTGTTTTCCATTTATTATTTTGTGGAAGTGTTTTACATTTTTTTTATAGTCAATTCACATTTTCAAATTTATTTTCCCATAGAGTAAGCTATATTATAGTGAGGCATTATTACAGAGGAAGTTGCTGCCTATTTTTTTTCTAGCTAATGTTATAGGGAAAAAATCCATCTACAAAGAATAAAAAAAAGTTTAAATATTTGTCTCAACATTCTTTAAATCTGAATTTTTTTCACCATCTTTGCTTTTCTCACCTTTTTTGTATTTCTGGTTATTATCCATACCATGCCATGCACATGCCTTTTTCCTTTAATTACTTTTTGTACTCACTCATTCATCCACACTTTTACTGCCTGTTGCTAAGCAACATGCATAACATTAGGATATACATTCATTTATCTTTAAACACATTCTATTTCCTGTTTGTGTCATTCTTTTTCAGTATTTTTTTCCATTCCATCCTGCTGTTACTTCCACATTTTTTCACACCTTGTTCAGAGTAACTTGCCTATGAATACCCATAGAATTTTTAAAATAATTCCTAAACAGGCAATATAGTTTAGTATGCAGTGTTGATAGTATTTCTTAGATTTTCATCTCTTTAATTAAAAAGAAAGATAATGCACAAAATATTGTGTATGAAGAAATGTATCTGTTAATTTGGACCCAAGTGCAAAGCACAAACAAGAGAAAAACTATCAAAAATAGACCTGCAGGAAGGGTAGAAGACACCATGAGCTAGTACCCAAGATGGACCTTGTTTCATAAATATGAACCAATTGCTTCATCCATTAGGAAACAGAAGACTGGTGCCATATGCTTCTTTTAAGATACATAGAATAGCAAACAGGTTAACTTCAGTAAGCTTTCTCTGGAAGACTGTTAAGACTTCCTATAGAGACATCACAGGTGTCTACTTTCAAGCATTCATATTAATACTAAAAACTGAAAATTCTTGGCCATAAACCATTACAGAATATGAAAGAAATTCAATCACCTGCCATCCTTCAGTCTCCTATAACTCTATTCATTTATGTTCCCTGACATTCTTTCAGAGTCATGGAATAATTTAATAAATTCTCTTCAAAAAGCCACTCAGGGTTATAGCAGGCTAGAAGGGGGTTAATAAGGTTGTAAGGAATTAGCCTTGCCAATAAAAGATGCTGTCAGTATCAATCCAATTTTCTCTTCTAGAAAAAAATTACTTAGAGGAGCAGAAACAAGTTGTTTAATGAGTAGAGAAATAATGAATCTAGCCTTCCACAGACTTGCTTCCTCTACCTACCACAATAACCTGATTCCACAGTGAATTCTCACTTTACAACATTTCTAGTTCTCCTCATGTGTCTCAACCTTTTTTTTCCCTTGTTCTTTGGCTGATTAAGAAACACTACGTCATAATTGATTGAAGCTTTAGCTATGTTTAAAAATTTTAAATATGTAAGAAATGAGTAAAAACAGGCTTAACAGATAATTTGATTCTGTTTCTCAGACTGAATTTCTGCCTCAGATGGAAAATAATATATGTTGCTGAATTATAGAAACCTAGGAAGATTTAGCTTCTATTTGTCTGCAGTTTGGTTGAAATTGGATAATGTGTTAAAAATAATTAAGACAGGATAGGCAGAAAGTGTGAACGCATTAGAATTGCTTCCCTAGAAAACTAAAACGGTATACAATGACAAAAAAATAGAGTTCGTATTGATCAAAAATCACCATATAGAATGAAAAGCCAAGGTGTCTCCCTACTCCACAATAGGTAGCATGTTGCAATTTGCTCCAGCTACCTCCTTAAGTCCTTCTTCTACATGTCAGCATATACACAGTGCCTTCAAAGGGCTTTTAACTCTGCCTTTAACTTGGCACTGAATTATACAATAAAGATTGACCTCTTAAATCAATACAATATTCAAGCACTGACAAAAATACTCTGTACCCCTCTGTGAAAGCACGCCAAATGGCACCATCCACAGGCAATGAACAAGATCTTTAATAAATTGCAGTTATGTGATATGTCAGTCTTGAATCACTCTTTTGACACAAAGAAGAAAGCTTTATTCTTTGGCATGGAACTTCATCTCTACCAAGTTTTTCTACTTATTCAAAAAATCTTGTTCCACTTTATACATGTCTTCCTGCAGTAAGAAGCATTAAAACTTTAAAAGGGCTGAGGAGGAAGGTAGTAGAAACCAGAAATTCCATCGATACAACAATTTCTCCTAAGATTTTTTCTAATACATTATACCATTCACATGGGAACACTGTTTGGCAACCCCAGCCTCAGCAAACAAAGAAACCAAACCAAAGGTCCCATATCCCTCTGGTCACCAAAAGTAAATCACAGCTGGATATGGCTGGACATCTACCATCATGCTGGATTTTCCTGAATTTTCAGAAGTTTAAACCCACTTAAACTAAATGAACTTGTTTCATTATTCCCTTTTAAAGCTGCAGTCATTGATAAAATTTCCCGTAACATCTAAAAGGCTTTATACTATTGGCCTGGGTTTGGCAGAGATTTTTTTTCCCTAGTATAGCTGATACAGTGCTGTGTTTTGGATTCAGTATGAGAATCATGTTGATAGCACGCTGATGTTTCTGTTGTTGCTGTGCAGTGTTTGCCCTAAGCCAAGGACTTTTCTGTTTCCTGTGCTCTGACAGTGAGCAGGTGCTCAAGAAGCCAGGAGGGAGCATGCCCAGGATAGGAGACCTGAACTAGCCAAAAGGATATTCCATTCCATAGAGAATCATGCCCAGTATATAAACTGGTGGAATTGGCTGGTAGGAGCCAATCACTGCTAGGAAACAGGCTTAGTGTCACTGAGTGGTGAGCAATGTATTAAAAGTCACTTGATCCTCTCTGGTGTTATTCCTCCGTTCTCCTTTTTATTATTATTCCAATAATTATTTTACTTTGTTTCAATTATCAATATGTTCTTTTCTCATCCTGACTCACCACTCCCCTGGGGGTGCAGTGACCAAGCAGCTGTGGGGTACTTTGTTTCCAGCTGGAATTAAACTATGACAGTCATCAAGTCACAAGACTATGAAGGAGATGACATGAGACTAGGAGTCTGTATATGGTCTTTTGTTACATTGAAAGTTCATGAAGATCTGAAAATGAAAAAACATATGCACTAAATAAGCAATAAATGGATGTAATTGCCTCTGTAGGCTTCATTATGCATTCAGTTCATCAAGATAACACCAATTCATGCCAGTGGAAAAATCTAATCAAGTTTCATTAAAATCTTTTAAAGTTTTATGGCGTTCTCACCATATTCCTTGACATTAATTATTGAGTTCTGGACTTTAATTAGAATTCGTTGCTACTAAAAACTAAATTAAAAAAAGAATAGGAAGAAGTTATTTTCAGCTTCTGCATAGGTATTCCACCCCTAAAAGTGCAAGTATAAAGCAAGTTAAAATACAAAAACGTCCACTATTACAACCATTACTATGAAGAACTGTTAACATGTAAGAACAGCACTTCCCAAATCCATTAGTCTAACTACAGACACTGCTCAGGGGAAATCAATGATCTTTGAGTACTGATAATATTAGTCACTTGACTTCAGAAACTACTAAAATTCATAACCTCCTGAGTTATCTGTAGGCATATATGTGAAGTATGATTATTGTCTACTGTCTTCTAAGGGAGGGACATAAGAAAAGCAAAAGGAAATTCACTACGAGAGAGGGCTGATGGTGAAAATCCTGCAGTCTCAAGCAGTCAGGATTTCAAATGCATGAGAAACAGAGGAAAGAGTTTGTAAAACAGTATGGCTGTGCTATGTACATCCATGAAAAAAGCATAGCACATATTTACTAAAATAAATAGAAAAAAAGACCACTAAGATGAGGGCCAGAGAAGAAATTAGTTAATTAAGTCTTGTTATTGAGATGCATCTTTGACTCCTTACTGACCATTTTACTAGATGACTCCAGACATGAATCCATTTGAAGTGTTTATGAAGCACAGTTTGCCAGCATGAAAATGTTTATCTGAAGACTGTAATAATCTTCCAACATAAGAAGCCAGGAGGAAAAGAACAAAGAGTAGATGTTCTCTTTCTTTCAAATAAAGCATAATACGCCCTTTAAAATTACACTAAATTGCTACTGTTTTTTCAGAATTACTATTTTTTCACTATAAAATTAATATTTTAAAAATCAATTTGGTCCTTAAATGGGAATAACACTCATGCTAAAAAATTCTAGTCACAGTGTATTATGTATATCTATGCATAAGCAGAAGACAATGACACTATGTATTTACATTCCCTAACTTAGGTAAAGAATTAATATTACATTTGGCATTGTAGTGCATATACCATATTAACATTATTCAGGGGAGAAAAACCCAGCAGATAAAAACCAATAGAAGGAAGAAGAGATTTGCTGCCAAGTTTGTGATTTAGATGTAAGACAAGTATCTTAGAATTTATTAGATAAAGCAAGACACACAGTTAGTTGCAGCAGACAAGACAAATCAAAGCTATCCGTCAAGAAAACAAGGGCTGTTAATTTGCTCATTTCCTAGAATTATTTGATTCCAAAAGAGATTAACAGTGCTAAGAGTTTACAATCAGGGGACAAAGACACAATATAAGACAGTAGACAGACTGACTAAGAATATGCTAAAAATAAAAATCCTTAATACAAGGTAGTTACAAAAAAATCATTATTTTGCTATGGTAAATGTCCTTACTAGTAAAATTACAGAGATCATTGATTGCTTTCTCAACAGCAAAACTGCATTCTGAATAGAGGAATTGGCTTGCTTTCAATAAGGCTCATAAATAGCTTGGAGAATAACACTTTGAACCATGAAGAACTTGAAATTATTTCTTTACCTGTTTCTGCAGGCCATTTGGCAATATAATGTGTTGGGTTGTCTTGACAGTAAGATCTGAATTGGTCTCCATATGCAGTTTTGAGTGTAGAAACACAACCTCTCCATGTGTCTGAGCAATTCCAAGGTTGTTCTCTACTGCTTGAACAGTATAAACATATTCTAATGCCTTCTCCTTCTACTAATTCCAACAACAGGATTTCAATAGTCAATCAAGTAATTGAAACATGAAAAGTAAAACTTTGGCTTTCTTGAAATTGGTTTAAACTTTCCAAAACAATTATTCTGTACTTCTTTTAATCAAATTCTATAAAGAAAATACTTGAACTGGTACAAGAGACTCCACAATGGATAAAACCCACAGCTCTATTTGTGAAGGAAGTCTTGGTGAATTCTAGATTGTTAGCAGCCAGCTGGAACTTGAGAAGGAAAAAAAGAGGGGTATCTCTGCTTCTAAGCTAACCAGTCTGGGTATCAGCAATGTGCCTTAAAGCACTAAGCCTATGGGTACTTGATTATTATCTTAGAGGAAAACAACCTGAAAAGAGACAAAAACCAGATCCAAACTATTGAACTAATTTGTCAATATATAAAGTTAAACACAGGTATATACTGCATGAATACACCGCAATATTCATACAGTATACAAGGCATAGCTCATATCAAGATAGAAAGATTATGTCATGCCTAGTAGTCCTAACAGAGGACCCAGGGCATTGGTGATACATCAGATTTTTACAAAAGGTTAATTTTGTCTTGTTAATATCTATCTGGGTACAAATCTAAGTAATGAGGTCACATCAGTTTATTCCCATACCATATCATATGATTATAGAATTGGAAATTTAAAGCTTCAACAGAATTGGCAGGGCCTGAAAATAAATAAATAAAAATAATCAATTTAGAAACGACTATGCAGAGAATACAATTTCAGCTGTTGTTCAACTAATTCTAGGATACACAACCTGAACAAGGACAGTTCCTGACTGAAATGGAATATTGAGGAGCTAGGGAATCTTCTCTTGAAAATAAGTTTATTTCAAGAGAATTTGCAAAAGGTATAAGGGATTTGGAGGAAAATATAAACAGACACATTTAAAAATGCAGATATGTTAAACTTTCAGGATTTATGGCATTATGCTTTTCAAACTTCTGAGAGAAATATTACAAGAAAATAATATAAAGTTACTGATCATATCAAACAATTCTGGGAATAGTTGAACTAACAATTCCTGATTCCTTGTATATTTGTATGTTATGACTGACAAAGTATAGAATGAGATGAAATCTTTGTCTAAACCTTCTCCACAATTGGGTCTTCATGAGGTCTTGCTTCCATGAAGACTCTGGTGCTTGCTAAGGTTCATTAACTCATGTAACACCCCTTTCCTCCATCGGGGCACTTGCAGCATCTCTCTCTTCTTTGCTTACCTATTTTTATAAAACTTACAGAAGTAAAATAATTTCTTTGATTTTAGCTCTCACTGAAACCAGCCTATAAGCTCCCCAGGTATCAGTAGATGGACACCCATTATTCTAAAAGCCTCATAAGAAGACAGCTAAGAATCCCACAGATATTCTTGTAAAGTTGGAACAGGAATGTTTTAAAAAATTTTGCTCAGTTCAGGAATATAAGGATTTCTAAGAGCACAGATATAATTTAAATGCAATCAATAGCATCCATAACTTAAACTAAATACTTTAAATGCTAAAGATGAAGGGACACAGTGCAGCTGTGTTATAAAGAGTACATGCTGCCACTTAAATTTATTAAATTAAATAGTAACTTAGTTTGTCACGATAAAAACAAGTGCTTTCATCAGGTATTTTTCAAAATACTTGTTAGCTTAAGTTTTGTTAGGATAGCATTACAATGTCCTCTTTTTAATTGTGCTACATTTCTGACGTTGATTCATTTTCTCAAAATGCAGGAGAGACTGCAAGATAAGAGAAAAAATCTAAATCCAAAGAAAACTAGTTAACTATTTGGCATAAGACTGTTCTTTTATTATGCCATAGACTGGCTTATTTTTATTTTTGTCATGTTTTTTTCCTACCATAAAGGGACCCTGGACTTTGCAAACACTTCTTTGCTACTGCAAAGGAGTTATTGCTATTTATATTATTCATACTATTTGTACTATATTATTCTGTATTCTCTGTGGGGTTTTGCCTCAGTCTTTAACAACACTGGTGGACCTTGGGCTGCTCAGGCCCTTTCACTCGGATGAGTGTGGGAACAGTGAGTTTCCCTTTGTGGACAAAATTGTAATGGATCAGCAATATTTGCTGAATGTTCACAGGAACATGTGGCCTGATAGGATTCATCCCAGAGCTCTAAAAGAACTGGCAAATGTTATGGCAGGATCCCACTCTGTCATCTGCCAAGGATCTTGGGAGTCTGAGGAGTCCCTGCTGACTGAATGCCAGCCAATGTTACTCCTATCTATAAAAAGACTCTGAGGAAAGATGCATAAAACTACACTTAGTCTAACCTCAGTTCTTGGAAAAAATATTGAGATCATCATTCTTGGTGATATTGAAAGTTATTTATAGAATACCACAATCACCAGGCACACTCAGTGCAAATTCACAAGGACAAAGTCTTGTTTAAACAATTTGATACCACTCTATGATATGGTCACACACCTAGTGGATGAAGGGGAGGCAGGGGATGTAGTTTTTCTGGATTTTAATAAGTCCTTTTATACTGTTCATTCCAGACAAGTTGTCCAACTGTGGAATTTACAATTTAGAATGAACAGTTTTATTGTGTACTGGGTGAAGCAGTGGCTGAAGGGCTGAGCTTGAAGGGTAGTGGGTAGGCCGGCATCTGGCTGGTGCCTGGTCACCAGTGGTGTGCCTCAGGTTCAATTCTAGGGCCAGGTCTGTTCAATATATTCATCAATGAACAGGATAAAGGAATTGAATGTACCATTAGCAGGTTTACTGATGATACCCATCTGGGAGCTGCTGTTGACTCTCTTGAGGAACAGAAGACAATGGCAGAGGGATCTAGATAGATTGGGGCTTTGAACAATGACTGATAGGAGAAAATTTAACATGTCACAATGCCAAATTCTGCACTAGGACAGAGTAGGGCCAGATGCTAGTACAGTCTGGGACAAGAGTGGCTGGATATCAGCCCTATAGAGGGGGTGCTAGCTGGCAGCAGCTCAGCCTGAGTCAGCTGTGTGCCTGGGCAGCCAGGAGCGTGAACTCCATCCTGTGGTGCCTCAGCACAAGCAGCTGCCCAGCAAACATCGTTATCCCACTGTACTCAGCAGTCCTGTGGCCTCATCTTGAGTCCTGTGTGCTGTTCTCATCGCTCTCTCAGGATGGGGAATGGAAAGGGAGGTGCTGATCCCTTCTCCTTGTGATGCAGGAGAATGCAGGATGCTTTGAATGGTTCAAAGCTCCATCAGGAGACTTCAGACAGGGCGTTCTTTACCGAGAGAGTGGTCAAACCCTGCAACGGGCTTCCTAGAGAGGAGATGGATCAGCCTATCAGCATACATCACAAATTGCACTTCAAATAGAAGATGCAGAGCTTAGATTGAAAATAAATATTTAGTTCTTAATTCTGGAGAAAAACCTGTTTTTAATAAAATGCATGCTCTGAAAGAGCTTAAGTAATAATTTTCCATTCAGGGTAAAGGTTCAGCTTTGGATGAAAATGAGCATGAACTGTTGTAATCTAATGGCTGTTTAATAGTTTATTTGAAATGAGTTTGGTTGGGTCAGTCTTTTTTCCAGTTTCTATCATCCAATGTGATTAAAAAATCATCAACATCTGTGTGGATAGTCCCTGTAAGGACATCACCAAACTGAATAAATATAAGCTATTGCTAAAAGATTTAATTCACATTTGAGGCATGTTGGCAGGTGCACTGCTATTACCACAGATGTTAATCATAATAATTAAAAAAAAAATCCTTGATGTCTATTTTATAGCTGCCACATTCTAATAGTTATTATATGTCACAGTTTTATCAAATCTGAAAGAAAATAGCTTGAAAGAAGAGTCCTGAGGATATGACTGGCTAAGCACTTCCTATGACATTAATATATTTTAGTAAGTTGTACTACCATGAATGTATTATGGCAACTGACCACATGCATATCCCTACTTGAAGCAATACAAAATAAAATGGATTCATAATAAATAAGAATGGTCTCTGTTAAAACAATTTACTCTGAACCCAAAGGGCCAATGAAAGAAAATCAGTGTGAAAGGCAGGAGTGATAACCACGAGATAGGAACCTGTGGCTTATTTAAATTTGCTAGCATAATTTTAAATACTTGTTTGGTCATACTCTCAAAAATAGAAAGTACAAATTTTAAATTTAAATAAGAATTTAAATTCATAACTCAAAATTGAAACATTGATTTCATGTAGTAATTTTGTCTAAATTAGAAAAAATATATGTTGAACTATTTAGAAGGAATAAATGTGTGTGTGGCACACTGTATTAACACTCGCATGTTATGTTTTGCTTTCAAACCTGAAAAAATACATACCTGTACTTATGCAAAATTTTCTTTAGAAAAAGTAATAAGCAAAAAAGTTCAGATTTTTAAATGAATTTTCTGTAGGATTGGGATAACAAACAGACTTGGGTTATATCTGC
The DNA here is from genome assembly GCF_029582105.1 of Oenanthe melanoleuca. Lineage (NCBI taxonomy): Eukaryota > Metazoa > Chordata > Aves > Passeriformes > Muscicapidae > Oenanthe > Oenanthe melanoleuca. The sequence goes on from NC_079339.1 coordinate 44,361,028, forward strand.
TAAAAATTCTATGTAAAATTTTTGTTAGGATGTTTTGGTGTCAGATTTATCTATAGTAGTAGTGACTAGGATAGGGGCAATAGTTTTAACTGTTAAGACAGTAGATTTAGCTCTGCTGCAAGGAAGAATTTTTACAGCGAGGGTTGTGAGACACTGGAACGGGTTGCTCAGAGAAGTTGTAGATGCCCCACACCTGGAAACGCTCAAGGCTCTCATCAGCCTGGTATAGTGGAAGGTGTCCAAGTCCAGGGAGTTGGACTAGATCATGCTTAAATGTTCTTTCAATCTAAACCAGTCTATGATTTTTTTACGTCATACTCAGCAATTAAAGTTTGGGGAACAGACAAGGAAGGAAGGGAATTTTGTGGTTATAGAGTTTATCTTCCCAAGTAACAATTAGCTGTGCTGCTCTCCAGGAAGCAGCTAAACATCTGCCTGCTGATGAGAAGTTGTGAATAAATTCTGTATTCTGCTTTGCTTGCATGCACAGCTTTGCTTCTCTCGTTAAAGTGTCCTCATCACAACCCACGAGTTTTCTTCCTCTCGCTCTTCTGATTCTCTCCCCCGTCCCACTGTGGGGGTAGTCAGTGAGTCACTGGCTGGGGTCAACCCACCACAAATAGCAAAGCATCTTGTTAAGTAATTGGATGACAGAATTGGCAACAGAGTTAGAGATAAGAAAAGCAAAACAAAACTCATTAGTACTACTACTACCCAAAAGATATATCTATCTTTAGGTGTTAACTCGTGTTTTCTTGCAAAGTATCATCCCACTTACACAGAACCTGGGACAAATACACTCTTAATTAATGTGCTGGTTCCCTGTGCAATGAATTATGAAACAGATACTGCCTTGAAAAAGAACTTGTGTTAGGGTACAGCCTCTCAATACAATGAACACTCAATTCGATTCTTGCTCCCCATAACATTCCTAGTATTTTTTTTAGGTAAATAACAAGGATCTCCTCTTAATTCCCCAATTCCTCCCTCACAAACAGAGGGAAACAGAGGCAGTATTTCAAGACAGCTGCTGCATTTTTGTCCACTTCACAAATACCAGCTAAGAACAGGTAGGAAAAGTCGGATAAATTTTCCTTTCTGTCTTCCTTGGGTGGGATACTGGTTAGAGAAAACCTTTCTTAATTCTAGTCCCTGACAGGAAATGGTAAATAAAGATGCTGAGACAGGTCCCTTACATTCTGATGTGCAATCTGGTTTGTATCTTCTTTTACCAATGTTAGGGCAACGGTATATTATTTTTGGGCATGGGACAAGCTTTTAACCCATGATTGAAAAAAAAAAAATACACTGACATGCAGAGGTAGAGAGAAAATGGATCTTTTCTATTAGATATGGTCCTCAAGAGATAAGGAAAAAGACTTGTATAGGTGATGAAGTGTGATAATAGGAAAGGCTGCAAGACAGTTGCTTAAGAAACAAGAACAACAAAGGGATAAACTACTGCAGGCATCACCAGAGCTGGAATGACATTGTACTGTGTACTATGTTTCCATAGCAACTAGCCATAGGAAGATGAATGTCTCATATTCACTGTGCTCTGCAGTACATGTCTATAAATCAAACTTGCATAAAAGAGCATAAGATTTCTTCCATGGGGTGGCTCTGAAAAACAGGTTATTTTCTCATTACTAGATAATTATATGAAAGAAATATGAGGCAATTAGGTCATTTTTCTGTATGGAAAGTACCAATACATACAAAAGTACTAATATACTTCTGCTGTGAGACATATCAATCTAAAGGCACAGTAGCATAAAAAGCCGATCATGGATGCTTTCTTTTCTTCCTAAAGGTCTGAGTTATGCTTCCTAGATTTAAAAACTGTACAGGAATTTTCTGACTACTTTTGGTTTGTAAGGCATTCTTCATCATTTATAGGTTCATCCACATTGACATGTGGTTGGTTTTCAGCTTACCTCTGTTACTATTGTCATTATCATGCTCTAAGACTTCAGCATAAAAATAAACTGTTTTTCTGAGCAAATGTTACAGCTAGGACAAAATTTTTTCAGCATCTGTAATTAATAATATTGTATAATTCGAATATGACATTCATATTCATAACAAAAAAGGAAAATAGTTTTTTAAGAATTTGAATCCCACTTTAAAAGACATGTTCACTGACAGAAGGCCATTCATCACAAATAACTGTTGTAAAGAACTAGACACACTTCATATACATGTAGCAACTTGAAGATCAGCAGCAATAGTATAAAACAATTCTTCTGTGTGCTTCCCATTACAGAGAACCCCACCATGAAAGACCATATAATTTACCTTAGCAGCCACTTCTGCAACTCCTGTGTCAAGAATGTTGAGTTTTTATGGTACAATGGCATTCTAATCAGGTGCACATCAGGTGCATAATAAACCCTTGATCATTTTGTTGAATATGGTTGCAATATTAGATCAGAAACAAATGTTACTCTACTGTTCAGGCAAGATTACAATGAGTTAATACAATCAAATATAAACTGAAAACCTGTCCACATTCTCTGAACTTCAGCAACAGCTGTATGCAGTATATTACTGACATTTGTACAAAAACAACCCCTGAGGAGAAAGAACATCTACATTAAATATTATTTTATCAGTCTGAGATGAGATTAGATATGTTCCTCAAGAGATTAAAGTAAATTCAGTACAAGTAACAGGCCACAAACTCTGCAGCAAGTTTGCAAGGCCTGAGGCTTTTCAGGCTTTGCCTGAATTTGCTTGACCTGCCCTGGAGATTCTACTTGCCTATATCTGTTACAATAGTTCTTTCAAGGATCAGGCGGCTATGCCTAATTTGTTCTCCTTAACTTGATACAGGATAAACATAACTTTCCACAGATAGTAGTAACAAGAATTTCTCCTATGTAAAATTACATATTTATGTAGAGAAATATAGGCCTGGCATGACAGCAGATGTAAAGACGTGGCATAAGGAGTAGTAAAGGCATGGAAATTTAAGATACAGGGCACAGCCCAACACTGTAGGACCACGACTAAAAACTCATGGTCAGTTAAAGACATGCAGACACAGCAACTGGACAAAAATATTTTTATTTAAGAACAATATCTAAAATATATAGTATGTGCCATATATTGGAAATTAGGATGCAATGTGATCTTGTAGACCTCAGAAGAAAGAAGAAGATGTAAACTGGGTGGGCAATATATTTCAATAACCCAAAGCAGATGCTAGAGAGAGAAGAAAACATGAATATTATACTTCTTCTGGTGAAGAAGTTGGGATAATAGAAATTTACTCTACCATGCCTGCCCTGAACCTATCCATTTGAGGCCTGAGAGGAACAGTGGAAGATAGAGAGTAACTATAGAGAAAGGGATAGGTAATAGGAGATAACATAATTAACTGCATTGAGACATTTTGCTGTATAGTATTTTTTATCCTTTTTTTTTTCAGTGATTAAATCTGTACTAAAATAATTATTTTATTAGACTGTTAAGGTTTTAGTATATAGTAAAAATAAATACTGGCTTTAAGTGTCAGGTAAGTCTCCTTTGTAGCCATATAAAGATTTTGAGAATAACAGCAGCTTACAGGTGGGTTACAGAATAAGATAAGAAAAATATAAGAATAATCCAGAATAAACCATTATTCTTTCTTGCTATATTATATTGAACATTTAAAGATTTTTTCTTATATTAATATTGCATATTAATAATGCATATATATGAATGATAAATAAAATTATTGCATTTTCAAGCAAAAAGTTTAAAAAAATTAGTTCAACATGTATGGATGCCCTTATTAGGAGCATTTTGCATACCTACAAATCAAGTCTACTTTCTCTGAAAGCTAAATTACTCTGGTGGGGCCCTTCACTCCTCATGCAAATCAGTTACTGGTGTTATTCCTTCCTTGTGTTCTGCATAGGTTGAATACACTTGTTTCCAATTTTACATCTCAGAATATGTTGAGAATTACACTCCATAGCAGAAAATTCCCTGCTCTGTATGGTAAGTAGACAAGTTAAGTATGAATGTGCCTTTGACCTTTTTCCTACTTCCCTTCTGTTCCTGCATTTGTGACATCAGCCACAGACTTTGCTTATTCTGCAACATTTTACTTAAAGTATAAGAAAATAACGAATGCAACAATGCATTCCAAATTAAAGGAACCAGCAGCTGACAAGGTTTGAAGACAGCATTTCCACTAAAGAGAAAATATTATAAATGAACATAAAAAAACTAATTTCATTTAACAATATCAAAAACCTCTGAAACATACAAATTAAGCTTTTTCCCCTCTTTGCCATATATACCTATGTTTTCCTTTAGACTTGGAATGCTTTTTAAAGTTTAATTTCTCAGTCTTCATCACTGACTGTACTATGGGGAACATCACAGGGCTCACAGGATACAAACTGCATTTATTACAGATGAAATTAAACTGAAGGATACTCTCCTGGCACATACTCAAAGGACTTCACCTTCTAGGGATCAGTCTGTTGACCAGACTAGAATTATGCCAAGTAACCCCCTCAATACAGATATTGGGTCCCCATCATAAACTTTTTGCTCTACAGACCTGATCCCTCTGTCCTCTATTAATTGCTAATACACAGATAATTTTAGAACTCACATTTGATCAGTTATCACATTTATCATATCTTCTAAGTATTGTACATTATTTTACTTAACATAAAACATAAAAGAAATATTTTCAAATTATTTTCAGTCCCAAAATTTAATTTTGATCTCTGTGGTAAAAAGAGGGAAGAACAAGAAACTTATCTACAAATATGAAAATACATATGCTTCATTTGTTACAACAATCCATTGTAATATAGATTCTGTGTCACAAATACATGAAACTTCTGACAAATATCCATGTCCAAAATATTTCTTTCTTTTCATATGGAATTAATCCAATTCTATAGATCAATTTAGGGCAAAAGTCATAGCTCTGTTTCCCTAAATAAAGCTCAACATTCATACATTTGAACCAATCTCAGCTTGCAAGAAACCTCACCACTACTACCTTGCAATATGCACTCCTGTTTAACTTAATTTTTTTGAGACAGCTCTTGAACAGGGGTTTCCTGATGAGAGGAGGAAAATGTAAAAGCAAGTAGTTTTAAGCTTAAGAAACAGTACAGGCAACAAATTGCCTTCTGTACCTGTTAATATTTATTATTTAGTTATTATTTTTTAAAATCCTATTTATAAAATTTATGTTAATTATTACATTATTTACACATTAATTTGTGTATAATCTTTATTAATAAAGGCATTGAAACAGTAATAGCGCTGAAGCTTTTATCTTCAGCTGCATGACAGAATCTAATAATTTCAATTAACTGAAGCAACAAAAAGACTGCTATCTAGGAATATGGATCAATTTGTTAATCTTACCTGGTGGCTTCAAATATGATTTTTTCAGATAACTTAAGAGAAATGGAACTGAAAGCTCTCTTGAAGTCTTCAAAAGCCAAAAATCCTCTATCTTTTAGATCAAGAATAGGCAAGAGTAAAATAATGTAAGTTATGGTATTTTTTAAAACTAGTTAAAGCAATGTTTGCATGTAAGCTAATCAATTCCCAGTTCTGAAATGATGATAGATTCTAAGTTACTACATTAGCAAAATGTTTTAGAAAGGCTATAAAATAAAGATGAACAATCTAAAACAGATTTTATACTGACTATTCCCTTTTGCCACTGTGAACTCTGTTCAAAATTAATGTGCCTATGTCTACAACTCTCTATTTTGTCTTCATTTTAAAAGGAGACATTTTGAAAAATTAAACAAACAAATTGAAAATTTTGAAAACCTTTGAAAAATTAAACTATAAGATATACAAAACTACACTTCAAATCTACCCTTTTCATTGACAGCTTAGGTATTCTGAACATTTTGTTTCAGATTTTTTGTTTTTTGACAAATGTTACAATCCACTTATTCAAATTATTAGTTCAATTTAATACTGAGGAATGCATCACAGCAGAGCAATATCAGCTGATCAATTACTAAGGTTATGAATGAATTCACTTCCAGAGCCATCTGGAAAATCAAGCATCTCAAACAAGGCTACTGCATACTGTGTGCAGCAGACAGCAAGACAAATAAAAGCACAGTACTTGAAACAGTTAAGTCCTTTGAAACAACTCACTAAAAATAACACTTGAAAAGCTACTTTTAGTTCATGGAAAAAAGCTGAATGCATGCTTATCAGATCATCCCAACATCTGATCTGCCATATGCTTCACTTTCCCTCTTTTCAAGGACCATAGTCCTCTCTGAAATCAGGAAGGCAGAGGATCTGAAAATCCATCAGCTCAGAGGTTCCTGATAAAGTTTTCCCTTTTTCATTTTGGTGATGGGACATCCTCTGCTGTTTAACAGGAATAGAAAAGAATCTCCACATCTACTTCTCAATGAGAATGAGGAAAAAACCCTAGTTGCTTTGGTTTCCCTTCCTCGGTCTGTTACAAGAATTAAAAAAGATCTATAGCCACAGCCAAGGAAATTGGTAAAACCTGTGGCATAATCCAAGTGGGAAAAGATGAGTCAGAGACATAACGAGAGGCAGTAACAACAAATAGGTGGGGAGAATGGCCAGAGATTTCCTCTAATAGCTGGAGGAGCTCCTACTACCACAGAACTCCAGCTGTAGTAGCTGCAGTCCACAGACCCTGCTTTTATTCATAGTCATAGCAACACCATCTTTATTAGTTTAGTACTGCTTTATTTAACTTTTCTGCATGCAGGATATCTCGTCTTATTTCCTTCAGGTATTCTGTTTTGCTTAATTGCTTCAGAATTAAATTAATATTTCAAATATTAAGAAGAACAAATTCTTATGTTGCATATCAAGAGCTGTAAATACTTACTTGTTTCATTGCTGTATAACTGTGCAACCAACTTTGTGCTCATAAGATTTAACAAACTTTTCAAATAATAGACCTAAAAAAATGTAAAATTAAATAAATCTCGCTGCCAAAAAAAACCAAACACCAGTTTCATTTTTCTCCTTAAACATACACACAACTAAGGCCTACTGATTATGAATAGTTTTAATTATATAAATAAAAATAAAGCTGAAATAATAACGTTCAAAATTGGAGCATAATCATGAAAACATTTCAGTATAGTTTAATTTTTCTCACATATTTTCTACACTTGAGTATAATGCTACTGTTTACCTCTACCTTTTTCTTGTTACCTGCCATCTCATGTTCCTTTACACTGGAGAGAAACCTGGACTTTTCTAAGCCAATAGCATTTGCATGCCATGGATAAAGATCCATGCTGCATAAACAATCTACCTGGCATCATTCCCAGAAGCAAAGTCTGAAATAATGTATAACCCCAGTTACAGATTCCTGTGAAATTCATAATAAAATTGAGTGCAAAACTGAATTGGTTATTCCTTCTGTATGCTATATGAAAGTATTTACTTGCACATTCATCTTACCATTCTAATGAACAGAAAATTAAAGAAATTAAAATGTAAATCTAGTTTGTAAGCTCTTAATTGGCCATTTATTCCAAAATCTAAGTAAAACATAAATGTTAAGAAACAAAAATCTGACCCCCAAAAGTTAAGGCCTCTCCATAAAACATGCAAAAATCCTCATAGAAAAATTCAGCAGATGATTTTTTTTTTTTGGCAAAGGGATTCTTCTTCAGTTTCAATATGTAAACACAGATGAATACTCTTTTCTCATAATTTCTCATATATTACTTATGTTCATTTTAAACAAATTAGTTTCCTTGAGAAGGCAAGATGACTGTATCCTAAAGGAATTTTTCCTTTATCTAGTAACATAACAAAAGCTCTGCACTTCTTTTTCTTTTGATTCATTCATATTCTCTTCTTTCTGCAGTGGTTCAAAAGCACAACTCTTTCAGCTCCACCTGCTGTCTCAATTCAAATCTATCTACCAGTGTACAGATTTCCAGCACCACTTTGCTTATTTCTTCTTGGAAAATCATATATTAAGAACTATTACCATCTCAGTTTCCAGGATTACACAGTCTTGCTGCTCTCAACTGCTAGGTTCTGCACATGCACCATTTCTATAATAACAGAGGTTGTCCAAACATGCTGAACTTGCCTGCATGAGCAGCTTTCTATTCAATTGGATAACTGTGGAAATGAAACGATAAAAAGCAGTATAAGCTTTCCATCCATTTATTCCTTCTCTTTCAGAGTAACATAAGAGCCCAGAAAATTATAGTATACAATTTTCCTTTTATAGAATGACTCCTATAATGGAGTCCCGCCTATTCATTGATTTGGAGAGCTGCTGATTCATGTGCTACTAGAACAGGCTGTAAAGCTATGACAACACACAATAAGGACATCTAAAAGCCATTAGGTATTAATAAATTCATGATCTTTGTATCTTAGTTCACTATTTCAGGTTCATACATTCATGTGGTTTTTTTCTCTTGGGAAAAAAAAAAAAAACAACAAAATAAACAGTATTTATATTTATTTTGTATTTATTGCCTAAATTAAAGATTTACAAGTAAGGGTGTGTTTTAATGAGCACCTGCTTTAGCATCAACACTAGAGTAAACAGAAGCAGCTTCCATAATGCCTTTCAAATATATTGATACAAATACCTGTGGAGCCATGTGGCAAAAGGGAAGACGGAATTTATTAACAAAAGTAATTTCAGTTTTTTGCTACTTCATTTTTGTATTAATAATTTGTCCAATAAGACTTGCCACATGACCCCACAAACAGAAGTTTGAGTGTAATTGGTAAAGTCAAGGACAACAAAACCCAAGCAGGACTATATAAATGAAAAGCTTACTTATTGAATTATGGTGTAGGACTCCAGTATTTTCCCAAGTTAATAGTGTATCATTATAATTAAAATTTTCATCACTTACCAGCTTGAACACTAAAAATTACTAAATACTTTTCTCTGTCATTAATCAATATAATGTTGCTATTAAGAAATGCCACTTTGAGTGGCAAGAATAAGTTCAAGCCAAACATACCATAGAAGCACTAAAAGCATTACAAAACTATATGAAATCTCTTTAATAGCCAGGGTCAGCTCATTTATAGAATCAAGATTAGAATCATAGCACTATTTAAGTTGGAAAAGACTCTTAAGATCTTTTAGGCCAACTGTTAACCCAGCACAGCACCTCTACTCTGGATGTCAGGGTTTTCTGCTGCTGGCATCTTGTTACTCAGCAGCTGTCAGCCTGCTGGTGTCCTGTGAAGGTACAGTGTTGGGTGAAGGAAAACATTGGACACTGGGGGCCTGGCCTCCCAGGAACAGTGTAGAGAGTGCTTTAAGTGAGATCTAAATGTAACAGTACCAGGAAGGAAACTTCATCTTGGGAAATTATGTATTTTAAAGACTAGAATTCCTGCAGTTCCCTTTTCATTTACAAGACTAAATGCTAGCAGCTAGTTAGCTGAATGGTTGTTGAAATATAAGAGCATTTTAGATTACTTCAAATAATTTTGGGGGAAAGAAGATCACTGAACCAAACTGTTAGAGAAAGAAAAAAACCAAAGTCCCACAGACTCCTATAACATAGCTAGTTCCCAGAAATTACAGTATTTGTATGCAAATATACATACAGTATCAGTTCAACTATGAGTTTAATCCCTGTCTACATTTTTCCATTATTTGCCTCAGAAGGTTGAATTTTAAACATTAAAATTACATAAAGTTCAAAATTTCTATTAATAACCACACTAAAATAATATTTTACAAACAATATAGCTTTTTATAACAAATAATTTAGAAAAAATAAGGTGGATTAGGAATATGATTCAAATTCTTAGAGCTCACCTTTTCCAATGAAGAGTTCATTCACGACATCTAGTGGGTAAAGTTAGTATTACTTTTTATAGAATAAATGAAAATGTGACCAAAAACATGCAGCAATAATTTAATAAAAATTCAGTTGCTTGATTGCAGTTGATGATGTAAAGAAATTGCCATTTCTACTGAAAAAATTGTTAGTATGTAGCACGGTTGAAAAAGTTTCACCTTAAGAAATAATGCGTGCACACTATTTCCCATCTCTTGCAAAAGCAATTGAAAGGAGTCTCTTTACCAGGGCTGTTCTTAATTTCCAAAAAAATAGAAGGGCTGTTCCTATAGCCTAGTGAATTTTGCTAACAAAGCCATATGCACAATAACATGCTTAAGAACTGGATCTTAATAATCAACTTTTAGGATTGCAACATCTGTGTTTGGTTCCTCTTTGGTGCACAGAGAAGGTTGTGTTTCTTAGAACCAGATTAAAAACCACATGCACATTGAAAGAAACACACATGACCTAGTCATCAGCAAAAGCAAAACATGTGGCTGTGCTACAAACCTTACCTAATGCACCCTAGCAGAAGCCACAAAAAAAAATCTGCCTCCCCAGGGACCTTTTAGGGATCTTCACAATGAGCAGTAATTGAGTAAAGGGCAAGAGCTGCTGGAATTGGGCCCATTTAAGGAGCTAGCAAAACCACTAGATGACAGAATCAGCACTAGAACAAAGGTTTCTTAATTTTTATGCAGCTGCACAGACAAAATGGTCTAACAGGTGGTCACAGTAGTGCCTAAAGCCACAGCAGGTGTGACTTGGCATCTTTTCAGGAAGAAATAACTAAACCTGTATCTTCTGTCTTCCCAGGAGTCCTCTACCTCTATTCTCTTTCCAAGCAGATGCCATCAGTGACTCCTGCACAGAGTCTGCTCTTGTTTAAATGCCTTAAGCATGTTTTGAGTACTCCTGCTGGAAGAAACATCCAGGGAATTTGACAGAACACTTAATTTTTATATAGTAAAAATAGCTAGGAGAAGACAGATATGGAAGAAGCTGAGCATTTTTTGATTCATAATTCAACAGCTAAGACTCATGTTAGAAGCCTTAAGCATTTTTAGATCTGGCCATAGTTCATTGAGAAAATGTTTACCCACAACTGAAATGCATCAAAAATTCCTCCTTTCATAGTTTACTAAAACATTTTGTGGGTTTTACTCTAAATTATCGTAGATGGAATTTTGTTTACGACCTCATCAAGACAGTTTTTGTAAAATATGTATTTAATTTAAAAAATACTAATAATTAGTCACAAATGGTCATTGGGTAAGAAGATTGCTGAAGCTGGAGAAGAAAAGATTATTAATCCTTTGTACACTTTATATATATAGAACACTTCATAGTAGATTGGTCTCATTTATTGACATGCCATGAGAAAGACAGACTAACAGACACAGTGTGTATTCTGAAATCTTTTGTGTTCTTCATATTCTTTTTAAATTCACTTGTACTTACTTGAGTAAAAATCATACTGCTACATTCTATGTGCTTATAATGAAAAAGCTTTTTGCAAACTTAGAATACATACTACAGACTTCCAGAAAAGAAATCACATGAAATTTGCTTCTACTAGACCATAACCTTTTCTTGAAAAAAAACCAGATAGTTTTAATTCTCAGTTACGTCACTATACAGACCGAAACTGTGAGGAGAGAGTGTGATGAAAGTGTAGTCAGAAGCCATTAAATCTTCTGAAGTACTTGCAAAAAACAAAAAAAAAAGCATTTCTAGGGCTATACTTGGAGACTACGCACATAACATACAAAACCATCCAAGAGCATTTCCTACAGAACACCTTCAGCAAGGGTTGAGCATTTTAGGAAAAAGCAGTATACACAACTCTGAGGACAAGCATTAAGAAGAGACCAGCTGAATTTTCAGGAAAGCTTTTCCAGGAGTAGCCTGCCGTGCTGGCGCTTCCAGAATTTGTTACCTGCAGCCACAAGCTTACGATAAATTAAGAGTAACAAGAACTGCTCAGCAGCGCGCTTTGATGCGGGCCGCGCTCCTCCTTTGATTAATTTTACACCTGCCTTCCCGAAGTCCTCACGCAGTTATCTCATTAGCGGGGCACTTCAGACACAGTAATTAGCAGCGCGCCGAACGAACCATTATGCAAATTCCGCACCTGCCCATAACCAATGCTAAGGTCAAAGGAAGGCTGGTTAGAGTGAGCCCGCTCCCCGAGCCGTGCCCGCTTTGCCGGCGCAGCCCCCGGAGCCGCCCGACGCCTCACGGCGGCCGCGCGCCGCGGGCTCAGGGGCGGGGCCGGGGGGGCGGGGCTGGGCGGGGCCGGGGCCGGGGCCGGGCCTGGGCCTGTTCTCGCTGCACAGCGCGGACGCTGCCGGCCGGGCGGCGGGTTGGTGAGTGAGCGGTGGTGGGGGTTCGCCGGGCTGCGGGGCCGGAGCGGCTGCCGGGGCTCTTTGGTGCCTTGGCCCGTGCCGCGCCTCCGCCGGCCCCGGGCGCTGCCTTCGCTGCGGGGCGGCGGCAGGAGCCGCGGCCGCGCGGCCTGTGGGGGCGGCGGTGCCGGGTTCTGCCGCGCGGTTTAGCGGGCAGGCGGCGGAGGGGCTCCCCGGGAGCAGTGGGGTGACGGAGGGAGGCCGCGGTCCCGGAGTGTTCAGCAGAGGCTGCCGGAAAGCGCCGCCCCGGCCCGGCCCGCGCTCCTGAATCCGCTCAGCAGAGCGCGCTGGATCGCTCAGCCAAGGGGAAATATCTGTATCGTGCAAATCGCACATGATTTTCTGAATGCTTTCCCACAGGCGCCTCTATCTTAGCCCGTTTTCCATGTGCAGGTTTTCACATTTGCTGCTTCCTATTTCATGGTTGCCCCCATTGCACGTGTTTCTTTGTTTCCCGGGCACAGAAACAAGCCATGTACACGTTGAAATTTCTCGGAGATTCTGCCAAATACCAAAGGACAGTTTCCTAGTAATAAACAAATAGAAACTAGGAAGGGAGGCGGACTTGAGAATAACAAAAACGTACAATTTTTATTTTGTGTTTTTTCATCCCTAGGAACATGCTTCAGGAAGGCGCACACGGTAAATGGACAATATCTAGCAGTGATGAAAGTGCCGAGGAAAATTCTGATAGTGAAAAACCATGTACGTCTTCACTGTCAGATGCTGCATGTGGTAAAACAAGTGACCCACAATATCCGTGCTCTGAAGCTAGGAAAGCTGCTCACAAGAGAAAAGCTTCTCCCCTGAAGTTCACTGATACAAGTCTTTCCACAGAAACACCTCCAGCAGTAAAACAGCGACCAAGCCAAGAAGGCTCAGGCTGGTGTCTTTCTAGTAGTGATGAAGAGCTTGAAGATCAGCAAAATCATGCACACAAAGAAACAGTGAAAGAAGAAAAATATGATGTGCCCAAAGAAAATCCTTTGAATCTTTGCAAAGATGACAAACTCTTAGAGGATGTGAAAGAAGAGGAGTATAATGTAACACCCAGTGAAGCCCAAGATACCTGGGATTTGGTGACTGGAGGCAATCCTTTCAGGTTTTTTCTCACTAAAGTCAGTGGAATTGAACAGAACTATAATTCTGGAGCCCTGCACATAAAAGGTGAACAAGTGGCTTCTATTAGAAGAGAGCTTTTGGGAGAAAGCAATAGAATGCTTATTTTTACTTTGTGGGTATTTTTAAATGCCTGTATTTCTTGGTGACACCAAGTCGTATTCTAACATGCAAGTTTTTAGAAATTGGCTCTGTTATCTGGACCTTTCTCTTTTAGAAGTACTGTGTTAAAGCATTATTTGCTGATGCTTTGTTGTAACTTGAGTTAGGCTGCAGAAAGCCAACGTGTATTTAGCCAAGGTTAGTTGTGCTGCTTCTTATTGCTGTTTTCCCCTGAGCTAATCCGGGGAAAACGACTTGTCTTTGTGGCACTTAAAGGGGTGTTTTTCTTGGGTGCATAACTCCCTGAGTAGTTGCTGACTGGTTTGGACCTAGTAATTGACTGTTACTAGATGCAGTACTTCTGGAGTTCTGTGTCTGGGGTTCATGGAGCCATTTAAATTCAGCTGTCCATCAGTCAAGATGGAATGGAGTCTTTGGTGTACAATACTAATGCTTCAGGAATGCTCTGTTAGTTGTCATTTCATGTAAGGGGGAAGAGCTTTGTGCACCTGTAAACATCCCTGTAGTTAGAAATAAAATCTTATACATCACAAGACAGAATCAGAAACTAGTATTAATAAGAGAATTGTGTACAAAAATACAATAAAACAAGGCAGAAAAAACTGTAGTCTTTGAGGGAGAAGAAATTACTCAAGACCTATACAATTAGGTTGTAACTTTTCCTCAACCTCATGCCTGTTAGCACAAGCAGATGTCAGCGATTTCAGTTGCTTTACTACAGAATGTTTTTATATGCTTTGTGAATTTGTGGCTTTTGGCCTATCCTGCTAGGTGATTAGTTGAGCTGGTGGACAGGCAGTATTCTTTCTTTGTTTAACCTGCTAAACCAGATTTCTATAGAGCTAGGGCATTAAATAATTTGGGCATCCTGGAAATTACTTGTAGGGTATGTTTTAAAGTTGGTGCTGTGCTTCAGTTGTTATAAATCCCCAGCTGGATTAGTTTCCTGTGTTACTGTGATTGAACTATGGGTATACATATCCCACAATCAGTCTGTAGCAGATAAATAAGCATTAACTGTGCCCGTATTGCTGCTACCCTGCCACAGTTCCTCTATTCTTCAAGCTCACTAGAAGGAGAGAGAGTAGTTTAGTGCCACCTTCCCAACATGATGTTGGACTTTTTCCTAATCAGCTTTTAAAAGTTGTTTTCTGCTTTGAGAGGATTATTAATTTTTAAAAGCATATGATCCTAAGTGATTCACAGGAGAGTCAATGACTTGAATACTTGGAACAGTAAACTTGTGAATGTTCATAGACCTGGTGTAACAGAGGCAATCTGGCCCTTGTGCTGTGGTAGTTATCAAGCTGTTCAAGATGCAAAATGTTTACTTGAAGTCTTTTATTTATTTATGTTTTAATATTTTTAATAGATATTTTGTCTCCTCTTTTTGGAACTCTCGTATCTTCTGCCCAGGTGAGTTTCCTGTTTGCCAAACTGATTTCACTTGCTTGTTTCACTTCATTAATCTTAAACTTGATAATCCACACTTGTGCTACATAGCTGATACTAACAGGGAACCTCGTTAAAATACAGAGGGAATTCTAAATGTTTTCAGCTGTTGAACGATTTATTGAAATATAAACACCGTCTTATGTTCTGCTGTAGAATTCAGGCAATTGTAAGACTACTCCTGTTTTTGAGGAATGTGCAACTGAGAAGCATGTATTTATGTTCATTTGAATGAAGTTTTTTGAAAGAGAGAACACTTTGCAATCTAGGAATGGTATCTTTGTTATTGCCTAGAAGCTTTTGCTATCATTCATGATATAAATACATGGTGAAGAGATGTTCCTTGAACCTGAGCTTTTACATTATATGCACGTGATTCTTTTTTTTCCTGCATGGTAAATTTTATGAGCACTAATGCACACTTTTGAGAAATTTAAATTCATTCTTGAATTGTTAAAGAGAAATGAAAGGATGTGAAAGTCAAAAATACACCTGTTTTTAGAATCTGCTATATATGATGTAAATAGTAATGTGTGATGACTTTATGTAGAAAGCTTTTTTGCTATAGTTTATTGATCTAGCTGGTTTTTTCTTTTTAATGAGTCTGTTTTCTTTTTCTTACATACAAGTTTAACTACTGTATTGATGTGGGATGGCTTGTAAGACAGTACCCACAGGAATTCAGGTATGTTTATTTTACAAAGGTGAAATGATGAAATTTCCAGATAATTTCTGTTTGTACAAGGTCCTGTTATAACTGAATGGTTAACACTTCTTTGCAGTGCAGATGATTGTTACCAATTTGATATGCATACTCTTAGTTTTCTTTCTACTCTTATTCCACAGTTACAGTTCTCTGATTTCTTGACTCTTTTCCAGACTAGTAAATAATCAGAGTTCAGGATAGCTGGTTTCTAATTATTATTGGTTAACACTGAGGAGGTCCCATGGTGGCCACAATGACATGGCAGTAGATGACCTGTAAAGATGGAACAAGTAGCTTTTTGCCATACAGTTTACTGAGTCAAGAGCCAGGTAGTGCCAGTCAAGTGCCAGATAGAGAAAGGAGAGAATGTTGGAAGGGCACAAGAAAACTGTGTGTAAAGGATCAGGATGATTTCATGGATATGATCTAGAAAGTTGATGGATATTGTCATAAAAACAATTCTTGTATGCTTGAAATTCCTTTCTGATAATTGCAACTCCTGCAGATGAAGTGAGCATATAATATGCCTTTTTTTTTTTTTTTTTTTTTTTTTTCATTCTGCTGGGAATGCAGTAGAGCCAGAGTTCACAGAATCACAGAGTGGATAAGGTTGGAAGGACCACAGTGGGTTAGGCAGCACACCATTCATTGTGGGATCCTCCACTACACGTGTCAGAAAACTGTCATCGATGCTGTCAGGGAACTTCCTGTACTGTTTATGCTTTGCTGGTTGATTCTCCAGCAGATGTCAGGGTAGTTAGTCCCTCACAAGAACCAGGATCTGAGGCTGCTTGTACTGCTGCTGTAGAAGGCCTCATCCACTGAGTCCTGCTGATCAGACGGCAGACAGCAAACACCCACAACAGTGTCACTCTTACTCATCTGCTCTTTTATCCTAACCCATAATATCTTGATTGATATGTTTAAGTGTTGCTTCGTGTAGAAAGCAACTCCACTACTGCACCTTCCTGCCTTTCCTAAACAGCATGTAGCCCTTCATGACAATATTTCAGTTGTGTGAGCTATCCCACCATGTCTCTAATTACAATGAGATCAAAGCCCTGTGACCACACACAGATCTCCAGTTCCTCCTGTTTGTACTGTGGTATGCAGGTGCTTTATAGAAGTATTTGAGTGTGCCAGTATCCCAGTGGGGTGTGAAGGGATGCCCAATAGTCCTGTCTTGTGTTTATGTATTTGGCTGCTTGTACTCTCTGCAGTTATCTCCATCCTGTCCCACCATTCCCTGTAAAGGCAGGAGAGAAAAGAGCACAATTTCTGCTCCAGGTGTCTTGACCGGTTGTTCCAAGGTCCTGAGGTCCCTCTTGCTTGCCTGCAGTCTTGTTGGGAGTTTGTTGGTACTCACTTGAAAAATACATAATAATCAGTGGGCAGAGCCAGGCTGGGAATTTTCTTGGTCGTGACTCTTACCTGGATCCCAGAGAGGCAACACACCTCTATGGATTAGATCTGGTTGGCAAGACCAGGAGTTTAGTTTTAGGAAGAAAACACCCAATTACTGCCAGAATAGACCCTTTTCCCTATCAATCTTCCATCTTCTCTGTAAGATAATAATTGCTAAATTGTCTTAGATCCACATTGTATATATCAGTGCTTTTGTGAGCTTGTATTTGTCTGTTTCCAGCTATAGGGAGAGAAGTTTTTTTCATGATCTTGTAATAAAAGTTTTTATTTTCCTACCTGCTTTACTCCACACTTCTTATTTCCCTTTTTTATTTCTTTTACAATTTTCCAGGTCTGTTCTTTAGGGGTTCTATTGTAGTTACTGCTATTTTGAGTTAGTTGATAAGGCCTGTTGATTTCAGTGCCATCTTTCTGCTGGACTATCAGATTTAGCGGCCAGATTTCCGTGAAGGAATGGTTTAGGCTAATTGCTGATTCACTTGGTGTTTTAATGGTAATCTCCTTTTGTTTAAGGAAGAAGCCATTGCTGATAGTTCACGGTGAGAAGAGAGAATCCAAAGCTGAACTAATTGCACAAGCACGGCCTTATGAGAATATTAGCTTTTGCCAGGTAATTTATATTGTATCATCCTTTGGTTGAAGTTAAGCTGTCTCTTACACTCAGTCTTGTTACTGATAAAAAGACACACCTTATATGGGAAGTTTTTTGATACACTTTGATGTATATTCATACTGGAGTCATAGGAACATGGTAACGATGATCCTGGTCAGATGCCATTATGGTAGGCTTCACCCACAAATGTTTGTATAGAGCAGCTGCCCACAGAAATGTCACAGGGCTCAGAGAAGAGCTGCTCACCTTTTGTGGCACAAATTCTGGAACAGTTCCAGCAAAAGTGTCATTACCATTTAAAGTCTAGCTTGTAGTAATTGGAGAGTGCATTAGAATTATTGGAAGGAAGAGAATGTATTTTGTGATCTATCCACTAGAGAGCAGTGAAATTAAACAAAATAAGAAGCAATGCACAATTTTGAATTTTAATTAATTAATTGCATTAATTTTTCCACAATTAAAATTTGCACAGCAATTTTTGATTACCAACTTTTAATTTTGTAGGCTAAACTGGATATTGCATTTGGAACTCACCATACGTAAGTAACACTATGAAGCAGAAAGGTCTGCAGCAAAACTCAGTTTCATAGGTGTTGTTGAGTCTTAAAGCTTCCATAAACAGCTTCTATTTAAAAATGACAGCATTGTTGTAGTTTAATGAGACAAATTAACTATTGAGTAGATATGAGATGTGCAAGTTAAACAGTTGAAGTTGATCTGGTCTAAGACAGGTGGACTGCAGGTCCTGGCTCTTAACTCACGCGTTAATACCAAAACATTAATGCAAACTTAATCAGTCATGGGCATAGGACCGACACAACACTGATTTACTGGTCATGATTTTCAGTTCATATGAAGAATCTGTGAATCTGGGGGTCCTCTCAAAGAATAATCTTGAATTGGATGTAATAGAAGTGTCACAAAGCAAATTTTGTAAGTAGAAATCTACAGATAAGAACAGATAGTATGTCTGTTTTAGCAAAGGTCTTTTGGGCTCAGTTTTGGTTTCACATCTCATGCTTTGGGATCACATGGATATGTGTCTTTACCCAGCTGATGAAAACTTTGATATGAAAATCTGAGCAATTTTTTTACAAAAGAAACAGATGTGTATGTTTATCTCAGTTACTAGTTTTAAAATTCCTTTGTGCTATAGCTTGAGTTAAGAATAAAATATAAAAAGCCTTTTTGCCATCACAATGGTTAGCTATATACATACTTTCTTTTAAAGTAAAAGTCAGTTTAAGAGAAAGTAACTTTAGGTTTTAATGAATTCAGCTATAAGTAAAAGCCTTTCAGTGTTCCTTAGTTGTTTTTCTGACTCTGAAAAGAGAAATGTATCTGAGGAACTATACAAATATAGGAGGTGTTCTGCAAGTATTCACTTTGTTGTGGGTAATTAGTTGCATAAGATCTTAAGCTGTACTCTGGAATAAAATGTATGGGGATAGACTAATGACTAGCGTGTGAGCTTGGCTTGCACATGGATTAAAGTCTAAGTGCTTGCATGATGCAGAACAAATTTTTGAAAATAATTACCTTGGAGCTTTCTAATGAATTGCTAATTTATCTCCCACTCTCAGTATACTTGAAATAGATGAAGAGTTATATATCTTTTTTTTAAAGGAAAATGATGTTGTTGCTATATGAAGAAGGTCTTCGAGTTGTGATACATACATCCAATCTTATTGCTGAAGATTGGCACCAGAAAACTCAGGGGTAAGCAACAATCCCTGGCAGGTGAATGTTTAATACTTTCTATAGGTATTTGCTACTGCTGGAGATGTGTTATTATGTGATCCAGTATTGCAAGCCTTGCACTCTTAAGATAGAGCTATTCTAAAACAAAAATTTTAAAAATTGGACATAGAATGCTGGTAGCTAAGTCTGAACTCTGCTTGCTTTCTCCTGTTAACAAAACTATGTCCCAATTGGCTGATAGCTTAAAATCAGTCTGACTGATACAAAATTTTATTATGCTGTGCTGTCTTTTCATGAAAAACTTCATACCTATAAAGTATGCCATTTATATGGATGTGAAGTGAATATTTAAAAATTATCTTAATAGTGCATGAATAATGTGGATGTACAAATGTTCTGGTTTTGTTGTGATTGTATCTAGAATGTAGTCTGATAAATGTTGGACATGATTGGTTCTGTAATACAGTAGATGACCTAGTATTTGCCCAGTATCCTTTCCTGAGAAAGAATTTTTTTCCTTTTTTATTTTTTGGTAGAAGTTTTTAAACTTAATGACTAGCTTAGGACATAGTTTTGTTGAGAGCACAAAAAATTAAGTGGCATATTAATATAAGGGTCCTCAACCTCTTCAGTTTTTTGGCTATTTTTATGGGAGCATTTTTTAGTTAGATGACCACAATCAATCAGGGTATAAAGTTTCTTCAAACTAATGGAAAGTTGCTTTTCAGAAGTTACTGTCACTTTGACATCCATTTTGCTGCCATTAAATATGACAGGATTTTGAGACTACTTGTCTGAGACAAGCTCTTAGAGTGTCAAAAATAGCCACTGATTTTTTTGCCTTTAAATCTTATGGGTGGCTTTAGTATCTTGTGAAAGCTAAGAAGGCATGAAAATACCTACTGGGATACTTAACAAGTTCCTCTACTTGTCAAATATGAGAAATAGTTTTCTTTTTTAGCTTTTGCATACTGCAGTATTATGGAGTAACACAGTATGGTGATTCCGCATTTCAAAGCGTAGTATCAACACCTTGTAAAGTTGATAAAGCAGAATCTTTGGTCCCCATAGCTGCAGCAATGTGTGACTGGAAAGAAATGCTAAATGTTTTCCCTGTATAGTGCCCAACCTATTTTACTCTGATGGAGGTTCTTGAGAGGCAGCCTGTTACTGTGTGCTACTCTTCAATTGATATAAACCTTTCAGATGCTTTAACTGGTGATTTTCTATGCAGTTGTGGAAACCATTAGTTTAGCAGAGCACAATGCAGTTTTCTATTCCTATTGAAATTGTTGATGAGAGGATTGTTGTTTTCATTTGAAAGTATCTGTTTTATGATTTCAAGTATGAGCTGAATTTGTAGATGTGAAGACAAGACATCTATCATTAGTATCACATGAATCTGTGAAGTATTTGTTTAGGACCTTCAGATGTGCTTTACTCAAGTACTAAACCCATGTGTTATTAATGTGTGGTGTGCTTGTTTATATGGCTGATTTTTTTTCTTTTTTTTCTTTTAAGAATATGGCTAAGCCCTTTATATCCGAGGCTACCTAATGGAGCATCTGGTTCTGCTGGTGAATCTGCAACTAATTTTAAATCTGACCTAATAAGTTACTTGGCAGCTTACAGTTCTCCTGCACTCAAGGAATGGATAGATCTGATTCAAGAACATGATTTATCAGAAACAAGGTATATATAATGTTAAATTTTTTGTAACTTGCATGTATTGGCTCTTTTTTTTTTTTTTTTCTAAAAATTAAATATCCATGTTAAGATCTGTTAGACCTTGTGCTTATTTTTTAAGGTAATCTTGTTTCAGGCTTGAGTGATCAAACATGACTCTATGCAGTTTTAAAAAATTTCGCATGTGTCGATTATGTCAGATTGACCAACTTTGAATTTTATAAGCATGCATTTTAAAAGAAGAAAAGAAGATGCACTTTACAGAAGGTAGCTGTAAAGTAATAAGGACTTGCTTTCATTCGAGCTAGTCTGGATCAAGGATTTACTCCAGTAATACTACCAGTGGAAAAAAACCCCTGTGTTGTATACGGTTTGTCATGTAAGAGTGATTATATAAGAAAAGATTACTGGGATGGGGTTTTAGTCAGAATAGGTTTCTGTTAGAAAGGCAGAGTTTAATCCACATACATATCTGTAGAATTTTGCCTATAGCAGATGTGGATTGGTTTTGGTGGGCAGTGTTGTATCTAACTAGTCTTGGAATTGTCTTCTCTATTATCACATTGCTGGTATTACTTAAGAATAATTCAGGATGCTTAATTTACTTCTTATAAGTAGTTCCACTTAAATATGAGCATTTACTTCAGAAAGTATAAATCTCCCTGGCAACTTAATTGCTGTTTTATAATCTGAACAAAAATTTATGAAAAGAAAAGCTGAAAATGGTCAAATACTATGGTGGAAATAGACAGTGAAACCTTGTCTAGTTTATACAATAAAAAGTGCTTTTATCTTTACATGTAATCTTAAAAGATTGGAGAGGGTGAAAAAAAAAATGTATGTACTTTATAATCAGGTGAGCTAATAGCTGCTCTGATTGAATTGATCATCAGCATGAGTTTTAACAGATGAGTTGGGCCCTAGTTGATAGGAGTTTCTGCATGAGCTAGGAAACAGTCACTTGTTAGGATAAGGATTGCTATTTGATTTGCTGAGGGGGGCATTCAGTCATGAATAGTTAGGCATGACATGCATGCTGTAGGGAATAGCTTCTTAAAGCATCTGTTTGTTGTGACTTTAGGCAGCTCTACTCCCTATTTTCAGGGCAAAGTCAAATAGGTTACTAAACCCATTATTAGGAAGTGTTGAAAAAGCTGTAGTTTGCTTCTGAGCTTTTAGGTGCCCAGATGAAAACTCATACCTGAATCTGCTGATTTGGGTGTAGTAGATTTGCTTTATTCAAAATTACATGCCCGGTTATGTGCCAGACAAGCTATTTGTGTGTATTGCTAACATTATCTATCTTCTTCATTTTTGTACACTGAAAACATGTAGTTCTTGTCTCTGCCATAGAACAGCCTGGTGATGCATGACAGCCATTACAGATGCTGATAATAAATTATACAGCTGAAAATCCACTTTTCTTTATATTATAAATCCCATTTATAATGGGAGAGATATTAAATATTTCTGATTGCATTTGAGTATTCAATCGTGCTAGTAAGTTTTACTGAAATACTTTGCTACTTTACAAACTAAAGAACTTGAGATTTACAAAAAATCTGTTGTTTTTTTTCTTTTTTTAGAGTGTATCTGCTTGGTTCTACCCCTGGACGATTCCAAAGCAGTGATAAAGAAAAGTGGGGCCATCTTAGGCTCAGAAAGGTACTGAAACTGTAACCTTTTTAGTTAATGTCCCTTAAAATCTAAAAAGAATTTTGGAGGGAATTCTTCAGTTCCTTCCAATTTTTCCAGCTGTCATCATCAGTCTTCTACTACATTGTTACAGTTAAAGTTAGCAATAACATATATAAACTTGCTACTTAGATGTTAACTACATTTATTTAGGTAAGCCATAATGGTAAATCTTCAAGATTGCATGTATCAAGTGTGTATTTGTAGGGACTCTTCTTGTTTAGTTTGGACCCTTTTTTTTTTTTTCCTTTAGAATTTGATGAGGTATTTCAATTCATCTATTAAGTGCTTCTCATTATTGGAGAATTTTTAACTTGCACCTCACCTCCTGCTGAAGTGCTGAAGTCATTATTTCAAGTATTGTAGTGATTTTTATATGAAACTAATGCTGTCTGTGGCAAACTTCTGTGACATACAGAATATTTATGTATCACACTGCTTTTCAACATGAGGTTACTCTTCTAGAAGTCCCTTTGCTCACTAAGAGCTTGTCCTTTCTAGTCCATGTTGTCTGATATTTTTTGCCTAGTTAGACATAGAATGAAGAAAAAGCTTGTAAGGGAGAAAGATGGTCTTGTGGCAGATGTTTCTGTGATTTAAAAAGGGTTTTAGTGACAGTGCGAATAGGTGTGATGATACTATGGTGATGACTGAAGCCATTAGATTGTGTGTTTGCTCTAGAGTGGGGTAAAGGTAGCAACTACATACAATTTAGTATCTGTCTACATCCATCTGTTTTTAATGTGACTTTAAATTCCATTCACAGCTGAAGAAGTCCTCTAAAAGGATCGTTTCAATTTTCTCTTCAATTGTTCTTTTTTCCCCTCTTATTGTAGGCTTCTATTGTAGCTGGGTGCCATGGCTTTAGGATACAAGAGGAATTTTATGGCCAGCAACCACCAAATATAAAAAATGTTTGGTTGTTTTATTTATTGTGACTTCTGAAGCTAATGTTTTATGTTTTTAGAGAGAACTGCTAACATTCTTTTCACCCATTATTTAATGGTTGGCTTTGGTGCTTTTGGGTAAAACTTGCAATTCTTAATGTGGAAGTGAGTTTATTTGGAAAGCCTGGTGAATTTTTTTTTTTTTAATTGCAGAGTTAAATATGCAGTATGAATGTTAATCTCCTTCATTATCAGAACTGAATTATAGAGGATTTATTATATCAAAAGTGATATCAAACTGATTAAGGTATTCTTTGTGTATTGAAGTCTAACAGTGTTTTAATTCCCCTCACCAGCTTTTGAAGGAGCATGCTTTGTCAATACCAGCACAGGAATCCTGGCCTCTTGTTGGGCAGTTCTCAAGCATCGGTTCAATGGGAGCTGATGGGTCCAAATGGCTATGCTCAGAGTTCCAGGAGAGCCTGGTGGCTGCAGGCAGCGGTGTCACAACTTTCCGTAAATGTGATGTCCCAATCCATTTGGTATGTCTTTGAGATCCTTTATTTAACACTTACTAGTTTGTTTTGGATATCTTAGTCATTGGTTGCTTTTAACTTTTGGAAGACAGTAGTGGAGTTTTCATCATGAAATTGTATATATGCCACTTAATGCTGTTCAGCTGTGTGTGGTTTGCTATAAAAATGTACCATAATTTCCTAGATGATATATTATCTCATCAAAATTATCTTCTCATTCTATAGCTTGTTTTCCATTGGGTTTTATAGATGCAGCTATTTTTCCTACTGAGATGGAATTGAATCCTTAGTCATTAATACCTTTGGTTATTAGCAGAATTAAGGGGAGGAGCAGAAAAGTTTGTGGCAGGAGCTTGTTAAATCAAGGAAAAATGATGGTCAAACTATGCCTTTACCATGTGCTAATTGCCCCTGCCTACTCATCTCTCGTATTTGAAGTTGAGACTAAAATCTCATAAAATGATGCTAAGAGCTAGCTTTGGCTGCTCTTAAAGTGGCTGAAGCAGTATTGCTTGAGACTTGCTAGCTAATTTTTGTTAGCTGTGTAAGAGTGGTAAAAATACTAGACTTTGTGTTACTGGCACAATTATAGTTGAAAGCTGCAGTGTAAATTTATTAATTCTGAAAAATGAATCTTTTAATATTTTTTCTCAAGTTTTCTTCAAGGTGTTTGCTTGAAAATTGACGGCCTGTCTATTTAGAGCTGTGTTATTAAAGTTACTTTTTGTTTTACCTCCATGAAGGTTTATCCTACTGTGAACAATGTGAGGCAAAGTCTAGAAGGCTATCCTGGTAAGCATACGAATCCCCATTTATGATGAATTACATGACTTGGTGCAAATGAACAGTTCTGTGGACTCCTGCAGTTAGTGAATTCCTGAGAGTAGTGAAGCTTTTGTAATGGGTTCTTATGGTGTCTTCGTGTTGAATACAGTAGGCTTTGCATCATGCTTTTACTATACAACACTAATGTAATTCAGTATGCTTGGCTGATTCTTCTTAAATCTGTTTCAAGAAATCACAATGTGCATTAGCCAAAGGCCAAATCAATACAAATGTAACTTCATCATAGAAATTTGCTTTTTTTAATAATATTGTTTGGGATTTATAAGGCTTATTCTTTTTTCTGAAAGCTTGGTTTGTTCCCTCTAGTTCGTACGGGTATGGGTTTATTTTCTCTAGTTTGTATGGGTAATTCCAATCTGTTGATACCAAGTAGTATCATATAAAAAAAGCTACCCATAGTTGTCCCTATATATAGTTTCTGTTTTTCCTAGTGTAATGTGCTGTGTAGTGTTTAGGAACTTTCTAAATTATAAGAATGGAAAAATCCCCAGCAAGTATATACCATTTTATACTACTGGAGCATTTCACAATTTCTTGAAAGTAACTCATGAAGGTAGGACAGATAGCATATTCCCTAAGATGTTTGCTGCTTTTAGAATTTAAAAAATAAATATACATGTTCTATTTTTTTTCCTTAAGCTGGTGGCTCACTTCCATACAGTATACAGACAGCACAGAAACAGCTGTGGTTGCATTCCTATTTTCAGTAAGTAGAACTCAGTTATTTGGGTTGTTTGGTTGCTTTTTTTTTTTATGTAGACTGTGTTTAATATTACAGTGCTGTAATGTTTGAGTCTTAAAAGCAAATCAGTGGAAGTGGTTACAAGTATGATATTCCTAAACTCCTTAAAATAAAGGTATTTAGTTTCTTATCTGCTGGGTTAAAAGAAAACATGCTGTTTACCTATAAAGATTATATGGGATAATGTTGCTACTGGATTTATGTTTCTGTAAACTTTTCTATAATGTTTCCTTCTCTGAGCAGGAATAATGCTACTCCCTTTTTTTTTAACTTACAGTTGTTTTTCACTTTCCCCACTTGTGCCTCTTTATTAATGGGATTTCAACTGAGCCACAGGACTAGGGAGGCTTTTTTTGGTGGTTGCTTAATTTTTTTCTTCTAAGTACAGCAGTCTTGCTGCAAAAATTCTCAGTCCCTTATGGCAATATCTTTTGTTAAAGATGCCTGACATTTTCTATTAAGAATTTCTATTTCCATTTGCTACTAGTTGTGCCAAATTCTAACAGTCTGACACATTCCATGCCAGATGTCTCCCGCAGGCTGAATTGTTAAAAACTTATGCATGTTTAGAGAACAATGGGAAAAGTTGTTTTGCAAAGATCAAAAAACATTAATAGAACTTGTAACCTCTTACAAGACCACAACTTCCCATTCCTTTCATCAGAAACTTTTAACTCTTCTGGGCGGAAGTTGCTCTGATAAGAAAATTCACTGAGTAAGATTGTGTTCAGTTGGGTATATATTCAGGGGACTGAAATAGAATTGCTAGTGGCAGAGAGCATCCTCCATTCTAGAAAGTGATTGCTGCTGTGAACCTTGCTGGTCAATGTCTAAGGAATGGAACTCAGGCAGAAAGCAAGTGAGGCTTTGTTTCCTGCCTTTAAACTGTGTCCTTTGAACACATTCAGCAAAGGAAAAAAGCTGCAATCAACTTGAAGCTTTCAAGATTGTTCAGTCGTGATACAAAAAGCAAAAAAAATCGTAAATCTTGGGGTGTTTGTGCAGTCTTAATTCAGTTTCTATAGTCATACTTCATGAGAATCTTACTGCATAAAAGATTTAAGCTTTTTTCAGCTAGTCTCTTATTTAGTACATGCTGTCCTACTAGGAAAAACATGGCTGAAATATATGTTCCCCTTTCTGATCTTAACTTTCTAAAATAGAAGTTGCAATCACTTCTGATGAAATCAAGCTGCAGTTAGAGTACTTTAGGTAATATAAGTAAGGCACACAACTTATATCTGTCCTGAGCTAAGGAGGCAAAAAGGCAGTAGACTGAGATAGTATCTCAGAATAACTGCAGTTAGTGGTGAGGGGAGGAGTTTGTCCCAGAGTAAAACAGTAAAAAGCAAATTTATTTTAAATTCCCAGTTCTACTATTTTTCCTGGTTTTCATTTTTACAATTTTATTGGGGTTACCTAATTATTTTGGTCCCATAAACTTCAAGATGCTTGCCTAAACTGTCAGTTGTGAGAGAAGCTATTAACTGGGGTGGTTGAGTCATGATTCAGCCTTACAATCTGTATGTATGGAAAGTGTGGAGTTTGTAGGGGAAGACAAGTTTAGTCAGCTAATTCCTTATCATATATATCTTAATCTGTCCTATAGAAACAGATTTTGATGCAAGCTTGCATCAAAATATAAAGTCTAGTTTGCATCAAACATGCAAAGTGTTTCAGCCCTTTCCCTTTATGAATACAGGACCAGTTCTCAGAGGTTTTTTCCTTCATCAGGGGAGATACATTCAAGTTCTCCTAGAGAAAAACCCCTGTGTGTGTGTGTCTATGCTCTCTTCTTAGGTGACTTCCATACAAAACCAGCACAGGTTGTTAAGGTAACTAGGTCCTCACCCATGAAATACAAAGCCTCTTAGTTTCAAGTGCACTGTATGTGTTAGTCCTAAAAGTCAACATAGGTAAATAATTCCAGCCTTTCCAAGTCAGTCTGCTCAGGCTTTTAGAGGAACACAGTGCACTTAAGTTTTTCAGAGATAATTGATTCTTTTTGATTTGCCTATTAGAGGAGAATGCTAAGTTCGGGAAACAGGATTGTGACAACTGAAACCAGAATCTTCCTTCAAATCTGGGGAAAAAAAAAGTCTGATGTGTTAAGAAGCTTTCTTCCTGAATTTGGGTGAGGACTAAGAGCTGTTAACATAAAGTGCTTCTTAATGCTGTGACTAAACACCTTCAATTATGTACATGCATTTACTGCTTGGAGTTTAGTTCTGTAACATTGATACTGAGTTAATCCAGCTGTGGCTTGTTATTTTAAACTAGTTTTTTTAATATAGGTATATTACACATATATACACATAGGGAATACACATAGATGTATTCTCTTAACCCTCACATTTCTCAGTTGCTTAGAGGCACAGAAAGGGGAAGAGGAAGAGTAGCAGCAACAATCTACCAGTTGCTCCTGCCTTTATGTCATGGATAATAAATTGTAATAAACTTGGGAAATACTATGAGGTTTAGTTTGGTGCCAAACTCAGTTGCTTAAAGTCGTAATCACTGGTAGTCTTCAAAGAACATATATTGGCCAGAAGTTTAGACTTGTTTTGTTCCTTGAGTGCTATCTGGAATGGAGGAATGGAAAAAAACTTGTTAGGGAAACCTGACACACTGAGGAGAATATTTCTCTGGATTGGTTGTAAGGAAAAAAAACTGCCCTTCTGACTACTAGTAGAATTTTTAACAGTTCATTTAAATGTGGTGTTTTAAGATTTTCTCTAGGAGAACTAACTGTTGAGTATGACAAGTATAAGTAGTGTTCCTGAAATTATGGTGCTGTAGTATGGTATTTTTTAGACCTCAAAATAAAACCATGTATGAAAAGAATTCCCTTTGCTTTTCTAGCAAATGGTCAGCAGAAGTCACAGGTCGAACTCACGCTATACCTCACATTAAGACATACATGAGACTCTCTCCTGACTTCCAGAAGATTGCATGGTTCTTGGTAACAAGGTAAACATCTAACCAGTGCAGCTCTCACTTAAGAACTTCATATATGGGGGGTTTTTGTCAGCTGTAGGCCTGGGCGAGTTACTTCCATAACCCTCAAAACACTTCAATTAGTAATATGAATTTTTGTCCATATTTAATGTTTCTCCATTGCATTGCCCTATTTGAGGCTGCAGATTGAACTGATTGTCAGGATCTGTTGGTAATTACACTAAAATCTTGTCTGAGTTGTGACTGCCAGTTTTGGGGTTCAACACCAAGTTTCTTTAAGATATGCTGTGGTATGAATGTACTGGTTCCTAGAAAATTAGGTACACTTTGGGTTAGCTGAAGTAATCATTGGGCTGCCCTACTGTTATAAAATATACAGATACCTAGAATTTGGAATATGATCTTTTGTCAGATTGAGTTGTTTAGTAGTCTGCCTTGAAGTATAAGCTTTATATATCTGTGGTTTAGTTGTTAAAGAAGCCAAAAGAGGAAGCAAGAAATTTCTTGACTTGCAGGGAGAATGTCTTGTTGTGAGCAAAAAGTACAGATATATTTCAGTTTTGCCAAAACTGATTTTTATGCAACCCTATATTCTACAGATTATGATCTGTCCTTACTCTTAAATGCTCAGTTACCTTTATAATTTTTTCTCTTTATATTTGGTCTCTTTAAATTTCATTACTCATTGCTACTGTTGCCTGCAATAGTGGTAGCAATTAATGTGCTTTTTAAAAGGTTCTAAGTAATTTAAATGTGATGCTCACTCCACCTAATACAGAAATTCATTGTTGTTTTTTCTTCTCATGTGTCTTCTGTTCCACCATCTGCTGTTACCAAACATCATCCACTATGTCCATCATTTGAAACATAATGTGTAAATTTTGTATTGTGCTATAGAAGTAGGTTTTGACAGAATTGCATATATTTTTTACTCCCAAATTGATCTACTTTGTAGTAGATACTGATGAAAGATGGTGCTGAATAGCAAATTGAAACAACCTCTTTGATAAGTATTTGTTTTCATAAATAGATCAAAGAAAAAAATGCCGAGAGCAAAAGATTTTGTAACATTTTGTACTAAAATTCAAAATGCAAACCCACTCTGTACTAAATGTATTGTAACTAGTCATAATTGACCTAGCCTTTAATCTTCTTAAGTCATCAAATTTAAGCTATTTACCAGTACCAAATTCCTTTCTGAAATGTGCAGAGAAGATTCAAAAGACTGAATTTGTCTTGTAGATGTGTATGACATAAATAGGCTTGTATAATTATCCACATGTGTTGTATGAATGTTTTTTTATATATTGTCTCTTGCTCCCACTGTGCTGTAAAAATAGCAATAAGGAATAGCAGCCAAGTCACTTTTTGTGAGAAGACTATTCTGATTGAAATTAAGTTCTGCTAGAAGGATGTTGCTACACTATGTTATTTAAATGTTTTCTGCCCTGAAGATTGTGCCTCACTAGTAAACTTTGTTTCTTTTCACAGTGCCAATCTATCTAAAGCAGCTTGGGGAGCTCTGGAGAAAAATGGCAGCCAACTGATGATCCGTTCTTATGAACTTGGAGTTCTTTTCTTGCCTTCGGCATTTGTAAGTTCATAGTTTGAGCACAAATCCTGGGATATGATGAAACTCTGCAAATATATATGAATATAAGCATAACTGAATAATCCAATCAGTAGGTTCTGTATTTCCAGATTAGAGAATTAAAAGGAAATGGAATTTGTGAGGTATTCATGGAGTCTTGTTTTCCTACACAGCAGGTATGGATTTTGTATTGCTGCGACTTTTTTTCTTACTGACAGACAATAATATTTAAAATTGTAACGTATACTCTAAACATTACTGGAAAGGATGATCAAATCTCTTCTTTTGTACTTTTTTTAAACTAGGCTGTGAGTGCATATTCTCATTGAAGTAAGGTGTGTGTGTGTGTTGTAACTTGAGAAATGATTCCTAATGTTGCACCAGTCACTGTTCTTGCTCATTCTCTGAAATGCATTTGCAGTCATGTGACTGTCTCTTGATATCAAGTTCCTTATTGAACTACACTTTCTGGTTTTTAGCCCTCTAAGAAATCCTGTGGTAGAAAATTGTGGTCCTTAATTGTACATTGTATTTAAGAAAAAAGCTTCTTTTCATTGTTTAGGTTGGATTTTGTCTGTTACTTGATGGGAAGAGATGCAAGGTTTTTGTTACGTGGCTGATTCTTCCTTCTCTTTGGTGAGCTGACAGTACCAAAATGTTCTCAACAGCATTTAGTCTGTGATGACAAACCATTAAAACTTCTTCCTGAGTGAAATTCCTTCTTTCCAGGGAAGAAACTGCAGGTTTCTCTGGAAAAGCGTTTGTATGCTAAAAGTCCTTAGAAATATTTTGCTGATGAAGAGTATTTATTTTCTAGATAGTTCACAGATGATCACATGATGTTCTGTCATTTCTGCTGATTAGTAATGTAGTCCCAAATGAAAATTTACTAATATTATGACATTGTAAAAATGTTTGCCTACCCTAACTGGATAACTGTCGTCTCCTGAGAGTGCATATTTAGATTGATGGTTTCTGACTGCAGCTAAAGTACTCCTATATCTCACTCTTGAAATTTATAATGAGTTTGCATAGTAGTCAGGTCTCTGATATCATGAACCTTAGAGATTTTTCTCTCTAGCATGGTTTATGTGGAAGAAAACATGTTTATCAGAGCGAGACAAGAAAGAATCCTATAGCGTCTTATAGTGGGAAGCATTGTTATTTATATCAGTGAGCTCTAAAATAAGAAAAACCATTTGTATAAACAACTATTAGTAACAGAAAAATGAAGCACTGGGCAAACAAAGTTGTGGAAAAAATTGACTGGCTTTTCTGTCCATACTTCAAATAGGTAGGCAAAAAAAAAAGTTACTCATTTTAAAGTTTTGTTTTCTTGCATTGAAAGATGCAAGAACTGTGATGCCTAATCATCCTTTCCATACCTCTCCAGACACCTTTATCTTTGTCTAGACTGAAGTTCTTATCCTGCTGAGTTATTCCTGGAGGGAAGATTTTTTGATCAATTCTACTTCTTTTCTCAATTTTTTTTCCTCTGTATCATTTGGGTTGGGAGGGTGGTAAGTAGAGGGACAAAGGTTGTACTTAAAATGCAGATATAATTCTAAAGAAACAGATCCAGGTATAAAGCTATTACACAATGGTGTTCTCAAGGTTCTCCTCATTTGGTCTCTGTGGCCTGCTGTATTTTTACAAAGCAGTGTGTAACAGGTTAGCTAACCTTGGTGGGAATACAATGCTTTCTCTCTACAGCCCTCACTTCTCATCTTTGTGAATTATAGAAAGCTCCTATGCTTTCTATAATTTCTACAGCTTTTAGATGGCTGTACTAAAACCTGTCAGTGTGCACAGGACAGTCTCATATTTGAGTTTCAGACCTCTCAGAGCACAACTTAATTGAAACTCTTTTAAAACTCGCAAGGATATGTAACAGTACATCTTTTGGAAGAGAATACTTAGTTCTTTTTCTCCCAGTTTCCTACGTATTCATAATTAATTGTGAAGACTGGCAACTGGAAGAGAGCAAGTCTCTGGATTAGTCACATGTGGGAGCAAAGCAGGGAGAGACACTGCAGCTGCTTTTCTTTCTTCCCTGAGCAGTAATGCCTGCAGACTCTTGGTAACAAGGAGACAGTCAGACAAATACTGATAATGGACTTATGTACATGCAGTCATCTGATACTCAAGTTACACTGCTTAGTTTATGAATTTCTTATGCATATGCCCTGCAGTTAACTCTCCATAAAAAGTGCTTCTTTGATAATTTAGTCTGCTTGTCACACTGCTTTTAGAATGCTATGTGGCAGAGTAGTTAAGATAACAGAGAACTGGGAATAGACTAAGTTTTTTAGAAACAGAAATTTGTTTACAGGTAAAGTTATGTAAATTATAAACCACATGAAGTGCTTTGAAACATAACTGAGCTTTCCTATGCCTCGAGGGACTCACTATGCTCTAGCTATCAGAATGCTGAATTAATACTGCCAGTTTCTGATAGTTCTGTTTCTTTAGGTTATTTCATGCAGTTTTATCACAAAGTTCATTACACATATTCTGGTAGAAGATAAGACTTAGCATCATAAAATCACAGAATCATTTAGGCTGGAAAAAGACCTTTAAGATCATATAATCCAGCCATTAAAATATCCCTGCCAGTGGTGAAAGTCGAACCCATGTGCCAGAAGAGATTGGAGCCTTAATCCTGCACCTGAGACTACTTGGCCACACTACCCTGGTATATTTGCATAGCACACAATTCTTAAGAACTCCTCTAGCTCTGCAGTTTGTGCCTTCTATTTTTTGCTGAATACAAATTTGGAAGTGGGTCGTTCCTCACTTGCTATCAGCTGACTGCCAGTTTTTGTCTTTTTTAAAAAATGCTTCCAGAATTATGCTTTGAGGTTGGGTTCTGGCCTGGTGTGCTAATACAGATTCTCAGAAATATGTTGAATGGTTGTTCTCAATATAGCAGCAGCTGTTAACATTTACAGTTTTAGTGTTTAGACAAAAATCAGCTGATGCTGGCATTAGATCACAAGCTTCTTGATCAAAATACATATTGAGTAAAAAATAACGTTTAGAAGAAAGATTGTCCTGTGTTTGAACTACATTTCCCTTTCCATCTCTATTTCTCACCTCCTACATCTACACTCTCTTTTTCAACTTGCTCTTTCAGCTCCTGGGGATTCCTTTCCAGAGGCTGAGATAAAGTACATCTTTTAACAGGTAAAACATATAGTGAGAACAGAATGACCAAAAAGCATGGAGTTCTGGGAAGCATGTTCTAGTTATTAGTTTGTTTGAAAAATCTTAGAAGTGACTAATGGAAAGGCTTTTAAGTAAATGGTTCTTCCTCACAGCTTCTGTGTCTGATAGGATGCTAAGATAAATTAAGCTTGACCTGTAAATCAGTATAAAAATTTGTGAAATACTTAAATCTTTTTAGAGGTTTGAGATTTTAGAGGTTTAGAGGTTGAGTATGGCACTGGCTCAGTCACCTTTTAGAAATACAAGCTCAGAAAAATATAACAGATGCTATTAAACTGAAAACTTAGCCATAATTGCCTACCTAGTGCTATTAAATGAGATGTATTTATTAACATTTCGAAATGTAAGCAGCAGTCAAAAAGTAAAATAAAGCTGCAGAGGGAAAAATTCTGAAAGAATAGAATATGGCTGAGGAAAATGTACAAGTCAGACAAAATTATTTTAGGCAAGATCCTGCTGGTTTGTTTTTTGGAAACAGCAATGAGAGCTGTCAGCATTCAGGAAATGCTCAAAACAGACAAAGTGTGTGACTTACTTCAATTTCTGTGTGAAGATAGACACATGAGTTATTTTTAAAAGCATGTGAATCTCCTTAGAGAGCCTTGTTAAAGAATGTATTCCACAAGATAGATGCTTACTCCAGGGTGTTTTGAGGAAACTAAATGTCTTAGATTAATATTTCCTGAATGGAAGATCTCTATAAGTTAAATTCTAACAGACAAATAAAACAATTTTAGGATGAACTGGTAGAGTCAAGCAGCATTTGAGGACAGCATCAGAGTCTTTCAGAGGAGAGGAAAATATATTTGCTGAGTACTGAGGAAGAACAAGACAGAGGAAAGCAAAGTGGTAGAATAAGAGAAGGAAGCAAAATGCCTGAAAAGAAAGATGCTGAAGAAATAACAGGGCATGGAGTGTAGAAGAAATTAAGCAGAAACAAAAATATTGCTAGGTTGAAGAAAACAATGGATAACAGGGTGAAAAAAATACAAGCGAAAAATGTCCTTGCTTTGTAGGTAGAGGCTGAAGTAGGTTGTGTTTTACATTGTGCTTTGTGATAGCTAGGATTTCACAAATGTCCAACTCAGAATGGTGCCATGCAGCAGCTTTGTAATTTTGGTGTTGATCAGGCATATGAAGTTTGTTGTAGCATAAGAACTATCTCACAATACAGCAGAGAAACCTTCTCTGCTGTTCCACATTTCTTCCATAGGTGATGTAGAAGACAAAAAAAGCTCACAGGATGTCTGGGCAATCAAACCTCACACATGTCACATACATGCTGACAACTAAAATGTCATCTTGTGAGTAGTATCTAGGAATACACACCACCCAGACCCTCCCATCAATTGCAACCTGACTGCTGTGAGTTGTGAAAATAAATCTCTTGGCACCACCACCACTTACACAATTCCTGTTGTTTGTGAGCTATAGAATCCCTGGCGTATTCCATGTTCTTTCCACTACAAATGGTTATTTGCATTTTTACATGAAATTTCTACCAATCCCTGAGTGATTCAAATTCATTGGATGTAAGGCTATACAACTTGATCGTTTCATTTTGTCGAAGTAATTATAAATTTTTTCCAATCATTTCCAAACCCTTAGATGTTTATGAGCTTTCAAAAATAATCTTGCATATTTACATTGGTTCGTTTTGAACATATTACTTGTTACCTCAAGGCTAAACTCAAAAAAATGCTGTAGCCTGGTTTTAATGAAGACTTATCAAAATACCTGACTTGAATGGTATAAGAAAGGGAAGTTCAAACTGGATTTTCTTTCACGCAGTCCTTTAGCATGGACCTTGTTTCTTTGTTTCCTCTGTTCTTTCATTTAAAAGGCAGTGGCTTTTGCCTAGTCCTTGAAATAACATAAAATGTTTCTTACATTCTAACCTATAGTTTGCTCTTACTATAGGTCATGAGACCCAATATTCATCTATATTCTAAAGGAGAATTAGGACTGCTGTCTGACATTGTCTTTGTAAGATCTCCTTTTTCTAGGTTACTATTCTTCCTGAATATTAAAGAAAAGGCACAAGGCTGCATTGATTCCCATGCTTTGTGTGGTCATGTGGATGTTACTGTCTCCAACTTAAAAAAACATTTGATGGCGTAGAACTTCAGAGAAGAAAGACTTCTAGTATTATATATATAGATAGGACTCTAGATTCGGTGTGTGTGTTTGAATACCACAGGACTTTTTAGTGGTAGTTAGGATGCTTGCTTATACTATCACAAAACAGTAATGCTGTAGAACATATAGTGATGAACCATAGAGCTTGAATGAAGTGCAAGTTAATATTTGGACATGAGCTGGTGATGTGCACTCGCAGCCCAGAAAGCCAGTTGTGTCCTGGTCTGCCTCCAGAGCAGTGTGGGCAGCAGGGCAAGGGAGGGGATTCTGCCCCTCTTCTCTGCTCTGATGAGACGCACCTGCAGTGCTGCATCCAGCTCTGGGGTTCCAGCACAGGAATGACCTGTTGGACTGAGTCCAGAGAAGAGACACAGAAATTGTCAGAGGTGGAACACCTCTCCTGTGAGGAAAGACAGGGAGTGCTTGGGATTGTTCAGCCTGGAGAAGAGAATGCTCCAAGGAAACATTATTGCATCCTTTTAGTACCTAAAGGGGGCTTCTAAGAACAGTGAGGACAGACTTTTCAATAGGAACTGTAGGGACAGGACAAGGGGCAGTGGTTCTAAATTAGAAGAGTGTGTACTTAGACTTGATCTAAGGAAGAAATTCTTTACTGTGAGGGTAGTGAAACGTTGGCACAGGTTGCCCCGAGAAGTGGTAGATACCCCGTTCCTGGGAATCCCAGGATCGGGTTGGATGGGGCTCTGAGCAACCTGCTACTAGTGGAAGGTGTCCCTGCCCAGTGTACAGAGGTTGAACTAGATGATCTTTGAAGATCCCTTCCAACCCAAACTATTATTTGATTTTAAAAAGAAAAATAGTTGTCAGTAATATCTTATAAATAAATAACTTCATAGCCTTTAAATTTCTAGTCTGTTCTAATCAAACTGTACTTGATTGACAGCAAGCTATTTGAAATCTCAGAACTAAGAGATTTTGCTTTTGTGTAACTTGTTACAGTTGGGATCCAATTTCTCTGGAGAAGTAGCTAAGCAATACCATTTGCCCAAGTTACTTGAATCACTTTAATCTCTCTACCTTTGTACTGCATTTGCATTGCATTTTTTCTTTTTATAGTCCTTAACCTTGTTTGACAGTAATGTTGTCATTCTGATATAGGGTAGTCTTTGAAGCTTTTCTGCAAGCAGTTTCAAATCTTCATTCAATTTTTTTGTGTCCATGGATTATGTTACTTAAGATGTCTGAAAAGCATGGATTTGAAGATTGGCTTCTATAATGCAAAGTGATTTCTAGTTTAGTCTGTGCGACGTACTGAGCATCCAGTAAATGTGGTTAGAACGAAACTAAGCAGCAGAGAGAAATTTTTAGAAACTTTTTACTTTAGTTAAATATTAAACACCAAAGGAGATCACCTAATGAACATGAAAATAAATTGGTATGCATGTAAGGGCCTGAGAGGGCAGAATATATCCAATGTGGACCCACATCTGGGGCCAAGCCAATGGATGTTAGAAAAAGAGAGGAGCTGAAATAGAAGTAAGAGAAGCTGAGTTTTTAAGACATGAAAGTGCTTCATGAAGTATCTAATCTCAGTAAAGGAGGCAAAAAGTTTTGTTCATTAAAATAGCTCACTGAGAAAGCATCTACTGTAGATTGCTAATAAATCTTTTCTTCTATATGTTTCCCTTCTCTTACAGGGATTGGACAAAGGTTACTTTCATGTAGGAAGAAAAAAGTTTCCAGAAGGGAAAGACTCAGCAACATATTTTCCTGTACCTTACGACCTGCCACCAGAACAGTATGGAAGCAAAGGTAAGGTGTGACTTCAGAGGAAAAATAGGCTTGTAGTCTACATGAGGCAAGCTAATTGAGAACTGAGTCAGTTGAATACTGATGTGTTCCAAAGATTTTAGCTTTTTTATGGAGTGATTCTTATATGCATTAAGAAAATTGATATTCTTCATGGAATAAAGTGATTTTTTGCAGAACTAATAGGGGAAGGAGCGTTGAAAAGGGAGTGTTTGGAAGAGAGCAGGCATGAGCTAAAAACAGTCCTCTAGAAGAGGAATGTGAAAGAAATACTGTAGTGCAAATATAAAAGAATTCCTGTAAATCAGAAGAAAGAAGAGTTGCTTTTCCTCCATTTTATATTTCATAACACTTGAAGAGGTGTACAAAATATCAACTGTCGCAGTTTCTGAGATCATCTCTAGAACATGCAAATCAGGAAAGTGATAAGTGAGTGCGGCTGTGGGGTGGTGGCTGAAAAATATAAAAATATATTGAGGATAATGATGATGTGCAACCTGCAATATTTGGAAAGAGTAAATTTTTATATTTTTGTCCTTAAAACAAATGTCAAAAGACTGTAACTTCCTTTTTGAGAAGCCTTCTAAGGCCAAGACAGCATCTAGGAAAGCATCTAGCATCTAAGACAGCATCTAGGACAGAGCTTGAAATAGGAGTAACATAGTTTATAGAAACTCAAATGTTTCAGTAAGTCTTTGAACTAATGTATGGTGTGGGGAGAAACAACATTTAAAATCTAAAAAGTCAACAGACTTTATAATAAAATCTTACATAGTAAATAAAAGTGAAGGCACAGGGTGATTGAAGCTCTGCTGCAGGATCAGACTTTTGAGCTTGATACTACTTCCTGTAGTTGAAGTAAGATGGCTTCAGCAGCATATTCTGCATTAGGTGACCTGTAGTAAACACCAAGCATGAGGCTTCCTCTGTTGGCTTGACCTCAGTTTTTTACCTGTACACTTTCACTCATCTGTGCTTTTCAAACACAGCTCTGTGCAGTTGATCCACTTTTTTCTATTTGGTGGAAAGCCTTCCTTCCTTAGACAGTTTGTAGCCATTTATGGAAATGTCTTGTGATTCAGGCCACCAAGTTTTTGTACAGTGGCTCCAAGCTCCTGTTTGCTATCCATGCTGCATGCATTGGTATAGTGCCATGTCTGCTTGGCTGTTGACCGTGTCACTTTTTTATGGAACAAGTCTTAAGTGCTTTGCAGCATTTCACAGGTATTTTCCTGTTGGTTCCTAGTGAAGCAGCAGCGCTTGACCCTTATGTGTTGCTCAAAACTCCATCCTCTTCCACTTCTACATCTAGATTAAAGCCCTTCCTTGAAGTTCTGGCCAGCTTGTTGGCAAAGAGGCACATGCCCCACTTAGATGAATCCCTTCAGCTTCCAATAAGCCTGGCTTCTCACTGGTAGAAGCATGTTCACACAAGTCCAGACTTTAAATGCAGCTACATAGCCAAGCATTCACCTCCTCAGTATGATGCATATTCTGTAGCTTCTGGAGAAATGGATTGTTCTGCTCTAAGATATTAGTACTTACCTGAAAGACCTCTTAAGTGGTTTCAGTTTTCCCAGAGAAGAAATACTGTTCTAATGTAGAAATGATAATGCAAACTGTTATGATGTTTGATTCAGTATAAAACACAATCTGAGTACTGTTACTGTTGTGTCAGGGAGCAGAGGCAGGGATTGTGCTGGGCTTACAAGCTAATGACAGGGTAAAAATATACTACACCTATATCAATTGGCTGTTGTGCTCTGGGATATGTATGCACTGTCTGCTTGTTAACCAGTGCTCAAACCTGGTGGGTTTAGGAAGATTTTTCTAAGTGGTCATACTTAAATTTTTTGAGATTTTAAAACAGATTACCAGAATCCATGTATATTCTCAAATGTCTCATTTACTATCTTCCTTGTGCATGAATGTGCTTGTACAGTTGATATTGTACTTGGTTTAATTCCAACATTTAACCTATTGTGTCAGTAAATGTTATGCATATTTCAACTAAATGTAAAGGTTTTTTTCCAAATAACTTTTTTCACTTTCTGCATGGAAAACTTACTTCTCTAGAGAACTGGTTTGACTGTAGTTCTGGTTTTGGGTCTTAGCTTGCTCTGGTGATATGCACATATGTCAGAATTTAGATTGTCTAGGCTTTGGCAGTAGAAATGAAGCCAGCTGCCTATGCTGTTTCACATCTCTTTCCTGAATATTCTTTTTTCAGTTTGTCAGCCTCCTGGTGGAAATGATGTTGAAAGAATTCTCATGTTGAGGGAGGGACTCATAAAATAATCTGTCCTTAACAATACAGTTGTCAGCTCCCAAAGTCTCTGGAGTGTGATATAAATAGTTTTATTTTAATAAAGTCTTGAGAAGGAAAAATGCAAGTAATTACCCTTTCCCCAAAGAAACCATATTGACTGATCCTTATAATTGAAGGAGAAAAGGCTCTGGGGAATTTTCCTTGAACTCAGATTCTCTAACCACGGGAAAACAAAGTACATGTCACTTTCATATAATCAGAAAAATCCTACTAGGGGCAAGAGAAAGGAGAAGTGGGCAGAATAGTGAAGAGATGGTTAGGAACAGGGCCATGCATACATTTGCCATGAAGTTCTACTTGGAAGATTCCAAAATTTAAAAAGAAGACATCTTTTCTTGTACTTGTACAAATTCTAATAATGGATTAGATATACTTAGAGGAATCTATAATCTATTATTATATAATGTAACAAAATTAAAGAGAAGCAGTTTCATAGTTTGTGGAAATAATTTAATTGCAGGGATTCTTTGTCATTCTGTCACAAAGGCTTTCTGTGATGCTAATTGATGTTTGTCATATTGGACAGGACTTCAGCATGAAAATGGTTACATGTGAAATAAATGCATCTTGAAGAGATGCTAAAAGAGATGATTAAAATATATCTCAGGACATACAATGACAAACTTACCAGTAAATTATGTAAATAATTTGTTTCAGCCATAATAATTAATGAGGTTGATTCACAGTCTTTTCAAGTCCATTAAGTTCAATAGTAATGAAATAATTTGGCCTCTCTCCTACTTTTCTTGCATCAATATAACAGGGAGGAAAAAGATAAAGAAGTCTTGTCCTACTTTGCCTCATTAGTCAGTGAGTTTCATTCTAAAACTCAAGTTTTAGGCAAAACAGAAAAACAGGATCTCTTGGAGAAAGAGTCATGAAGATTTTCTTCTTGCTTTTCTTCCAGAAATTTCTAATGAGTATAAGTTGAGATCATTGTGAGACAGAACTTCTTGGATTTGTACTGATTTTTCTCTCCTAGAGAGATGGATTGTCCCTCACTGAAACATAGTCATAGGCTAAACTGTATTCATTGAAGGGTTCATTGATGTGTGTTAAGATGTCACCAGTAGGAAAACTACAATATTTAAAATGATAATATGACACATATTTAAAATTTTGCCATTGCTTTCACTTAATTTCCAGCTGTATTTCAGGCTTGCACAGAGACATGCTGTACAACACATGAACAGGTAAACTCTACCTGCTTCTGCCAGCCAGAGTCATTTGATCTCCCTGAAGCGAACAAAGAATAAAATTTACCTGAGTCTCAAACCATTGCTGGTAGCACCATAGGCACTTGAAGTTCCAGTTGGGAGTTTATAAAATATCTTCTGTGAGAGAAATCATACCGGAAATATTTTAAGTATCTTATTTTGGCTACATAGGATGATTTAAAAACAAACAAATAATCAAAAAAAGCCAACCCCCCCAATCATAGCTACCAGCAAACACAATAATGCTTGGAAAAATAGGTTTGTACCTAAAAATAGCTAGAAAATTATTATATAATCAATTAGCTCAATGAATAGCCAATCTATGGTTTGTATCTATTGTAGAATATATTGTTGTATTATAGTACACTAGTTTGGGCTACTTCATTTGGTGTTTTTCCTAGTGAGTTGCACTTAAATTTCTAGTTAGGGATAAGTGTGATGAGATTTCTGTTTAATTTGCTTTGTTTTCTGCTTTTTAAAGGGAGACCTCAGCAGGTGAAACATTCCTCTGCATTATTATTCTACCAG
Source organism: Oenanthe melanoleuca (assembly GCF_029582105.1). Classification (NCBI taxonomy): domain Eukaryota; kingdom Metazoa; phylum Chordata; class Aves; order Passeriformes; family Muscicapidae; genus Oenanthe; species Oenanthe melanoleuca. The sequence continues at coordinate 44,402,551 of NC_079339.1, forward strand.
ATTTTAGATTTATTAATCATGTGTACTTGCTGCCGAACTCTTAAGCACTATGGAAAAGGGGATGAACTAAAAATAGATCTATCAGCAGTTCTTTGAGTTATGACTAGGTTACTAGAAAGAATTTATAAAAGCTTTTTCTGAGCTTTTAGTCAAAATGCTCTGAAATTTCTTAAACCCTTTGGAAGAGAACCCTGTAAAATAGAGGGGTAAATGCATTCTAATATACAAGCTGTTTCTCATTTAATTTTCTCTTAAGTGTATATATTGAGATCAAAGAAAGAAACTAGTATTTGAATAATAGTATATAGAAGATAAATGTGTATGCAAGAAAATAAGATAGATGCCAATTCAGTTGAGATGACCCTAGAGTGAAGCTATGTGTTAGTCTCTCTACATGCCAATTACGTGAATTACCTTAGTTGTTTTGCCCTTTGTTGAAGATTTCTTTCCTGAATAATTATCACAACTTGTAAAAATGTATTAAGATGTATTTCATTATGTTCCAGTGGGAAACTCTATTTTACCCTTGGTAAGCGGGGGCTAAAGCTGTCAAATCTCATGCTGGAAAAATTGAGTTCAGACATTGTGCAGAAATTGACAGTCCATTTAATTCATTAGTTCTCTAGCTGAAGTTTTCAACCTCTGACAGCACTGATTTTGTTAAGGATGCACAAAAGGATCTTTAACCTATCTCACAAGAGTAGCTCTCTCCCTTGTGAAGGGCCCTGCTCACTGTTCAATGTTCCACTGCCACACTTACATGGAAAAGCAAACTCGCCTGTTTCTCATAACTTCAGATATTCAGTGCTTGATATTTTGTCTGATTTTCAATGAGTGGGAATTGGGAGTATGGTGAAATTACATTTGGTAAATATTTATAGTGATTTCAGGAAACTGTAGTAACACTGCATCTCATTTATTACATATAATGTGTTACTCTGGATAAAAGGAAAAAAGACTTCATGGCATATTTGCCTCCAGCTCTGGTAGGCTTAGGTATTTATGTTTAACCTGTTACCTAAAGAGTTGAAAGAATTTTCATTTATCCTGCTTTGTGCTAGTGGCACAGTTCTTTAAAAAAGAGATTGGTGTTTTGTCCAGTAAAGCTATAGGAATTCTTTGTTACTCTAAACTCCCTCACAGGGACCTGCTGTATCCTCAGGAGGTCATATAAGTTCTGGGAAAATGTCACTGTAATGGTCTCTACCTTTCTCTTGCCTTTGTTTCTTGTTCTGAGTTCTAGAATGCTCCACTACTTTCTCTGTCAAGTAGTTACATTTTTTTTTTTAAGAAATTAACATAGAAGACTTATGGGAAAGTAACTAATATATTTCAATAACCACCTTTTTTTCTAATTAATGTTGTATAGCTACTTGAAATCTGTGTACTTCCTAGGGTTTGAAAGAACTAAACTAGCAATGTTGTTTATGAATTTTTAGAGAACTTCAAGTACTTTCAGCGTGATTAATATGGTACAAAGTTTTAAGAGAATGTCCTTTCTTCTTAGTAGATGACAACTAGAAGCTAGTCTAGTTTCTAGCAATTCTAATGCATTAAACAGAAAATATTTCACTTATTTAATATTTAGAGCAATGGTAAATAGAAATCAGAGTATGTTTGGAAGTTTTGTTTTCAATTTTTTCAAGCAACAAGTGTATATTGCCACTGTAAATCATAGCCCAGGGTGAGGAAGCCAGTGTTGGAACCAGTCTCATTTCTATCGGTCTCAGTTTCCTTCCTTGCCAGAACCAAAAGCATTATTATTGAGTGCTAAACCTGCAGTTTGAGATTGAAGCTTTCTTAATGCAGCTTGACATCAGACACTGCCTCAGAGTCCAAGTGTAACATTTGAGTACACTTGTTCTCCCAGCTGTTTATTCATTACCACTGCATGAGAAGAAACTCAAGTTACAGAGTCACTATTTAGTTTGGCCACTTCTATGTAATATTATGATAGGGTTGCAGACCAGAAGGAGCCACTTGACTATCTGATTTGCCACATGTTACTAGCCAACTTCTTTGAGCTCAAAGCTTATGCTTGGCTAAGGGAGATGTGCTTCAGATTATTAGGTGAAAGCACTCTCATGAAATGGCAAATTCACCAGATGGTTGGTGTTTTGCTTCAATAGTTGGTCAATTCAAGAATTTTAAAATGCAGTTTGGTTTGGGTATTCTTTTTCATGGTAGATGTATGATGCCCAGTCTAGTTTTGGAACTTATATATGATTTGAGCCATCTTGTGCAGAATGCAAGATTTGTAGTTTATGTCTGAGGAAATTAACAGTATGACTGACATGCTGATAGATCAGAGTTAAGGTTGCACAGAGGACTTTTACCTGGACATTTTTCCTTTAGACTATTTCTTCACAAGTGCTTTAAATTACCAGCAAAAAAGAGTCATATTATGCATACTTGCATGTTTCCTTGCTGCAGGGAATAACATGCATATTTTTCATCTGGCAGTTTTAAAATAAAGAATAATATCATTCCTATTGTAACATGACAAAGGATCTCATTAATTTTTAGCAGGTAACATTTGTTGTGTGTACATGTACATTATTAACTCTTTTCACATTGCTGTTTTGAGCAATTGCAGTTGATTGCCTCCAATAGTCAGCTGAACAGCAGAAGGCCATTTGTTGGCAGCAGATGTATCTTTAGGGCAAAAAATTTAAAGAATTAAAAAGAATTTCTCGTGGCTGACAGTACTTCTCAATATCTAGATAAATAATTCATATAGATACACCAATCTGCTGAAAGCCTCTATAGATAATCAACAGATTCAGGCTGTCATAGTAAAAAGACTATTGCAAAGCTCAATGTATCAATGATACTAAGATAAATAAAACCTATAAACAAGCAGTATAATTTGAGAGTTCCTTGGAAGGGAAGCTGAAAATTATCCAGTCTGGTATTTGGGAATCATGCACACAATAGCCTATCTTACTTAGTAAGATACCATTATAAATAAAATTTCCTTGTGTTTTTAACAGTACTGAGATTTTTATTTTCTTGTAGAATCTTTTAAATGAGTACTACCATTTTGTTGTATAACAATATCTTCTCATTGAGTTCCTGTCATCACATCTCAGCTGCAATATTATTATTATCTCTCTTACCAACACAAGTTGCTTGCTTGGAATTCACTTCATTTGTGATTTAGGTATTACACAGTTTACTGACTGAGCAAATCATCTGTTGGGTGGAGGGAATTTGAAACTGCTAATTCATAATTATTTCGAGGGGTTTTTTATAACAGTTTGGGGAAGGTCTCAGAAAAGTGCAAAATACTTTTTTTTTTTTCTTCATCACATCAGCACTTTGAAACAGCAAATCCTGTGTTTAAAACTGCAGTACTGGATTGTGCTTTTTTTCTTTTTTTTTTTTTTTCCAAACAAGTGGTCATTGTCCTGGCCTTCAGAAACAGTCACTTTATTTGTGAATATTCATATAGATCCCACATCTATTCCCCATCTGCCTTTCCTCCTTCTTGAGATCTTTAACTATGATTTTTGCATTGAGAGGAACAAGATTAGTTCTTTTTCAAATGCTATGCTCATCCAGAGGGAGGGGACAAGAGAGACTGAGATGTAGTGTGCACCTTTTGCAAATGCTTAAGGAAGAACTTTCCAGATTCATGCAGCTGGGAGTGAGTTTGCCATGTGTATGCAGAATGACTTGAAGAACTCTGGTAGAGGTAAGAATGCAGTCTTACAGTGCAAAACACACCCGTAGGAAGAGGATCACTAAGGTGCTTTCATTGTGTTTTATACTTTTCTATACAATTGTATGTTTCTGGTTTTGACTGTACTGCCATCTGTCATATTTATGAGAACATGAAGGCTTGAGGTGGCCTGCCAGCCTGGATTTTTTGAGTGATATTCAAGTGTCACTCAAAAAGAACTTATTCTCCAGAGCCTTTCTACCTTTAAGTAAAATGTGGTAGTCTATTCAGGTGTGAGAGAATGTTTAAAAATCTGAGTATAACTGAAATAGTGCTTCACCTGAGCTTTCAGATAATGTTTAAGTAGCAGTGGGACTGGAATGGCCTCATTTATTTTATTGGGTGCTGACTCTACTGCTGGAGTTCTGCTGCTTGCAAATGAGGCAAGAGCAAAGCTGTGGTACCAGCCCAGTAGATAACACCAACTCCAGTGAGGTGCAGCTGAGACAAAGTTGGGGTATGAGAAATGAAGCACTGATGTTGAAGTGTGTGGAAGGTAGGTATGTTAAAGGCACTTTAAAAGTTATTTTATGGGGCTTTTGTTTCCTCCCCCCAAGAAGATAAAAATAATTAACTTTAAGAAACTTGGCAGTCATTTTCATGTGCAACAGTAAGCAGCTACCATCATATGGTGTTTGTATACAGTCATTGTCTGATATAGATCCTATTAAAGGTGATGAATAATTTTAAATTGAACCTGACATTTTATAAATAACTGAATTATAATTTGTATCAACAATAGTTCTACACATGACTGTTAAAATACTGTCAGCTGTTTTATAAAATCAACAGCTTCCCATTAACAGAACAAAGTTCCAAGTACAATAATAGCTACCTTGAACAAATTTTATTTAGATAGCTACAATTAGAAAGAACTAAATTAGGTATTGAGGCCTCTCAGCATGTGTTAAGGGGGGGACTGAAGTTATTTCTGTACATCTTAAGTTTTCTTCTGCCTGCATGTTTTGCTGAATTAAGCAGAGTAACTGCCAGATGGTAGGGAAGTAGGGAAGATGGATAGGTCTAAGCTGCATAATATACTCTTGAGTGGCAGATTCCAGTGCTTGAGTGGCACTGGATTTATTCTGATGTCAGAGATAGAGGTCAGTGTTCAAATCTGAACATATGTTTGAAATCCTTAATGCTTTTCCGAACATTTGCTTTATTCTGTTCCCATTTTTTTTAACTGGTAATGTTTACTGTCTCGTAAGGTATTCTCCTAAAATACAAAAGATACACATGACTCTCCAGTAGGAGACTGATAAACAAGCTCAGGGAAATAATGGTGCTTTTTTTTTCTTTTTAAGAGATGACTCAAAGTCTAGATATCCTGCAGTTGAGCCAGAAACCTAGAGAACTTTCTTGGCAGTACTATAGTACTATAGTTTCTTCCAGTTTCTGATGCCTTTTTTCTTTATATGCTTTGAAATCACCTGTCCATTCTAAGAAAAAGCCAGCCAACTACCCTCCTAGTGTCTTCCTGCTGACAGACACATTTTAAAACATTTGCGTAGCTGGGATATGTTTTACTGCAACATATGGAACTACAGTATGAGAATTAAGGACACTCTAGTAGTGAATAAAGATGAGCACTTAGTAGCAATGGTCCCTCTGCCCCATGTTTAATTGCCGTGGTACTTGTCACAGTGTGCTGTTGTGTAATCTATATAACCCTTCATTACTGTTTTTGTCACTTTCTTACTCTCCTCGCCACAATAATTCTCACTTCCTGTATTGTCAGAGTGGTCATTGGATCCTGTAAATTTAAAATTGGATAAAAGTAATCTCAGTCAATAGCTATTCCTGTCATACTTGGTACAATTCAGTTTAATCTATGCATATTACAGATTAATGTCATTGTATTCCTTCAGGACTCATTTTGTACAGGGAGAGAAGAAGCAGGCTAGATTTATATAAATTTCTTAATTGAGAAAACTCGCTGAAAAAATGATTAAAGGATTTTTCTCTATTTCAGTAGGAGTAGCCTGCAAGAAGTAGAATAATACCTTGGATTCACAGAATAGCTGCATTTCTGCCACATGTATGGTAGGATGAAGAGTACAGAGCAGATTGCAGAGCTAGCAGCATAGAGCAGGTTGCAGAGCTACCAGTTAATTCCTGGTGTGTTGCATTTTCTCTTACCCAAGAGTGGAAAGAGCTTCTGTGTTCTAAGAAGTGGGAGGGAGGGAACTGTGTGGTGCAAACCTGTTGCTCATCTGAAGGTGTAATGTTTAAGAAGTGAGGGGTAAATGTGAATTTTTCAGAGGTCAGGCAGTGTCATTCTGAATTCTTATTGTGACATTATTAATAAATTGTGAAAATATTAATATGTAATTCCATTGGGTTAAGATAGATGCAGCACAAAACTTGCTGGCACTAGACCAAACCAAATTTGGCTGCATTACTGTACTTGTATCTTGTCTGAAATAGAATTCTTATACAGCTGGTGAGCATATTGGGTTATAACTATATTTAAAATAATATCTGGGGGAAAGCAAACTGTATCTTACAGATTAAAAAAAAAAAAAAACCTGAACAAAAATTTCCACTGAAGTGAAATTGCACATGATGTTAATTGAAAATCGGTGGGAATTTTGACCTTCTTCTTCCTCCAAAGGAAAAAGAGGAAGAGAACTGAATTTTGTATTTGATAGCTTTGTCATGAGTGTGTTTTTGTTTTGGTTCACAGATCAACCATGGATTTGGAATATTCCTTACACTGATGCCCCTGATACACATGGAAATATGTGGGTTCCATCATAAATGTTTCCAATATCCTGTCATGTTCCACTTGCTGACACTGAGCCTGCAGTGCTACTTGGAAAAACTGCTTGTTTCTGTTCTGTAAGCTGTAATGTCTGCTATAATGGCTAATTTGTAGTTGAAACATTTAAATGTTAATAAGGGAGAGATTCTTGGAAAATCTATAACCATATTATTACAAGAGAACTTGCTTTTTTGATTACTTTTTTATATGCTTTTTCTTTACTCTGGTTCCTAATATGGTTTTCAAGATGAGAACTGTTCTCTGAGAGTCTCTCTGAATTTATAGCTGTAATTAATTTAAAAACTACTGTTCTGCAAGACTGTCAGTTGACTCCAGTAGCTGGAATAACAGTTTTATGTAAAACTCAAGTAAAAATAAAGGCAATCTTGTTAATATATCCTTTGTTCTGTCTTCTAAATGTGTACATTTCAGATTGGGTTGGAACTTGTATCTTGCAAGTGTACCACCAGGTGTTTGATAAAATCAACAGCATCCCAATAATGGAGCACATTGCTTGTATCAAAAGTAGCGTGGCCAGTGGGACCAGGGCAGTGATCGTCCCCCCATATTCAGCACTGGTGAGGCCACACCTCGAGTGCTGTGTCCAATTCTGGGCCCCTCATGACAAGAAAGACATTGAGAGGCTGTAACATGTCCAGAGAAGGGCAATGGAGAGGGTGGAGGGTCTGGAACACAAGTCTTCTGAGGAGTAACTGGAGAAGCTAGGAATGTTTAGCATGAAGGAATCTCAGTAGAGATCTTACTGCTCTCTACAATTACCTGCAAGGTTGTAACCAGGTGGGAATCAGCCTCTTCTCCCAGGTAACAAGCAAGGGAAGAAGATGAGCCTTCAGTTTCACCAGGGAAGGTTTAGATTGGATATTAGGGAAAAATTCTTCACTGAGGATTGTCATGCATTGGAGCAGACTGCCCAGGGAAGTGGTGGAGTCACCATCCCTGGAGGTATTTAAAGATGTGTGGATGTAACACTTAGTGATATGGGTTATTGGTAGACTTGGTAGTATTTTGTTAATGTTTGGACTAAAAAGAATTTATTTTTTTCTTTTCTATTGTTTTACAATTGTGCTAAGCCTCACTATCACCAATATGTTATCACTAAATGGCTGCACACACAGACATTAGGGAGCTGTGTGCTTGTGGTGCTGAGGGGTAGGGAAAACAGCATGTTAGGTGATAGTGATGCACAAGTGACTGTACTGAGGGTAATGGCATTGCATTCAGGGCTCAAGCTCACAAGATGTTCACTTTGATTTGGAGTTAATTTAAATGTCAACAACATGTTTAGCCACTTTTTTACCTGAAACTAAAAGTTACTTTTGTTTGGGGTTTTTTGGTTTTTTTTTGTTTTGTTTTGTTTTTTGCTTATGCCAGTGAACACACTGCATCTCTTTATTCCACCAGGCTGAAATGTTATGGATAGCTGACTGATTACACTGCACACTCCAGTTTTTCCAGCTATTTACCCAAGAGCAGTGTAATGGTGACCATTTTACAAGAAAGTATTCTTTAGAATAAACCATATTCTCGATTTCTTTTTCAAGATTCTGGTCAATATCAACTTGCTCCTGTTCTATGCTTTAATAGAGAGCACATCCTTTAAAAGCCACATTCTGAAGAGATGATTAAGTCACTGCCAAGATCCAAGTTAACAACTGAAGGGAATTAGCAATTTTTGATGATCAGTGACAGTAGTACACGTGTCTTTCAGAACTGTGCCAGATGATCTTACTTGCATTCATGCAATAACTATTTCTATGCCCAAGGCAAACACAAAAATTACTGTTCCACACTAACAAAATAATATGTAAATAAGGAAGAACTCAATAACCTTGAATAATTTGCCTTGGATATTCCTGTGACTAGTGTTATTGTTGTTCATATTCCTTTGGGCAATCACACTGATATCATAGTTGCAAGCAGCTAAAGGTTCTTTTTCCCACTGTGCTGATCCCAAGCCACCCTTGAGCAGATTTGATGGATGGAGCCATTGATGTGGACAGAGGTGCTCACTCAATTCTGCTGTCTTTGCTGGTTAAGAGTGTAGTGATTGAGTTCTGTCTTCCTTCTGACTGGCAAAGGGAAATTGGTTTCGTTGTTGTTTTTTTTTTTTTTTTTTTCTTCTAACAGGAACTGCCAATAATTTTAAAGATACATGAGCATTTTTTTTAATGGAAGCGTGTGGTTACCTTTAGCACTTGGCACAATCTGGTTAGTTTGGCTGGCATCTCATCTTCCTATTTTTGGCTATTTAATGTCTTCCAGTATTGCTGCTAGTTTTAATTTCCACACTAAAGTCTATGCTAAAGACTAATTAAGAGGAAAGAAAAACCTGCACTATGATGTATCACCTATGAATAACAACAAATAGGAAAAAAGTTAAAGATGGCTCCCATTTATCCCTGCTGGTTTACTGTCCAACATAAGAAAAGGACTTATTTTTCTCTGTGCCTACTGTTCTAGTAGTTGTTGTCACACAGGTGGTGATCCTCCCAAATGCTGGCATTGCACAGTGCACCCCTAGGGCTCAGACCAATACTCAAATATACCTCAGGCTGAGACAATCAATGGTTCTATCACAGAGTGTACAATTATCTGCCATTAAGGGAGATTTCTAAGATCTTAGTGTTCATTCCCATTGCATTTTCACTGCAACACAATTATTAGAAAATTGAGGGGGGGGTGGGAAGGGAAATGGGTGTTATAGTTCATTAACCTGCTTTCTAAAAAAATATATGTAGGTTGTCCGTCCCTGAAAAGAATGTATTTGTATACTATTATGTTTAGCAGAGCTGAATTCCAGTGCCCCAATTATTTAAAAGTACAAATCAGCACTGTAGCAATTACCAGATATTGCTGAGTTTAGCTTTTTCTTCTTATAGTGAGAATAGTATTTCCAGAAAATTTTGATCAAGAGCTCTGTTCCTTGAACCTGCAAATAACACATCATAAAACCACATTGCAGCTGGACAGGCTGCTTCTGTCTTCCCTAAACAATTTCCCTTCGACTACCATGCGCTGGAGGACAGAGATATAACGCCTTGTCGGGAAGGCAGTGGATAACCAGACCTGCGGAGAAGGAGTTGTCCTCCTTTGGTAAAGGCGCTAATTTTTATTGCCTTGATGGGTTAGGGTATATCATGGACTGGCGGGTTTCATGGCCGGTCTCTAGAAAAGGCCCCATTGCCTCGGGCTCTCCTCGGCCCCACAGCCCATGGCCGGTACCTGAGGGCGGGAAGGGGGAGAGCCCCCCGCTCCTCTGAGGGCTGGAGGCTGGGAAGGGGAAGAGCCCCCCGCTCCTCTGAGAGCTGGAGCCGCGGGGCAGCTGGCCTCGGCCAGCCCGCTCTGCCGCAGCCGGCAGTGGGCTCGGGGGCGGCGGCCGCGCCTCTGCTGATGGGAGCCGCTCCCGGGAGCCCGGCCCGGCCGGGCCCGCGGCTCCCCCGAGGCCATGGTGCGGCCGGCCCGGGGGACCGGGCGGCGGAGCCCCGCGGCGAAGCGGGAGGGCGGGGGGCGAGCTGCCGCCGGTCCCGCCTCGCCCCCCGCGGCAGGCAGGAGGCGCCTGGCGGTGCCTGTCCCTGCGCCCCGCTCCGACGTGCTCGGGGCGGGGGCAGGAAGGGGATATGAAAGTGGCGGGGACGGGAGCCCCGCGCGGCGGGCGCTGGGGCTGAGGGGCTCTTGCAAGACGGGACGGGACGAGAGGCTCCCTCACCCGCAGGATGCTCGGCAGCCCGAAGCGCGTCCGCCGCGGCGCCGTGCCGGAGCCGCGCCCTGCCCCCGGGGCCAAGGTGCCGGCCGGCTCCCGGGAGCGCCGCTCGCCGCCGCCGGGCTCCGCGGCGCCCTGAGCCCCGGGCCCCGCGCACGGCTGCCGGGCGGCGCCGTGATGCCCGGCGGCGGCAGCCGGGCCCCGACGTAGCGTGGCGGCGCGGCAGCCCGGTCCCGCGGGCGGAGGATGGCGTGTCGCGGCGCCTGCTGCTGCTCCAGCGCGGGTCGCCTCAACGCGGACAACGCGCGGTTCCTCCTGCTGGCGGTGCTGATCGTGCTCTACATGCTGTGCGGCGCCGCCGTCTTCTCGGCCATCGAGCTGCCCACGGAGCGGGAGGCTAAGGAGCGCTGGGAGGAACGCCTGGAGAACTTCACCCGGCGCCACAACCTCAGCCGTGCCGAGCTCCGGCACTTCCTCCGGGAATACGAGGAGGCGAGCGTGGCCGGCATCCGCGTCGATGACATCCGGCCCCGGTGGGATTTCACCGGCGCTTTCTACTTCGTGGGTACCGTCGTTTCTACTATCGGTGAGCGGCGGGACGGGCGGGCACCGGGGCGGCGGCGGGGCTGGGGCTGGGTGCCCAGCGATGCGCTGTTCCTCTCCTCCTCGCAGCTCGCAGCGGCTCGTGGCGGTGCCCGGGCACGGTCCGGTCTCTTCGCTGCTCCTTTTTCTGCCTTGTGCCTGTCGAAGAGCCGCTGCCGCGGGCGCGCCGCTGGCGGGGCGCCCCAGAAGCACCGGGCAGCCCGGCGGGCGCTGGGGCCGAGCTCCGGGCTGGCGGGGCAGCGGACCCAAGGATGCTCTTCCCAGGTGCCATTTCTGGGAAATGTTATAGAAAATCTTAGATCTCGGGTTTTCGTAGGTTGTACACTCAGAAGGGCCCTTTCTGAGGGTCGTCTGGTCTTAACAAGAACCATTAAATAGTTATTGTGGTGTCCAGCTGCAAAGTGTACAACTTGGAAAGACTGGATTTCAAACCACTCGGCTTTTTACTCCTTCAGGCTTTTCAAGGCAGAACCATCAAGTCGGTGGGCGCAGCTTATTTCACTTGTGAATAAACCCAAGTTTATTCAGGCTGAAGGAGCCTTCAGGGGGAGGTGATACTGAATAGAAATTCCGAGCAGTCTGACAGGTGTACATTAAGATGAAAAGAGATAGCACCGGGACCTGACATAGCACCCCAGGGAGCCCATCGGTGTCAACAGAGAGGCTTCATTTAGGCATCTGCAGACAGCTAAAAGCCTCGGAGGAAGGGAGCTTTCTGTAGTTAAAGACAGGCAATCTGTATGCAGTTATCACTGTGACAAATGAGGTCACTAAATCTTATTAATGGTATAGCCAATTCACATCAGTCTCTCTCCTCGAATGAAATGTACTTTGAGGTATGGTTATTTAATTCTTCAGGGAATCTCCATTAACAGGTTTTGGGTTTTTTGTCTGAAAAGGAGTGAGCTCCTCCAAAAGCTCACTTTGGTTTCAATCAACCCACATAATGTAGTGTCCCTTTTGCCTAGAAATCAAGTGGTAGTAGTAATATCTCAGGATGTGAGAGATCAAGCAATTTCTTTCTCAGTCAGGACTTGAAGCAATTCCTGTGTCTCATCCCAGTGCCCTGCCCACCAGGGAATAATTTTAAGGTGAGACTCTCAGTGTTTTCTGTTGAAACTATTCCACTTTGCATAGCCTCATAAAATATCTGCAGACCAGAAAATAAAACAAAATCTAAGTCCCAATTTGCACTTCAGCAAATGTTTATGTGTTTTATACAGAGACATACAGCATTAGGTAGGCTCTGGGTGTTCAGCAGCATTAGACTGTAGGGTCACAGTCATCATCAAGTGCTCTGATGTCCAAAGACTTCTGTCATACCTTGGCACTGTAGTGCCTCCAAGAAGTAGGGAGCTGGAATAAAATATATCTTGTAAAACCACGTGTCATGAGCAGCTTCTCAAACTGACCTATGATATTCCTGCCCTTTTCACAGGCCGCTGGAAGTTGGAGGGGATCCCTGGAGATTGTCTGGTCCAACCCCCACACTCCAAGCAGGGTCAGTGACAGCCAGCTGCTCAGGGCTGCATCCTGTTGGAGTTTGGGTATCTCTCTTGGTGGAGACTCCACAATCTCTCAGGACAAGTTGTGCCAGTGTTTGACCAACCTCACATTAAAAGAGGGTCTTTTTCTCCTATTCAAATAGAATTTCATGTATTTCAATTTGCACATGTTGCTTCTTGTCTTCTCTATGTGAACTGTGTGAACAGTGAGGCAAAGGAGGAAATTATATCATCTTCACAAAATGAGATACATTTTCTGCAGAAACTGTCAAAATTTGCATCCTTCCTCTCTGCAGAAAGTCACAGCAAATTGGGCTGGAGGTGTAAGGTCTTGGTACAAGGTGAGAAAAAAAATTTGTCAACTGATAGATTGCTGAGGCCCAAAAGGTAAAAATGTCTGGAGTAAAGGCTGGGATTTTTACCATAGACAGCAATGAGCAACCACATGATGTATTGTACAGAAGGGATAGAAGGAGACATAGCATCTTCTTTAAGCAGCCTCCTAGAAAGGGCTGCTGATGGAAGTGTTGTTTGCTATTAGGAAAATCTGTATGGAGTGAAACAATCACAGTGTCCATGTTACAGCCATGTCATGGAGTGAAGGAAGGAGTTCTGAAAAGCGTCAGAAAGTGCATTTCCTCATTTTCACCTGTCAGTTCAGCTCCTGCTAATTGGAGTTGCAGCTGTGCAAAAGAAAAGTGTGTATGATAATGCCCAGCAGACCACCAAGGTTGTTAAACCCAGAGGGCTGGACAACTGCTTGTAGCCTTGAGTTCACCCTGTCTTTCCTGTGTATAGACTGAACAAAGAGTGGCAGTTGCACTGAATGCTCTGCCTGGGGCCATGGCCAAGCTTACTTCTGGTGTCTCAGAGACCAAATGATCTGCTCTTACCTAACAGTACCATAATTGCCTGAAGTATTTAGAATCATAGAATTGTAGAATGTCCTGTGTTGAAAGGGATCCACAAGGATCATCGAGTCCAACTCCTGAATGCACAGGACATCCCAAGAGTCACACCATGTGCCTGAGAGCAGTGTCCACACTCTTATTGAACTCTGTCAGGCTTGGTTCTGTGACCACTTCCCTGGGGAGCCTGTTCCAATGCCCAACCAACCCCTGGGTGAAGAACCTTTTTTCTAATATCCAATCTAAATTGCCCCGACACAGCTTCAGGTCATTCCCTCAGTCCAGTCACTGGTCGTGAGAGTGTCTGAGGATCAGTGCCTGACCCTCCCCTTTCTTTCACAAGGAAGTTGCAGACTGCAAGGGGGTGTCCCCTCAGTCTCCTGGCTGAACAGACCAAGTGACCTCAGCTGCTCCTCATAGAGTTCCCCTCGAGGCCCTTCATGATATTCATGATCCTCCTTTAGCTGATCTCTAACAGCTTAATATCTCTTTTATGCTGTGGTGTCCAATGCTGCACACATGCTGCAAACAGCTCTAATAATTCAAAATGGTCTGCTTTAGCCATTGAGCCATAAGTAAGAAAGGCATGTCTAGAGCAAAAAGTTTTTTAGGGAAGCTGCAAGTAAACTGAAGCTGTTTACTTGTCTTACAGAGACTACCATGTAGTTGTCAACTCATTGAAGTTGTAATTGCCACCAGCCTTGGATTGCATCTGCTAATAGACTAGAACACTGCCCACCTTTGAAAGTGGATGCTCAAGTGGATGGTTTACTCTAACTTTACCAAAAGCTTTCTATAATATATGACAGATCTGTATAAAGCAAAGATGTAGAGAAAATGTGAAAAGGAGAACATTGGTTATAACGACAGGAAAAAAGCAAATCATGTTATAGAAAGGAGGTATAAAATTAAAGCAACCTGGAAGTCTTGCTTTTATAAGCAAGATCTAAAAAAGGTACACATGTGATGGTCTAGCATCTTCTCTCTTGGACACTGGTTAAAATAAAAGTTAAGCCATAGGGTTATAATCCACAAGGTTAGGGGAAAGGCCAGGTCTGGTCTCACATGTAAATTTTCTTAATTCTATTAGTGCCAGTCATCCAGTTTTACAGAAGATATCTAAAATAAATCACATGAATTTATATGTCCTAATGTGCCTGTTCCCTGACTAGATTAAAATAGCTGACGTGTCAAGTTCAAAGGTTCATACTTCTACTATTAGTGTTGAAATTTTGGTGAAATAAATCCCACCCTGTCAAAATCTACAGATGGACACTCAGGCAGCAGCAGAACCAGATCAGCAACCCACTGTTGACACTGTTGATTGTAACTTCTCTGCCACAGGTTCTGTCTCTCTCATTTAAATGAAATCAGCAAGTAGTTAAAAGCACTCAAACTCTGTAAAGGAAATCACCTTATCACTTAACACTCTCTTAAGAACATCAGGATTAGGTTTTGTGTGAGGAGTTGGCATGTTCCAGGGCATGACTTCATAATATTATGGGGATTTCTCTTCTTCCAGGTGAATATGCTGGGAGCTGAGCACGAATTCCCTAGTAAGCTTTTGAAACATATAAGCAACTTAAGAAATAAACGTTCCTGGTTTTGACTTTTACCTAGTAAGTGTAGAAGGCAACTTCTATGACCGTGGAGTGGCAGAGTTCATTATTCTTTAGAGGGAAAGGAAGAAGTACAGAAAACCAGGGGATTTTGAGAGCAAAACTTTAAATACAGACCTGCCTGCAGTTTGGAATCTCAGAGGAACCAAAACTAAAGAAAAATTATTTAAGGGGGACTATCAGAGTCCTGGACAAAAGATATGAATGCTGGTGGCTCAAGGGATCCAAATGTGAAATATAGAAGGAGGACAGGAACTATAGTAAAAGACAAATGTTAAATTTTAAGCTAATTTTTGTCACAAGAAGGAAACATACAGAAAATGGATAGAAAATTAGATCAGTGAAGGTGAATAAAAGTAATAAAATGGAAATAAAGGAACAGATACAAAATTATGCTATTTGCAAGGGGTGTCATGGGTAATGTGAATTGGTTCATCAGCACAATGGTGATGAGAAAGACTCAGAAAAACATTGGTCTGCTGTATAGAAAAGAGGAAGAGCTCTCAACGAATGATTCGAAGAAGGCTGAAACGTGTAATGGTTTTTTCTGTATCAGTCTTCTGAAAAGGTCAGCTCTGAACTGCTGTGTGGTACAATTAACACTTGTAAGAAAGGGGAAAGTAAAAGAACAGGTTAGAATCCCTAAATCTGTCAGATCTTTTTAAATCATTTAAGCTAATTCAACTGCATTCTAGAATATTCAAAGAAATTACTAAAGCAATGATGAGCACTTTGGCAAATACTCGAAGGGTTTGAAATTCCAGGCAAGTTAAAATGACAAACATATTGTCAGTCTTTAAAAAAGAAATGATGATAGGAAGAAATAGAAAAGAATGGGCTTCAATTGCAACAAAAAAGATTCAGATTGTACATGAGAAAAAGTTTTCTAGATGAAGTGAAGCAAGTGTACAGTGTAGGAATGACGTAGAGATTTCATCACCAAAGTCCTTTACACTCAGGTTAACCAGACACCCCACAAGAATTATGCAGAACCCTTAATTCCCTCCTTGTGCAGTGAATGGATGAGATGTCCCTTTTCTGTGTCTGCCAGGACTTTTTTCCCCATGTTCTGTGATAGTATGTGTTCATTATTCCTGTTATCCTTAAAAAAAAACCAACAACAAAAAAACAAGATGTTAATCACACTGCATATGGAGTCTTGTTCTTTGGCTGTTTTTTACTTGTATTTTTAGAATGCAGATAAAAAGGAATTTTTGACAAATTTACTCTGAATTTCTTATAAACCTTGAGGAAATAAAACAACATTTTAATACTAGGATCGAGCAGGCCTTGAGTTATGCTACCTTGCTTGGTATACGCCTCAAATCAAATAAACTTTAAACCAGCCCAAAATAGAACTGATCATGGACTGAGAAGTATGTACTTAATTAAAGCACTAAAATCAGATATAGCAGTATCTTTATGCTGCTGGAATGAAAAAAAAAAATAGTCACGGATGGAAAAATAGTCATCAAGAAACCCAGCTAAAAATAAACAGAATGGTACTTTGAAGAACTTGGTCCTGCAAGGAGTTAAGTACTTTTATGGAAGTCTCTGTTCTGGCAGCTGTACCTCCTGCTTGGTTTTGATATTCTGGTATGACTTGGAGACAAAGAGCATGAGGAAAGTACTGTTATTGTCTATTTGTTGTACAAAGCACTGCTGAAAATGGAATGAAGTCCTTGAGATGACATGCATCAGGGACCATGTAGCAGCCCTGTGTGTCTGAAGGAAATGTTACAAGTTCTCTGGGTGAGCATGGGCAGGAGCCTCCATCCTCAAGCTGTTGCCCTGCAGCCCTTGGCAGAAAGGGGAATAGATCAGGGCCTTTGCAGCTCCCTGGCAGACTGGGCATGCAAACACCAGGCTAAGGAAAGCCCCAGGAGGAGCTTCCTTCAGATGGGCCAACTGGAAAATGCATCCATCCCCAGCCAGACCACTCTCCAGCCTGCTCACGTCATGAAGTGATAGCCCTGCTGTTGTCCTACTACTTCTGTCTAATACTTACTTCTAAATATCTCTGATTTTCCAAGCCAGAAGTTTCCTGAAGAGCCTGCTGCAGGTGGAGCTGGAGATCAGTTCTATGAACTGTAACACTCAGCATATGAGGGTTTTCTGACTAGAGTGGTGACACAATTTTCTTATTTCCTGGAGGAAAACTTGCTTTTTTAATTGAAAGCAGAAGCCTAATCAGGGCTGAGCAGATTAGACATGCCATGAAGTAGGACAAACTGGATGGAGAAAAGAAGAACACTGATTTAACCAAATTACTTGCTGTTCATAGGAGCAGTCCTAATTTGTCCCGTGGATGATTTCTAGAAATAAAGAGGGTCTGAGTATGCTGAATAGTGAGGTTGGTAAAAAAAAAGAGACTATATTGACTTATAGACTTGACTGATTATTAACTAGTCAGTTTAAATAATTATATATATTATAGTTATTAATATAAAATAATTATTTTAACTTGGATTAACCCACATATACAGAGAGGGAGAAATTAATTTGCTCTAAATTATATCATAAACGCTGGTGGAAGTTGCAAACTTAAATCCCAGTATTAGCTGACTGTCTTTGACTGTCTTAACTGAGATTTAGAATAATTTGGTCAGGATATAAAACACTGAAGATAAAGGCATTGTCACTATTTATGTTTACTCATGGATAGTACTTTTGTCCAGTGGAATTATTTCTGCTGTTCAAGGTTCAGGTGACAGATATATCAGCAGTTCATATATTAAAGCTTTTTCAGCACATTAAGAATACTTAAAACCAGAATTGTTTCAATATTAAAAGTGAAAAGAAAGAACTTTTGTAGCTAAATAGTGAAATATTATTCTGTAATTTAAATTGCAGGAAAAATATATATAGTATTATAACATGGAGATTTTTATAGCATTCGTGAGACTTCAGCGTTCCATTGATTTCACTCTGCCATCCCTGAAGGCAGAATATGGCTCATGGAAGTGTTTCAGACTTCTTGACAAGTGAAAATTCAATATATCAGTCGGTGCTGTTGATTGCAAATACAGGCCAGGCTTTTTGCAACCTCGAACCAGCTTTGAGTTTGAGGTGGTTTTGTTCTCACAGTGCGAATATTAATACAACCCTAAGTGTGATTTTATTCACAAAGAACTAATATGCCTATTTTAAGTGTGGCTGTTTTTAATAGGAAGTAGTTCTGCTGAAAATCTGATAGTTATTAGAAAACTAAAGAAGTGGAAAGTATACATTCCTTCAGTGTAAAAACATAATATTGTAAAAAACTCCAAATCAAGTAGCAAAACATTGAATTTAAAAGTACTAAAGGCAGGTGCAGACTTTAAAAAAACCTGTTTCCTATTTTAAGCATGTATTTGCAATAATTTTGTGCTTTTCCACAAGGCTCTTTGCAGTAATTGGTCAGAACTTCACAGCAACAGCTGTCCAGCCTTCTTGCTAAAATAGACGGTTCCTCATGCACATCTGTGCATGATTCTCTCATTCATACCTGCCTGTAGGGGCAGCTGAGCTTTGTTGATTCTCTCTGGTTGAGGATAAAGCCTGCTAACAGGCACAATACTGTATTCCATATTCTTATGCACACGCATAAAGTTATATAGTCAAGCTCAAAAATTTAAACTACTTAGAGCAAAACCAGTATGTTCCATTAGTGGCATAGAAAAAAAAAGAACTATTATAGTCCAGTTAGAGGCAGAAATATTTTTCTTCTGAAGTTATTTCCATAAAGATAACAATAGGATAGTGCTGTTAGGGTAAAATCATCTCTATATATGCAAGTTTTCTCTCATATTGCATAAAATTCATTTTTATAATATGTCTTCCTTTTTGTAGTCTTCCTACATCACATCTCTTATCCATTCCCTGTATGCTATGCACTGGCACTGTTTTGTTGTTTGTTCTAAGAAAAATATTTTGTAATGGCCAGTTTCTCTTATTTTTCTAAGTAGGAGTTAATTTTATTATACAGGCTGCTCCTCTTCCTTTCATTTTTCATGTATAATGCTTTAAATAGAAATTCTCATCTGCTCAAAGAGCTAGAGCCTGCCTTGTCCCTCTCAGGCTGCAGTATTCCTAGTTTATCAAGTCAGCAGGTCCAAGTTTGGATTGTGGCTTAATAAGGAGGTTCTTAAGACTGTCTGCATGCACCAGGGAGCAGTACTGGCCATTCCTTCCTCTTTCACCACAAATTTATGCTGAAGGAGATGCTGCCTTTCAGACAATCTGTAAAGCAAAACCCTGTGACATTCGAAGAGTCCTGACACCCTCTGTAAAACTTTAGCATTGCCCATAGTTTAGTTTTGATCCTCCAGGCCAAGGTACATAAAAGGCATTTTTGCCATGTTTTGCTGTATACTGTATCCTGGCTGTTCTCTGATGCCCCATGGGGTACAACTCTCAGAAGTTATAGTATTGAAGTGTTGCAAAAAGAAATAAAATATTTACTCATGGGTGTCCTTAGTTACTCCTGAGGGCTCAATGACAGTTTCAAGGTTCCTACATTTGTTCCTTCCAATTTCTTTGTCTGGAATCCAAAAGAGCATAACAATAGAAGGTAGGAGGTAATAGGCTTATCATAACAAAATACTAAATATTTTGTAATTTATGCATCTGAAGCCACATTATAAAAAGCTTTGCAAATTGTCCTTTTATAAGGAGAAAGGTTCCTACTAGAGATGTTTTTTCTCTATTGCTCCCCTAAAATGAGTTATCTCCTGCCTCAAGAGCTGATTCAGGAGAGTACTGGAAAAAGAAATTACCTGAATGAGGTTTTATTTTGAACCATTTTCCTGATATGTTTAAAATTGAGCATGTAATAACAAAGTGGCTGGGTTTTCAATCACTTTAAAGGCCATCTGTTGCACTGTACTTCTATACGGATTGTAAGGTGTTTCACAACTCAAATCAAGGACAAAATACTGAGTTTGGAAGTAAGATTTTATTTAGTCTTCAAGTCTATGTCTTATCTTGGAGCACTGTTGCGCTGAGGTTATTGCATATAATTTCAATATTTTTTTAATCTTATCAGCATTCAAAGGGATAAATACTGTTTTATACAACACGTCTGCAGAGCCTTCTCACCCTGAAGAAAACATTAGTATGACTCAAAGCACACATAGATCTGCTTTTTTTGCTGGGTGATTTTACAGTCATGTTTATAACAAACTTGCACTTTTAATTTAGTTTCCATTAAATAAAATACATCCAATATCATCCATTAATACCAGTTCATGTATTTGCTCTTCCTAAAATTCCCATTATCTCTGAGGCTCATCAACCTAAATATTCTGTCATAAAAGAATATGTAAATCCTACTTTCAATCTTCTGTCCACATTAAAGGCAGAGCTACAGTAATCTGAATATCATCACTCTTTTTAAGCAGATGCCTGGGCATCAAGCTGGCAGAGATTAGGAGGGAAGGACCAATAGAGGTGATCAAGGGAACTGCAGACAAAAAGGATCTCCCTGTAATGGGCCAGTAGGCAGGCAGGTATTAAGGATGGAGATCCCAAACTTAGAGTCACCTGCTGAACTACAGCAGCATAGGTACTCACTGTGCCTTGCTCAAACTGGAGCGGTCGGCTGTCTTTTACTGCCACTGAATATTACCCAGGTCAATGTCTGTCCCTCATTCACAGGTCCTTCAGATATTTTGAAGACATAGGCCTGGATGAAGAGCATGCCTTTCAACAATGAAGCTATACTCCAAAATCTTCTGCCTTGTGTATTCCTGGACTACTTGCTTTAATGGTTTGGTGGTGCCCTTGCTGGTCTTTGGTTAACAGTTAGGCGCAATGATCTTAAACTTCTTTTCTAACCAAAATGATTCTGTGATTCTGTAATCAGTCCTAAGATAGATTTTTGTCCCTTACACATGACAATTAGGGCATTGCACAGGCGCTTGCTCCTACAACATTTAATTTCTTTATTAATGACCTTGAGCTTGAGGCCTTGTTGCTAACTTCCTAAAGAGGAAAAGACCTTTAACATAATGAAAGGATCCATTCATTAAGGATGTCTGTCCATTTATTTCACACAGGAAATGCCTGTTTTTCTTCTCACCATTTCAGTGGGAAGCATTTTAATCCCTTAGAGCATTTGCAGAAAATATCTTCACTTGGAGTAGGTGCAGTTCATGTTTTCTTTGACTGTGGCAAAGGCTTAAAATTAGCATAATCTCATTGTAAACAAGAGCTCAAGCTAAACCTTCATCTACATGTATGGGTAGGGGAGAGATCCATCCTATGGCCGTTGTAAGAATTTCTTGAACAAGGAACAAATATGATCCAGGAACATATATTTAGGATGAAAAGGATCTCTCTCTATATATATAATTTCTCTCGTCTCGCCTTCAGCTTGGCATTTCTGCTTAGAACCTTCTCCTGCGCTGTCCCAAACTTTCTGCACAATGTTTGTTGCAGTGATACAGCTCACATTGCTACAGCTACACCATGAGTGCCATTGGTAGGATCAATTTTAGTGGCACAAAATTCTCCCCCAGTCTAAGGAGTCACTTTACTCTGAGACAGCCAGATTGATATTTAAGTAGTCACCAAAGCTGATGAAGAAAGAGGACAAGTGTGTTAACTATCACTGATTCTGCATACTTTTGGGGCATCCTTTGTCAGTCTCCTATGTAATCCTAGCTGGAATTCAGCACTGCTCTGATTCAGTGGGGTCCTGGGGTCATCCTGCTGTCTTCACACACACCCATACACACTTATACCCACACCCCACTCAGCTGCTCAAGAGAAAATTCCTTTGTAGTAGAGCAATCTCTCTGACCATCTGGGGTGTGACTGTCCCTACTAGGGTAAATTAAGTGCTGGTTAGAATAAATTACTTAAAGTAGTGTTTCTTCATATTTTTTTCTTTTCCTGGACAATATCAGCAGCACTTTAATTGCAAACAGATAATTTTTTTCCATGACATAACACGTTTCACAACAGCAACGTAATAGGGAGTAGTCCAAATCTAGCAAAGACATACAAAAATACCAGCTCATTTTTCTGTGTTTATTTGCTGCTGGAGCTGTGAGTTACAACAGTCTCATACCTAGAATTACCCAGTAGATTAAAAGGGGAGCATTGGCAAGTGTTTGCAATCCTGACAAAATTATGCCAACTCCTGACATAATGAGTAAATTTTTTTTAAAAGTGTGGGATACATTTAAGTATTAGTTTGAGATATTTTTGAGTTGACAGATAATTAGCACCTTATCAGCATAAAGAGAAATGAAAGCAAAAAATATGGGTGAGCAGAAGTGCTGCTCTGATTTCCATAAGCCTTTCTCAGGATATGCTCCCAGTGCAAGCTAATGGTCTGAGGTACAGTTCTCTGCGGTGAGGAAGTTCTGAGGGTCAGAAGACAGGTTTTGCCTTGCTATGATAATAGAAAAGTTGGGTGACTAAGCTGTAAGTTAAAGGAGCTGTGGAAGAAAGGTAAAGGGCTATGAGTTTACGGGAAGAGAACGAGTATCCGCAGCAGAGGAGACTTCTCTGATTGGGCTGAAGCATTAAAATTGCATCCTTTATTTACCTTTCATGTTAAATAGCATCTTGATTGGAAATGTAGTTGCCTTTCTCTCTCCTCACCCTCTGCTGTTTTGTCCTATCTACTAACTAGAGCTGTGCCCAAACTGTATAACTGGAAAAATGGAGCCCTTATGCCTTGATTGATGGCAGGACTTGTGAGAAGGAAGCTGCAAAGCAATATGTAGGACCACTTATCTAATACTGTCTCTGTGGGAGTCTTCTGTAATCAGGGATATAGGATCTGTCTTACTGGCTCTCAGTACCCAGCTCACTATTTCCCCACTGCCTCAGGATTATGCCTCTTGTGGCTGAAGAAGGTCTTGGTTGTGGTATAAGTATTTTTTTCCTTATTCTTCATTTCTGTTCTGCAATTCTTATTTTCCATGTAATGCCTAGTGGGCCCTGGCCATTTACTCCACTATAATGCCAAAATCATGGATGCAGGTAACCAGCTACAAAGAGATGGGTATTATGGGGCAATCTCCTCCTGATACCAGATGAATGTAATCTTCTGACCTGGAATAAAGAGTATTACTTTTTATCTCTTGTAAATCCAAAAAATTTGTCATCATTTTGTCTACCCTTTAATGGTAAATTAGGCTGCAGAATGTCTGTGGCTTCATTTCTGTAGAGCTACTGCATGATACAGACCAAGGTATCAAATGGAAGTGTTTATTAGCAAAACTGTTTATAAAGCAGACACTCAAGTTACTGAGGAAGGAGCTGGCTGATAATTGGTAACTGGCCCAGTAAAGTCCTCAACTCTGCAACTGTTCCAGGACACAGTGTTGGTGCTCAGAGTGCCACAGGACAGTTTGCAATAGCACTGTATTCAGAGGAGTTACATGAAGCAGGTGGCCTCATGGAGCTAGTTCAGGCTCAAGATACCATTCACACAGAGACTCCAAAAGTTTCTACAAATCATACATAAAAAGTTATCTGCAGAAATACGTGTTTTATTCTCATTTTTCAAAGCAGCATGGAGCAGAGACATACGTAGTGCCAGGGATTGTGCACGCTGCCGAGTGCTCCAAAGACTTCACTCTCTGAATCAAATAAGGAGAGTGGTTTCTGGAACCCTTCTGGTATTGGGAAAGTTGGGCACCTTTTCCTGGAATAAGGATAGTTTCTCCCCATGCCAAAGGGAGCCTGAGAGGTGCTTGTGTGTCTGAGAACTGCCAGCACAGCTGGGCTGTCATGGGCCTTTGGCTCTGTGACAAACTCATGTTGGGGTTATTAGTTACTTTTGACTGGACAAGCCACAGAATGGGGCTGTCCCTAAGCCACATGCAAGGAAATTAGGGCTCTAGCAGACCACTAAGGATGATGGCTGCTCAATTGTCAGGAGTCGTTTTCTGTTTTGAGAAAAATATGTCAAAAACAAAATGTTTCTGTGACTTGCTTGGGTTTGAAGCTTTGTTATATCCCATGAAAAAATATTTTGTTAGAAAATTCCTAGTTTATTCTACTACACAGAAACAATTCTAATATAAGTAATTTTCTTTCTTTGTTCCCTTATTGTTTTTCACTTTTCAAAGATGCTCTATTTTTAAAATTAGAAATGAATCAAGCCATTGGCAACATGGGCTTTTCTTCACATCAAGTAACTATTATGGGACTTGGTGAGAAGTCAGTTTGTTCTGCCTGATGAAGTTCATCTATGGTGGCCAACAAAATCCTACTTAAATCCAGAGAAAGCAAACAAACTTTTTTGTTTCATAAAGGATGTCAGAAACCTCTGCCTTAAATACAGAACCAAATTCAAATTCTCCTTGTTAAAAAACCCAACAGTGCTAATCAGCATGAATGTAAGAGAGTGAAGTCAGCCTTCCCCACAGTTTCTGAGGCTTGAGTTCTTGCATAGCTCTAACTCAAACTAGATCATTCAAACCAGTGATAAAACATGGATGTAGTCCTGCAGAGAGGTGTGTAACTCCTTTCCATAGCTTTAATGAGACTTTGTCCAGAGCAAAACAATAGGATCCTGATACATTTTAAGTATTTTGTAAACTTGGCTTGTAAGAAGCATTCTGGGAGTCATAAGTTATGCAGACATTTCATCTCTTCATATATAACTGCCAGTTAATAAAAGTGTTAAAATGGAAGAAATAACTTTACTTGGCTTGAAAGAAGCATCGTGAGAGTCATGAGTTATGCAGACTTTTCATCTCTTCGTGTATAATTGCCAGTTAATAAAAATGCTAAAATGGAATAAATAGCTTTACTGAATAATGCTCCCAGCAGCAATGAGGCAGAAAATGTTAAGGTTACAGCATTGTGTTAGCATGCAAGAAAGGAAAGTGGTGATGACAGACTTTAACAATATGCTTTGTGTTAGATATAAATGTATTTGGCTGTCATTACTTCATTAATTAAGAGGTGATCAAAAGCCCTATAGATAGAGAGGGGTAAAAGCCTCAGTTACATCAAAGAGAGCTTTTAAGTACTTGGAATAACAACCATATCAAAAGAATGACAAATACTTTTGAAGCATATGACTACTGGTGTACTGTCTTTAACACTTGCCCTTTCAGAGGAAATCCAAAAAAGTAAGTCTATGCAAGGCACCACAAAACTAAGCAATGTAAAACAAAAAGATACTCAGCTGAGTAGATGCATAATCAAACACTGGATCAGACTCAGAAATAACATGAGTTGGTTAGGTTTTGTTTTCTAAAATAATGAAATTCAGTTTTGTGTCTAATAGCAGCAATAGCAGTAGAATTTCTAATTTCAGAAGTTTATTTCTAAAATGGAGAATGTTGTGTTTGCCATTAGTTTGTTCAGAGAAACATATCCCTCTCAGAGCTTTCCTGGGTCTTGTTTTTGGTTTCAGGACTCAGTAAAGCTGTGGGCTCTGAAGTCAGCAGAAGTTCAACAGACAGTGTTATGAATGGCTTTTCCACTTTATATTAAACTGCTTTCAACAATCACAGACTTTGCACTCAATCTTCCTTTTTTCCCCCCTCTCTGTTTACTTGTTCATTTTTTCCTGACCATTACCTTGCCCCTGATAACAACACAGGCATGACTGTGGGTTTCAGGCTGTGTTGAACTGGATCTTGGCTTCCCTGAAGAGTGCTTTTCTAGGACAGAGGTCTGAAGAAACACCCTCAGGCTTTTACCTGAGCCAGTTGTCCTGTGGAATAATCTAGGAGGCTGTCAGGAATGGTTTTTCCAGAAGCAGATTCATGGAGAAGAACCCTATTTTCTTAGGGCTTGGATGAAAAATGACCCCTCACAACATCAGTGTCAGAACTTTGCCATACTGGTAAAATGAAAGAGAAGGCAACACAATCATTGCCTCCACAATCATGTCTCCTCCTGTAAAGCTGGCACCACTGCACAGATTGCCTAAGAAGGAACAGAACAGGTTCAGTCCCAGCCTTGTGTTCAAGTTGGTTGGTTTAGGTACTGCTCTGGGGAATGAAAGCAAAGCTTGAAGCCTCCCTGTGAGTTGAAGCTTCTGACTTGCCAAGTGTTTGGTAATTTCAGTCCTTGCAATACAATAAAATCAGGCAACTCCACTAGTGGTTTTGAACAGAATCTATAATTGCCAGTGCCTAGTAGTAGTGAAGTCAACAAATATGAGTCATGGGTACAAAGAGAGTTTGGACATCTCTCTACATGACTCCCGGTATGCAAGGTTTAGATAGTCTGGCCAAATTTCTTATTCATTGCAGCTGGTATTTAGTCACTTTGGGTACCTTGTGGAGTAACAATGGAATACAGTATGAAATACAGTCCAAATTTATGCAAATGATTAATCTTATGCATCCTTAGTAATGACTCTGAAGTAACAGAGCTGCTTGTTTTCTTACTTGGGGGAAGTAAAACATATAAACAGGGCTCTGCTGAAATGAGTTTTAATTTTTCTTTCTGCAGTTATACACAAAACATAAATGTAGTTAACATTTGGTTGTTTGGGGTTTTTTTTCTCCATTAATTTCTTCACAGGACAATGAAGTATTGCTCATTTTCTTCATACTAGCATTTTTTTACAGCAAGGTGAAACAGAAGAGCAAGTGTTCTGTAAAACCTCAATCTCGGTAGAAAAAAGCAGCTATTTTTTAGATTTATTAGATTTCAAGTCTTTAGTGTCCATTTAATTTTACATTTAAAATTTTCAAAGTATTGTGACAAAAATATATGGGCTTGAAGTTCTGATGTGTGAAGTAAAGGAAAAACCTCAGTTTGTGCTCTTGAGTAAATCCTCCTACTGTTGATCTGAGGACTGCAGAATCTGCCAAAACTTATAGGAGCACCATGAGAACTTCTGGACCATCACAGGGTTCAGTGATTACTGCCAAAACATGCACAAATTAGCAATTAAAACAACAGCCCTGCAGCGTTTGAGAGATTATTATCTCTCTTGAACTTTTCTGGATTGCAGCTGATACCAGTTTAGTTTCATTAAATTAAGAGCATTTTGTTGGAAAGCCCATATTGTCCCCTTTGACATAACATAATGAACCATGACAATAAGTTTCATGGTCATTAGTCAAAGTCCATGCCTGAAGTGTGAAGCCTAAACTGGGAGCCTTTCTGCCCTTACGCCACAAGGCAAAGCACTGCCAAGGGTGCCCAAATGTGTCACCAGGAGCCAAAGTGCCAAGACCACCAGGCCTGCAGACTGCTGATCTGCAGAGCTGTGATTGGCTTAGTCTTGGGCAGAAACGACTTTTTTTCAGTGCATCAGCACTTAGAAATCTTCTAATCTTACAGATTGCTTTCTTGCTGAAGCTAACAGAGAAGGCCTGCCCAGGCTGTTATGACACCTCTGTGTGAATGTGTATTTGACACATGCCATGCTGTAGAAGAACTGCATTCATTTACACACCTACACTAAAAAGGGAAATAATACATAAAGATGAATGAAACCTGCAAATTTTCCCTCAAATTTATCAGTATTTGGTATGAGAGTTTCCTGTTTTCAGATAGGATGTTTTCATGCAGAAACCATATACGTCATGTAGCTGACTTTTGGGTTTGTTAAGCCATCAAAATGCAGGAGTAATACCCTGTATTGAACATCAAAATGTGTGTACTTAATCCAAGTCATACAGATGACTGTCAAGTGATGACTGTCAAGTTCATGTAGAGGAGCTGAGTTTAGGGGGTAATTTTAGTTCTATCTGTACCTGATGCACTCACACATCTGGTAATAACCTCAGGAAAGAAAGCAGCGTTGTAACTTACATTTCAACTGGACTGTGGATGTATTAACATCACAAATGGCCTGGTGTTTGTGAAAATCTACTGAAACTTGATAAAGATTGTATCAATTTTTTCTGATTTCTTTTTATATTTAATTTTTACTTGAACTGGCTTTCCTTTGATTTACTCCTTTCATTCCTTCAGCCAACCCACTCTATAGAAACTGTTAAGTATCTTCTGATCTCCTTCATTTCACAAAAGTCAGTACATGCTGTGTCTTATGAAGTTACATTGCTAAATGTTAGGCAATGTGAATATGCTGATCTCTGTCAAACATAATGTATAGAAGTTTTATCAGACTGCTCTTGTTTTAGAACGACTTGAATTAGCATCTCTGTCTGTCACCTAAACTCACATTGTCAGAAAATGTGTAGGATCATAATTATCTTGGAGATCTGTCAGAGACTGATCAACAACTCCAAAAATTACTGAAGCAGAGTATGACTGACAGATAATCAGAGAGATGGAGGCAAGTGTGCACATAAGCTCCATTTTATTGCAAAGCCCAAGTAATACTATAGATATGCCTTTTTTTTTATGATGCCATCAGTACTGGATATTCCTATGCCAAGCTTTTCTTTAGATTTCTGAAAGGTTTGAGCTTCACAACATATTTTTGAGTGTAATTATTTTTTCTAATACAAAGTTAGGCATGAAAATAATAGTATGTAAATGTACACATAGATTCAACAGAATTATATAGAGGGCTTCTCAAGACAGAATTAGGTAGGGATACCATGATCTTTGTCTAAAAATGTTTTGCTTTGTAAATAATAATTATCTAGATACAGTAGAATATAAAGGATAAGAAGAGAGGATATAGACTGGATATTCACACATACTTGGATTAAAACTTGAGCAACTTCTGAGCTGGAAGTGGAAATGGGTAAGACAAAATGACTGAGATGAAACTTTACTTTCATTTTTAGAAACTAGTATATGGCATCCTTATTGTCACTTTCACAATTTTTTCTGCTGAAATACTCAATTTCTCCTCATTGTTATGGGACTATGAAAAATCTTACTGTGTGGAAATGGAACAGCTGTGTTTCTCTCCTCCATAAAATCCAGTGAATCATATTTCACTCTTACACATTGCTTATGATCACATTTAATGAAAATCAAGAGCAGGATGGATCTTCCTCAGCAGTTGTAAGAAAAGAGTTACCGGAGAAAGCAACCTTTGATCAGTTGAGGCAAATTTTGTGGGGGAGATTCTCACTCTTCCATCCCCCAGTGTAAACCTTGGGCTCATAAATTATCAAAGCTTTCACTACCCAGTAGGGAAAATCCAGGGCAAATAAACCCTGAAATGTAAAGAATGGAAAAAATACACTAATTCATTTAGTGTAATTCACTAATTCATTTATTTATAGTTTTAAAAATATGGAGCCACCATTTAGAACCAACATAACACACCAGCTAGAAAGAGCAGTATCACAGGCATAGGCAAGAGAAACTGCTGTCCTTGGGATTTTGTCAGTTCTAGGAAAAGAACACTGCTAATGCAGTGCTAATAATATGAGTGTGTGAAGCTAAGTTTGCAGCTCTTAGGTTCTTGTTTTCATATTGAAATGCAAATCATCCTGAGACTACTCTGCTTCAGGAGCCATATTGCAATGAAATTAGTCGCTCTGCCATTAGGGAAAAAATGGTGATTGCACCTTTTACAATGGAAATGGTTTTGTTTAGCACATTGGGGTAAGAAATTTGCTGTTAATGGTAATTTTAGTTCCTCTCGTATAGAGGCAGTGCCACTGATTATTGCTGGGAACTGAGTATGTTTTGAGTCACAAGTCTATATTCTTAGATTAGAGCCTGATGGTAATTACCTAAGCCTAGAAAGTCCTGAATTCAAGAATTCAGCAACACTTATTTCTTGCTAGTCAGTTTGTAATAGGTAAGGAGAAAAGGCAATATCTCAGTTTCCCACCTACATAAGTTTGGATTATGTATTTTTTCTTTATCACAAACTCTTCATTAGTAGATGTATTCCTTGAGAAGTGATGCTTTGTTCTTAAAAATAAACAAGGAAGGAAGGAAGGAATGTATTTAAAGAATGTTTTCCTTAAAAAAAACACAACTAACACAACTGGATGCATCAGCATGAAATTTAATATTTTCATGCTGATGCATCCAGTTTTGTTAGTTGTGATGGTCTGTATTTAGTCCTGAAATATTTTAAGATTGGCTCAGTGCTTTGGCATGGGAAACATGCCAATAAATCAGCAAGCTACACTTGCCAGATATTGCTTGAAGGGGTGACTTGATTGAGGTATTTACAATACTGCATACAGTGTCATCTTGGAAAGATGTCTCCCTTAATAAAGTATTTTAAGTAGGAAATTAGAATAAAATTCCCCTATTGGACTATATGGACTTGATTATCTCTGTGCAAGAGATTAGACCCTAAAATTAATTCTCACACTTAAGCAGATGTGTCAGCCAAGATGTTGCTGTCAATCTGTTACAGATGGTCTTGAACATTAAAATTAAAGTGGACTATGCTATAATCTGAGTTTCAGTCACCCTAGAGTTTCTGTTTATGTAAGTCAGGAATGATTTGCCAGCTACTGAAAATGAGTGCTTAGTTATCTCTGAAGTGATATTTTCCTGCAAATCTTTTTATATTTCCGAATTTGATCTCATACTACAGTGATATTTGGGGCATACCCTTCCTAGAGTGAAAGCAATGAGTGCTTTGGCAGACAGGAAGGTGAGGATATAGGTAGGGCAGAAGGACTTCTCCACACCTTTTAAATGCTGTGGGATCTTTATATCCCACTTCCACAGAAACCATGCATAAATAGAAGAAACACTGGCTTAATGTCATGAGAAGCACTTACTGCTTTCTGGCCTTACAGAAATACAGCAGGAGTAAAATGCTTGTATGAGTTTAAGGCATCATATATAGGAGTTACATGAGATAGTATACATATGTCTGTGTATATAGTGTTTATGATGTATTTGTGAGGGGTGAACATGTAGTTGTTATACACACATTCTTCATGTTTTGCAACATGTATAAATGCTGATGATTTGAGCCCCCAGTCTTTACCACAGTAGGATTAATGGTCTGCTGATGTCACTTTTCCCTGGTTTCCTAAGAAGCTCCCTAACAAATAGAAATAATTTGTGATATTCTGCCAAGTTAAAAAGAAATCAGGAGAATAGTGCTCACCCTCATGAGGTATTCATCCCACCTCTTACCTTGCAAGGATGAAGCATTTTTTTATCACAGTATGCCCTTAAACAACAGATAAGAAGAAAAACTGGAGCATTTGGATGTTTGCTCCTTACCTGTTGGGATGGTTTTGCTGCTTGCTTTTTAGGGATTAACCACTTCATCACTTGGAAACTAAAGACAATAGAAAGACAGAAAGAGCATGAAATTTTCCACTGAAAATGAGCAAGTGCACCAGAAAATAAGGGGGAAAGTATTTTGTGTTTGTTCTCCTGGAAGACAAAGCATGGAGTTTGGCTTAAATTCTCAGGGAATGGCTGGACATAATTTGTTGTTGAAATAATTCTCTACTTAAGAGACATACATACAGTGATGCGTTAAAATATTTTTTTTATTATAGTTTTTGCTGCTTCTTCCATATACATTTTCTCTTTTTTCCCCCACAGTCTGATGTTTTTTGTTTCTTCAGGGAGACTCTTTACTGAACTATTCTCTTGGCAAAATTCAAGGTCCTATTGTGGTCTCTCTGGCCAAAGATAAAATCGGGGGCAGACCCAGTTCATGTATGCAGTTTTAGATGGAATTAGATCCAAATGCTGTGTTGAAACACTCTTGAAAGCTGCAACCGAAGGGGCCTTGGCTGGCAATGCTTTTCCACAAGGAAAAAGTCAAAGGTGGGTAGTAGAAGTAATTCATACATGAACAAAGGGTTTAGGTATCTCTGAGATGAGGGCTTGTAGCACTGCAAAATCCTGCCTTAAATAATGGGGATGCTTTCACACTTACCATAGTAACAGTAAAATTGCTAGTGATAAAATTAACTCAGCCTCTCTATACTTTTTATTATTGCAATTTTAGAACTTGGTATGCCTTTTAATTTTGCCCATGGCCAGAATATATAATGGAATCAGAAAGGCTACAGTGTAAGTAGCCCTTGTTAGTCATTGTAGCACATAAATATGAGTGGTGGTTTGGAATAGATGCTTTGAATTAAATTTTAATTCGTTCTGTCTTAAAAAAAAAAAAACAAAAACCTGAAAAAATTCCATTTAATCTATAACACAGGCTGTTTGGATGGATAAATTTACTGGTAACTGTTTACCACTGAAACTCTGGATTTTGGAAAGTCAACACAAGCTTTAACAGGGCCCTACATACAAACTTTTCTCCTAAGTGCTCATTAGAGCTGCTCTGAGTTAATTGTAGTAGATCATTGTTCAGAACATGAACATCAATGGAAATTGAGTTTTAGAGCAAATAACAGTATTTATTAAGCATGAGTTTCCTAACAAATATCTTGGTGCAATTATTGTAGGTATGGATACATCACATATTCCGGTAATTTTGAAAGAACTCTGAGAAATCAAAGTGACTTTTACAGACTTTTAAAAATAAGCCCACACTTTTCTAAGAAAGTATTTTCTTTAAAATAGAACCCAACAGTTCCCTTCCCTGTCTGAGTCACAATCACTAGAAGCACTAATGACATGTCCTCATGATAAATGCTTTAGTGGCAAGATAATACAATTGTTTTTTGCAAGTCAAGTTATGTATTTCCATTGTACTTCTAGAAAACTCAGTTATTGCTTAGTCAGTTCACTGAGTTTTGTGAAGGTGACAAGGAGCTAGAGGAAAGATATCCATCTCCTTGCTCTGCAGATGTCTGCAGTCAGGAGCTCTGCCTCCCTCATTTAGGTAGCAGGGTAGTGCCAGCTCTTGTGCTGCCTCTCTAGGCACAGACCCTCTCTAGAAAATCTTCAGGCTGATGCCTCTTGAAGTCCCTTAGAACGTTGTTTGGATAACAGAGGGCTTCACAGGGTTTGGCAGTGGAGCAAACAGACCATCTGCCACCATCCCTGTCCAGAACCAGGCAGAGGAGAGACAAATGGTGCCAGAGGGTGGGCAATGAGCTGGGGCAGCTCCCCACCTCAACCAGCCCCAACCAGTCCCCCACACACCTGGCCAAAGTGGAGGAGGCTTTTGGGGCTCTGAAGTGCTTCCTCACAACTTCATCTGGGTAAACACACAGAACTTTTTGTCTATTTTTTTCCTATTGTAAACAAAATTGTCACCAAGTAAAGAGAGCTTGAGTGAGAGCTACACTGATTTCCAGCAGGATGAGATGTGAATAGATTACAGGATTTAAAAAGGCAAATATTAATTGCATGGTAAGAGTCCATTATGTAGCAGCCTGTAAATATTTGATAGTACAAGATAAACTGGTGACAATCTACAGGTATTTGAAAACATAACCTTATGGGAAGAATGGATTTAGTTAACATGAAAAATCATGATTAATAGTAATGGGCTAATATTAAGCAAGAAAAAGTGTATGAAAAATATCAGGGAAAAATTTGGAAATTTTATTAATCATTAGATATCAGATTGTGGTTTTGAATCAGCAATAGTCTAGAAGATGCTTAGTGTTAAGTGTCCAAGCTGTGTGGCTTGTCTGTTAGGTTATGTGCAAATCAATTAAAATTTTTGTGACTGTTTTCCAATTATTTTCTTACAAGTTTTTAGTGCCAAGTAGAGTATGAGATGGACTACAACTGCAGATGCTGAGAGAACTGACAGGCTCAGTCATAAGCAGAAGAGGAAGCTATATAACATCTCTTCTAGTAAAATGTAGCTCTTGCACAGGAAAAGATTTTTGATTATGTTATGAGTCAATGAGGGATATTTTCTTAGATGTTTTGCAGATCCTACTGCATGTTACATTTTAGCCAATTTAATAACTTCAGTGAGTTAGAAATCTTGATATAATAAGAATCCTACTTTAAATTCAGGAATATCGCGTAACTTTAACAGAAAAGCTATGTCCAACGTGTAGCTTTCAGAATATTAAATATTTTCATAATTTTCTATGTAATGCAAAAGTAATATGGCTGAAGTACTATGTAGCTTATTACTCAACTAGCTGTTGAAATGATTTGGGGATTTTTGTGCTTTCCCCCAATTTTTGGCCGTATTATGAGATAATATTTATTTTATTTTCTAGATACTGAGTCATTTGTGCAAAGTTTTACATCTGTTATTGACAGCACATTTATATGTCACTAAATTTTCTGTCTTGGTGTCTGAATCACCATTGTGTTTCCCCAGTGTAAACAGATTTTTTGTAATGGAGTTATAAAGGCATAAGAAAGAGGTGACTAAACATAGACAAACACTTTGGCTAGTGTAGAATTTTCCTCTGTGGACATCCATGCACAGAAGATAAGAATACATACAAATAGAGTTAATCATTTTATAAGCTGTGTAAATAGCTATGTTTGGGAACTAAACATCTCTGTAGTTGATATAGACATACTGTCTTATAGGCATCTGGCAGCAGTCCTTCCCTTTACAAAGGCTGAGTACCTGTCTGTTTTCAGAGGTGGGAAATACCATGTTGGGCCTGCAAACACTATAATGCCATATCGATAATCCCTGGGAAACCAAACCATAACTCTGGAGTGGTGAAGTGAACATCATTCTAAAAACATGCTTTTGCCCTTATTTCATGCCATTTACAATCTTTGCCCGCTGGAGATGTGGGGCCTCCATGCTGAGCATATTGCCTTGTTTTGTGTAGCAAGCAGAGTGTCTGACCCTCAGTGCCTGAGCCACTTTTAGGAGTGCAGAAGTACTTAGGTGGTGTTCACATGAAGTGGGGGCATCCACAGGTAACAGCCAACAAACCTGGACTGGGCTGCAGGGTTAACATGCTGCCTTTCAAGGGAGGCTGGAAATGTAGGAAAGGCCAGGAAGATGTGAGGCTGTTGCTGTTCATGGCCTTTTGCTATACATCCTTTCTGCTCCCACAGCACATAATAGGGCAGCTTCAGCTATGGAAGTGGATGTGCAGTCACATGTAGAGTAACCTGGCCATGGGAAGTCAGGTCAGCTGTGCTGATGCCTTATGCCAATGGGATCAATTTGTTAGGTGCTATGAGTTGCAGTGTTTTTGTTGGTTTTACTACTTTAATATACTTTCCTGATAAGCTCTTGTTTTATACTCCTGGTACATCTGTTTAGTCAAGGAATTAGTGCTGCAATTTGCTAAAAGAAAAGAGTGTCATAGTTTTGCCACTAGCTTATAGACTTTACTTCTCCTATGTTTTAGTTTAAAACATATGACAAATTATCTAATGAAACTGCAGTGAGAGTCAGTAAAATCACAATGGAATATACATTCAGTTTCCATTCCAATGGAATAGAATATTTGAGTTTATGAGTTATGAAAAGTACAAGCAAATACCAGTGAAAAGCCTTGTGAATCATCATTTCATTAGCTTCTGCAGTTTTCAAAACGATTCTTTGCCATTGAGTTCAGCCAAGCCAAGATTTTACTCCAAATGCAGGGGGTTTGTACACTTAACCCAATGGAATAGGTTTTTAAGTTACCCCATACAGGTTTAAAATTATTAGGAAATATTTTGGAAATTCTGTGCCTTACCTGGTTTGAGAATAAATAACGTGGGGGCACTGAAACATTTGTTATGACAGACTGTCATTCTAATTTATGAAAAAGAAAGAGGCTGTGATTCTTTTCTGCTTGCATGAGAAACAGAAAAGGGATTATAGATACAGCCAGTCTAGCAGTTGGGTTTGTATCATTTGACCAGCTTAGGCTTTCAGTGTGTCTTTTATTTCAGCTTTTGAAGGTATGGAAGAATTTATCCATCAGCATTGACAGAGATTAATTCACTTAGAATTTATGAAGAAAGGGGATCTTTTTGCTGCTGAAAATTTCATTACTTTCCCATGTCAAGAAGTATTGACAGCAAGAATATTGATATCATTCCAAGTAAATGACTATTACTTTTCTTAATCTAAACAGTTTTGTTGCTTTAAACATAATCTCCCATCTTACATAATGTGTTTCCTTTCAGACATGAACCGTTTTGCTTTTTTATCTGTCATGTTTTCTGAATTTCATGTGATACATAGGGGGAAAGTGACTCCTCCCATATATCTCTGCATTCTAGGCATCAAACTACATGAGAAGATTCTCTTTGGCAGGTATTTGTCTCCAGCTTCTAAAGCAGAAGGCTAAATAATAGAAAGAATGTTAGTCTAATGTTTTACTTTAGCCTTTAATTACCACTCCATCTGCTGATAAACATATTATTGTAGCAGACATGGTGATTATTTAATGGAAATATTTTTAAACCATCACTTTTTTGTAGTGTTTGCAGCCAAAATATTATGGCATTGTATATTGCTGCCCAGGAATCTGTCCAGTGGTAAAAGCAGAACTCACTTGCTTTCATTAACTGCAAACTAACTAAAAAAATTCTCTGCAGCACCACAGATGGCAATTACTGAAATGCTTTCTTGTTTTTCTCACTTTCAGTAGTCTAAGACTGTGTAATTAACAAATAAAAAATAAATGCTTGAGTTGGTTTTGATTTGTATTGTAGAGAAAAAAGTTTTCTCTGAGAGAACCAGTTATAACTCTATCACAATTGGTTTAAACCATTAAAAAAATGAAGAGCACAGAAGATATCAGACCTCTGTATCACTGAAAGAAAATGTGAGGTCCATCCATTGCAACTGAAAGTGCAGAGAAGAATCATCGGTGGGATTGAATGGCCATCCATTGGTTGATTCATTTCTTGAAGCAAAGACCCATGCACTGCAATTTGTCATGGCTTCAAGCCTGCAATTTCTTACCATGGGATAAACTAAGCAAATATGCAAGTTTCTGAAAGTAGTGACAATATTTTCAGTCATTCACATTTTGGTGAGAAGCTCATGGGGAAGTGTGTCTTTGAGACTCAGAGTCACTGGGCTCATTGCACACCCGCTTCTTATCTGCACATGCCATCAACAACTGCTTTTCTTTCTAAAAGAGCTGAAGTTCATGTTTCCTGTCTTCACTTTTTTCAAGGCATAAGCCACACACCATCTGTGCACATTCATTGAAAGGCTCTAATTCTATCTGTCAAGCTAAAATGAAGCATTCCTTCATAGGAGTACAATATTGCTTGTTGACACTCAGTGGGATTCATCCTAGAAGGCAGGAAAAAGTTTTGTCAGAAAAGGAGAAATTTTAGAATGTGTGAAAAGAGCTCCAAAGTATCCATTGCCCACGAGATACTTAACTTTCTATGATGAGTAAATGGGGCAATTTCCTGCATCCTGTTACTTTAAATTGGCAAGACCAAGCTTTCATTGATAGAACTGTTCACTTGTTCTGCAGTGGGAAATGTTAGCAATTATTTCTTAATTATTGGTGCCAGTATTGCATTTATCCAGAATGCCAAACATAGCACTTCATCTGTGGATGTGCATGTGCTGTGCATCTGCTTTAAAGTGAAATCTTGCTCTGTTCTGTATTTTGTGTACAAAGCTGTAATTATCCCTTGGAATGTTCCAGTTAGTTTACCTGCACATAAATTGTAAGGAGATGAATCATATAAGGTAAAGAATGTCAGATTGTTGATTTCTAGCAAATTATGCCAGTATCAAATGTGAGAAGAGAAAAAAACAGGAGCAGGAGAGCTGAATGCTGTCTTCAGGTAGAATCACATCTACTTAGAAGCTGTCTCAGGTTTCTGTGAGCTGCTAGCAGACTTTCACTGTGTCTGTTTAATGATGATGGGAAACATTTGGAGACCTGAAGATGTGACAGTAAAGATGTGATTTAGTTCAATTTATTGAAGTTCAATTTATTTGACTTGGATACAATCATCCTTTATTGAAAAACTAGCAGTTAAATATAAACTGTCAATGACTATTTAACTATAAGTTCTTCAGAGAGCTTTATTCTATTCTCTGGGAAATAGAAGAATAAAATAAATGATATGATATGATATATGATATATTAAAGACCTCCTTCTAAATTTCAGGATAAGTTCTTGTTAATCTTCACAGTCAATTTCTTGTCTTAGAAATAAATAAAGCATGAAACTCAAAGCTGCACATAAATAAGGTTTGGCTGAATTAGATCCAAGGAGACTTTAGACTTACTTGTGTTAAAAAGTGAGTAATTTGGCATACTTGAAAAAAAGGCTGATCTAGCAGAACTGCCATCTTATAAAGCAGAGGTGGATGGAGTCTAATCTGAACAAGTGAGTCCCAAAGGAGACTATTTGTGTAATGTCCATGTAATTACTATTCGTGTAATTTGTGTAGTTCCTCCCTCTCCTCCTGAACTGCCTGGACTTCTGTCAGTGAAATGCCTAAGGAAAAATAAAACAGGCAAGCAAGCTAATCTAAGCTTTATCTTGGATCTGGGAAAAGAAAGGAAACAGCAATAGGATGGAGTATTAAAATAAGAAAAATCAATTACCTGATTGTCCAGGTGGCCTTTGAGATGGAAGCAGCAGTATTGCACTCCTGGTTCCCCTGCACCGGTATCCACAGGAGAGACTAGGACAGCAGGAAAAGGCAGACTGGAGGACACAGAGGAATAACACTGTCACAGGTTTCCAGCAGTAGCATTGACATGCATACCTGTTACCTTGCTTTCACAGAGCTTTCTGGCTCACTGCTATAGTTGTGGAAAGGCATGGTGGCATGCATGGATTGGTCCATCTTACACTCCTAAATACAGATGCAAAAGAACTGGAGATAAAAGTCAGCTTTTTGTGGTAATGGAAGTAATGAAAATTTTTCTTCAATGATGGTTGCATGGAAGTGTAATCTGCTCTTTTCCTGGACAGCTGAAATATTCAGGTTAAACTGGCTTGTACAAATACCTGTCACACTCTGCAAGAGAAACTAAATTTCTCTAAAATAACCTAAAATTGAATTTCCCTAATGGTTATAAAATAACAAAACAAAAACTCACAAAAAAAAGTGCTCTGTTAGATGTGAGGAAGGTAGTAAATTGACATCTGCAGATGTCAGCTTCTGCTTATCTTTCACAAGAGGAGAGAAGACAGCAGAGGAAGGTGCAGAGCTGACTGCTTTGCTGTGCCTCTGCACCTCTCCATCTGCTCCCCATCCTTAGCAGCCTCATTTTAGAAAGGATGAAAACTCACATGTACTTCTAGGAGCAATAAAATAACTTTTGGACTGCTGGCACAGTGGCTGTAGCTTTTGGAATTGCTAAAGAGCTTGAGATAATGTTTTATCAGCATTTACAACCTGCTCTGAGAGCTGTTCCTGCTGGGCTGTTGTTTCTACTCTGCACCATCCCCCCGGGTTTCTCAGCCTCTGCCTACGTTCTCCTATACACAGTTGCCCTTAGCAACACCCATTTGAAAAGGCCCCCGGTGCTGTCATCTCCCCCGGAGGGCAGAACAGGAGCTCTGGCAGTGGCAGCAGCAGCACTGGCACAGCTCAGCTCTCTGGGCCTCCCCTGGTAAGCAGGACTGAAGGAAACATACCTCCAGAAAACAACAGTTTCCAGGAGTGAGAGGGCAGCATATGCAACACCAAAAGCATTTGATGAATCACTTACCTGCTAGGAGCTGGTCTGGTGGAAACACCTGTCCCTGATGTTCTTCAGAGTCAGTTGTCCCAAACCCCTTCCACACCCAGAGCCACCTCCTCTCTCACACCTGCCTGCTTCTTGTGGGATTCTGCAACTAGCTGGATCAAGACTGAGCTGGCTACAAATACTCTGACAAAAGGTTCATTTTTAAACTGGAAGAGAGTAGTTTTGGATTAGGTATTAAGAAGAAATTCTTTACTGTGATGGTGGTGAGGCGCTGGAATGGGTTGCCCAGAGATTGTGGACGGCCCATCCCAGGAAGTGTTCAAGGCCAGGCTGGATGAGGCTCTGAGTAACCCAATCTAGTGAAAGGTGTCATGGTAGGGGTATTGGAAAGAGGTGGTCTTTAAAATCCCTTCCAGCCCAAGTCATTCTATGATTTTTAACCTCTCCTTTGGATCAATGTGAGGGTACAGCTGCACTGGCACAAAAAAGCTGGTGCCAGGGTCAAGTGGGCAACTGTTGCCATTGCCACTGAGATAAATTCTTATCAAATTTCAGTGTAAATTGAGAAAGCTGGGGGTTTTTATCAGTGTAGCTGGCAACTTCTGCATTTATGTGGCAATGCTGGCATAACTGCAGCAACAGGACTCGAGCAGAACTTGGTAGGTGGGATTCACTTACAGTGAGATCCACTGGAGTACTGCACTCAAATTTGCCATCACCTGAAAGTATAAAGGATTTGGTATAAGATGCCCAATGCTGATACAGAGCCAGTATCTCTCAAGACTGTTCCCAGAGATTCAAATCCCAGCCTCTTTCAACATTGCTATTGGGATGTTTGGACTCAGATCTGCACTCTACATCAGGCCATTTATCCTCACTCCAAGCTTCTTCCTCATTCTCTTTCTTTTCTTCCTTCATCCCCAACATATTCTTGTTCTAGTGAAACCATAGATCTGTAGCTTTTGACCCATCAGATTGCACAAATTCCATTTAACCAGATAGCAGAACTGCAACAGCAATTAACAAGGCTAGATGTGGCAAGATCTCTGATCAAGAAGAGTGAAGTTGGTGTATCATTACTCAGAATAGTGGTGCAGCTCAAAACTAGGTATTGAGGCTTCAAAATCCTCTAGCCTGCCCCCCATCAATAGTAATAATGCCTTCATTTTCTTATTTGGTGTGCATTACCCTTAATAGGAGGGAGTTATATTATTACTGTTCTTACAGCTATTGCTGTTCTAATGACTAGATGCAAATCAGAAAAGAAGTGTGCTTGGCAGATCTCTAATAAACATGGTAAATTAGAAATATAGCTTCTCAAACTGAATGTGAATTCCTACTGGTCATGTAGAGCATAGGTTTTAGAGATACTTGGAAAATACCAGATGTGTAAATCTTGGAAGAGAAGCATATGGAAACAGTAGTGGGAACCTAGATTTTCCTTAGCTAGTGCAGTGGGTAGAAAAGCTTACTCACAAGATGCCTTCCTACTCAAACCAGTGAACCCCTGGTTAAGATTTTAAATTTGTTCAGCCTGTCAAATTGTTTGTGTTCCTGACCCAGCTCTTGGGGATCAGTACAGGCTGCACTGTGTGCTTTGGCTCACTCCAAAGAGAGCACTGCTGCAAAGGGTTGTGTAAAATGGGGAATACAGAAGTTTTAAAATTATGTGTTCACATCTTACAAGCCAAAGCAGGAAAGCACATTTCATTTTTAAAGACATCTGTACTGTACCAGTTGGTATCATTGTGTTGAGGTAGACCTGATCCTTGAGCAGACTGTGTTGGCATGTGCTTACTCGTACAGCACTAGAATAAATGTCATTTCCTCACACCTGCTTGCATCAGTAAGTTGGGACTATGCTGAATTACCTGCCCTCACACTGCTGAGTTTAAAAACAGTCACTTCAGCCTGTTTAAAATAAAATTAATTGGAGGATATCATAATAAAACCTCAGAATTTACTAGCTGAGGAGAAGAAATAAAGCAATATTAAATTGTACTAGAAGTAGCATAACTCTACAGTCTCCTTAAAAGGGTGCTTTTTATGGTGATATATAAAAGGTGGCAATCTGGGGTTTTTTAAAGTTGCATTTTCTAATGTACCAAAAGTAATATACCATAAACATTGATGTTTTCAGTAAACCTGA
This sequence comes from Oenanthe melanoleuca, assembly GCF_029582105.1. Taxonomy (NCBI): domain Eukaryota; kingdom Metazoa; phylum Chordata; class Aves; order Passeriformes; family Muscicapidae; genus Oenanthe; species Oenanthe melanoleuca. The sequence continues at coordinate 44,443,858 of NC_079339.1, forward strand.
GGTGAGCAACATCCCTGAAAAAAATAATTCCATGTGCTGAATAGGCTGCAAAGCAAATGGTGTCTTTGCCTGAATCATTAGAGATCTCCTCAGATGCAGTGGTTCCAAGGTAAAATTGGTAAGGTCTTAAATTGAAATTGTGAATGTTTTGTAGAAAGACAAGAGTGGAAGAACTTCACATCCTCTTCCCCACAAGCTCCAAGGCCTTAGCTGTGGCAAGACATGTAGGAGGTAATCTACAGAGCACTGTGTGTTTTCATAATTGAGTTGTGACTAAAAACTGAAATACATGATTATTTTGTGTTGAATATGTACCCTAACAATGTATGGAGAAAATACAGTAATTTGCCATTCAAACTATGTATTTTTAGGCACAGAATCCTGTTCTCAAATTTAAATTGACATGCAGTAAAGTAAATCTGGTTTGCTAATATCCCTTAATAATTTTATGAGAACAAATTGGTTCTCACATTAAAACTTGTCTGGGAGGAAGTACCCAAAATTCAATCATGTGCATGATGTCAGTTAGCCCAGCCTCCCTCATGTCTATGGTTTTTATTGTGTCAGTAAGTATATTGAGTTTAATCTCTATGAAATGCTGGAAGCTGATTAATGAGATTTTTCTAAGAACTTTCATAGTAGCTATTTTCTACTATACATGATTTATTAAGTAATGAAGCAAGGTAAAAATAGATTTTCTGAGCTTGAATTTTTGCTAAGGAACACAACAGAAATATGACATCTAACACAAAATGAAAGGAGAAAGTGGGAGGGAGGGAGGGAGGGAGGAAGGACAGAATGTGCAGCAGAGCTGGAATAACATGCAAATCCTGACAGAGCAAGCAGGGAAGCAGGATTCCTATGAATTACCTAAAGCTTGTCATTGCAGTTCTTCTGTTAGGAGAACTATTAGCAATGCATTTTGAAAAAAAATAAATCATAAAGCCATAAACATGTCAAGATTATATAAAAACACATTTTAGCAAGGACTTTTTAGTCCTTTTGTTATTTCACAAAATACTTTTGTACTGGACCAGCTAATTTCATCATTCAACATTCTAATGTTAATATATGCTTAAGGCATATTATTCTACTGACAACAGTCTGGTGTGGTTTTTTTTAGGGTTTTTTCCTACATTTTGCACTTATGGGAGTTTGGCAGCTGTGGTCTGCCTATGCTGCTGGAACAGGGTTAGTTTTTCTCTGTCTACATCATTCTTTATCATATGTGTTGAGAATTTTTTGAAAACTCTACACATAAAAGCATGATCTTTTCCTCTTCTTTTAAAACTCCTTTGGAGAATGCGACTCATTTATCTGCTTGTTAGAAAAGTTGCTGTGACTCTGAAAGCATTAATTTCTCCAGCTCCTTGCTGGGTGACTTTTTCTGTGTAGTTCAAAAACCTTTCTTTCACCAGTCTGATAGACTGTCTCTTCAAGTACTTCACTAACAGGCTTTTTCTTTTAGGAGAGAATCCTTTGTGGCACAGGGTTTTGTTCCTATTTTTCAGCATGGACGTTATATGCCTTTTCATGTATGGCAAACTGTTTTGGACTAAGCTTACAGGAAGCCATTATAGAGAGACAGAAGATGGCACAGAGTCCTTTTAGTGCAGAAAGGACTTGATAAATAGCCTCAAAACTTTCATATTTCTTTTTACACTGTTAGCCACTAGACACTTAGAGTCCTAAGAAATCCTATTATTTAGTTATGTGCTTCTTTTCCAAAGCAAAATGTACTGTTCAGCTGGGGAATAAGTACTGTGAGGTTAAACCTACTACTAGTAGAGGTGGCATCTTCAAAACTTCTAGAAAGAGCCACGACTTTACTTTGTCATTTTTTCAAGATTGTATTTGGAGTAAATTGGGCATTTTTTTCTTCCTCTGGAAGAATATTCAATGAATTAAACAGGCAATACTACTATGTTTTTTTGGATAAACATAATTAGTAAAAGCTTTCTCAGCTTCACTATTTTCATAAGCAGATTGTGAAAAATAATTTTAATTAAATTTAGTTATTTAACTGATCAACATTGACAGTATTAAGTAAACCATGCCACATCTGTGAAAAGAGTATATATATACAGAGCTGAGTGTTGTCCATAGGCTGCCAACCACTGCACCATCATACTTCCAGGTTTAACAGCTTCCCAAAGATTGGGAAAAGCTGTCTTCCAAAATAATCTGAAATCTCTATGATGATTCTTGTGATAAAGTTCTCTTTGTGCATTTTAAAATGCATTTCCTTCTTTAAACAATAATGTTTGAACAGATGGGCTCTTCTGAAGTCCCTGTTCCTTAGCATGAAGGCCAGGACTTCAGGCTTCAGGAAAAGGAGCAGCACACTACATTGCACTCCAGAGTGCATGTAACCTTTTCGAAGTTCAGCCAGGCATTTCATCCACAAAAATTTTACTCTTATATTTTTCAGTTTTATAATTTCTATTCAGGGATTGTCATCAGAGAAGAGCTCACTTTCCCTGGAGGCTCTCAAATATTTTGCTGGAAATAATAGCTGCAGATACTTCTGGGCAGAGAGGAGAGCTCCTCTAGAATGGCTCACACTTCCAACAGCAGTGCACTAATTGCTCACCAAAAAAAAGCTGTTAATTCAGTTAACCCTCTTGCAGAGAAAAATCTCATAAAGCAGAGAGAAAGTAAAGAAAGATTTATTCAAATAAATAAATAATTTAAATAAAGATCTTTAAATAAAGATGTCAAAAGCTATTATGGACCATTTAACTTTTAATCAAAAATCAGAAAAAGTTTCACAATTTTACCTGTAAAAAGCTTCACTGCAGTTTTATATTTGCATATATGAATATTTCTGTTTCCAGGCATCATTAAAGTGTATGATCCTTATTTCCACAAATCTATAAATATCTGACTGGAAAGCCAGAGATCCCTGTTATCCTTTAGATAAAGTCCCATCCAACTGGGCACCTACCATGCAAGGGAGGCCTTGCTGAGCGAAGGAGCTGGACTAGCCAGTCTCCAGAGGTCCCTTCCAACCTTAGCCACTGTCTGATTTTGGGATGCCCATGGTACATCACTTGTTCAGTTATATCAGAAAATGCCTAGCTCTGTAGCTTTTAACTACTCCTTAACATCTTGCTATAATCTCATTCAGTTCTGCCTGCCTCTGCATGCCTGTCTTGTCCTTGTTTAACTGTTTGCGTGGGTAAGGCAAATGCTGAGACTTGGAATATGCCTGATGCACAGGGAGCAGAACTGATCATCACCCAGAGAGCTGAGAAGAGATTCAGCCCTTGAAATAGGTGTTGTGTTGTGGGTGTTTTTACATTTGCAATGGCACAACACTTTGACAGCCAAAATTACTGTGGAGGATTTGGAGTAGCAGAGCATTGAACCTCCCTGTCATAATTTACAAATGGGTCCTGTTTTACATGAATATTTGGACCTGTTAAAATCATGTGAGTAGACTTGATCACTGAATTTATGCTTGTCTTACAGAAATTTGCCACTAGAGCTCTCACTAAAAGAGCATCTCTGGCCTCATAGGAAGGGACATTTGCTTTAGATTTAGGAAATCCATGAGCCAGGGATTTAGCAAGTCCTTTTACATTTTGAAAAAGCCAGACATTTCAAAAACAAAGGTACACACCTTGCTGTTCTGTGGATAGAAGCCAGCACAAGGTTTCAGCAATTACTTACTCTTTTCACTGAGCCAGAATTCACTGTGCTTTCTGCTGCTGTCACATCTCTTTGATTTTTTTTCCTTTGTTATGGTATCTTAAGTTTGTCTTGACATTTTTGCACCTGGTGCCAAAAATGCTTTTGTTTTTGGTAGGTGGTATAGTCTTTGAAGAATCTCAGCACTATTCAGGTTGAGCAACCTGGTCTAACAAGTGTCTCTGCCCCTGACAGGGGAATTGGATTAGATGATCTTAGAAGGCCCCTTCCAACCCAGACTATTCTGTAATTTTATGATTGCTTGACAAACTCAGATTTTTTCCCAAAGTGTCCACCCATCAGCACATCAACACCCCCCACTCCAGAATAAATGTTTGCTTTCAAAATGTTAAAAAAAAAAAAAAAAAAAAAAAAAAAAGCCTTTGCCCCCTTCATAACTCCTGGCTGTTGAGACACAGATTAACAGATAAGAAATTCAGAGTTAATAAAACCAAAGCTGAAGTTTATCATCATATGCTCCATTGCAACCACTCTCAGATATGTCATATCTCTGTTACCAGTTGTCCAATGATGACTATTTCCTGAAATCTCTGATAATATTTTCTGTCATCATTTGCCAGTTTTTAAAATTTTAATTACAATTACAATCTGTTTTTGCTTTTGTATGGAATATTTCAAAATCCTTATTACACACAAGACCAACAGCCTTTTCCCTATGGTGTGACCTCATGGGCCTTGTTTCGTATTTGTAGCTCCTGCAGCACCTGCTTGAGTACGATGACTTTTTTTCCTTTATTCTTAGCTTTTTGGGGACTTCTGTCAGTCTCCAAGAAACTAAAGCAGTATCTGTACAGTCTTTTATGCCATGGTCTTTTGATCTGTCCTTTAGATTGGTGTATCCAAGCATCAGGCCAACCTAATTTTCTGGGTGAGGTTTTTGTTTCCTGGAAAGTAGCAATGCTGAGGCCCTTGGCTACCAAACTTCCTCTCTGACATCCAGATAAGGCTTGATATTGCTTAGAAAAATGTAATCACACAAAAACACACCTGCACATATACTGTTTTTGCAGCTTACCAAAAATAGGTTCTTATCTGTAATCCTGCAGATGTTTTTCTTTACTTTTTTGAGCTTAATACAGCTGAGATATTTTTGCTTTACTTGAATCACAAGTGACATTGTTGCTTTAAATTGTTGGTATATAAAGCCAGGGAAGAGCTTTAATTTTGCACAGTCCCCTCCAGTGAGATGCCCCTAACAGTATGTCCCCAAGCTCAGGTTACCAAGACAATGCAAGCAGGCACCACTTGATTTTTGCCCCTGAGGGGGCCAAAAAGCCTTATTTCCCATAGTTTTACCCCTAAATGAGAGGAAATGCTAAAGCTTCATTCCAGAGAAAAGCTGTATATGCCAGCAATAAAGTAACAATAAGCAATTTTAAACTAATCTTTGAAAATTCTTGAAGTACAGCTTTGTATGATTCAAAAAGGAAAATTTTAGAGAAGGTGAACTTACAGCTTAATGAGTACACACTATTAAGTTCCTATTCCATGAGTGGGGTTATTATGTTTACACAGACTGAATGACTGCAAACAAACCCTTGAAACAGTGTTAATTAGATTCACAATTCAGATGAGCTATTATCTTGCCAAGATGAATTACCATTTGAAGTTACTGCTATTTTTTAGTAAGGTAAACTATTCAACAGAAAAGAAATGTTTCTGTTCAACAAAAAAGAAGTATATGTATATGTATATGTATATATATATGTATATGTATATGTATATGTATATGTATATGTATATGTATATGTATATGTATATGTATCTGACTGTATCTGATGTCAATTTGTATATTTTTCAGTTTTGCATATATATATATATATATATATATATACACAAATCTTGTCCACAGAACTACCACTCATCAGTATTACTGTACCCATACCAAGGCAAAAGCTGTTAAGCACATTTGAGCACAGGATTTCAGGTTTTCTTGGAGGCACAAGTGCAGGCACATGTGCCTTTTCACATATTAAAATGAAAATGTGATTGAATATTAAATACAAATGTATTTAATATTCAATGTATATTATATAATTAGATTCGTGTTTATATGTTTTAAGCCTAAATAAAAACCTTTAAATGACTGTTCAACAAGTTATGAAGTTTGAAAATAGCAATAAGGTATTTCAAAACTGAACTTTGTGCTATCCTTCTAGTAACACAAAAGCTGTACAGAGGTACAAATCTATCTAGGGGTAATGGAAAGGACAAGACCTAGGACCTCCAGCATCAAAAACTACATAAAAATTATAAACAGAAACCTTAAGGTAGTCATAAAACATTTATACATTGAATTTATGTTCACACAGCAGTTGTTATAAGGCTGTGTACATTTCTTAGAGATGATGTGAATGTTAAGTAAAATATATTCTTAATTATATAAAACAGACTGACAAGGTTTCCATAAATAATCTTATGTGAAAATCATGGATTAATGAAAATCACAGTCATATATTCTTTAAGGACTACACAGACATGACAACAGAAGTGTCAACAGATCCCTCATGATGTCTATTAAAACTATTTTTTGATGGCATTGTTCATTTAATGTTGTCCCTTTTGCATTCCTTCTACTTGTGTCTCTTAGATTCCTTAAGATTGGAAGCTTTTCTTAAGGTAGGTTTGTTTTCAAGGCAGAACATGCAGTTTCCCATATGTGAAATGAGAGAAGGGCAGTAACAGGCATCCAGCTCTCCAGACAAGGTTTAACAATGACACTCTGTGAGCTGAACTTTGCTGTGTTAAATAGAGACATTGCCTCACACACTAACACAAAAACAGTTTTTCTTATGTCTTCTACAACAAATCGAGATTTTGCTATTTCTAACCTTGAAGTCCCATTCACACACTTGGTGTGACACTAACCCACATCTCTGTCACAGGGTTGGGTTTACAGAAGCCTTTTCTCAGAGGGCAAGAAATGTTATGCCCAATCTCTTACACAAGTCTTCTGTCCCAGTGATGGCACAGACAGAGCACAGCATCCATGCAGTCCTCCAATCATTATCTCCAACCAGCCCTTCAGCCTCACTGAAACAGTGCCAAGAGTGCTGTCTGTCAGGTGTGATGAGTCTCCAAACAAGTTAGAGAGGGAAAAGATCTCATATATGCATTGTTTCATCAAGACATCCCACACTGTTAGTTCCAGCATCAGTGTTGTCCTTTTGGAATGGACTGAACCCTGCCAGGAGGTCTGCAGAAGGTTACATCCCTCTCATCCTGCCTGTGCATGACATAGCAGGTGCACTCTGGCACAGATGGAAGCAGCAGCAGCAGCACTCAGGGCAGGTCCCAGATCACCAAGCAGCTGAACACTCATCACAGCAGTCTGCATTTATGACTCAGCCCAAATAGCCCTGGAGACATTTCCAGGTATTACAGCTCTGGAGTGCTGCATATGCTGGGCAGGAGGTGCAGAGGTTGCTTGGGCAAATCCAGAAAGAGAAGGGCAGAGAGCACAAAGGAATGCTGTTATAGCCATGTATCCCTGCCTCTCTGGGCAGGCTGAGCATTTCCCACCACTCATCTGCACAACAAAATAGCATTGGCAATTAAATAAATGATACCACAACCCAGACTGTCCCGATAAAATATTTTTGTCAAATAATTGTTGCATTAAAGGAAAGTTTCATGGCTAGCTCATTCTCCCTTCCTCATAAGAGACAAGATCAAGATGGTGAAATTAATGTTTAAGACGACATGCATGGATGTATATCTCACCAGCCAGCCATACAGTTCAGAGGCTGATCTTCCACTGATGGGAAATCAGAGGTGTCTGCATGCATATATTTGTGTGTGTGTGTGGTTTTCTGAACAGAGTTAGCAAAATCAACAACACTAAAGGTATTTTTTCATATCAGAAACTGGACCTAAGTGCAGCTTTGTTGCTGTCAGGTAGCTGTGACAGCACCATGCCTGTTTCCATCCATGTGTCCTTTTATACAGTGGAAGTCTTCTCAGAAATGAGGCTTTTTGTTCTCTTTCTGGAAAGAAGAACTTAATGTCCTCCTTCCTTTCTGGAACAGGACACTTTCAAACTTGCTAACATAGCAGTGTCATGAGGGCAGCAATGTGACAAGATTTGAGAGTCCTTTAGCTGTTCCTACAAGAGTCTCTACAGGTGAGAATTACTCTAGCAGAAGTAGTTTTGTTAGGAGTACTTATCCTGCTCAGAGAGCACCAGAGGAAGTTATCATAGCAGAAGTGAATTTTGCCTAAATATTGGTGTCTGCACACTGTTGGAACAGTGCAAAGTAGAGGTCATTTTCTCAAAGGAGTCTTTGAAGTACAGCTTCTGTTGGAGTTGTTTCTTCTGTCTGTTTTAGAAGCATAAAACATCCTTATGTAGATTGTTCAGTACAAAATGTGTCTTAAAAAAAGAGGGTCAGAGTCTTTGCAGGTTTCTAAGACTTCCCGTATTTCTCTTTACTAATTATTATTTTCTTGATTTTTTTTCACTGCAATTGAAAGTCTTTGTCCTATTTAGTTTGGTTCACACCTATCATGAATCTCAATTATTATCCATTGTCTATTTCACTGGAAATTCATCATTTCCCCAGTGACTGTCTAAACCAAACTGACAAAGATAAAGAAATAAATATAAAATACATTAGGAATACAGACACAACATCACAAAGAGCTCTCATTGTAGCCTAACTGGAATGCTGTTTTTTGTTGACTCATTACTATAGTGTTGCCCCCTCTTTCTGCCTACTTCCTCTTTGTGGGATGGGCAGGAGCAGTGAACTGCACACATTCAGAAAGGAGATGAGACCTCTCAGAAAAGAGAGATATTTTTCAGAACAATAGACCCAATTTCATGATCTAAAATTGACTGTGAAATGCATATGTCTGTCCCAGTCTCCCTACACATATGCTATATGAGGCACCCCAGGCTTCATTTGTGAGGGATTAGGACTGATGAACTATTTCTCATACTTTTTCATGGCACGAGGTGCACCAGGAAAAGAAAACTGAAGTTTTAATTAATGTGACCTGTGAATGTCAGGACATCTAGAATTAAAACACAAAATGCCAAACCATGTGTCACCAGACAGAGGGTGATGAGTGTGGGTAATGACCCACGAGAAACACTTACAGCAGTTGGTAGCACTGGAGTAGTTTGCAACAGAAAAGATGGAATTGCCTAATATTGGCCTGGAATAGGCAGTTGATGTCCATTTCGTCTTGTTAGATTTCAATACAGTCTTTTTGCTTTCAGATTGAGATTAATATTTCTTGATGCTATTCATTGTTGGCTTTTGGAGGATTCTGCTTTAGAACTTCCTTTTGGACCTCAGTCCTTCTTATCAAAGTGGCAATTGATGAGAATTATAGCTGCTTACTTTTCTCCATTTATACCCAGTACTTCAAGAAATAATGAAGTGTGATAGTACTGTACTGTCATTGTGATTTTCCTTTTTAGTTTTTTTTATATAAGTGTACACTTTTGGTTACCACAGAATATAACCTGAACACACAGGTTCACATGGTGGAGGTCATGACTTACCTATAAGCCAGCCTGTACCAAAAATAATCATTAAAACTAGAATTATAGAGGGATCAAGTCATGGAACAGAAAGTGAGGGTGGAAAGCAAGAGGAAATACTTGTGTACCAAAGGCAACAACAGGAAAAAAATTCTTGTGAAGAATGTTTTGTCTGTAGTTTATCACTTGTCTTGTTGTCATCTGCACCACAGAGCTGCAGTCCAGCTCTCCCTAGCAGAGAAATATAGTGAGGAGGCTGGAGCCTCCTTAGGACCACTTGATGTTTGATTGTGGATTCAGGCAAAAGTCCAGTGACCCTGGAGAGCCCACACTTGGAGCTGCTGTTAGTGGGGGTTGAGCTGGAGGGGTGAGGGTGAGCGCTGGCACTTCACAGTGTGATGCAGGACAGGTGTAAGAGAGGAATTTCTGCTGGCAGCAGGTTGCTAGTGAAGGGAAAGAGGTGCAGTTTGGCACTGTTGGAAACACGGTCTTTTCACATTGCTCTTGTCTTATCTTTGAAGTACAAGTGTGTCATACTGATTATATTTTCCTGTATTTCTCAGAGCCTAATATCTTTATTTCATAATTAGCATCTCGTAGTTGCAAAGAGAAGGAAAAAACCCAGTGATTTTTCTGTCCTGTCAACTAAAATGTTTTTGCTTAGTTGGTCAGTTATGTAGCCCATTAATAGTCCTAATAAAAAATTAATAAAACACTAGCAAAGATTTGTCATGAGTGTTACTCTAATCTGCTTAATGCTGTTCTGGACATCTTTTTATTTTTTAGCAATATCTTATTAAATCAAGATTGTCTTATCAACAGTTTTAACCAAAACAGAATTACTATTTTCAGGCTTTAGGATGGGAAATATTTGAGAGTAGATTAAAGCACATCTGGCCTGAGAAATCCCATGTAAGGGAATCAGACCAGAGGAGACTTTTGATAAGATCCACATGCAGACTTGAGCTGTGGAGTGGGACACAAAGAAATAGAAAAACTTCAGAAATGCTAATTTAAGAAGGGAATTATGATGAGTGACAGACAGCTGAGTCAGATGCAGGACATCTTTAACTCCTACAGGGACACTGATGAAGGGCTGATGGTCCTGTCAGAGGCTATGTCATGCGATGTGTGCTCCCAGCCTGGGCTTCCAGAGCCAGGCTACAGTGGGTGCTGAGTGCTGGGCGATGTGCCACCTGCACTAACACCAGGAGTCTTGAGCCTCAGAGAAATTTCACCTTGTGTTCCAAAGACTTGGTGCAGATGGATCTCTGGAAGGCAAGAGCCACCCCTGGCACAGAGCCGTGGTGCAGAAAAGCATCACACTGAAGAAAGCAGCTGCAATAACCCCAAAGCCTGGAAACGATCCAAAGCACAAAGAGAGAAAGAGTGAACCTAGCAACCAGACCAAACTTCAGACCTCCTCTAAACTCCCTTTTCCTGTCTATGTGTTTTGTTCTGCTTTTTTTTTCATTCTGATTCTGGAGGAAATGCTGGCATGTGTTCCTTCCCCTTACAGCTCAGACATAGTCAAGCACAAGTGGGTAACATCTGGGGACAATATATTTTTTCTCAAAGCTTGGCTGTAGCACAGGGAATTGCTACCAGTTCATCAGTCTTGCACGTGATGAAAGTCCTAACATGGTACCTACAGGTTTATTTTTTTCAACTGTTCTTTTTTGTTTTCCAGGGTTTGGTATGACCACCCCAGCCACCATTGGAGGCAAAATTTTTCTGATATTTTACGGCCTTATAGGATGTGCAGGGACCATTTTGTTCTTTAACCTGTTCCTGGAGCGCTTGATCACTGTCATAGCTTACGTCATGAAGTCCTGCCACGAAAGACAGCTGAGGAGGAAAGGGGTTCTCCCTCACAACGGCCGGCGGGGCTCGGGGACCTCGGAGGTGGACAGCTTGGCAGGCTGGAAGCCCTCTGTGTATTATGTTATGCTGATTTTATGTGTAGCATCCCTCATCATTTCCTGCTGTGCCTCTGCAATGTACACACCGATTGAAGGGTGGAGTTACTTTGACTCACTTTACTTCTGCTTTGTGGCCTTCAGCACCATTGGCTTTGGTGATCTGGTCAGTAGCCAGAACATCAGGTATGAGAGCCAAGGCCTTTACCGCTTTGGCAACTTTGTCTTCATACTCATGGGGGTGTGCTGCATCTACTCCTTATTTAATGTGATCTCTATTGTCATCAAGCAGTCCATAAACTGGATATTAAAGAAGTTTGCCTGCAAGTGCTGCCACAGATGCCAAAGAAGATTATTTCGCTCACGGAGGAACGTGGTGATGCCAGGAAACGTGCGCAGCCGGAGAAACATCTCCATCGAGACTGATGCTGTCAATGAGAGCGACACCGATGGGCGCCGTCTGTCAGGAGAGATGATCTCCATGAAAGACTTCCTGGCCTCCAACAAAGTCTCACTGGCCATCATGCAGAAGCAGCTGTCAGAAACTGCCAATGGGTATCCAAGGCAAATGAGCTCTAATTCGAAGCAAAATGGATTCTCTGGTGGGGTTGGAGCCCTAGCAATTATGAATAACAGACTGGCAGAGACAAGCGTGGATAGGTAAAATAGTCACAGTAGTAACAGTGAAACAGTGTGAACCATTCAGCAGGTATTGAAACGTGAATCAAGTGAAATAGCTAGGGAGAGAGCACACCAGAGGGTGGGATGGCTGAAGGGCATACCTCCTGATGGAAGACCTCTTGAGTTTTTAGGGGGCTGTCGCCTAATGTTTTTTGCGTTGTCCTGGCCTTCCTTCTTCCCCATCATTCTGCTCCTCAAGCAGGTTACTGCAGGAGGATTTTAAGTTAGCCTTCAGATAAAATTTCCATGTTCTGTTCTTCTCTATTATGTGATATACAGATTTCAGGGTAAGAAATCTGTGGGATGGGAGGAAACCAAATGTGTCTACTGAACACATTCCTAATTCAGAGATTGTTTGGAGCCTTCTGTCTTACTCTCATCATGCCTGTTTGCTGGAAGTGACTTATCTGAGACCAAAAGATGAATCAGCCTTTATGATATTGCAGGTGTAATTTGATGGAAAAAAGTAGGAAAGTTCATGGGTATATTCTGGGCTATTGTAATGTGAATGGGGAGAGAATTTTGCCTTTAGAATTTATTTAGTCTTTTCTATAAGAGGATACTGTCAAAAATGATAGAATAAAAATTTATCCTTCTTCTGTTTACTTTTCTTCATTTGCGAAATGTGATTATTTTCCAGGGATGCTTTTTCTTCTAGAATTTAATCACTGTGCCTGTTTCAAAAATGTCAAATTAAATTGAAAATTGACATACTGATGAGTGGTATGAATTATTCCACAATAGCAATCAAAGACTTTCCAAATTTCTGTTCATATTTGCCTCAATTGTGACTGAAGCATCAGGATTGTGTGATGCAACTAGTAGCTGAGTTTACACAACAGTCTGTAGTGTGCAATTAGATTGCCATGCCAGCATCCAGAGTGTTACTTTAAATGACTGTGATCACAGAATCACTTTGGCAGTGTCCTTTTTCTCTTTCGTGTAACTCTGTCATTCTTCATCTTTTTCTCTGGCTTTCAGTGATAATAATGACTGGGTCTTAATGAGGGAAATAGAAAATGTTTAAACTCCCTATTTTTCTCAATGAAATGCTCTGGGTGTTCATTATGACTAGAGAGGAAATTTCAATGAGAAGAATAATAACAGTGAGAAGATCATGAGAAAAGGAAAAGAAGTGATCTTTAATGACAGTGAAATCATCTTTTGTATTAGGTAACTAGAGAAATAAGGGATTAAATTAACATAAAATCTAGCAAGAATTTAAGGAAGACTGGACTGAATTCCTTATTCTCCTTTAAACATGCAACACATTGAAGCTAAACAATATATGAGAGTGTAAATAAGCAGAATTGGTCACAAAGGACCCCATCCCCTGGAAAGAATAGTGTATGCACCAGGTCTGAATGTTTTTTCACAGCTGGAAAGCCTTTCAGAATAGTGCAATATTAGAAAATTTAGAACATAATTATGTAGTTCTCTCATACAGAACAATGCAGATAGCCTCTTCAGTTTAATTTGTATTAGGAATTACTGTCACAGCCTTTTTCGTCATTCTGGCCTAAGGTTCTTTTACTTTGGTTTCTAATATTGTAGAATAATATTTTTATACTCATTTTATCAATATTTGAATTTGAAAACAAAAGCTTGGAATTCTTTCACATAATTCAACAGATGTACTTAACTAGTGAAAAGATTGAAAGCTCTTTTTACATTATTAGGGTAAAAATTCCGATTTAAACTCAAATCCTGCTGTATAGTTACAAGGAAAGCTTCAAGCTGAAGTCATCAGTCCAAATTCTGATACCTGTCTACTCATCTGTGCAGCAATGGAATAATCTTAACAGTACCCCTTTATATTTGCATCCATGTAAAATCTGAATCAGCTTCCAAACCCTAACTTCTGTGAGAAAAGCAGTTTTATTTGGTTTTTTTGGGGGGTTGTGTATTATCAAAATTTTCCACTGAGCTATTTCAGATGAAATTATAATACCTAAGATCCATTACACTGTTACACTTTTTTTAATCCCTTTGTCTCAATCTCATGGAATAAAAATACTTGGCTATAAAAACAGAGAAGTACTGCTCTGAAGCCTTCTTTCCAAATTCATTGGGAAACCCCTCTGTTCACTGCCTGTAACCCTAAGACCTCATTGCTAGTGATGTACTCCTCTGCCAACTAGCAGAAATAGTATAGAACTGAACTCATTGCTTCAGCAATCATTAAGAGGATCTTCAGATGGTTTCAAGACATGAGACAGTTGTGTTGCTCTGTTCCAATTTTTCTGGTAACCAGCCTTGGTTTCTCATCACCACAGAGTAATCTTTGTCAGCTATTTTCAATAGGTCTGAAAAACAGCTATGGTTATGAAAACAAGTGACAAATAGTCTATATCAAGGAGACTTGACAAGGCTGTGAAGGATCTTTGGTGTACACTAGCTCTGTTTTCATTGATCACCCCTGACCTTGTGCTCACTCAAGCACTCCCTCATCACCCAGGCCTGCCAGGTGCAAGATCTCTGCACTGGTTTTGTGGTTGGATTTCATGTCCACTGAAGATAACAAGGGAATAGCTGCACTAATCTTCTCTATTCAGATGTCAATTGCTGGAGATGAAGGACCAGCATATTCTGTCCCTGTGCCATCTTGTACCATGATGTCCCTAAGAGACCTCTGGCTTTGCTATTGAACTCCCCTTATGGCAGCCACACTCAACATCAAATGAGGTAACTTTGCCAAGGAGACTGCAGAATTTTTAGAGAATATCTGCGGATAAATAAGACTTTTAAGATGAGGGAGAGACATTTCCAACTAGTATCGTGGTACTACTAGAATTGTTTGTCTAAAGGCATTGAAGAGAGAAATCCCCAAAAGCTCTGTTCATAATGTAATATCAAGATATTAAATTTGCAAAACAAGTGGATATATAAATGTCCCCATACCAAGCAGAATTTAACACAGGAGTGAAAAATGCCCATTAACTGTGTGAAAAGTAAATTACAATAAAAATACAGATAACATCACATTTCTTGCATTACTTTTTAAAGTAGCAGTGAGGAATTAAAGGAGATAGTCAGGGACCTATTTTCAAAGCTTTTCAAAATTTTTCAAAGTGTAAATTTTAATGCTGTATCACTTAATACTAAAATCTCTGTCAATAAGACCGAAACTTGTTTTCAAAAATACTGAGGCCATGAATTTTCATTGTGGCTATTGAGATATGGGGGTGAGGTTTTTAAAGCAAAAATGCTTGGGGGAAAGCCTTGGATGCTTTTTGATTCTGAATCTGCTCTTAAAAAGGTGAGGAGTAACCCACTACTAGAATCTGTGGGATAAACTGCAGGTTGCAGCCTGCCAGGCTGAAAGTGAAAGTCCTTAATGGAGCAATCCTCTGAAATTTAATCTTGTAGTTATGCCACAACTTAATAATATCATTATTGAACAGTATAATTATTTACATCAAAAGGAAATATCTAGTGCTAACCAAAATACAATCAAATGAAAGTAGAGGTAGTTCTTAGGGTTTTCTTACTAGTTTATGTTTTGTAAAATGTGTGCATCAGGCACTTTGCTGGTAGGTATTTGTGAAAGCAGATACATTCTGCATGAAGGACATGAGCCTCTTTTTGCAAGGACATGAATAGACCCTTCAAAGGCATTTAATTCCTGCTGGAAGTCAATTAACTTCCCACCACATAGCAACTTTCAGTAGAAGTCAGGTACCTGATTCTCTTAGGCAATTTCAGAACTCCAGCCATGTATTAGGTTTTGAATCTAAAATGACCTGACAGTGTCCCTGAAAAGTTCAAACAGTTGGAGCAATGTTTCAGTCCTGCAGCACTCTAAGAGTGGAATTAATTTATCTAAAAGCATTTTGTGGTGAAAGCTTTGCATCAACCAAATAACACAAACAATGTTTATGTTTTGTTTGATTAATCTTGGCCTCTGTCAGTTTTAATTATATTTGACAAATTTACAAATTGAAGAACAAAGAGAAGGTTTGGCTAGGCATAAAAAATAAACCAGCTCCATTTCTCTGACTGAATTGATCAAAAAAAAAAGGTCAGATTGGGAAAAGAGATTCTTGATTAACATTATGTTTGAATAAAGTTTTCTGGAGGTGGAGGGCATTAAGTTGTTTGGATGACTTCTCTCCAACAGCTGTGGAAGTGGAACTGTTTGTGTAACCCCCTGATGTCCCCACACTGGGAACAGAAGCTCAGTGAGCCCTAGCTTAGAGAAGGCTCAGCATTTCCAAGCAATACAGTTGGAATCTTCTGTTGTTTTAATTTAAGCTACTAACACTGGGCTAACAGCACTTTCTAAGATTCTTCAAGAAGTAGTAAAGTTATTTTATCTAAGTTCATGTACAAACACCCAGTGTTTTCTTTCCCCTAGGCAGAAAATGCTGCCAAATATGCAAGTACAATATGTCTGTTTTAGAATGATCACAGTAGTTTTTTGCTTAATCCAGGAAACAAGAATACAATTCCTTCTGTACTCCTTATTTTCCAAACATCTATTGGCAGCAATATCTGCACAATACTCTGCTTATTGCTTAAAAGGCCACATTTCACTAGGAAAATTAAAGCCCTTGCTCATCAAGGTGGACCATCTTATTTTTTATTAGATTTAAGAGAAACTGTGAACACAAAGAATGGTATTTCACATCCAAGTGGTCAGAAGCTTTTGTATATAACCTGTGTTTTATGTCAAACCAAACAAACACCACATCACTGCAGGCTTTTAAGAGCATAAGTAAGTCTAAGAACTTTGTGGATTACATACACTAGGCTACATTTTGTTTTTCTACAGTTTCACTCTAATATGTGTCTTTGGTTTTCACTATTTGAAATTATTTGTGATAATAGAATAAATAAAATTTTGCAAAGATTTTTGAGAGCCACAATAGTAAGATATGTTTAAAATGAAATATTATTTTCCACAGGCTGCCTAGCTTTCTATAAAGGGGAAGTTTGATGAAAGGCAGAATCAACTCTTTCCAAGCAAACTTCTGGACTCAAATGGATTTCCTATTAGGTACATGCAGAAGTTCCCAGAGGGGCAAGATGGCTTACTTTTCAAAAATGTTATCATTTGAAATGCTTTTCAAAGCTATTCCCTGTTTTAAAGCCACAGAACACTGTCAGTGTTTTTTGTTTGTCTTATCTGAGAAAACTTAACCTTATTTTTTTATATATTTAGAAGAAAAAGATGCACATGAAGAAAAATGAAAATGACCTTACATAACCTTTGCATGTATTGCTTGAAGCTGCAGAGATCCTCCTCTTTATCCTAACTCAAGTTTACACCAGAGTAATTTCTCCAGCTCACCAAAGAGGTTTGGTCTTATTAGTGAGTAGTCACAGTTTAAATTAAAGAACTTTAAAGTCATATTTGTTCATCTGTTTAAATGAGGCAATGAGCTTATGGTCTGAGCAGTGGGTGCTGTTCTAAGTTTGTTAGCATTCAAAAAGCTGGAATCACCATTGTTCTCATCTCTGCAATGTTCAGGGAGACACTGAGCAGTGCCCTTAGTGCTGCATTATCAGCAATTGCTGGCCATTAAGCTCTGGGTATCCTGTGGTCTGCACTTAGTGCCCTGGGCCAGACCTAGACAGAGAGAATTATGTCCAGAACCACCAGTTCAGAGATTCACAAAATAATTTACTATGGAAGTTGCCTCTGGATGCCACCTGTCATACTTTTTCAAAGCAGGTCTAGCTAGTTCCTGCCTGTCTCAGTGAATTTATCTATTATTCACTTCTTCAGCACTCTGTTCACAATGTACTGACAGTGCCCCTTTTGCCCCTACCAAGAGAAAGTGACAGATCTTCCTCTGAATCGTTGCATTTGGGCAAATACTTAGCTCTAAGTTAAACACATTTATTTGTAAATAGCATCCAGACAGCTGCTTTTCTCAGCCTCATACATAGCAGATGGGTATTTTGATCCCTAGGTATCATTATTGTTGGCAGTCTTATTTGAGATGGCAGAGACTGAAAAGGTCAGTCTGTCTGTCCTAGACTCCTAGGCAGGGGTATTACTCTTTTGGCAAGCAACCTATGGCACTTTGGCTCTACATATTGGATTTGGCTGAATTCTCGCTCAGGAATGGATTCTGCTTCACTGAAATCAATGGAGACTTTGCTTCTGGATCCTTTAGCTGACATTTTGCACAAGAATTAATTTCACTTTACAAAATAATCCAAATAAATGTGACTAGCCTTTTGCTTTGCTTTTACCACCAACTGTGCAAATGCTGTTCTATTCGTGCAGTGCTGTGTTCTGCAATAAATTATTGCCCAGCAACCATTTTTTGGTCTACAAAATAATAATATAATTCTAAAGAAGACCAATTTGAAATTGAAAGTAGCCAGATTATTATCTCTAAGAATTGTTTGGTAGTCATTCTTTTTCTCAGCTGAAAAAACTCTTAACAAGTAACACATTTTCCATGAAAATTCCTGTGGTTTTGCAAGGGTAGATTTTGCTCTGTGCTGACTGCTTGTGTCACCTTGTTCTTTCTCTAAGCTTTCTGCTCTCAATCACACCTGCAGGACCCTTCTCCCTCTTTTTTTTCCCCTTTCCATTTATCCTTTTTCTTAGATCATCAAATTCTTCTGTTAGCCAAATATACTGTGGTATATATACCACACAAAGCAAGTCAGGAGGAAAAGCAAGCAAGGCACAGAGAGTTCCGAATGCCCCATCAGCTGAGAAGGTGTCAAACAGAGCTTACACCTCCTCAGACTGCAGCATAGATGCAAAGGGTAAACAGCAAGTGTTGTGATATTTTAGCATCTCTAAAAAAAAGATCACTTTAATCTGCCAAGATTTTAACTTCTTTATTCAGGGTTCTATCACTGCCTTTCCCTCTTTTACTTTCTCTGGATGCCTAATGCTTTAAGGCCCTGTGCATGAGCAACCGAAACTACAGAAATGTTTCACCCCATTTGCAGAAGATTTGGTCCTTGTTTGGCACCATGTATTAAGTCTGTGCAATAGCAAGAATTAGAATCTACAGGCCACAGCACATGATGATAAGAAAATGAAGAACTTTGTCATGCTTCTAATGAATTTCCAGTGTTAGAGATTTCAGAGTTGTCCCAGGCAACCTATTGCAAACCTACTGCAGAGCATCTTAATTTTAAACATTTTCCCAGGCGCTTAATTTAACTCTCCCTTGCTACAGCTGAGGCACATTGTTTGCATTTTGAGCCCTGCTGAATATGGAGAACAGAATATTCCCTTCCTTTTTGAAAGGAAGGTACATTTTACAAAATCTCATCTCAGTCTTTTCTATCTCAGGCTAGAAATATCCCTTTCCTTATGTGGCTTTTTCTACCATTGCCCTACCACGCTCCAGATTGTGCTTCATCTCTTGGTCATTTTTCCTTTCAAGTACAGTTGTCAAAATGAGATACAGTGACAGAGAAAATATGTTGTTCATAGAACATTGAGCAGCATGATTATTTTCCTCATCTTACCTCCCTATCCTCTTCCTGTGTCTGGACTGGTAATTGCTATTTTAAAACACTGTTGATTCATCTTCAGGTTTACATATTATATCAATGCCAATTTTTATTTTTCAAAACTGTTACGTAAACTATAGTGCTTCCAGTTATGCAGGTGATTATTCCAATGTACCATCTTTCATGGATTGCTATTGAATTGCTTCTGGTTTTTCAGACCTCTTTCCCATATCCATATTGGTTTGAATCCTTGTCCTTCAGCATCTTTGCCACCCTGACTGTCTGGAATCATCTTCAGACCAAAAATTGTGTCCTGTATTCCATCATCCAAGTTAGTGATAAAAACATTGATCCAGTGTTTTTGTAAAACCCAGTTGATACTTTTTTTCTGTTTCAAACAAACTATTGGTCTGCACCTACTGTTGTCTGAACACTGTTTCCCAATCAATTTTACACTCATTTCGTGTTAGTTTCATCAAGTGTAAATGACAGTAAGCTCCAATCGCAATATTTTTATTCCAAGCAGTCATATATGAGCTAAAAAAGTTTTAGGTTTTATATCCCAAGGGAATTTGCACAACTGATTAGTCGATGTAAAATTTGTTAAATTTTGAAATCATAAAAAAGTAAATCTTGATTTGCCAAGTCTCCAACATAAAACTCCACTCTGTCCTTTTACAGGTGCATATTATAAAATAGTCGTGTTCCAAGAGCTACAGAAACAGATGAAACTAATAGGAAGATCATCTGGAAGAATTCAGTCTGAAAAATATAGAAGTACTTTGGCAATATATGGAAGGATTTGGTTTGACTTTTGCACATTGTCTTGGTTTGAAAGTCAGATGTCTGCCAAGGAACACAGGAACCTCCCTTGGAATGGAAAAAATATGACACCCTTCCCTCTGAATTATTACGGCTTTGAAATTAAGAGGGTCTCAGACAGAGATATTGAGAAAGGAATAACAGTTATTTAGGAGAATGTGTATGTACATAACAAGGCAAACAAAGAGCAGCAGGCAGAACAGGAGCCCAGTGCCAGCCTCTCTTGGTGTTGAGCGCTTTCCCCTTGGTGCAGTTCCGCTCACAGCCCCAGGGGCGCTGCTGGCTCCCGGCTGGGCAGGGCGCGTGCGGGGGCTCCTCGCGCCTGCAGGGGTCGCTGTGGCGCTGGCCTGGCCTCCCTCACACAGCAATGGCAGGCAGGCTGGGTGGTGGAACGGGCTGGGCTCGGCCTCCCTCACACAGCAATGGTGGGCGAGCTGGGTGGTGGAACGGGCTGGGCTCGGCCTCCCTCACGCAGCAATGGCAGGCGGGCTGGGTGGTGGAACGGGCTGGGCTCAGCCTCCCTCACACAGCAATGGCAGGCGGGCTGGGTGGTGGAACGGGCTGGGCTCGGCCTCCCTCACGCAGCAATGGCGGGCGGGCTGGGTGGTGGAACGGGCTGGGCTTGGCCTCCCTCGCACAGCAATGGCGGGCAGGCTGGGTGGTGGAACGGGCTGGGCTTGGCCTCCCTCGCACAGCAATGGCGGGCGGGCTGGGTGGTGAAACAGGCTGGGCTTGGCCTCCCTCGCACAGCAATGGTGGGCGGGCTGGGTGGTGGAACGGGCTGGGCTTGGCCTCCCTCGCACAGCAATGGCGGGCGGGCTGGGTGGTGAAACAGGCTGGGCTTGGCCTCCCTCACACAGCAATGGCGGGCGGGCTGGGTGGTGAAACAGGCTGCAGCAGAAACCACAGAGCGCTGACTGAGACAGCAGGGACGAGCAGACCCCAGAACAGGCAAGGAAATGTACCAGAAACTCCACAGCTCCTATGTCCAGCAGGCAGGGAGTGTGGGTTAAGTGCAGCGATGAAGCCCAAGACAGCAGCAGAAAGCAGCAGGGCTTGGCAGCGGCAGCCGGGCTCCTCCTATCAGCTGCCGCACACAGCTAGGGAGACCCCTCCTGCAGGTCAGGGTCCTGAGGCACCTGAATAGATGGCAAGGGTCCTTTCCAGTCAGGACGGGTGTTAGAAATGTCCCAGTTCAACAGCTGCTCTAATGAGCAAAGGCTCACCCATGGTAGGAGAAGCAATGGGACAACAAAAGCTCCACAGGGGCAGCAGCCACAGACCGTCTGTGCCTCCTCTAATGCCAAATGTGAGAGAGGGGAAGGAGCAGAGCCCAGCCCACCACCACCTGGCCAAAATCTCGTGGTAGAGAAAACTCCCCAGGTAAGAAAGTAACCAGCTTCACCTTCCCCTATTCTTCCTCCTCCCAGCCATATCTTTTATTCTCTGAAGTATTGGTAGCTATTGTTTCTTAGCAACAGATAGGACAAAATCTCCCAGCACATGTGTAAAACACAGCATGTATTTCCATTCTACTGATTAAAATCCATTTAAAAAGTCAAACATCAGCATGGAATATTTTTCCATAAATATTATTTTAATTTATACATAAAATTATGTTTGTAGTGGAATTTTGCTAGGCATATTTAACATTATTGGCTACAAGTACTGAAGCACAAAATAACTATCTTTGTGTGTGCGACAAAAAGGTTTTTCAAGGACATTCTTCCCTTGATGTGTCAGGTTGTTGATTATCTTTTTTCAAGCAGTGATCTCCTTAAGGACAGGAGGAATAGAGCCGTGTGACCAGCAGGTGATAGAAGCTTCTTTGCTTCAATTCCGAAGCTATGTAGATTTATAATGAATATGCTGAGAGGGAGTTCATTATTCATTAGTTTAAGGCATCTTGGCTTATGGTCCAAGCGAATGCTCTTCTGACAGAAAAAAGGTGTTACATGTATTTTGTGTTCCCATCAGGTACCCATCATAAGCAAATCCTTCTTCCTGGAAAGATGACCTGAGCTAAGGCTTGCTGGAGGGAAGTTGCTGCTCCCTCTCTGAACTCTGGAGAATTACACATTAAATATACAAAATCAGCTTTGTATGAAATAGGTCAGTACAGTAAAGCCATTCACTCTCTTGATTTTGATAAACTTTGAATGGGCTCATGAGAGGAGTGTACCACAACTGTTTGGCAGCAGCAATAACTGCAGTAAGCAATTTCCAGCACAGAGCTAAATGGGGCCTCTGGAGGCAAATATAGGTTAACAATAATAACAAACAGTAGAGTCACAGGACCACAGAAAGGAAAGTGATGAGATTTGACTAAACATACTCCTCATCTTCTTACTGCCATTGGGAAGTGGCACTGGATGTCGAATACTGGATGCACGTTGGAGCTTTTTAGAAGGGAAGCACTGATGTCCTTCCTGATGGCATGCTAAAGTGGAAATTTTTAGGCCTTTAGGTTTTTAAGAAATGTGTGTGCAAATGTTGTGGCAAAAACCAGGACTGGTTAACATCCTTAGGTCTTGTCAGGCCACCTCTTCTGAATGTGAAACAAGGAAAATTCAAAGCTATATTGAAGCCAATGAGCTGTAGAAATTGTTTTTCTCCCCAGCAGCCTGGACTGTCTTTGGTTATCAAAGTAAGACCCTGCAATTTCTGTTCACCAATTATAGCAGCTACATCTCTTCCAGAAAGGACGCAGAATTCTCATCAATCTCAAGTGGCTCAACTGAATATTTTCACGGGAAAAATTATCTGAGTCTAGAGAAAAAGACACAAACCTCCAGAGAGCAGCTTGGCTCTGATAAATACAAAATGGAACTCATAAGAGGAGGGTGATAATTTAATCTCTTACTAAATTACTCATTTGTGTTCTCCGCTTCTCAGATAAACACTTCAGAAGGAAAATGCTGCTTCTCCCTGATGGATGTTCCATTAAGTAACTGGATCTTCAAATGTGTGTTCATATAGAGACAGCTGAGCCATAGTGGTGAGTGCTAGACTGTCTATGGTTAACCCAGGTGACTTAGAACTACAAGTTTGAAGGTCTCATTTACTGATCAATAATATTTCTTCTGTGATGTCAGCTGGAGGCACTTTTACTGCCAACTGTAGTGAAAGAGTAGCAGCTGATTTTCAGTTCCAGTTTGTTCCAATCAATTGGTGTGCCATCTCCCCTCCTTCCACTATTCCATAGTTGTGCCAACATTTCGAACCTTCCCTAGCCTTGTCAACTACAGACCACACCTGCACCACCCCTTTAGTCCAGCTGTATTCTCAGTATGTTCCCAATCCTTTCTATGTCCCTCCCCTGTATGAGCAAGGAGGTTGCTAAGCCAGACTTAAATGTCATGTTCCCACCTCTAATTTGTGTTATGCTGGTGACATTTGTCATTTGTAGCCTTCAGCCCTAGCAGCTTTATTGTCCACCTGAGCACTTCTGCTGCTGTTTTGTGCTTTGCCTACACACCTCCTTCTGGATGGGAGTGTTCTTCCTGAACCTGCCTCTGCTCAGAGCCAGCTCCTGGTGTCACGGTGATCTAGTGCTTGATACTTACTTTTTCCCTTAATTATCTTCTCAGATAATGCAAGCTTACAGAACAGTGCATTGACAAAGAAAAAAAAAAAAAAGACATTTTAATTGTTTTAATTATAAAAATCAGATGTTGACCAAATGGTCACAAGTAAGTAATAAAACCACCCAATTTATTATTGCTAGCCTTGATAGTGGTTTATAGTTCCTATGGTTGCAATACATGGTTCTTGAAAGAGGTCTAACTTCACATTGCACCAGTACCCCAAGTGTTCAATTTTCCCCAGGAGTATATTGCTGATAACCCATTTTTCATATACAGACACCTTTTCCCCCATGAACAGGATATGAAAACCTGGTATTTTACCTGCTAGATTGCCAAAGAGGCCAAGCTCTTGTACTTTGACTGTTCAAATATTCCATATAAATATTAACATTTAATACAGTTTCAATAAAAGAAAGGGAGAAAAAGGGTAGCCTGCCTTCTGGAAATCAAGTGATGCACCAACAGATGGGACATCTCAGGCCTCTAATCTTCCAGAACCACCACTTCTTTGCGAATTGTTCTTCAGCTAGTTATTGAAAGGTGAAAAAAGCTGATTTAAATTTTGTCTGTGTTTTGCCTTTTCTTTCATTCACTGCTGGACATGAGGGAATCATTCTTAAAGGGCTGCAGTTCACCGATTCTGAGGTCTGCTATCAGTTCTGTGATTATGGTCACTGTAGCACCCCACTTCCCACTCAGTCAAGGGAGACTGAATGACAATTTCAGTGTAAACATTGTGACATGCCCTAGATGCAAGAGTTAATATTCAAGTTTTCTGGCAGGTTTGTGCAGTCATTGCTGGTGCCTGTCATAGCTTTGCTTCTGTTGTTACTCAGTTAAGCTGTATAAAGGCAGCCTGGGCATGATAATCCCATCCAACTCCAACAGACATGTCTGGCTTCAAAGTCTGCTGTCATGTCGGCGTCTTTCTTAAAATAATGCCTTTGTGTATTTTAAAGAATGTCAAGACTTGCATAAGAAAATTTTACCACAATTTTCTTCTGCTCTACTTAAAATCCAGTTTCCTTTTCCATGCCTTTAATGGTGGAAATTCTTTGGATGTGGTGATAGTTTTTTGGGGTTTTTTTATTCCCTGAAGTGTAGTTAAACTATGTATATTATAAATTTAATGAATTTGAAGTAAAGAGGTGGTAGGGATCATCTTGAAACAAAAACTTAAAAATCATAAATTTTCCAACTCCTTGTCTCATTCCATATAGTCATCCCCCTAAAGAAATTCCAGAATAAACAACTAGGATTTTATTTTATCTTTATGGGAGAGAATAATACAATACTGGAATATAGATGAATAGTGTATCAAATCTGTGTCTGACAGTAGCCAGTGCAAGGTGCCTTAGAGAAGGTGACTGAATTCTATTAAACATTACATAATTTGCTTATCTGGGATCTATCTCTTTAATGTCTTTCACTTAGAAAGTAGCTTATTTCCAGGAACAGTACAGTGTTTATTGCTAAGAATATTGTCCCATCTAATACCAAATTGTCATGTTACTGTTTTACTTTGTTCTGTGTGAAACTTGTATCCGAGCTTCATGGGTTGAGTGGAATCTTTTAAACATCTACACAGAGTACGTATGACAAAACACCAGTGTGGAATAAGACCAGTGATCCTAAAACTGGGATGTCTCAAACATTTCTAATAAGTATTTTTCTATTACACCTAGGTGAATACTTATATCCCTTTCAGCTAAACGCTTTCCCAAGTTGGTAACAAAGTAAGACAAGATAACATATGGCTACAACTTAATAATAATAGTAAAAAGAACAAAGATATTTTGTTGTCTTCTTCTAAGTGTTCTTCATATAAAAAAAAACTACCTAAGTTTTATGAACTGTGTCTAAATTATGAATAATTTAATTTTAAGGTGTCTGACAGAATTGTGTATTTCAGTTATTGCTTTCTGACTTCTCATAGTATAATAGATGCACACCCTTCATCCAAAGGACAGATCTATTGCTTTGAAACATTCTTTTCCCATTCTGGAAAATTCACATTTCAGTGTTTCCATTCTGTCCCACCTTAAGCCTAAAATTAATAGCATGGTGGGCATGAAGCCATTAGATTCATGTGTACATCAATCAGCAATGTACTGATTGATCTAACCTTGCAAGTGGCTAAGGAAAGCCGGATTCATTTTGATGTTTATACATTTCCCACTGGTCAGGCTTCCTGATGGCAAATGCCACCACAGTATTTCGAAGAGAAAAAAGAATCCTCCTTTATGGCTGGGAACAGTGCCTACAGTGCACTGATGAGCAGACCAGTCACATGAATTCTGAGGATAATGGGACTTGACCCTGCAAAATCTTCAGCCTGAAAGTTTTAAAAAAATATTTCATTACAAAGATGTATGGCACAGCCGTACATTAAGTAACAATAGAACATTGTTCTACATACAGAAAAAGCATGCAGGTGACCCATTTAGAGGGTTGTAAAGGTGTTTATTGCTCTTGGAGCAATCTGATATAACCTGCTACAAGAGCCTCTTTTGTCCTCTTTGGTGTGACCCTGGAGTAATAAAAAATCAAAATAGGTAGCTTTTGAGTACTGTAAAGAAGTACAGAAATGAGTGCACACATACACACTGTGTGGGTAATTTAGGGGCTGAAAGGCTGACACTGTAGAGTGAGACACTCCAAGATATCACAGCTTTGGAAGTTGTGTCAGGCACAGACACTCACCACACTGGTGTGCTGGGTCAGTGGTCATCAGCACTTGGTTTCAAGTAAGTTTTCTCAGCTTTGGCTCTTGGTCTAAAAAGTTCTTCATAGAAATATTTGTGGTTTGGCATTATTTGCTCTGTGCTACAAAGTCCCCTTTTTTTATTACTACTCCAACAAGACATGCTGTTCCAGGCTTTGTTCATGGGTAATGAAATCAGCAGATGACTAATGCTAAGTCGAATGAGAAGAATTTCAGCTCCTTGGGAAAGATACAGTGATATCTTTCCCCTGAGTCCCAGCAACTGTATAGTCATTGCTTATCACTTCAGCTTTCCAGTTTTAACATGAGGGAAGGGGGAGTTTTTGGCACTTGTTTATTAAAACTTGGTCCCATGTTTGCAGTATGTCATAGTTTACTGTAGGCAAAATCATAAGTGAGGAGTGATAATGAACATCATCAGTGTTGCAGGCTGTTACCTTAATTTTACACCACGACTTCCCAAACTGTCTTTGCTGTGTGCCAGTCAGCAGCTCTGCAGTGTAGGGCAAGGTCTGGGAGGAGTGCTACAGATGTCACAGATATTTCTGGCAAAAGCATTGAGAGGGGTCAGGCTGTGTCTCCCTAGTCCCAGGTTATCTGGAAAGAGCATCATGAGACTTTCTGCCTTGCAGAGACTGAAGGTAGCAGTTGCTCAAACAGAACAGACCTGCATTTCAGAAATAATTCTAAGACCACTATTTTATACTTTTCTTTCAATACAAGAAAATGTGTGTATCAGGTGTCAGGAGTGATTTCAGCAATTAAATGAACGATGAGGTTAGGTGAATGCTTGCAAAGCCTCACAAGCAGCTTATTGATAAAATGGAAAAAAAAAAAAAAAAAAAAAAAAAAGATAACCTAACTTTTCTCCCTGTGGCTTCAAAATCAGCTAATATTTTATGTAACTGGATTCCGTAAACTTAGGGGTTTAGAACCTACTCAAATATCTTTAAATTAGCGGAGATTATATAACAGTATTCTAGTAGGGCTTCGCATTGCCAAGTTTATACTGCATAAGGACTGTGTATGTAACATCAACAGTGTGCAGTACACTTCACAGTGTATTAACTCTGACCTCTTCACTGCTGAAAATGTGAAATTATACCAAGTCTCTCTTCCTGCATTTTGATGGTGAACTATGTCTCTAACAGTTTTCAGCCAGTTCTGATTCACCTTCAAGCAGTCTAATTTCCTTAGGTTACTTATGAAAATATTGTGGAAAGATGGCATCAGGGCTTTGCAAAGGTTTATGGTTTCTACCTTTTCTCCCTTAGCTAGAAGGGCCCCTCTTGAAGAAAGGAATTACATTGCTTTGCCACAATTTGTGGCTAGCATACCCATGCAGTTATGCTTCATCTGCTTGCAGCTGAGAAGTGGGTCTACTCTTTGCTTGTCTTTATAAAAAAATTCTATAAATACTTACGGAAAGTTTGGGTTTTTATTTGCAAAGAAAGGTCTCTAGTTCGGGCTATTGAACTCTCCCAAAACTCATATAAAATAAAAAATTGTAGCCTAATGCACTTGATTAAGGAGAGAAAAATCATGACCAGAGAACTTAGAATTCTAACAGTTCTGTGCTTGGTTTAGCAGCTCCAGTAGATATTTAGTTATGTATTTTTAGCCAAAACTTGCATTAGACATTCTCCTTTAAAAGGTACTCCAAAGCGCTAAAAGTGGGGATTTACAATGTAATGCTCATTCTCTGATTTGTTTGTTGTATGTCTCCAGAAAATTAGAAGATTATCAGGACAAAGGTATGTTCTCTTGTCCAAGTTCCTCCCTGGGTTGCCTAATAAAAATAATTACGGATTACACCAAGGATAAGCATTATTTTCTCTGAACAGTGTATTATCCCAGATTTTCCTACTTAAATGTAAACAGCCTAGATGAGATGCTCTTACATTAATAAAAGCATTAACAAATCCAGCTAAAATGGGACTGACTACTTGTGCATACCAAAGCAGGTCCATTTTATCAACTGAGCTTACAGTGAAGACCTTGAAAGTTAAATTTTTTGTTGACATTCTTATCCAGAATTTTTACTTTTTACCATAAGGTAGTTTAATACAGAGCATAGAAAGACTGCCTTAAAGTGAGTAGTGTAAAGATTGCTAGAAAATCATTAGTTAATTTTCTGTGTTCTGTGCAGTTCTGAGAAACTCTTTGGATTTTTTTTAACTCAATTTTAGGGCCAGTGCTCTTTAATGACTAGAGTACACTGAAAGTTCTCCTCAGTCTTACTTCATGAACTGTGTTTGGTTAATGAACACCCCCAAGATATGGAGAGGCCACCTCCAGCTCTGACAGGTAAGGCAGACTTGGTTTCAGGAAGCATCCTTGCTCATTCTGCTGCATCCAGCCTCTGTTCACAGTGTCCCACCAGCAGGCAACCCATGGGCGAGGTATGGCAAGGGGTACTTTGACCAGGGCCACACAATGAGTGAATTGCAGCCTAACTCCCCTGGCTCAGGGAGCACTGCCCTGTCTGCTCTGCCACTGCCAGACCCCTACCAGCTGCCTCGGGCAGGTTGTGTGACTCAGAAGGACAGAGACAGGAAAGACTTCCAGAATGCCCTGGGGCAACTTTTGTCCAACTGCAGATAGTGCTTACAATTATTTCCTTTTGAGCCTACTAACTGAACTATTCACTTTGCTAGATGTAAATAAACAGGACAGATGGTTTTTACACTATGAAGTATTGGGATTTCAGTTGAGAAGCTGTTAATTTAGCTAAGGCAAGCAGGCAGGTCCAGAGGCAGAAAATCACTTTACTTGTTTGTTGTTTATCCAATAAAATTATTTTTCCCTGTGGTAACTTTAATGTCTTTGAGCTCAGACATAGGAAAAAAAATTATACTGCTACCCTAGGGATAGCTAGTGAAAGAACCAAATGTAAGAGAGAGCACATCCTTCCCCTGGAGCCCAATTATACCAGTCCTTCCTGGGAGGGGGCCAGAAACGGCATGCCTGGTTATAACTGTGATCAAATTGGATTTTGAATAAAACACTGTCAAAAATTGTAGAAGAGAAAGAACTTTTTTTTCCCTCCACAGCTGAATGTGTTAAAAAATTAGTTTATTCAAAATCGGGATTAGTTTCTGCTCTATTTCATTATTCTGCACAAATTTAATATTAATGATGCTTCAATTAGTAATGTAAACAGTTTTAAAGCATCTTCTTGTGATGTATTTAAAATACAGTTATGAATAAAAGGTGCAAGAAAGAAGCCAGAGTTACAAACAGGTGTTTTGGCACTAAGCAAATTGAGGGCCAAATAATGTAAAACTTTGATGCAGGTGTTTATACAGTTCAGCAGATTTGTGTATCAGTAGTCATTTGGGCTATGAAATTTTTGTGACTTTTAAGACCTATATCCTGAACTTCAGGTACCCCATTTTTTTTCCCTCTATGACGCTGACTCATGGGATGAAATGGTTTGTGTTGCCCTGTGAAGAGTGGACAACCTCTTGTCTAGGCTCAGAGCTAGTTGGGGAGACACAGATGCAAATACCAGTTTGCAAATTTCTCTCACACAGCCCAAACACATTTGTCAGCCTTTTCTTAAAAATTTGATTTAAGTGGAAATGTTATTCTGGAGAGTAGGAAGGGTCTGCCAAGGGATCTGTACAGGCTGGATCAATGGGCCAAAATCAATTGTATTGAGGTTCAGTGAGGTCAAGTGTCAGGTTCTGCCCCTGACACAACAACCTCACACAGCACTAAAGGCTGGGGCAGAGTGGCTAGAAAGCTGCATAGTGGAAAAGAACCTGGGGTTCTGGTTAACAACAGCTGGACATGAGCCAGCACTGCCCAGAGACAAAGAAGACCAATGGCATTCTGGCCTGATTCAGCAATAGTGAGGCCATCAGGGCCAGGATAGAGGTTGTTTCCTGGTACTTGGCACTGGTGAGGTCTCATGTCAAGTACTGTTTCCAGGTCTGGACCTGTCAATTCAAGAAGGAAATTGAGGTGCTGGCTTGAGTCCCCATGTAGGGCTGCAACTTTGCTGTAGCCATCACAGCAGCTGGTGCAGAGAACAAAAATCAGCAGAAATACCTGGTAATGCCTCAAGAGTGTCTGACAGTTTAGGTGGTGATGATCCTGTATGCTTTATAGCTAGTGTTAAGTACAGACTCATAGGATGGAGAAAAACTTCACGGAGACTGCTATAAGCATTGCTCAAGAAGGATGGCACTACCTTTTCCCAATGACACTGCATTGCTCTTAGCCTGTTGCATGAAGGTTCTGCCAGCAGTGTGGGTCAGATAGTACTGAAGACACTGCATGCCACGCAGCCCTTGGTTGTTGTCCACATGCCGAAAGGCTATGTGTTTACTACATCTATTTAATACCCAGGCCCTCAAGCCCTGGGTTTCATTCTGACATTCATTCTGAGGATATAAAATTTTTATATAGTTTTCTAAAATTGACATTAATTGTTGTGTGAAGCTAACATTAATAGCTAATTGATAACATTAAATCTTTGTGAAGCTTCTCCAAAGTCCCTAGCTTGGCTTTGCAATTCCTTGTAATGGTTCTGAGGCTTTCTAAGGACAACTTTTAAAAATACTCTAATTTTGGAAAATCTCGGTTATTCATTGTGTCTGACAATGTTTGTAACTAGTAAAACAACTTCATTGCTCATACATAATATGTCATAAATCTTGTCTACTGTTCATGCGTTTTACAGCCTAGTGAATTGTTTCCGCCTCTCAATGGGGTTGTTTAGAGGGACTGTCATCAGGATAATTAGAAGCAACCCCAGGATCTCCCACAACCTACTTGCTAACTTAGGACCTCTGAGGCTCTAAGAAATGCACCATGCATGCTCCTCTGGGCAGCTCCCAGACATTCTGCTTTATCACCAGAACCCTCACACTTAATCCTGAATCCTTGATACCATGGATGAAGAAGATGGCATACAGCCACTACTGTGTTCTCAGTGATGTCAAGGGCTATCAGTGGAACTAGAGGGAGTAAACAGCCTTCCTGACATTACCAATAAACAGGGGCAGGCCCTTTCACATCAGGGATCAGCTAGTTTAGCCAGTATCTCTTTGTATCACCGAAAATGACTGACTGGCTGAGACGCTAGTGCTATCAATGCAGAGGACTAAACCTCCCAATATCAGCAGCTGGAAGTTATCAACTGAAAGATGAATCATCCTCTGTAAAATCTGGCCCAGTCTCTCAGGATTTGGTGCTTGTCAGTCTGCTGATTTTTAAACTGGTGATGAGGTTCTCAGATGCCTTGGCAATGGGCAACATGCCACACAAGCAGCTGAAGCAGTTGAATAAATGGTGAGTCAAAGAGTCTCAATAAAAATGAAACATAATGGCTGAAATCAAATTTAACATCCAAATACTTCCTGCAAACTGGTGCAATTGAAGCATGACATAGAAACAGGAATGACTTTGTCGGATATGGGATATATCAGGTTCTGAAGCAATGCAGACTGGATTGCAGGAAGCTAATTAGGTGATGCAGGTAAAAGCTATGTGTGCTTGGGAAGAAGCAAGTGTTCCCCCTCTGAGAAAAGCCTCCGTGATCCCTTGTTTAGTACAAGCAATTTGTTCTATGGCAATTTGAAAAAGGGGAAGTCTTGTCCTCAGACAAATACACCAAAATGCCCTACACTGGTGACAGTTTCCTCAGTAAGGCGCAGCAAAAGCTGTATTTAATTTGCCTCTTGCTGTGTTTCCTTCTGCCCTGAGAGGTGAAAGGGTGATGGCAGCAGCAGCATTATAGCCTCTTCTGCTGTGGTCTTTGTGTTGAGACACAAGCAGGTTGACCTGCACCAAGAGGCTCAGTGCAGGGAGGGAGAAATCCCTCAGTCTTACCAGTTACCACTCTTGCCAGTTCCTCAGAGAACCCTCAGTGTGTCAAAGGCTCATGAGCAAGTGCCAAAGTCCCTTTTGGCTGTAGGCTGACTAACACCTCTCCTAAAACATACCATGAGAACAAAAATTATTTTGATGGTCCAAAATAGTGCAGAAACTGCTGTGTTGTATGAGACGGGGAATGGAGCTGGCCTGTGACATGGGGCAGGTTTGGCAGAGTGAAATGCAGTGAGGGATGCAGCAGGAGGATGGTGTAGCACTGGTGAAGGATGTGAGAGTACCTGGCCATAGTGCAGTGGCTTTTTACTTGATGTGTCCTTTTACTTGATGCCAAGAGAGACAAGTGTGCTTGGGCTTGTGAGAAATGGGATGACAAGGCTTGCTGGTAGCACGTATAGTGGGGGAAGGAAGACTTTGAGAAACCTCATTATATGCAGGTAGCTTTGATCAGGATGATGGAGGTTGAGACTCTATCCACTGTTTAAATATAGAATAATTACAGAGTGTCCCCAGGGATGTAATGACTGTTTCATTGATCCAAGCCACTGGGCCTGTCTGGGCAATTATTTCCTGCAATACCAATAATAGTGGATGTTCTTTAAGCAGAAACGTTCAAAATTTTTTTGTAACAAATACACAATCAGTCACCAGGTCTCATTTTATAATCTATAGAATACTCTTCTTAAGGTCTCTATTTGGGCATATTTGTGACTGAGACAGCTTGACAAGATCAGTCAGACTAAACAACAGCTTGCTGCCAGAAGGGAGGATTCTTATCCACACTCCAGGCACTGGAGAAAAGAACCTATTCACTTAGAGCAGCAGGAATCCCAGCAGGACCTCACCAGAAGACTCTGTGGGAGCCAGAGCCATGGTGAAGGAAGCAGCAGTGGGAAGGTGCAAACCCTCACCTTGCAGCACACAAACACACCAATGCACCAAGGGCTTGGGAAATTGGTAGACTGAGCTCCAAATTAACCTGGTAAATCTGTGTCTTGAAGCACAACTCTGCTGCTTTTCTGTGTGTGACTAGTACCTCATGCATTATGAGTATGGCCTGAACTTTGCTTGGATAATGCTGCTTCTGAACATTTGGAAATGTAACTTCTCTGCAATTTGCTTTCTCCACGTCTACAATAGTTTGCAGTAGCTCGCTTTTGTGGGATGCATTAGCATGTACAAAAGGAAAGCACCAGTGGTAAACAGCATTTATGCACTGCAGTTGTGCATTAAGAGCTTTTGATCTATATTTATGGACCTGAAAGCAATTACAAATTTTCTTCCCAAATTAGTATAATTGTTGAGAGAGTATATTAACTTCTCCATTCCAGTGTGTTCTTGTGCTTTTGCCTGACAATTTGAAGACTTTGAGATTCTTAAGACTAATAAATAGACCTAAATAGAGTAGGAAATGCAGGGTTTCTGGAGGAAACCCTGTAATAAAGACTGCATGACTCAACAGCAGAGTCCATTTCACATAGGAATCAATGTGCTTAGTTGTTGAAGCATGGGATGCACAAACTCTTCTCATAGCAGCTGTTAATTTAATGTTGACAGTTTGGAAGTCCCAGGACAAAACCAAAAGCCCTCCAGAAGGGGTTATTTTAATCTGCAGGACCTTCACCTCACTGATGTGTTGACTGTGACCAAACAGAAGAGCACTTTGCTCTCAACCAGTCAATCTCAAATACATCTGACTGCGTTGGCAGTGGCATTGTGCCAGAGCTCCTCTCTTTTGGATGTGGATGCTTTGATTCATCCAACCAGGGGAGTTAAATCAGACCGATGAAGTCAAGACCTGCAAAAGGCTTGCGGTGGAGTCCAAATTCTAAGAATTTTTTTCCCTAAATTTGCAGCTTTTATATGATTTTGTTGAAAGTTTTTAAAAAATGAGAGTCTCAGCAAGCTGTGGGAGCATACGGTGTCCTTGCAGGATCTGGCCCAGGATAAAGTATGTTAATTGTATATTTTCTGCATTTTACTGTGGTCTTTAAAGTGCAAGTGCACCCCATGGGAGAAACAAGCTCCCAGCCAAAGCACACTGTGATCCTTGGAGGTGACAGAATTTCACAAGAAAGGTCAAGCTGAGACCCTAAGGGATAAAATCACTGACTGACCTAGGTCATTGTACAGATTAAATGTTTAAATAGGTCTTCATGCCAATTAGTGTTCTGCTTTTATACCCATGGTAACTCATACCATTAATAAATAAGCAAGGGGGGGAAAGTACTGTTTTCTTTCTTGATAGAGCATTTGATCCATGATCTGGAGAACTGGAGTCATCAAATACGTTGATTGTTATAATGCTATACTGATACAGCATCTCCTGTCAAGGTTGAGTGAGGGGAAAAAAGATAGAACTTTGTATTAATGACAGAAATAAAACTACAAACAAACAAATAAAAAAGAAGAAACAAAAATCTCAAACCAAACTAAAACAAAACAAAACAAACCCCAAACTAAAACAAATTTAAAAATCCCTGAACAAGCAAAAAAAACCCCAAAACCAAAAAACTCAAAGAAAAGTTTTTCTCATGCTCTCAGACAAAAACTTATATGTCTATCCTCTTTGATCTAAAGGGAAGTGTTACAGGGTTGGGTAGGACATGTGGTAGTCCATTTTCATGTTTGCTCCCATGACATGAGCATCACAGTTATTCCTTCACAACTCATTCAGTGTAGAGCAGGCAGATTACCAGGGAATATGCTAAGGCATGAACATTCAGCCATTTGGCTTTCCACCCCAGTTGCCCTGCCTGCAAGGCTGTTTAACCCCTGCTGTTCAATAACCAGGTTGAACTGGGATCAAAATGACATTTATATTGAAATTCTTCATTTTCCTGTGGGTTGTTGAAGTGATTGAGCCTCAAGTGATAGATGCAACACACTGATGAGAATCTGATCTATAATGAGACCTTCAGAGAATTTGGTACTGTAAAACTAATTGAACAGTTTCCCACCCCGGAGAGAAGTGGAGAAACTGAAGATTGGAAAGTAATTGGGTTAATTTAATAGTCATGTAAAACCAAAGATTCCTTAAGTAATAAGGAACCGAACAGAGACCCATAATTTTAGCAACAGAGAGGGGGGAGAATCTAACTAGCAGTTACATTGTCATCTCTTGTTCCAAAATTTGCATGAATTGTACAATGAAAACATGCACTGAGGAAAGTGATTGCAGTAGGCCATGTTACAAAGCCAGATGGCAGATACATTATTTCCTCCAGAAATTGTCAAAAATGTGGCTTGATTCCAGATATCCAACTCTGGAAGATGTCTGGGAGTTAATATCTATTTTGCATTTAGTTTGGGATGTTTCCTGTCCTGTACCAACATCACTACTTATCTGCCCAGGTACATGGTTCTAAAACAAGGCCACAATTGTTAATTGGGGTATGAAGGGAACCTTGATTTAGGGAGGTAGCAGCATATCCATAATCTGCACACCAGAAACACTAGAATTTTGTATAACTTTTGTGAGAGGCTGTTCTTACCATCTCCTCAATGAGTACAGATTTTTTTAAGCCTTTGGGGGTAGGCAGAAAAAGAGATGTCTGACATCCAAGGCAAAACAATGTTAATAGCATGTGCTCAAAGTGCTACATTCTGCCACATTCAGAGGAAGGGTAGCTGAGAGGTCCTACTCCTCCCAGTCCCACTCTGTCCCCAGCCCAATCAGGTATGGTCCAGGAACACTGGCAGGGAAAACAGCAGCTAAACGCCCCACAGTGTAAACCAAGTGCTCAGCCAAAATGCAGCTCCTCTCTCTGAGGTCATAACAATGAAGCTTCTGCCAGCCATCTCCAGGGCTGGGCAGCAACTGTGTTTAGCATCTCAGACTTTCTGCTGTGGTCTTCTGTAGCAATTTGGGCACATGAATCCTTTGTGAATCTGTCGCTCATGCAAACAAGTCTGATCCCATGAAGAAAGGTTAAGAGAAAAATTGGGACCAGAGAGTCAGTGTTGGCTAGATACCCTTTAGTGGGTTAACCATTACTCCACTGTGAGATCTGTGTGGCCAGGGAGTACAAGCAACAATTTAACTGATCCTTTTTTAAAGAATTCTGAAATTTTAGGACAGAAGCTGGGATTTCTGCTGGGAAGTTTAATTTTACCAAACCTTTGTCATGATGATAAAAGTTCTGTAGTGGCATGACATTGGAAGCAAAGAGAAATCACAAAGCAGAGAATAGGGGGCCAAAGACACTTGTGCCTGTTAGGCCATGCTAGCCAGGAAGCCAGACACTCTGCCTTTACACAGCTTTCCCAGGGAATTTTTGTAAATATCAATCCCATATTTTGCAATGCACAGAATAACCACAGCTGTGTGATTAGGCTGACATCATCTATTGCCTTTATTCTCATTCCCTTGGGGCTGCTAAAATGTAAAATGTGTGTCTCTCTCTCATCATTCTGATGTAGAAGTATTTTGTTTTTGCAGAAGTCACACATTTAGCTCCATTAAACATAATGGCATCAGATTGATATGAACGGTCTTTTTAGCTATCTGTGTGAGTGCTTTTGCCTTGGAGCAGGGAAATCCTCTCTCTAAAAGCTTCCATTCTCACACTGTGCCGATGGATGACACCATCAGGTACCAATGGCAATGTTGCTGCACTCTGGGGAAGTGGCTGTGCCCTGCTGATATCAGCTTTGGTGTTGTCCACACCTCCTCAGCTCTGCACCAGTATGTCAAATTTCCTTCAGCATTTAAGAAGGTTATCTGTAAGCTGGGTAAAATTATGCCCCTTTGAACAGTCTTTCTGGGATCCGTCATCTATTCTTTGAGTTGGTTTTTCTTGCTAAAACAATCAAAATCAATACCGTGGCATGTTGTGAGAATTAACAGATGTTGCAGAACAGCTAGGGACATGGAGTGCAGGACGTTCACAGCATGGTTGTCACAGATTTGTGAGGCAGTGCTGTCCTTGCTAGACATTTCAAATCCAAATGCTTTCCCCAGCTGGCACCCTGAGCAGTGGTGGCACATACACCTGAGAGGATTTACCTGTGCTAACTTCTCAGAGTGATTTCTAGAGGTATGAAAAAGATGTAAGGTTGTTCACTGCGCTTAACACTAAACCATTCACACCTCCCAAGGACAGGGAGATGAAGTGACATCTTGTACTTCAAAATCCTGGGAGCTGGTCTCCTGTGGCAGGCTCTTTCCTTCATGCTGAAGTCTTGGAGGTTGCTGCTATGGGAATTAGTTATTCCTTCTGCTTGCCTCTCTAGCTTCAAGTACCTTGAGGACAGTAGCAGCAGCTGCTGCAAATTTAGGGGTCAACAAAACATAAAAGCCCTTGTATTACCACCGTTGTTATTTCCGTCCTAATGAGAAAAAGAGAACCAGATGCTGCAGAAAGATTGGTGACTGCCCTCTCCCCAGGTATGGCAAAAAGTGTATTCCCTGGGAAGCTCAGGCTGATCTGTGCAGGTCTAA
Organism: Oenanthe melanoleuca; assembly: GCF_029582105.1. NCBI lineage: Eukaryota > Metazoa > Chordata > Aves > Passeriformes > Muscicapidae > Oenanthe > Oenanthe melanoleuca. Next base: position 44,481,515 of record NC_079339.1, read on the forward strand.
TGTATAAAGCAAGAAGGCAGCTGAAAGATTGGGAATGTCAGGACTGCCCTTGTTGTACTTCATCATTGCCTTCCAGTTTCCTCTGGGTGAGTGTTTCTACAGACACTCCTGCTCATGGCACTGTCTCTGCCCACTGCACACAGAACACATCCTTCTAACACAGCCCCTGCTGAAAGACCAGCCTCCACTGCCTGGTCAGCAAGTGCCCCTGAGGTTTATTTGCAGCACTGGGGAACATGGTGATGCTTTGGGCCTTTCCAGGCATTAGTGGGGGTTGATACTCTGCTGGACTTCATTTGGTCCTTCTACAGACCAGTTATCTCTTAAGAGACTTCAGATTCTCTCCGTGCTGTGGCCGAGATATGCTTCATGAACTCCAGATGAATCAACAGGAATTCTATGTTGTTCAGTGGAACAAATGGTTTCAGAGCATCTTTGTCATTTAATTTTAATTTGCTTTTTTTGAAAAAGATTCACTGTAGTTTCCATTTACGTTTTGAGCAAATTTATATCAGAGTGTAGCATGTGACCACATACTAGGAGCCTAGGCTTGGTAAAATATTATAAATTGGCAGGACACTAATTAGCAACACAGCCCTGCTCTCCCATTTGCCAACATGGTTTCTGGCTTTGTGTGAAGAACCAAATCAAGTGCAAGTAAACAATCTGGAATATGCAATCAGAAATGCTTGGTTACAAAGCTGTTTGACAGCTTGGAAACATAGGGACAAAGATGGCAATACAGTAACAAAACCATCCAATTTACAAGCAGAGAAAATTAATTGAAATTCCCTGTCACCAAGTGACAAAAGGAAGAATCTGTAGAGGAAAATCTAAGATGAAGGAGAGATAAGCTGCTATCAGTTTCTAGATCAGATTGGCATGTTCACCCATTAAAGAACCACTGCTGCCAGGACTGTGGTGACTCTCTCCATATCTCCTGTGCTTTTTTGCTGTGGCATGTTACAGTCCTGTGGAGTTTTGGTAGTGGGTACAAAAGAGTTTATATTTATCACAGGAAATGGGGAAATATTTCCAGGCCAGAGCTATAGCACAGAGGATATGCTTTGGAGGATTCTATTGTGTGGCTGCCTGGGGTCATAAGGACTGGATTGCATGATCCAAACAGCCCCTTCCAGCTTTTTGAAGTTGTTGGAATATGTTACGTGCTTGTTAGTTCTTTCATTCTGATGCACAAGACAAAGTTTTGCTTGACTCTAGAACTAAAAATCTTGGGGACAGAGGCAGCTGAACCCTGGCCATGCCTGACTCAGGACAGATGGGTGCTGAGATGCCAACACAGGAGAGAGGAGCACGGGCCTGCTTTGAAAAGACTCTGCCAAGTTAAGGGAACACATTTCACTCAGCAGTGCCAGCAAGCGAAAGGATTAGATTGTAAGGGGAGGTCACCACTGTTTGCATTCACCTGCACTCTCAGCTGCAGAGAAGTGTGCAGGCAATCCAGACAAGTAAATTAATGAGCTTTGCTTAACAAACTGCCCCAAGGGAATTCCTGAAGCAATTTACTTCTTAAATATATGGGAGTGAAAATATAAAAATTTAGACTAGCTCTTTATAAGGCGTAAAATAGCAAGGGATTTGTAGCAAAGAGGAAATATGACTTGGTAACTAGATAGGAAATGAATAGCTGAGCTAAAGGCAGAGTTCAAACAATGAACTGAAATGTTCTTTCAGGAGGATTTTTCTGTTAAGGCTAATTGTAACAATAGCTGCTCAATGACATAATCCTCAAGCAGCATGAAATGCTTCTGGTCCCATGCACTTAAGTTTAACTGAAAGAATTTACAAGCCTCTAATAGAGCTGCAATTTTTAGTGAGAAAACTTCCAGTATTTGTATTATTGCTGCTCTGGACTTCCAGAGCTCTTAGCTCTGGCCACTCTTACAGTGCAGGCAGGCTCTTACAGTCAGCTCTGATGCAAACTTACTTTTACAGAGTTGAATTAGCCTAATGACTAAACCTACTTCTAGTCCTGAATGTTGCACTCATGCTTGGAGAGGGGGAGGTTAATTTTCAATTAGCTGTGTAGACAAAGCACTTGAGAACTTCTTTGCTACACCAGAGGTAACATGGAGGTTACAAAAGGCACCAACCAGCTCTCAAGCTGTTGAAGCTCACACGCTCTCAAGAGTTATTGTGTTTTTCACATTCTCACAGTGAGTTACTATAATAATGAGTTGCTACAAGCCACATGAGAAGAAATTCTCATCTCTTATTTTTCTCAGCAGTGTCCCCATTCAAAATTAAATCAATATGTCAAGTGGCCCAACTATCTATGTCTATCGTTGAATAGCATGTGCAGGGAGCTTCCAGGCACACTGTAGATGTTACTGTGTATGTTTCCATTCCTCCTTATTACTTGTCAGTTCTGCAGAGCTGGGACCACCAGGGTGACAGTCCATGATTTTCCATTTAGGCTGGTCACCATAAGTTTCCAGGCAGCTGATGAGTGTGGATAATTGCAGCACCTTGTTCCTCTGCTACTCTTTTGGGAAGTGGGTTATTTACTCCCAGTTCATCTGGGGCTAATGATCCTACCTCATGATACTTTGCAGCTGGTATGCTTGGCCATCACCTGAGATGAGGATAAAGGATTAAGTGAGATAGGGTCATTAAAACTGAACTTCTCTCTGGAATTATATCCTCAGGTCACACAAGTAGGGATGAAATCTAGGGTGTCTTTTGCATGTGTAAAAATCTTCAGTCACAGGGTTGTCAGTGAGTATGTTGAGCCTCATATGATGCATGGAGAATGGAAAGAAGGAAAAAAGACCTTCTGGTCCTCTCTGTGTGATGCTGTCTTTCAGTGCCAGCAGTGAGTGCAGGAGCTCTCCAGTAGCCCTGAGTCACTGGGAAGCCTGTCTAGCATGGCACTATGGGACATGAAGCGTTGTCAGGATATTGCAGCCCAGAGCCAAAACTGTATCTCTTTTACCATGGGAGCAATCAATTGCAGCAATTTTTGCCTCCTCCAAAGAGTTTGAGAGCACAGAGATATTACATTCCTGCTGGTTTTATGTTAATTGGATTCATGTCAGACCTCTGCCTCCCTCTTTTTTATTTGGGATGCATGCAAACAGTGACTTTCCAATTCTCCTACCACAAACTAGTGATGAAAATTGAATGATGTTCCCATTTTTTTCTGTTTATTGTTATACATCTCCTCCAGACTTTTACTTTACTCTTATAGAAATACCTTCTCTGGTCATAGGTGTCAAAAATCAGCTGAAATCCCTTTGTACTTCAGCCAGCAACCAGGCAGCACAGCTCTATAAAACTCTGCTCCCCTGCCTCTCCTTTCATTGCTTCACCTATCGTAGCCCTTTATCTAACCAACAAGTTCTTACTGTTTCATTACTGCCTTGCAAGGTCTGTGCTCCTGAAGTGATCATCAGTATTAATGGAATTTGTCAGCACCAAGATTTTATTGATGCATTGAGCATATTGAACACTTTCCATGGAATTCCCAGCCCCTGTGTCACTGTCATCTGGGAGAATCTCAGCTTTTATAAAAGAAAGTACTCTGTCATGGTCACAAAGGAAAGCTGGAACACAAGGTTCTGGTGCACTCTGTAAAGTCATAAAGCTGTGGGCAGAGGAACCATTAAAATGTGTTTCTAAAAATAGTGGAAAATATTGCAGTTCTCATTTCAGTGTTTACAGCATGGCTTTGGGATTTGGGGTTGGAAGTGCTGTGAATGTTACACACAAGCCCTGCAGTGAGCAATTGTTAGCATGGGACTGACTTGTCTGCAGCTTCCACAGAAGAATTACCAGGAGGAGGCAGCAGAAAAGTCTGAGAAAAGCTTACAATGGATTTAGCCCCCTTAAGGGATTGAGTGGACTCTGCAAACTTGCAGGAACAGAAGGTACCCAGTGCTATGAAAATGCAGACTCAAGCGAATGGTGCTGGCTGCCTGCCTGGAGGCTGCACTGCCCTCAGCCAAAACCTTTGCCCTCTTGGTGTGGAAATCAGTGACTTCTGACTCTGCAATTCAAACCTGGCTTCTGCCCTGAGCAGCCTGTGAACAACCCATGCACCAGCCTCCCATAGCTTGTCCAGAACTCACACTGCTTCAGATTCAGATGAGACACTTCACCTAGAAGGGATCCAGGTCTGCTGCCTTCCCTGCCATGTTTGGTCTGCTCATCAAACCAGGTGTCCATTCCACACACAGTCAGTGCTCTACAGAACATGATGGGAACATCGGACATTGGGCTATTCAGAGGAAGACAATGAAACAAACTGTTATTTCAGGATGTCTTGTGGCCTTTTCATTGGACAACCTTAATAAAAAATGGTTATGTTGCACAGGAAATCTGGTTAGTCTCCATGAAAGAACCTCTCAATTGTTAATTTCATTTCTGCCAGAGACTAAAATTTGGCTGCCGTGATCATTGTCAGACTGTTGATCTAATATTCGTAATCATATCCGTAATTACACAGCCAATCACTTTTTAACAGGCAGTAGGACCTCTGAAAAATGTATCTGGTTGGGCTAGCAAATCCACCCACTCTAGAGATCCCTGCTTCTAGTTTGTCTTGTTCGTGATATTGAACAGTTTGAAAACTTTCACTGAAGTCCACACAAGCCACCATTGATATTGTTCCCCTCCACTGCACAAATGCATAATTTATGTACTATTTGTTTTGATTGTATTTTTCCTGTTGGAATATAGCCAATAACCCAGTCATGAGGTGAAAGACAGATCAGCTGCTCCAAATATCTTGAGGAGATACAGACTGAAGTTAGTTAATGAGAAGAGAGACAGTCTCCTTACAAGGCAATGAGTCAGATTTTTTTTTAGTTTCCTTGTACTATATAGATAGCATTTTGATTCCTTATCTCTTAAAGACAGCATGTTCATAGCTTAGAATCTAGCATAAGTGAAAATACCATGACTATACATGCTATGGATTTTAATTTTAATTTTTAATACTAAGACTTCTACTTAACTATCATAATTACTTACAGTACCATGCCATGCCTGCTTCTCATCTGCCTGGCTGTGCCTCATACCAGTACAGGGGAGTTTGTAGTTATTAGAGAGATAAAGGCCATAAATTTAGATTCTCAAATGATTAAATGTCAAATTGGGCATCAGAAATCCACCAAAATCCTCTGGAATTGCATGATTGTGAATTCCTTCTTGTCACCTCTTGGAAATCATGACCTTCACCTGGCTGTGTGAAACACCTAGAAAAAGTCAGAACCTCCAAAACAGTGTTGGGCTATGTTTAAGACATACCTGCTATAGAAGAAGCATGACTATTAAAGAATAGACCAGGACCAAAATAAATGGAGTTTTCACTTTCCTTGATCACAGCAGATTCCTGAGATTTATCAGTTTTTTGGGAACACAGCATTGCTGTCTAGGTTCCAAAGGAGTGCCCTACTTTTCTTGTCAAATTACTTTGTAGATAATGTGGTTTGCATTTGCCCAAGCCCTGACATGGTGATTTCACCTTTGTTGGGATACTCACTTTCAAAGCCTCACTTGTTTCTCCAGAGGAATAGTGCTTATGTTAAACAAAAAAGGCAAATAGAGTCTCATTATCAAGAAAACATAAAAAGAGGGAAAAAAGGATTGTTACTCATTACTCCTCTTGTAGAGAATGAGTCTATTTCATGTCTTTTCAAAGTCCTCCCCCAGAGCAGAGGGGAAGTGGAATAAGAGTGAAAGTCAAAATAATGGCAGAGGGCTCTTGGCTACCTTCCAGGGAAACAGTGAGAGTTCCCACTGAATTACAGTAACACCAACTTGGAAGCACTTCCAATTTACCATGTAGCAACTATGCTCCAGTCTGACTAGCCAAAAGCCTGGACTGGTTGGTAAAATACCCTGAACTCCCTGTGAATACTCTGAAACTTCAAACCTTTAGCAGAAGACAGAAAATGAAGTATAAACATATTAACAGTGTTTCTAATGAACCAATAGCAAATTTGATAGGTTCCCCTTGATTGCTTTCTGTAACCTTTTCAGTAACCCTGCCCCACAGCTGCCATGAAGACTCTGTAGAGCTGCTGCATGGGCAGGGCCAACTACATCCAGCTGGCCAGTGGTGAGACAGGAGAATGAAGGGAGAGTGCCTTGAGGGTGTTTATCAGCTTTGTATAAATGAAATAACTCTACCCCTTGAAGGTTCCATCTTTGGCAGTCTTGTGCACTTTTCGCATCATGTAAGAACCTGAAGTGATGCTTCAAGTCAGAACTGAGGGACAACATGAACCAGCAACCTGACGAGACATGTGCATGTTCAGAGGGCACTCCCTAAGAAAACTCCACAGTCGTTATGTAAATAGATGAACTCAGGGTTGTTTTCAGGGAGTTTTCGGAGCCACAGGCAATACAGTAGTATACAGCCCAGAATAACAATGCAGGGCCAACAAATGGTTTCCAACAGCCACCTAAATGCAGAAAAGGGCAGAGAACTCTGCGACTATATAATGTAAAATGCAGTGTTCCCAGCTGTTGGATGCAGAACCAGATTTATTTTATTGCATGAGTCTCAAATAAATGCACTCAAGAGACCCATCTTCAAGTGTTATTCACACTGTATGACCAATTCTTCATTTACAAAAACATCCTGAGATAAACAGATCACAAAATGAGTAATTCCTTTTAACCAAAAAAAAAAAAAAAATTCCCAAGAAAACAGGTTTCAGCAGAAGGAAATGATGTGCCCCATATTACTAGGAAGCAGACAAATCTAAACACTTCACACTATAACTGTTGAATCATAGGATGTGATCTTAAAAATCACCCAGTTTCAATCACCCTGCTGTGGGCAGGGATGCCATTCAGCACATCAGGTTGCTCAAGGCCTCCTCCAACCTGGCCTTGAACAGAATATTAAGTATATTATCCTGGCAGATGTAACATTTGAGTAATGTGAAGGAAACCAATATAGAGAGCTGTATTTATAGCAGGGAATACGACAGTTTTATCAACTATAAATGTATATCTGAAAACCTTTGCCAGGGCTGACTTTATGTGAGACTGGGGCAGGGGTGGAATCTCTGTCAGGGAGGGAAGAAGTTTATTTAACAGACATGTTTGTAGAAGATAAAATACAGCACATGCATGGCTCCTATGCTTTTCCAGACAAGACTAGCATCTCCAAGTACTAAAGCTAAAGAAATCATCTGTAAAATTTACTTCTTGAGGATGACTGACTTGACTAACTCAACAGATTCAATTTGCATTATTAACAATAAACATAATTACACAGATATATCAACAATACTTCCAGATAGTGCTGCAATTACAGGCTGATTGAACAGACTATGCATCATAAAATCAAAGACACAATTACTCAACAGAGAATGTGAACATGGTAGGACACTTGTGCAGTATTAGATTACAGTGCTGCAGGAAATGACAGAGGAGCCATTACATTATAGTCAACAGATTAATGCAGAAGCAGTACTTCAGCGAGGAGTAATTAAGCAAACATATCTTCAGTTTCAGTGGCAAGGTGGTGAAGCTAGTGGCTTCTAGCTTACCAGGGGCCTTGTTTTTCTGGTGTCTCAGACAATTACTTCTCATTCCCCTACACTGATGATAGTTCTTTCCCTTCTTTCCAATTTCTACTGCCTTTAATACTCCAGTGCATTCAGCCCATGTATGCTTTTCATTGTTAGATTCAGCCTTTCTTTGTGTCTGCCTCAGTGGGTTTTGGGGCTGTCCCTAAATGCTCTCTGACTTAAAGACTCTCCTCCAAACTCCTGTCTTTAGTGAAGGCTTTGCTGATGTATTTGTGTGGATATGCTCTGCCCTCTGGCCTCCCTCTGCACTGCATTGTGAGGAGAGGACCTGGAGCAGGCATAATGACTTTCCTGGGTTTTGCAAAGCAGGAACACTTGCAGCATTAGATGAGTAATTATAACAACTCTGCCCTTTCATGATGGAAAACATACGAATCATTAGCAGTTAATAAAACAATGGAGCACAGATTTGGCAAACATTTATTACTGTCTAGGAATTTCAGACTCACAGCCTAAGTAGTAGTCAGTACATTTAGAAAGCAACTGTGTCTTTAGAAATACTGCTTACTGAAATGAAATGCCTGTTTCATATTTTTCTCTTTACATAAAAATTATTTCATTAGTTCTTCATCATTTGAGTGAGTCCTGCAAAGTGAATCCAGCTAATTTATGTGAATGTTGATGTAATTACTGAAAAAAAAGTTTGTTAAAACCATATTCAGATATTAGTGTATCAATGGGTTGCCTCTGAGGAGCACAGGGTGATGGCATCTTTTCAACATCAGCAACCATCAATCAGCCAGGTGAAGAACTCTGTATTCTGTTTAGATGATAACTCCATATTTGATCACTTATCTTTTTCTCTTTGCCCCACATGTAGTAAGTTTCTTATCACATAGTCATTTCACAAGTCGTAGCTTTCCTAAAGCTACCAAAGAGTCTACAGAATTTGGACCAGCTAATACGTAAGACTTTATGAAAAAAATCAATTTATTACATTTTCCTGCCATGCAACAAGAAGTCACCATAGCAACATCATCCTGTGCTCACTGCTGAAGAACCACAGGATCTTCTCTTACCAAAATAGGAGAACTAATAAGCCACACTGCCTGGTATTTTGCTAACCTCTGCATAGTGAGAAAGATACTTTCTTATTATACTCACTTTTTATTGGGTTTAGGATTCCACTTTGCTCTTGTTCTGCTCTCACTCCTTGGAATCCTTTGGGCCAAACTTTGCCATCACTTGTGGGAATGTATTTGCCACCAGGTGAATGAGGTGTCTTGATACTTTTCACACTAAGGGAGAAGTAATTTCACTTCAGCTGTTGGATGGTAAGACTGAGACAGTCTCTTTCACCTGCTAGCCTGCCTGCAAGACTATGAGGCCTAACTTAGGGGAATTGCATCTTGCTATGAGACTTCCAAATAAGACTGTACAAAGACATAGGATATAATAAACATAATTTTAAAAAACCTTATTTGTTCTGCAGTATTCTCAAAAAATGTATGAAACAATCTTCAAGGTGTTAGAGTTTGCTACAGCATGGAAAGATTCCCAAGAATTTTATTACCAAAATGTTTGAAAGCATCCATGCACTTCAGATGTTTTGAATTCTGCTTGTCTAGTTCCAAGTAATTCCTGCTCCAATAAGTCTGCTTTTCAGTGGTAATCAGACCACAACAGCAGCACATATCAGTGGGAGTTGCTATGCAGATGAGTCAGTAACCAGAAACTCAGATGAGCTATCCAAATGAATAGATACTGCAAAAAATTAAACTTACTAGTTATGACACTAATCAACACCTACCACAGCCAGCAGGTAAACAGGATGGAACAGATACTTTACAATATGCCAGCATACCTCAACCCCTACAACAGAAAGGTGAACTAAAATTTATTCCATCCTGTTTATGCTGTAGTAAAGATTAATGCACAGTGGGATTAATACAGCTCTAAGAGTGAACACTTGCTGTACTGCTTAGCTGTCTCCTTAATAATTATTTACCATATAATAAGAAAAAACTATTCTTTAAAAACTATATTTCTGTTTCCTTATGATTCTTGCTATTCAGCAGTTGATCATTTTTCCTTATTTCCTGATCTCCCTCTCTCAAATACATACATTTTAGTGCAATAACTTACTTCAGCTAGCAATATGTCGGAATGAACTATGCCCTTTGCACATAGAAATTGTTTTTTCTACACCATTCAACTTGGCCCTACTATAATTTGCCCTTCAAATAAATCTTTGATATATTAGATTTGGTCATTTTGGCTACAGAACCAAAACCAGATTTGCCCAACTTTATTAGGGTGGTTGTTAATATGGAAAATAGACAAACACGTCACTTTCTCCCAAATTAGGAATATCTGGTTGGACACTTTGACATTTTTCTTTGCAAAGTGTTCGGGAGTTGGTTCTTTTCCAAAAGTAAGATTATGGCAAGAGTTGGTTACAATTAATTTCTTTATTCGAAGAAAGCTTGAGAAAAAACCTTGTCAGCTCATTCAACTTGTTTTTTAAACTAAAAACAGTTTCATTAATGCCTTACTGTTTGTAAATTTTAGCTAATATAGAATCATAGAATCATTAGGGTTGGAAAAGATATCTGATATCCTTGAGTCCAGCAGATAACCCAGGACTACCACCTTCACCACTAAACCATGACCCCAACTTATTTACTTTAAAAGTGATAAATAAATATGTTAAAATGACAACAAATGCTTGTACCTGTAGCTCTTGGAGAAGAGCCAGCAGATAACAAGGAACAGGTTTATACCATGCAGCATGGAGGTTACTCTTGCTGATGACACTGACCTCGTCCACCCCATGCAGAAGCTTCATGTTTAGAGAATAGTCCTTCCTGCTTCCATCTACTCAGCCCTGCAGCCTTCCAGGGATTAGTACATGTTCACCCATTGGCCATGGTCCAATGTATATGGCCAAGAAAACCAAAGAAACATGTGCAGCCCTACTACTGTTTTTATGCAACAGTCTCCTAAATTACCCTTCATAGCCCTCTCTCTCGTTGGAGAATTAAGATTCATGTGTCCAGTAAGATATTGCCTTTTCATGTGGATGAAAAAAACTTAATTCTGTTTTCACAGAAAACATTACAGTGTATTCCAAGTTTAAATATGAAACCTCTTAAACTAGTTATCATTAAAATTAAGTGCATCAGCTACTTTTAAAAAATGGTCTCAGCAACCTTTCAGATATGATCTAGTTCTAAACAATACTGTAGTAATCAAAGTTTCAAAGCAAGTCTGTAGCTAATGCTGTCAAGACAATTAATTTTTAATATACCTAAATATTGCTTTAATGTGGTTGCCGCCAAGAAATAAAATTTTACAACAGTAAACTATGCATAAATATATTTAGGAATATAATAAATGCCACTCAGATTGTGTAAATGGAGGATAGCATATCCAAGAACATGAAGTTCATCCAGATTATTTCTAGCCATGCAGAAAATATAGTTTTCAAATTGTTTAGGAAGAAATAGTGTAAGGACTCCTCCTTTATTTCAGAATCTCCTTTCAAATGCACAGTAGAATCTGTTCACTTTGGCAATTGCTTCAATTTGAGTAGCTGAAGAGTCTCGCCGGAGTCTTTGGTACCATGATAAGCTCATGGCTAGAATGTCATCTTTGTCAATACCCAATAATTCACATCAAAGGCATTTTAGCTAAGAGCCATTGATGTAGTTAGGGCTGAAGCTTATTGGATTCCACTCCTTTTTGAAAATGAACTGACTCAAATGTATAGTACAGACTTCAGGAAAAACAGTGGAGGTGAAGGTGACATTCCTATTTTTAAAACCATATTTGAGTCTTGGTGATGGGAGAGGGAAGAAGCAATCATGTTGCCTGATACTAGGCACTTATTTGAGCACCTTAATTTTAAAAAGTCATGTCCATAGTTCCATGGATGGAAAACGTAAAGACTCTTCCAGAAGGTGAGAGCCTTATTCTGAGTTTGGGAGAGAATCTTTGCTGAGTTGTTTCTGTGAGGAGCCCACAAAGATTAGTATTCTGCAAATAATTATCCTTCAATTGTTACTTGCCAATTAGTAGGTGATAGGAACACCTTCCACTTCTAAACTGTTTGAATAACTTGTAAGCAGCAGAAAAGCTTAATAGTTAATTTGGTACTTTGACACATGCACACTTAAAATCCCAATGGTCCTTAAAAACTCATTTTTATTCATTTATTGAAGGTGATGTAAGTTTAAAGCCCACTTATGAAAAGAGGGAGTCCAAATTGCACCTCTTGAAAGCACAATCCACTATGTGTAGCTGCAATAGCAAGATTTATACTTTTCCAGTCTGTAAGTTTATTTTATTTTATGCAACATAAAAAGCTCTAGGAAGCTAGACATACACTAAGAAAGACAAATTGACAACAACATAAGCAATCCTCATAATTTCCTGTATGTGCTAAGGGAAAATAAACCTCTTTACTATTTACTAATCCCAAGTCAAATATTCCCCCAGCCCTCAGCTTCCCTCTTCCTCTTCAAAGGTCTGGGAACAGAGCTGGGGGCTTTACAATATTCCTGAAAGATCAGCAGAAAGCTTAATGAAGAATAAAGAACAGGGGTAGAAAACACTAACTAAAAATAAAACACAAAACCCCTCTCTGAATAAGTCTTGGTATTTTTTGATGTGAAGAGCTTTTTGATGTCCCTGAGGCTATGTTCATCTTTAACAAACAAGGACTGTGTGTTCCTTCCTGTTACCCCTGCTCACTCTTTTGGTTGTTTTTTTTGTTTTCTAGTAAGCATAACCCTAGAAATCAGAGGCACTTGGATATTTTTTATTGTTTATACAATATTTATTGTTTAAAGTTCCTAATTTGACATTATCTGTACTCTGCAACCAAATCAAAATTTGGATGTGTAAAATTCAGGCAAGCAGTCAGGTTACAGAACCACTTTCCTATTTCACTTCCAGTTTGCCAGCACTATCCATGCCAAGAACTGAAAGCCATTAACCGGAACACCCCAAATACAGTGTTTCCCTTCTGCAGTTCATGTTTTCTGTCACAGCTGTTCCATGGTATGTCTTTAAGTGAATGAGCTGGGAGACAATCTTGACAACATCCTTTTACAGTTGCTCCCATATATAATTTCCTACTATTTATTAATACTACAAAACCAGATAGGCTGTCACAGATTTGTCTTGTCAGCTTATAAATTGAAAGTTCAGCTTTAACATTCATCCTACATCTTTAACATTTAGGTCAGTTTATGCCATAATCCTCACAGTTAAAATGTCTGCAAAGCTGCATGGCACTAAAATCAGGCTTTCCAAGGAAAAAGCATGGTAAGAATTCTCAATCATAACCAGAACTACCAGTTACCAACTACCAGGTATAATTTGAATGGAATGTGGGTATATCTTAATCTAAAGGAGTTTAAAGGGAGGAAAAATTGTATGAAGGAAAGAATGTTCTAGCATCTTTACACTGTAAAGTTAAAAGAAATACAGATGCAATCCTGTTAGGCTGTAAACTCCAAAAGTGAATGTTATTACAGAATAGAACACCTTTTATATTTAATTTAATTTCAATGCCTTTTAAAGTTACAGAACAGCAGATACTGTAACAAAGGCAGCTAATTCATAGAACAAAAAAACCAGTTGAAAAATCAAATTAAATCCACAGTGCCCAAAAGTAACCCTTGTGAGCAAAAGGAACCAAAACAAAATGAATGATCAAAACCTCACACCTTTCTACACAGCTCAGCCAGTTACATTTATAATTAATAAAGTTCCCTACTCAGACAGGAATCCTAGGGAAAGTGTGAAAGAAAAAAAAAACTACATCAAAGCAAAGCAAAACAATCCCACATCCTACTGTCTTCTGTAAACTGAAGCCCCTTCACAAATGCTCCGATCTCTTCACTGAAAGCAGTGATGGATGGAAATATAATCTCTGTGCGGTTAACTGGGTGAGAGCAGGCTGTGACTATTTTTAGACTATGCCCTCACCTTGACTGTAAGCTTTCTGCTGCTAGTGATGCTCTTTCAGCCCAAAGCAGAGGAAGTGCCCGCAGATCCCCCAGGAGGAGGCAGGAGCTTTGGTTCTGGTGGGCAGACGCAGAGCAGCTACTTTGGCCCCGCACAAGAACGGGATCTCTGGTGCAATGAACTGGTGTAGAACAGGCGGGACCCAAAACTAGCTTTGGCTGGGGACCGGGCACCTGCTTGAGCTCAGGCGAATGTCACTTGACCTTCGCGAATGTCACTAGCAGACACTAGAAGTTTCTACTGCATTTAGCCGGGAATGCCACAGTCCAGTAGAACTCAGTGTGGGTATATAAGTTATGTTTTTGTGTAGGGAAGGACTTCCTGAAAACTTCACCCATGTCCTTAAAGAGCTGCCACAAGAAAAACAATTCTTACAGCACACACAATAATGTTTTTATATTGACCAGCTGATGCAAGAGATGGAAGGAGGTGTAGGGAAAAGCCCCTGTAAGTTTAAATACAGGGGATGGAGGTTTGCCACTCTTCCCCCCCGCAGCGGTTCCGCGCCGCTCACGTACCCGCGCCGCCCTCACCGCGGGCGCACGGCGCCCCCTGCCGGCCGCTGCCGGCACCGCACTCGCGCGGCTGCGGGACCGCGCCGGCCCCGCCCGCTCGCGTGTCCCTCGCCGCTGCCCGTAGTGACGCGGCGCGGCCCGTGGCGCTGCGCTCCGAGCGGTTCCGGGGCGGTCGCGGCGCGATGGTGAGAGCGGCCCCGGCACCCCCGGCACTCCCGGCTGGGACGGCCCCGAGTGCGGCCTCGGGGGCGCGGAGCGCGGCTCTGCCCGCCGCGCCGAACCGGGGCCCCGCGCCCCTTCGGGCTCCGCCGCCTGCGCCCGGCGTTTTGCGGAGTCACTGCCGGCGCCTCCAGGCCGCGGCCCGCCGAGGGGGGAGCGCGGGCGGTGGGGCCGGGCCGGGCGGGACGCTTGGTTTTACTTTTGGGCAATAAGCTGGAATGTGTTAGCGCTTTGTTTAGACGGGAGAAATCCAATTACGGGATTTCTGTACGTGGAATTGCCCGTAGGCTTCTCGATTCATAGAACTGTGCATATATTTGTGTTTTTGTCGTTTGTTTTTTTACCTTTTGTTTAGGGTCAAAGTCAGAGTGGTGGACATGGTCCTGGTGGTAGCAAGAAGGACGACAAGGTAACTGAAACCCAAATAAATACTTACAGAATGAACTACAAGTGTGCTGCTACAGAGCCTGGCTGCAATAGGCTTTTAAAAATTAATTCTAAAAAATTGTTGTTGTGTTTGGAACTGCATGAAATTATGCTCTTGCTGGCTCTGATGAATGTCTTTTTATGGGTGTACATTGGAAAAAACAAACATTGTTCATAAACAAAAAAGGGAGCTTAAGAGAAACTGAAATTTCTTAACAGTGACTTGTTTTGTAAAGAAATAAAACTATAAATGTGCCAGGGATAGGAAAGACTAGTTGCCTTCAAGGTGTCGCTTAGGAACTGTTGTTGGCTTGACAGTGACATTGCACAATGATCTGCAGCAGGAGTGTACTTCATCTTGTGGGAAATCAGGAGCCTCCCTGGTCCCCTGTGGAGCTGAAAGTGCAATATACAAAGCAAGCAGTGCCTAGCCTGGGAAAGTGAATTTGTCTGTTTATTGATTAAAGTGCAGCAGAAAGGTGGAGATTCAATATTTTTCTCATTGTCTCTTCTATTAGTTTTGCTTATGATTTACTTCAGGCTTGAGCCTTCCATGTCCTGTATTCACTGAAGGCTGGCAGAAGTTTAAATTAGAAAGAGAGATGTAAAATAAGCAGGAGAAGAAATTTTTGAACATTCTTTAAAAAAAAAAAAAAATAGTCATGTTTCTTTTGGGATTCTTGATACAAATCATAAGGAGAAAGTTTTAAGTCCTTCACCTTGTGCTCTTTTTTAGTCTGTGCAGCTTAACACCTGTATGTATTGTTTTATTGTTATTATCCTGATTTTTTTCTCTTCTTATGAAATTCTTTTTATGAATAAGGATAAGAAGAAGAAATATGAACCTCCAGTTCCAACTAGAGTGGGGAAAAAGAAAAAGAAGACCAAGGGACCAGATGCTGCCAGCAAACTCCCTCTGGGTAAGCATTCTGCCTCTCCTCCAGAGCTGTGGACTGTCTGTTCTTCAGGAAGTACAGACAGAGCTATTCTCTCCTCGAGATCTGCCTCTGGAGGTCACTAACACACTGCCAAATGTAATTTTATTTCTAAGTAACATTTAAAAAGCCCCCCACAGAATAAGATTATTGTTTTGCAAGATGCAGCCCATGAATTCCCAGTAAGAGAGAGAAAAATTAAACTGAGGAAAACTGCAGAGGAAATATTAAATCTGTTTTTCCACCTGGTGTTACAGTGCGACAAGTAAAGTACAAGTTACAGTTAGGAAAATAAAGCAGAATTTCTAGTAATAGATTAGGGGTTAGTTGGTACCATGTCCAACTTATTCTAAAGTACTGTGATTCTGCTTTGGTTACAGTGACTCCTCACACACAGTGCAGACTCAAGTTGCTGAAATTGGAGAGAATTAAAGATTACCTCTTAATGGAGGAAGAGTTTATCAGAAATCAAGAACAAATGAAACCTTTGGAAGAAAAACAAGAGGTGAGGTTTGAGTGAGCTGTTACTTCTAATGTTACAGTAAATGCTCTTAAATTAATGTGAACTACTTCATACCAAAGTAATGGAAATAAAGTACCACTGGTGTGCAAGTTGAGACAAACATATCAGGTTTATTACAATTCCTCATTAATTGGCTAAATTGTTTTAGACCAAGCATGGTTCACTACAGATGAAGCCGTGGCAGTTTTTTGTTTCTTAATGCTCAAAGTGCAGCTCGCAGATATCCATCAGCAGAGAAAGAAGATTCCAGTTATTCACATCCACATAAATATTGTCTGTAGGGCAGGAGTAAATTAATAGTGGATTTTGTTACTGACCTCTGCATTTTTGGGGCAGTAGAACAATAGAAAAGACTGGTTCTGCTACGTTCTGAGTTGTTGAGCCAGTGTTGTACAAGAATGTTTTTGCCTGTATTGTTCAGTTGTTTCTTGGATTGTTCTTGACAATAGGAGGAAAGGTCCAAGGTGGATGATCTGAGAGGAACACCAATGTCTGTTGGTACCTTGGAGGAGATCATTGATGACAACCATGCCATTGTGTCCACATCAGTGGGATCAGAGCACTATGTCAGTATTCTGTCTTTTGTGGACAAGGACCTGCTAGAACCAGGCTGCTCTGTTTTGCTAAATCATAAGGTGAGTTATTTTTATAAAATCAAGTTTCTTATATGTTCTTGTACTGTTTTTAACTGGCCTTTTTTTTCTGAAGACCGCAGGAGAGAGAATGCTGTTTATTTGACACACCTAAATAAATGGGCATAGGGATTAGACTTCATCTTGTAAAATCCTGCTTGCTTTCTTTGATGACTCTTAATTTTTTAATTAGGTGCATGCTGTGATAGGAGTCCTGATGGATGACACAGACCCTTTGGTGACTGTGATGAAAGTAGAGAAAGCTCCTCAAGAAACGTACGCTGATATTGGTGGCCTTGACAACCAAATTCAAGAAATCAAGGTATTGTACTCATTTGCAGTTAAGCCAGCAATATAACTGTTGTGCTAGGAGCTGAAAAGGGAAACAGCAGGACTTGCTGCAGTTCCTGTAGTGGTGTACTTTATCTTTCTGTAGTGCATTTCTTCATTAGATTTCACTAGGCAGACATGTGGACCTCAACCTTTTAAGTGGGTCACCAGAGGCTGTATGCACAGGAACCTTTCACAGTTGCTCAGGAACCTATAGAGCCCAGAGCTCATAAAGTCTCTCTAATAGCTTGTTACTTTGCAACATGTAACATTTTGACTGTTGCAAGATGAGAATTAAATTGTAAAAGCTGCAGAGGTTTTTTTGAGTGTCTGATGCTGTCCAATCTAAGGATTTAGTCTCTTGGGGCAATTGCTTGTTTCGTTTTTGCATATGTTTGTTGTTTGGTTGGAGAGTATTGGGTCAGTTGGTTTTTTTTCTACCAACAGAACTCTGCCTGAACCTTACTAAAACTCAACCGTTTTGTTCTGGGGTGTCTAAAACTACAAATGCTCTTAAAATCTATGGTATCTGGTAACTCTTTATAGAAGACACCCTTTCATAAAGCGTTCCCTGGCCTCAAGGTCATGCATGGGTGTTTGGGGTTCAGGAACTTCAGGGTTCTAAATTTGGGATGATGCATTGAGGATAGAGGAGGGGGAATGTTCACTGCTGTTCTACCACACGTCAGGTAGAAACAATAGGAAGACCTGTGCAGATAGAGTAGTTGTCTGCCTTAGAATTGGAGGCAACAGAGAGCCATGTTGTTCAATATCTGTCTTGAAATCAGTTATTTTTGCCTTCACTGCTTTCATTATTGCTGAAGATCCCTATAGATCTTTGTTGAAGACCACTCAGTCTTACAAAAACACATTTGTGTTTCTTGTGCTTCAGGAGTCTGTGGAGCTTCCTCTCACCCACCCTGAATATTATGAAGAGATGGGTATAAAGCCCCCCAAAGGAGTCATTCTGTATGGCCCACCTGGCACAGGTATTTTACAATTCAGTAACATCTATGCTGAGATAATACATGTAAAATAATTTACATTCAGTTAGTGTTTAAGGCATTGCCAAGCCTGTCACAAATTTCATACAGTTGTTTTGTTAGATCACTTTTTTCTTTCTTTTTTCTTCTCTACAAACTAATTACATTATTTCTTTCCAACTAAAAATAGGCAAAACTTTACTTGCCAAAGCGGTGGCAAACCAAACGTCAGCAACCTTCCTGCGAGTGGTTGGTTCAGAGCTCATCCAGAAGTACCTGGGTGACGGCCCGAAGCTGGTGCGCGAGCTGTTCCGCGTGGCTGAGGAGCACGCCCCCTCCATCGTCTTCATCGATGAGATCGATGCCATTGGCACAAAGAGGTACAGGAGCTGAGCCCCACTGCACACACTGCCATTGCCAGGGACCAAAAAGCTTTACTAGAAACACTCTCCTGCAGATATACTGAGACTCTGTTTCTTTACTCTGCTACTATTTGCATGCAGTTTTGATGTAAGCATTTGTAACAAGTAACACTTCACATAACTTCCATGGAAACACAATATATCACAGCCTTTTCATACTAAATAGACACGACCAGAGAGAACCTCTATTCTCTTACTACATGGCAGCATCTCTAGGAGAGAGTGTCAAAGCCGGAAAGAGACTCTGTGTATATGGCATCCTCTAGCTGCAAATCCATATACAGTAATTTGCTTTAGTGATCCAATGGTAAAGCAGAATATTTAATGTAGAATATATCTGTTTGTTGTTTGCCTCTCGAGTATGTGGCTAAATACTTCTGCTTTGAGAGTATTTTACAGGTTACACTGTGTATGTCACAGGGAAGCATTGCTTCTGCATATGCCACACTAAACTGTTGTTCAGCCCATATCCAAACTGTATTACTTGGAAAATTCTGTAGGTTTGTTGGAACTGTCCAATGCCAATAGTCTTTAAAGCAGTCAGTGTTTTTTAAATAAATAAAATGGTGCTCATACATGTTTACTACATGGCCACCAGCCCAAGTGCCACTAGACTGAAGTGCCAATTGCTGCCTTATGTATGGATGTATGTACTTTTAAAAATTAGGGTATTTCCTTTTTTAAACTGGTTTTGTTAGGTGGGAAGAAGATTTTCAAATATATAATAAGCATGGAAAAAAAAACAGATTTCCTTTCACATGACGGCTTTACATTCCCCAACTACAAGAATAGTTTGGTGTCTCTTTACTTACCTAGATGTCACAACATGATTCTGAAAACCTGTGTTTTGTTTATATGGGTAAACATTACATTTTTAATTTTAATCTCTTATGGATATTTACAAAGTACCCCTCAACCCTTTTGTTTATACCTTTGTATCAGTTACTTAGTGCTTTTTCAGACTATGCTTTTTTTTCTTAAAGGTATGACTCAAATTCGGGAGGTGAGAGAGAGATCCAGCGCACAATGTTGGAGCTGCTGAACCAGCTGGATGGGTTTGACTCTCGGGGAGATGTTAAAGTTATCATGGCTACAAACAGAATAGAAACACTGGACCCAGCCTTAATTAGACCAGGTAAGGAACTTCCCTGCTGTGTATGTTTAAGCCACTTTTCTTGTGAAAGGACTTGTCATAAATTGACAAACACAGGCTGGTAAAAAGTCTGCAAGCTTGTTCTTATTCACCATCTCATCTATGCTGGTGCATCTGTTGACATCAGAGCCCATTCAGAAGCTTCTAAATGGGAGAAGAAATTTTTGGAAGAGAAGAAATGTGTTAATTCCTTTACATATACAAAAACAATTTGAATATTCTTCCTTTTTGTTAAGATGGCACAGCCATTTTAAGTAATTGTTAAGCAAACTGTGAGCAGCAGCAGCAGCACACCTGCAGCAGCTGGAGAAGACAGGGCAGCACCACCTGTGTTTTGGGGTGAGAGCCTAGGCCTTACCAGAGTCAGCCTGGATCCTGGTCCAAGGAGAGCAGGCTGCTCCTTACTGACCTGGCACACCCCTGCCATTTGGGGGATGAGTGAGGGAGACATGTTGAACTTGAGCAGGCACAGGTAATATTTTTAAATGGCCACTAAAAATGTACCAAAGCATAGTATGTCTGTGGTGTCTGTTAAATTGTAGAAGGTAAAAGACAACACAGAGATGAAAAGAATAAGCTGAAATACCTCCATGGTGTGAAGTTGCTGAGGTATGTGTTTGGTCTGGTTTTGTCATCATTTAGCTTTAGACCCTTCAGCTCAAACCCAGTGCTGTTAGAGTACAGAGAAGATAATACTATGCCAGAATTGAAATAGATAGTCTGACCTTGCTTTCCTACTCCAAGACACAATTCATTGTGGCAGAAAGGATCATGGAACTGTTTTGGTTGGAAAGAACCTTTCAGGTCATTGAGTCCAACCATTAAGCTAACATGGCCAAGTCCACCACTAAGCCACATCCCCAGCTGCCACTTCTTCACCTCTTTTGAGCACTTCCAGGGATGGTAGCTTCACCACTTCCCTAAGTGACCTGTTCCAATACTTGACAACCCTTGCCATGAAGAATCTTTTTCTTAAATCCAATCTAAACCTCCCCATGTGAACTTTAGATCATTTTCTCTTGACTGTTACCTAGGTGTAGAGACCAACCCCCACCTGGCTACAACCTCCTTTCAGTTGTAGAGGGTGATAAGGTCATCCCTGAGCCTCCTTTTCTCCAGACTAAACACCTCCAGATGTTTCTTCAGATATTCCTCATAGGACTTGTGCTCCAGACCCTTCACTAGCTCCATTGCCCTTCTCTGGACATGCTCCAGTTTAAGAATTACTGTCAGTCAAACCCTTCAGTTATTCTTCCTGCTATTTCCAACAGCTGCATGCAAAAAACCTAAGACTGAACTTTTCTTTTGCACAGGACGTATTGATAGAAAAATAGAGTTCCCTCTACCTGATGAAAAGACGAAGAAACGAATCTTTCAGATTCACACAAGCAGGATGACGTTGGCAGATGATGTGACTTTGGATGAGCTGATTATGGCAAAAGATGATCTCAGTGGTGCAGATATTAAGGTCAGTGCACATCACCATTGTTTATATTTCAAAGCAAAAATCAAATCTCATTTTTGCTGCATCTAAAACTATTGTCATTTGAGCTCTTCACCAATTTTCTGTGTTTACATCACTGAGGGACAGTGGGATGGTTTAAAATAACCTTTTCTGAATGCCAGGTACTCTGCTTTACAAATGGGAAATTAACAGAATCATAATTGTGAGGTAGCTTGTGTTGTTAGGAGTATGTACCTGTGTTAACTTCATTTGAAATTTTAAAGTAGCAAAGTAGAAACTAAAAGGAAAATGTGGAATCTTGTGCAAGGCATGAAATACTACTATATACTATTAAATACTACTAAATACTACTTGAGGTGGTACAGGGTAAGCAGCATTTTTAGGGACTACATTGCCGGGCAGATAAAAATGCAACTGTGTATTAGGAAGCTTCAGCCATACCTTGTCTGGTTTTTAAAGTAGATAGAGCCCTTGCTACAGTTACCACACTTGTGAGCTTAAACCAACATGACACTACTGTCACCTCCCTGCAGAAGGATCACTCAGCTGGATGTGTCTGTCCTTGCACGAAGGAAATTACTGTTGTTACAAAGCTGCCTGTAAGGGAAGTGTTAACTCTTGACTACTTCTGTCCTTTTGGCACACTCATCTGGCTTTATCCAGCCTGCTTCAGTGCTAGAGAACAGTATCAAACTTAGGAATGTAGATTTGGTTAACCTCAAACACCTCCTCACTTCTACAGTTACTGGAGCAGTAGGAAGATGCAGCTGTCTTTCAGGGTGTGGTTTGAAGGGGTTGCAGACAAGATGTAACTGTTCTTGCTTCCTGTGTTGCAGGCAATTTGCACAGAAGCTGGATTGATGGCTTTAAGGGAACGGAGAATGAAAGTAACAAATGAAGATTTCAAAAAATCTAAAGAGAATGTTCTCTATAAAAAGCAAGAGGGAACCCCTGAGGGACTGTATCTTTAAGTCATCTGTCTCTTTGGGGACTATACAGAACTTTCTGTTTTGATGAGAGTCTTGTGTAAAACCACACCGCTAGTTTGGATTCATGAGCAGGTTAAAAGCTGGTGGGTTGTGGGTTTTCAGTCAGTGTAACTCTTCACTTCCCAATAAAACATTCATTTGAATTGTTTTGGTGGTAAAACTCTGCTATTTACATGGAACTGTCTGTTGCTTTCTCTGACTTTCAAAAAAAAAGTGCTGGTGATTCAAGTGCTTGTCACAGTGACCTACACCATGTGGGGAGTGAGCAATGCAGGTGCCCCAACTCTTAGTCTTCCTTAGGCATAGCAGTCTCTTACAAGTCCCTCTAGCATTGCTCTTGTTCTGGATTACCTTCTTATATCTTTTCTTAGGGGCTAACTAGGACAAATGTAATTTGTGGGTATCCTCAGTGTCATCATTTATATATGAAAACCAATGACAAGTGTGCAACCTGAGTAACACTGAGATACACTTTAAAGGTACCCATCTCTAGCACTTGCAGCTTGTAAGAGAGCAAGGTGGATGCTCAATAGTAATCTGACTTCTTCCCCTCTACACAATAGGGGCTAGGTGTCTTTTGGCTCAGCTGTAGCCATGCATATACTACTTATGAAGCATCCTCTGCAATACACTTCTGAGAAGGGCTTGTTAAGTCCTACGTAATTCATTTCCAAATGTTGTACATGTGATCTTTAAGGCTTCTATAAAAGTTCCACATGCAAACCAGTTATGCAATGTGCAGTCTTTGTTCTGGAAGTTTCTGTGGGAGCAAATGCAGGCCACTAACAGAGTTACACCCAGAGTCATGCCTTTGCTCACTGCCAATGCTCCAATAACAATGGCAGCAGCAGGGCCAAGAGATTTTATTTTTCTATGTAAAAATTATGTGGCTCATTGTTAAAAATGAACCCTACAGATGAATGGAGTCCTTTATTTAATCTGAATGACAGAAATCCTGAAATAGAATTGTTTTTCATCTGGAGCTAGAAAAACAAGTTTTATTACCCATTCTTATAAACTTTAGGAGATCTGTCTCCTTGGAAAGGTCATAAAAAGCTAGGGATTTTTTAGCACTTTCTAATCATGGCACTTGATCTCACTGTTGCTTGAGGGGCTGAAGAGCTTTATGACATGTGGCAAGCAAGGCACTTTTTATTTGGGACATAGCTGTTACTGCTGGCTCAAAGCAACAGCCACGAAGAGATGGGTTCAACTCCCTGAAGAACAGCTGCATTGCATTAAATGAACCCAAGGACTCAGTTCCAGTACCCTGTCTGCCACCACAGGAACTGAAAAACACACATTCAGTTGTGTTCAGTTCTTTGCTTTTGCAGCAGAATTTAACTGCTGCCACTTTTGCCAGAGTTTCTGAACTTGATGATCAAGACAGAAGTAATCAATATCAAGAGAAACTGAACAGCAAGTATATTCCCCACAAGGACAGGAAAGTTACTGGGGTCTGAATTAAAAGGCAGGACTTGCTCCAGGAAGCCTCTGACCATCAAAAGCAAGGAAGCAGTCCAAGTGCTGCTTTGGGAGAAGCTGCAAAGGAAAGGACTTGGGACAGGACGCATGGAAGAACAGAAAGGTGATGGATACAGAAGTCATAGCTGCCATCACTGGAAGTTTTCAAGTATGACTGCAGAGAGAGCTTGTTAATCTCATCTAGGCTCCCTGTCCCACAAAAGGCTGGACTACATGATCTTTCAAGGCCCCTCTCAACCTGGGTTCCTCTGTGACTAAGCAGGAGCACAATCAAGCTCCTCCCGTCCCCATGGCCCTTTCAGGGCTTTAGAGGAAATGGCATTCCGCTGTGGATGGGAAAGCATTAACAAACACAGGCATAATTTGTCATGTTACTGTTCAGGGTACAGAGTAACTTCTACCTCCAATTCAGGAGCTCTGTCATTTTTGTAGAAAGTAAAGATTTAAAAAATAAACTATATATTTTTCACGAAGACTAGTCGATACAGCAAAACCAGCATCACTTGCAACTACATCAATATTATAAAGCTCTTCAGAAGTCCTGTTATGCCATTTAAAATTATACATATTTCCTGCAATATTTAAAATAATTTTAGAAAGGAATAAATGAAACGCAGCCTGAACTAAAGTGCATTCTATCTTCTATCATGGTGGCAGACCTGAGCTAGAAGTTGTACATCTTGGTCCAGACATAGTTTCATGTGTAATAGGATCTCACCAGCTGGATGATCCCAATTGTTTTAGTGACAATTAGTTTTCTCATGAAAAATCTCTGAACCAGTTTTGGGTATTCTGTGGCTACTTGTTTCAGATGAAAACCGAGTTTCTGAGTCCTTGGGTCTCAAGAGTAGGAATGCTAAACAATCCTTTCCATGTTTCAGCATGTTCTGTTTTACAAAATAAATGTGTAACATAACTGTATCTTTAAATTGTTACCATATTTCATATTACTTCTCTAGCAGTTTGCTAGAAGTCTCTTGGAATATAAGCTACTTTTAAAATAATCATAGAAGACTATGCCTTCTTGATGACAATCAAGTACAGATCAAACCCCTACTTCTCTTACAACAATTGCCTGGATTTGAGTTAAAGCAAGTAATCAATTAAAAAAATTTGTTTAGAAGTGAGGTGCTTAGAGATGCATTATGAACATGTTTTCATTTTTAATACACTCAAGAGTTCTATTAAGTCATTAAAAAAAAAAAGTTACTTTTGAATTGTCAAATATTCAGGTATATTTTTCAGAAATATTTGTATTAAAATGGTCATCTGTCAAAGCATAACAAAATAGTTGCCTACTCAAACAAAAATTTAGCTTTTACTCACAGTATATGTACAGATGTAATGGCTGTTTGACTTGGCAGTTACATACATACAGGCATACCACACTGAAGGAAATTACTGAAGTCTGCCAAGTGGAGGACAGTGGAGCATCCATTTGGCAGTTGTTTATTTCCTGTGCTGCTCACCAAGCCATAGCTGACATGTACTGAACCTCTACTGAACCCTGGGGAATGTAATTTCAAACAATAGAATAATAAATGCAGGCAACTTCCAACAGGAGGCTATTTAAAGAGGGTATCCTTCTGAGGGAGCCAGCAATACTTCAGAGAAATGGATCCATTATTGTGAGCAAAATGCAGTCCTTGATTCCAGAATATTTGCAGGTAGTAGAACTCCATTTTGATAGGAATTTTTATAAAACATTTAACAACAAAAAAATATCAAGTACATAGTACCCAAGTCCCAACAGAGTTCCTATATGAAAAGAGATGGATCTAATTGTTAACTTTGGAAGCAGCTTCTGTACTTCATCCACCATGCTACAGTCTTTTTTAAATCTCTAGTAGTAGATCCAACTCTTCCATAGGTACCCGCACTCTCAGTTCTTTTTCAGTCATTAGATCGAGCGTCTCTTGCAGATCATCGGGGAAATACTCTGCTGCATCCATGTAGAGTACCTGGAAAGACAACAAGAACATTTTCTGTGCTACCTTTCCAGCAAGAAACACAGTATAAAGAAGTAGAAGCAACAACTCTGTAGCAAGAACATATGAAATACCCTGTATTCTTTAAAGTAATACAAAGAGAATTAGTACTCCTACATGTTTAATCAAGTCTTGTCTAACTCTTACTGAGTAACTTTCAAAAAGACAAAATGGAGGTCAAGAGTCACTGGAGCATTTGCAGCATATACAGACATTACCTGAGGAGTTGCAGGTTCTCCTCAATAATTTTTATACATTAATACATAAATAAGTTATTATTTGGCTACGTATTTCTGCTACTACCATGCTCATGATAAAAGCCTGAAAAAGATTCAATCATTTCTAGATCACACAGGATTTCTTACACACAGGATTTCTTACTGCCCTGGCTTAATGCAACACTATTCTGTCCTGAAACTCAAGTAGCACTGACTATTGACCATGTTTCCATTTAAGATGCATCTCTTATTTGCAGAAAACCATAACATTACTTCCTCAGAAACATCTCCTTTCATTTGCATATAAATTCTCACAACAACTACTAAAGATTAACTTTTTTTCAAATACAGAACTTCAAAAATTAAAGTACAATGACAAGTTTACCTGTTTTCTGTGCTTACCTTTGCCCAAGGACAGTTTTGAAGGGCTTTATAAAACAATCCTTTACTTTTTTCTTTTTTTCCTAGTGAAGCCTGTGTGATAAAAAAAACGTTCATGCTTCAGTGCAGCAATAGCTGAAATAATTACTTCTGAGACAAAGAAATGATTGCTGAAAAGCTCAATGTTCTTCTGTTGAAAAATCCTTTATGTTATACATTGTGGTAGCTATGTAATTTGTCAGGTTACACTCTTCAGATATCTTAAAGGAGTTTCAGGGCTTTACTTGTAAGACAAGTAAGAGAACAAGGACTCTCAGCTATCCAAAGGAAGCAAGAGCAGAATATGGTGCTTTAGCCACTCCTCTTGATTTTGTACCAGCTGCAAACTTGCTGATGGTACAGACTCCCATCATCCAGATCATTATCAAAGATGTTAACGGGCACTGGTCCCAGTATCAATCCAGTGGCTGGCCTGCAGCAGGAGTTCATGCTGCTGTCTACAAGCCTTTGAGCCTGGCAATTCAGCCAGATTTCCACCCATGTCCCAGTCCACTTACCTAACCCATGTTTCATCAGCTAAGAGAAAACAGATCTACAGAACTTAGAGTAATACTGAACAATTACTAATTCTTCTATGACTGAATCTGAAAATTTTAATGTTTCTAATTTATTTTGCTTCTCCAAACAATGTTATTCCAAGCTATTACTGCAACAGTATTTTACTCCATTTTATGAGTATCTAGGAAATACACCTTGTTGTTCTTGTGAAAAAGGTATCTTCTATGAATGAAGCACTAGTGATAAAATACATGAGTGACCTTTAGCATTTGTGCATACTGGGCTGTCATTATTAGTTTGTAAAGAATAACAGTAATTCTGTTGTACATTCCTACATACAGTGTTGTATAAAATATTTACAAGCATGTATTTGTGTAGAAATGGTCACAGTTAACACTCCCACACAAAAGATCTTCTCAAACACAAAACAAGATCTCTCCTTCGCCTGCCTCCTCTCTATTTCACAGCCTTCTGACTGCTGATCCCCCTCTTACAACTTACTACATCAGAGGACATGAACAGGAGAGTAGCACTAGGGCATGAAAGTTATTACTTGAGTGTTTTCATCTTCCATATTGTACTTTGGAGAAGCAAGAAACCAAGATGGCAAAGCTGACTATATGAAGTTGATTTATTTATGTACTTCCATGGGGAACTATGGAAGAAACAAACATTATTGCTTTTTAGCATTAAACTGCAATACCAGTTAATGTAACTGCATATGCAGCTTTTAAGATTCAAAGGACTGTCAAAATTGAAGGCAAGTTAGAGAAGCTATAGCTATGTTTTGCTTACTGTGCATTTATTTTGCATATGAACTGCACCTCAAGTGTTGAGGGAACTGGCATATGTCACTGAGAGGTCACTCTTGACAATCTTTGATTGATCACTGCAACTGGGAGAAGGACCCAAAGACTGAAGAAAGTAAAACATCACTCCTGCTTTCAAGAAGGTAAGATGTACCCAGTGAACTACAGGCTGGTCAGCCTCACCTTGTACCTTGGAAAGGTGACAGAGCAGCTAACCCTGGATCAGCAGCTAACCATTTCCAGGCACATGAGTGAAAAGAAAACCAGCAGCAGACAGTGTGAATGCATTAAAAGTCATGACTGACCAACTTAATAAACTGCCATGATGAAATGACTGGCCTGATGGATAGGGGAGAGCAGTGGACATTGTCTATCTGGACTTCAGTAAAGTCTTTGATACTGTCTCCTGTAAGAGCCACCTAAATAAGCATCTGAGGAACAAGTCTAGTTACAGGTCAGTGACTAGTGGTACTCCTGGGGACACTACTGGGACCAATCTCATTTAACACCTTTGTTAATGATCTGGCTAATGGTGCAGAGTACATGCTCAGCAAGCCTGCAGACCACACAAAACTGAGAGAGGAGTGGCTGATACATCCAGAGGGATCACAATAGGATGAAGAAATTAGCTGACAGGAACCTCGAAGTTCAACAGGAAGTGCAAATTCCTGCACCAATATATGCGGGGGTCTACTCCACTGGAAAGCAGCTTGACATCTATTGGTATCTTAGGATATACTTTTTATCTGTGCAAGATGACAGACACAATGTCTGCATCTATATTAGAACTGCAATGTCAGAAGCCATTACTACTATCCATGTGAATTATCTTTTCCTTAATATTCCCAACAAATAAGGAGCAGTACAAGTCAAATACATCACCTTGCAAATCACAGAGGCATGGCAGCATTTACTATTTGCTCTTCTATGCAGTATTCCAGCTGTGTTTATGAGAATTCCAAATATGTTAAAACAAAATAAAACAAATGCTCTTCTTCTTACCATAAAGTTCAAATACATTCTCCATAGCAGTGGACAATGGGCACCATTTTCACTCTGAATTGCATGTTCAAATAGAGCTACAATCCGATTCGTTAATCCAGTTTCAGGAATAGTACAATGTATTTCACCAACATCTGCCCTGAAAGACAGAGGAGAGAAGAAACAAGTCCTCTAAACCCAAGCCAAGGGACCACATCCAGGTAAGAAGGGGTAAAGAACAAGGTGCTGTTTCTGTTCACAGCACCATACATAGCCAGAGTTTTGTAATCTGTGCTATAAACTCAGTGTTATAAACCAGATTTTTAGCACTTGCTAATGTAATCAATGTATTTCTAAATAGTAAAATTAGGAAAAAATACAAATTAAGTATTTTTGTGAGAATTCATGTAGCATGTTCAAAAATCATTTCTCTTTGAACATGATAATCCACTATCATATGATCTTGAAACACCTTAGCCTACCTCCAAGATTATTTATCATTCTTAGCAGCTCAAAAGAAATGCAAGTTTAGATCAGCACATCATCTTCTGGTGCCCAGGCAAGTTTGTTCAAATTTACCTCTCACTTTTGTAAGGCCATACATTGGTGTTCAATCAAGGTCAAAATTACAACTCTGGATTTCAACCACAATTACAACACTAATTTTCACTCAGAGATTCAAATCCCCTAAGTTCCAGGCAGAACACAAAAGCAGGTATGTAGTTTTCACCAAAGCACCGATTTCCTTCAACAGCTGATACAGTCTGGCTTACTATTGATGCTTGAGCTTGCAGAAACAGACTGGAGCACTGATGGCAACATCACTTGTCTGTGCATGTTCTCTAAGCCTGCCAGCTTGTTCCACTCACCATTAAATCTTGGCTCCTAACTAATCTCTTTTTTTCATCTGTCTTTAAAGTAATTTTTCCTCTCACCTTAACCTTTGCCATGAGGGAAAATTATGTAACCTACTCTGCATGGAGTCAAACATTTGAAGCCTTGTACCTAACAGGGACTTAAAAATGTCCCTGTTTTACCCTTTGTGTTCATTTTTTCATCTGAATTAAATGCACTTAAGCAGAAATACAAACCAGAATATGAAATAACCAGACATGGCACAGATATTTTCCTATTTTGTCACAACATCACAAAACATTAGTTTTATGCATGACTGAGAGGCCACTTATCTCCCTGTTGCAGTAGTCAGCTCTGCTCTTGCAACACCCAACTTGTCCCTTATAAATATAATCTATAGGAAAGGCTTTGCCAGCAGTGAACAATCTGGAAAGGAACTCAGTGTCTCAGAGAAAATAATTCTGAAATTTTCAGTTCCAAGTAACAATAATGAAAACCTATCAGTGTTAATCTGAAATTAACAGTACATCAAATTACAATCCTCCTTTGCATTTGGTGGCCATAGAATTCTTTTAAGAATTTAGGATGACACAGACTAACAGCTCAGGAATGTCACTATCATGTCTGAATGCCTGTTGCCAGCCTGCAGCAATCGAAGTGGTAGATGTATCACCATTTCAAAGTATACTGGTAATTATGTAACCTCACCAAGTGTGAATACTGTGACCTTACAGCTCTGTAGAACTTCCAAATAACTGTTTCCTAGAAAACTGTTGTCATGTGCAAACACAACCAACCTGCTGATGCCACTGGAGATACGTAGATAGCAGTGGATAGGTAGCTCCAAACAATAAGAAGACAATAGTTAAGAGACTAAGCTCTAAGAATGAACATGTACCTTGTTCCACTATCTTCTATCCTTTCCTCCTTTCTCAGGACCAAAAAATCTGAGCCCAGACCACTGTGAATTCATGGAATTTCCAGCCTCTTCTACCTAGTAACAGCTCCATAGGAAAACTGAACTCTCAAGGACTCACTATGGAAACAGATCTGCCACAACTGTGATTCAGGAGTAAAGTAGGGCAGCCAGCTCAGGCAGAAACTACAGCATTGCTCTGTATTATGCTCTTTATTGCTGTAGTGCTAAAATGCAGCAGTTTCTAAGCTCACACTGTATATCTTGGCCATCTAGGCAGGCTTAGTTATTTAAAAATTCCTTAAAGAAATGTGTATCATCCTGATGCTAGTAGCAAGTAATCAAACAAATTCAAACACAATCT
The DNA here is from genome assembly GCF_029582105.1 of Oenanthe melanoleuca. Lineage (NCBI taxonomy): Eukaryota > Metazoa > Chordata > Aves > Passeriformes > Muscicapidae > Oenanthe > Oenanthe melanoleuca. Next base: position 44,512,209 of record NC_079339.1, read on the forward strand.
GGCTCAGTAGAAAGAACATAAGGCTATCACCCAGGGCTTTTATTCTGTTTAAGATTCTGCCATGACTCTCTGTTTAGCCTTGAACATAAAACCTCCAGCTACAGCTTCTTCATCTACAAAATGAGAACTGCGCTAGCATTTTCTCTCCTCTGCTGAGTGACTAGACAAATTCAAAAAGCATAATTGTAAAGAGCTGCAAGGTGTTACCTCTGGACCTTCTCAGTGAGTTTTTTTCTCATCTGCTCTGCTTGTATTGCAAACAGCCATGGCTCTAAAGAGTTAGTAGACCTTGTGATACTATCAAAAAATCTTCGTGCTTTGCTCGCACTGTGAGACTTCCTTTGGATGTGGATGTATGACCTCCAAAGAGACTGGTTGCTAGGATACCGTTTCAGAGCCTCCGTCAGTGCCTCTCGCAGGGGATTCAAAGGATAAACACTAATTTTCATGTGGAATCTCAGTAAATTTGTATGCAGCAGTGTGACAGCTTCCAGAGCAGTGGGAAAATTTAGAATGCCAGAATTCTCTCCAGAATTTTCACATTTCTGTGCACCAGAAAGTTCAAGTTTTTCTGAAGCCTGTGTATATATTAATACTGCAGCATCAATCCCAACAGTCAAATACTGGAACAGTGCATAACAACCAACCAGGTTAACCAGCTGATCAGTATCATTGACCTGATCCTGATCAGAAACTGGTGTTCTGCTTAAATAATCTTGCAGTGCATGCTCATATGTTTTACGAGCTTTCAAGACATTCACAGGTAACACTTGTCCACTATAGGGCACATATGGTCCATTTTCAGTCAGTTTGGTCAATATATGAACAGCACGTGACGTAACAGCTCCTTCTGTAGTGTCCAGCAGTTCCACTTCCAGCTGAGCATAAAGCAGGCTGAGGCTGCAGAGCTGGGCACTCCTCAATCCTCCTGTCCCTGCTGTGCTAAGAGCTGTGTCAAACACCTTCCTGGAATCATCTGTGTTACCAAGCAGCCATTCTAGGTAGGCATAGAGTTTCCAGAGAGAAAGGTTGTTTCGGTTGTCAGCTGCTTTAAGGAAATTCTTGGCCAGCTTCTTACTCTTCCTCCCTTGTGCTTTTAGCTTCTTTTTCTTTTTAGCTTGGAGACACTGAATTACCTGCAGGGGAAAATAAACAGAACATGTTTTGAGAGGGATGGAAACAGAAGGGAGAAGAAAACCCTCACAGAAATTGTTAAAATGATAATTATAAAATTAGATATTATTATATAATAACATTTACACAAAACTTTAAAAAATAGTTTGCTACAGGTATGCTACTCTTTAACATGTACTGAGGAAAAGGCGTTTTTTGTTTCCTTTTTTTTTCCCTTGTGCGATCTCAACTGGCACTTCCTAATTTGAACACCTAGTTCTGCAAGTCAACTTTCATCAGGATTTTTAAAATTCAATATAAACGTTCATACAGAAGAAAGCCACACATCACAGAATTGATTATATGCAGACTCATTACCTTGGATATTTCATACTGTAGCCAACAAATGGCCAGGTTAGATTTTTCCTTTCCTGTAAATATCTGGGACAGAACATGGAAGACATTCTGTATGAACTCCTCTCCTTCTTTATGGTGGCCTATCTGATGTCTGCCTCGTGACATCGTATCCATGTGACCAATACTGTTGAATCCAGAAAGTGGAAAATCAACAGAAGTCAGCGGTTTATCATCATAAAGCACACTGTCAAAGATGTTGTTTTCATCCATGGCAATATAGAGACTGGAAGGGAAGAGTTTACTTGTACATGGAACTCCCAGGAATTGCAAAAAAGAGTACAAGAGTTGATGTTGAAGCTTTGGATCAGAAAGACGGATTAAAGATGGTCCAAGATCATCAAATAACACCTAAAAATTAAACCAAATTCCATTAATTTATGCAATCAAATAAAAAGCAGCAAATCTGTAATTTAGGTAATTAAAGAACCTTTTCAAATCAATAAGATTTAGAATTACCATTAAATAGTATCAAAATGTCACTCAAATTAAAAATGGACAAGTTAAACAAGTAATCTGTTTTTCCAGTCAGACTGTAAATTTGCTATCAAGAGATTTCTTTGCCTGCGAACAATGGAGACCTTCATAGAAAACATACAAAATGAAGGTTTGGAAGGCTTTATTCATAGGCTTTTTAACACATTCTAATTTGAAAATCAATGTCTGACTTGACCTATTTCCCAAGGAATAAAAAATATCCAATATCTGACTTGAAGGCAATGAAACCTTTGCTTATTTAATGCACATTTCTTCTTAAACACATATTTCTGTGAGATTTCTCCACACAGATGATAGGAATCACTGAACAGCAAGACAGATTATTTGCCTGCAGACTTTTCAAAGTTTACCATGAGCTTCCCACAGTTTTCAGAAGTCTCAGCACAAAACCTCTGGCAAATTTTGAATTTCAAAGAAAAAAAATCTTCTTTCTTAACCAAGAAAAGTATTACTCTTCTAAAATATCCAAAAATATGTCAATGAATTCAAATTAAAGGATAACTAGTCTTATCTCCCTTTGTTATATTATATCAAAGTGACCTGTCTTTCTGGATCTTCACAATCTTCTTCAGTTTCCTTTTTGGTTTTGTCTGGCCTCCAAGGTAACCAGTGCCTTGCCTCACGGGAATATTCAATATCCAACCAAATACGCCACTTGGGAAGAGTTTTATCTTTTATTTCTTGATCCTCATCGATCTCTTCATCATCCTCATCATCTAAAATCAAATCAATATATATAGAAAATTAATAAAGAAAAGTTATCCCACCAAATCCAAAGGCCAGGCATGACATACATTTTAACAATGCAAATAAATATAATGTTAATAAAAAACTCCAAAAGACATAGCTGAGATGTCACAGTTCTGAGTTTTGACACCATTTGTAAGAATAGAAAGATAAGAAGCTTCCAAAATTTTAGAAACTGTGAATCAGAACTCAAACTTTTTCACAAAGAAGAAAAGAAACCATTGACAGGCTATGGACCACTTTTATCAACAGCAATTTGCAAGCAACAGCCAAGAGTCAGTCATCCTCTTGAAGAATTCAGATTCTTCACTTCATACCTGGGCATAAAATTTCAAGTATGCTCTATGAATACTAGTGTGCATAAAACATTTTGAGAAAACCACTGTACATAAAAAATGGTACTTTAAACACTGCAAAACAAGTTTGGCCATGTTGCTTTATAATAAGTGGTATTTTCAACGTGTTAATTAATATGCAATTGAAGCAACCCACATAGTTACACACTCACACACACAAAAAAGGATGTGCTTAACCAACATCCCACTTTTATGATAATCTTTCTGGACTATTGGATAAAATTACCATATTATTCCTCTGACAGCAATACATTAATCCTGTGCAGAAACTGATGGACACCTATAGGCAAAGGGAAAGCTTGTAGAGATGTTTCTTTGTTACTGCTGAGGAAAAAAACAGCCCTCAAAATTTAATGGTTGCTTGCATTATAAAAATCAAGCCATTTCTGCACTACCCCCAAATTCTTGATCCTGATATCTGCCATTAACTAGGTGAAACACTCCCAATCCCAGTTCTTCTTAGATTTCAGGTAAAACAAACAGGTGGTTTCAAGATTTTTACTTTCTCCATATTTTTGTGATCAATAGAATCTCCTTTAGTCAGCAACTTTATGAAAAAAGACAGCATTTCCACAATCTAATCAAGGTTTGAAGAAACCTGAGAGTTTTTAATGAACACACTCAATTGCAAATTGCACCTGAACTTTTAGGGGTTGACACATATGAGGAAAGCACTGGTATATACTGGAGCTGCCCAAGACTGGCAGCAGTCCTCTATATTGAGTCTTCTCAATTTGTGAACAAAATGTCTAGAGCCATCAAAAATAAAAATGCTGACCTCAGTGAGGGACCAAGGAAATTCCTTCTTAATCCAGGGACAAGGGAGGCACATAAGTACCTTTCTTTTCCTTTGTTTACTAAAAGCAGGCCCAAACTTGCTTCATCAGAGTTGTTACAGCAGGAGCAGCAAAAGCAAAGACCACTCATCTTTGGTCAGACACATTCCAGCCTCCTGCTTCCTTGCAAGCTATATCTCCTTGAGAAATATGACATTAAAGGAAGTGCTACAGATCACAAGACAAGGTGAGGCTAAATGAACTATGATATACATTACCTTAATATCAGTAAATATTTTTTAAAACTGGTATGCAAAAACATGACAAGAATCTAATTATATAATCCAAAACAAGATGTTTAGAAGAACACAGTCATACAGCTATACATATTGAGACACACATACCAGGCTTTATAACCCAGCCACCCTTTTCTTGTTGGTGCATCCATGCTTTCCAGCCTCTTGCTCCTTTTTCTCCAATTCGTGGTTCTCCACTATCCCAAAAGGGTTCAAAGAATTCCACCTATTGTTTTCGACGGGACCAACCAAAACAAAACATATAGAAAAATAATTTTTGCTGTTGTACAAACATTATCTCTGTCAACTTAGGTTTCCCAGACCCTGCAAGCACATACCTGGATATAATTTCTGTATCTGAAGACTTAATTAGATACTGCTTAAGATTCACCAGGAACAATTAAGTACTTCAGTTATGGCTGTGGCAGATGAGGACTGTCATCAGCTCTTTTCATGAAAAAGATTGTTTTAAAAAGTAACAGGCTTTAAAAAAAGCAAAATACTTTTGTGCCTACAGTCTTTTACAAATCTTTAAAGGATAAAGATCGAAAGTCCCCAAGTTGTGACTTTCAGAACCCAAAACTCCCCTCCTCCCTAACTTCTATGGGACCATGAAGAATTTGGCTAATGGAATGATAACTCCATCTATGGTCAAATCAAAATGTTACAGTTGTATGTAAATATGACTGGACTAAAGACAAGAGGAAAGAGATCCATAAGGACTTTAATCTTTCAGGTTTAAGGACGATCAAAAAGGTCAAGGCACTTTCCAGTGATTCAGAAGTTCAGGGCTCTAGTCCTAGTGACTTTGTCACTGCCAGTATGCAATCAGTCATCTCTAGATTCATCAATTCCTCCTCTGCTTTGTGTATCCTAAGCTCTAATGACAATCTCTCTAGCTTCTGCTGCGTACCAACCCTTGGCTTGGACATTGAGATATGACTGTTAATACAAATATTAACAATAAAATTTACTCCAAGGAAAAACAAGCATCATCACATGAGAAAAATCCAGGCTTACAGCAAAGAGCAAAATATAATTCTGCTCCTCATGGATTTATTCTTTGCTGCAAGTGAGAAAGTGAACTGTGAAAACAGTACAGAAACAAGTAATTCCAGACTGAGTCATAACACTTCTGTAAGACAGCAGAATGTGAAACCAGCTGTAAATCTGGCATTTTCCTATTTTCAAGGACTACATCTTCCAACCTAAACATGGTCCTTTTAAATCAAGGTTCCTTTTCATCCTGCTCCAAGATTTTTTAAAAACTACAGATAACAATGTGTTTTTCAAATGACTGGAACTGTAACTACATGTATCCGTGCAACTACAAATCCTCCATGACAGCTAAGACTGAATTCTAAATTTTAGGTCTTTAAGAAGACACTACTATTTTTTAAGCTGTAAGATTGCTCCTTTTGTGGGTAACAGTATTAATTGAGAGAGCAAGAACTGGAGTCTGAGTTTCTGGGGAAGACAGTGAGGTAACTGAAGGAAATTCAGTTTTTATTCTCTATAGTAGCTGCCTAAATGGTGGCCTCTCTACCACTCATTAAAAAGGAAGCAGTTCTAACTGTTCAGTGGGATGATGCTACTGGCATCTAAATATTAACTTCCTTATTATTAGTGGGGTGCATGTGCAACATGCTCCTGAAGAAATTAAGAGAAAAAGTTATTTAGTACTTCAACATTTACCATTATAAGCTGAACAGAAAAGCATGAAGGTGTTCCTAGTGTAGCCATCAAATTAATGGAAATAGGTAACAGAGAAACTTCTGCAAAAACTGTCTGAACAGAAAGATTTTATGTCCTATCAGTTCCATCCATCACCAGTAACAAAACAATAGCATTTTGGGGGAAAAGAAGTATGGCAAGTGCTAACTAGACACAGATACCTGTCAGCGAGTTCCATCTTTTCCATTTTTAATTATTAAAAAAGGTATGAAACGACTGGTTATCACACTTCTATTATAAACAGTAAAAGTAGCTGTGTGCCTGTAGTTCCAGAGGACCCACAAGCATTTTTTCACTGCAGGCATCACCTTGAAAAACCTCTAAGTAAGCTGTTATCCAAAACATTTCTCTATGTCCTGAAAAATTCATCAACATTTTTCTGGTACAGCATTTTCTGTAATACATAAAGACACACACCCATTTAAATGGAAATTGCTACCTGTCCCCTTGTTGGCAGATCTTTTACACTGTCAGGTTTAAAGAAGGTGAAGTCAATCAGAGCCTGAAACAAAGACACTGCTTTCTCAGAATGGCCAGCCTGTCTCAGAAAGTGGCATTGCTGAATAAATATAGCTGTAAAGAAAAAAAAAAAAACTTTTAGTATTTCAAATTTTGTTGCAAAGAATTTTATTACAGCCCAAAAATATAAAAATACATACATGACATGCTGTAGAACATAATTGTTTTGGAACAGTATCAAAATTCAAAACATGGAGAGCAACTAGCATAAATGCATGTCAAAACTGTCACAGTTTAATTACCTTTATGACTGCTCACTTTAAATGTGCCAAAGAAATCACCTTTTATTCATGCCATACACGCACTATCCTTACTGATGGAAAGTTAGACACAATGGTCTGAACTTCACTGTATCTAACATCTGCCAGTGTGTCATAGCCCTCTTTGAGGATGCTGGGCAATATCACAATGCAAACAAATGATGGTAACAAGAAAAATTCTTTTTGCCTCAGTTTTGCATGAGATATTTACATTGATAACATACTGGCAATATATAATTTTCACTCCAATGGTCATTCCCTTTTTCTTTATGTAAGACCTGAGTTAAGAGAAGTCCAGTCTTCTGGTCAAAATATTACTGCCTAAAAGTAGAGAAAAGCCCTATCCCTTGCTCTTCAACAAATTATTTGTCTAACCACTGCCATATCCCTACTGCACACTGAGCCTCAGCTTAAAAGGGGAAGCAAAGTCCCAGTGTTTCTCTTCCTATTTTGACATGAGAGTCTTCAACAAAAGAGTTGGAGAAGTAGCAGGTATTATAAACACCTCCATTATGAGGCAGCTCAAGGACATTTCAGTAGTATTCAATCACTCCAAATTACACTCCACTCTTAACACAGTAGAAGCCATTCAAATTGCTTTAAATCATAATCGACTTGCAAAAAACCCCCAAAGCACCCCCAAAGCCCATAAAGACTTGAATCACTGACAGCTTGGAAACCAGTAAAACAGTTCTTTAAATACTTCTGTTCCTTCACTAAACACATTGGCTTTGGAAGATTTCAAACAATCCAAATGTTTAGATACACATGTAATAATATAGGTTAGCAGCAACTGCTCTTAATCATCATCTTATATTTAATACACGGGAAATTATTTACTCCTTTTATCTGAATTTAGACATAGATCAGATGTATACACATAAAAACTTGAATTTAGTAGTATATGCAAACTAAACATTTAATCCAATTACTTTTGCAAAGTCAATGATTATTCCTGATAACAAAGACTCCAAGATTTCTGAAGATCTTTAAACAACGAAAACAAAATTATTAAGTTTATAATACAGTCTTCCCAAGTATTTTAACTAATTTAGGCACTGCACCAAACTGACACTGAAACATTGCCCTTTCCTACTCTCCCAGCTTCAGAGAGAGGAACTTCGATTAAAATACTCTGAATGTAGAAAATGCCTCATCAGCATTTGCTGCCAAATTCTTGCCAAAAATAAATTACTGTGTAAAATTTTAAAAAACAAAAAGGTATTTGAAGAAATGCAAAGATCAGCATTTTCTTTGTGGCAAAAACTGAAAACAGCATGAATGCATACTTAATTCAGTCCATGATGCTAAGACACTTCTGCAGCTGAACTGACCTAGAATATAAGGATGTTTCTCCCCAGTCAGTAGGTATAATTTGAAAAATAGGACTCCCTTTACACAGCAATAATTAAGAATACTTTATATTCACCTGCTTTATATTAACAGCTCCTAGTAAGTTTAAAGTACTATAAATTTTTATTTTAAAAGTTATGTAAAGGCTGATCTACTATTTTAAATTCAGCTTTACCTTTTCAAAATTTTTCAATACTTTAAAAAAACACCACCTATTTCCAAGCAGATAATGCTGCATACTGAACTGAACACTAGATGGCACAGTCCCCCATTTTTTAAAATTAGAGCTCTTACACCTTGTCCTTAGCAAAGGTTAAAAATATAAGCCTAATGTACATCTACAGTGCTACTAACTTCATAATTAGTTTGTGAAATATTCTGTATATTTATCTTAATGAACAATTTGGTAACCTTCCTAATAAGTGCACTGTCAATTAGAATTCATCCCAAGAATTACATAGTTGAGTCACTAATAAAAAAATCTCAAATCAAGAAGTTTCTCAGTGGAAATTTCTCTAATCCTATAATTTTAATTCTGAAGAGGAAAAATAAAATACTTGAGAATGTTCATAAACAAATCACTATAGACTTAAGACAGAACAATAAGAAGCTACTTGTGTTTCCATTCCACTCATGAATTTGAGTCCATTTTCATTTTAAGGTATCTATGGATATTGCCAGCAATAAAGTTTTTAGAAAAAGATCAATCTAATGTCTTAACTTGCTAAAGGAACGCTATTAAAAAAAAACAAAAACAAACAAAAAACTGCTTCATGAGTTTGTATTTCATGAGTCACGTATGTTCAAATATGTTCAGGAAAACAAAATGAAAGAAAAACCTTCTCGTTTCCAAACTCAGATTCTGATTAAAACCTTTGTCCTGAGAATCATTCATTGTGGTTAGTGTACAAAGTGACTGCAATATTGGAAATCAGAGACGGCAGAAGCAATTAGAAGCTATCAAGCTGTACAATATCCACTGGTCAGTAGAGCATTTTTCCTTTGCAGCACTTTTTCCAGTGCTTGATCCAAGATGAATGAGCCAAAGACATTATGAGATCTGAACACCTGAAACTAATTTGGTAACCCAGCATCTCAGTCTGTAAGTCCAGACTGGATATTGCGTAACATCATTGCTCCAACAGGAATTACAGGACTGGAAAAAACCAAAAGGTTTCTTGGACTATGATGCATATGAAAAAAAAATGGACTCCTCCATAATAGTCTCTTTTAGATTGAAAACAAATTTTAAAATTAAAAAAAAAAACAAGTCAAAAATACTCACGGTGACACTAATATTTCCCCACCCCAATGTATTCACAGATTAATAATCACAATGACACGTCAAGGCAGTGAAGTAAAATTGAAATGGATAGGTTAAGTCATTTAGCTCCAACTAAATTTAAAGACCATGCCAGAACTGAGCATGAACTCATTTCTTCCCTGAATCCATTCCAGCATCCTAACTATCTGACTTATTTTCCTTCCAGGGATAATTATATAATAAATTATGAACTGGTAGATATATCCATAGAAAAAATACAAAAGGCATGATCGCATGATATCATAGCTTAGAATTCTCCATCTACAGACTGGGATTCTCAACAAAATTTCACATCAGACTTGTTATGTTCCTTCTCTTTTCTGGATTAAAATAATCAATTGTAAAACTTCTGAACAAGAGATAATTATTTTTTTCACAAGTCTCCATTTTATAAAAGTACATATCCTGGCTCTTGGCTGTGATTCTCCAGTCTTGACATTGTATTATAAACCACTCAGCACATTAGACTTTAATGGATGTTGTATCATAAACTCTTCTGGGGAAGAGAAGGATCTGCTGTATCCATATTTGGCTGGAATATCTGCTTGAATTCTCAGCTAAGAAACCAGGATGCCAGGCATTTTGAAGAGAAGAAAAGCTTCATGCAATACATAGGAAAAATCTGCTCTTAATGCACTTAGCTCCCATGAAGACCAAGCAGACCATAATATGCAGAAAGGACCTTACCCAGCATAGCTTCTTCTGTGCCAGGCAGAAGAGGATGGGATACCATGCTGCCATCCTGTACAGCTGCCAGTGTTGTCAAACATTTTCCATAGAGACTGTTGATCTTTGAAACTGAAAAAGTAGTGAACTGACTTTGACAGAACAGAAGGTATTTCTTCCACATCTCTGGATTATTGGGATGTAAAAAAATTAGCTTCTGCCATTCTTTGATCAAAGCTGGTGGTTCCCAGAATTCTGCGCAAAGCTTCAGCCTGGCAAGTTTCAGATCAACATTACTTGGATTGCTTTCAATTGCCCGCTCTAAAATGGCCAGTTTCTTTTCCAAGATTAACTTGAGTGATTTTCTCCTTGATTCCTGCTCTCCCTTACTGGCATAAGGGCCAGGTCCTCTCATTAATTCATCCTAAAACAAAAAGAAACATCATTACAACGTTAGGAAGAACAATCACTAGAATCACAAGAATGCTGACATTTATGAAGATTAGTTAACAGCTCATTCTTTACCAACAAAAGATATTCAGTTCTGAACAAGTGAAATTACAATATAATATTAATGTATTTATTACTTATAATAAGCAACAAGGTCCATTAGAATACATACCTGAAAGGAAATAAATTCCATCCAAGCATTAATATCTCTTGGGTTTTCTCTGACCTTCTTGTTATATTCTTCCACTTTTGTCATTAAAATGGAGTTTGTATTTATCCCAGGCTCTTGAATTGTTTGCTGTGTATTTACAGACTCGCTGTCTGCACTCTTGCACCCTTTTCCTTGTAGCCACACTGTGGTTGATTTATCATAAATCCCAAGAGGATTTACTTCTGTTGTGTCAGAAGAATCCTCAGTTTCCACTTGGGAAACTGGTATAAAAGCAGGTGGATCAGATGGAGAATTTTTATTACAAACAAGAATCCCATCTGTGCTCAGAATCTTCACATTGTTCTTTGTAAAGTAGCGCTCAGGTCGACTCTGTGCTTGCTTCCTTTTTGATGCAGAACTGTCCCAAGTTATACAGTGTTTCTTTGCATCTATGCCAAGACAGGACTCTCCTTTCCTTTTATACCTTGGAAAGAAAAATACAATTAAACATCTTCTAAAATACACATTAGAAAAGATAACTCATTTTCAGAAGAAATACTTTCATTCAAATTAACCCAAATAATGTATGTATAGACCTTTAAAAATTTAAGAACCTGGTAACTTTCTGCTTATTTAAGACTTCAATTTATAAATTCTTTCAGTCCCATCACACTTTTATTATCATACTAAGCTTTCCCTGAGTTCAACAATATATGTCATACTCAAGCAGAAGAAAATTCCTTTTTCCTTTCAATCATTTTAAGCCATGTAGACAAACCTGGAGAAAGAACAACATTCTTTAGGGTTACTTAGACCAGATTATTTTAAACTGAAAATGAGACACTAGTTGTTCAGTCCAGTGATTTCCTTCTGCATCCCTAAGCCTGTGTCCATTTTATATGCCAAAAAGTGGAGAGGGATGTGAAGAGAAAAAGAGGAAGGAAATGTTCTGAAGGGTCATCACAGTACCAGTAACTCACTAAGGATATTGAATATGCAATTTCATCTATACTAACTTGAAATGCAGCACTGCATAGGACAGACACATTTTAGTACAATGTCTGGGTGAAACCTGTTTGCTAAGAAAATACTTGTAGTTTTTTGGGGTGTTTTTTACAATGGTATCAAACTACTCAAGTAAGTAAACCTCTTGAAATATCTAGTATGAAATAATCAATATCTTCACTTCCCTTTCAGATACAGAAACAGAACAATAGAGACCAAAAAGAGCACTTCACCAAAGGTGATTTATAATCTGATTTCTGACCTCAAAAACCTCTAAATCTGCCTCATGCTGCCACCTCCAGATAGCCCTGTAGTTTGCTACACAGAGAATGTTTTTAAAAAACAATGAAAATCATGCACATTATATCCATTGTTTCATGCCATCTGGGTTGGAAGGGTCTCACAGATGATATCATTCCAACACCATGGGCAGAGGCACCTTCCACCAGATCAGACCGCTCAAAGCTCCTTCCAATCTGGCCTTGAACACTTTCAGGAATGGGGCATCCACTCTCTGGGTAGCCTATTCCAATGCCTTACCACTCTCACAGTAAAGAATTTCTTCCTAATATTTAATCAAAACTTATTCTTTTAAGTGTAAAACCATTTCCCCATGTCCTGTCACTGCATGCCCTCATAAAAAGTCCCTCTCCATCTTTCTTTTAGGCTCCCTTCAGGTACTGGATGGAACCTTCTCTTTTCCAGGCTGAACAACCCCAATTCTCTCAGGCTTTACCCACAGGAGAGGTGCTTCAGCTCTCTATAATCAACCTGGTGACCCTTCTCTGGACTCATTCCAAAAGGTCCATGTCCCTCCTGTACTGGGGACTCCAGAGCTGGATACAGCACTCCAGGTGGGGTCTCACCAGGGCAGAGCAGAGGGGAAGAACCCCCTCCCTTGCCCTGCTGCCCACACAGCTTTGGATACAGCCCAGGACACAACTAGCTTTCTGGGCTGCCAGGGTATATTTCTGGCTCATCATCTACTTGCTCTTATCACTGCTCTCATCCACCAGCACCCTCAAGTCCTTCTTGGCAGGGCTGCTCTGGATCTGTTCATCCCCCAGCCTGTGTTGATACTCAGGTTGCCCTAACCCAGGTGTAGAATCTTGCACTTGCTAAATCTCATGAAGGCCCCCCTTGCTGAGCTTGTCCAGCTCCCTCTGGATGTCATCCCATGCTTCAGGGACATTAACTGCACTACTCAGCTTAGTGTTGTCAAATTAGTCAGTGTGCCCTTGATCCTGCTGCCCATGCCACTGATGAAGAACACATTAGATAGCACTTGTCCCAGTACAGACCCCCTAGGGATATCATCTGCCACTGCCACTGGCCCAACACCAAGTCAAATTTTGAAATGAGCTACTCAGTTATGTCTTCTCATCTTCTGTGTAAAAACGTAGCAGGCAGACTCAAGTGACTCTGACAGTTGAGGTACCAACAGAGAAGTTTTGTACCTTGCAATGTCCCCACGATACAAGGATTTGTAGGCCCAGTTTGCAGGGTCTGGTTTCTTGTCTATCCGGAAGGTGTCTGCAGTGGGGGCCTGGATATCATCCAGCCAAATAGAGTGACTGCTGGTAACACTTGATGCTTTCTTACCTAGACTGCAGACAAGGAGGAGGATATATTCTAAGCATTTGGACACATATTCAGCATTTACATAACCCAAGAAACGTTAAATTATTATGAATTATAGAAATGTAACTTACTCAAAGTCACTGTACATTATCCACTCTTGCAAGTAAGTCCCACATTCACAAAAAACTATTAGAAATACACTAATAGAACCATCAAAACACCGAAAGTCCTTGCAGTTCCAAAAACTGAATTTATGATTATGAAAGGTAATAACCAGATTTAACCAATTAATCCAATCAATTGCTTGGTACACTATAATCCAGAAGCCACATATTACTACTTTCAAAATTTACCCTTGTCTCGGTAAGATGTTACAATCAAGAAGAAGAAAATAAACTGTAAGAGGATTGACTAGCTGTAATTATACCCATGCATTTGATAAAACAGTGTGTATCAAAGTGGTTTATGGATTACAGTTATACAAATGAACTTAAGTGGAAATTGCCACCTGCCTCTGAACTATAGAAAACTATGACTTTCCAATCTGAATTCACAGTATAAATATGTGAGTTTTAGAGTCTTGAAAAGTTTTCTAAATTTTCATAACACTTTTCACATTCAAAGCAATTTTGTGGTTCAGGTTTCAAAACTACCCTTTTGAAAATTCAATATTCCCTAAGCATCAACAATTTATGGAAAGCAGTAAAAAAGGACACCCTGAAAGAACTTACTTAGGGCAAAGCACTGGCTGGCTGGCCCAACCTAGCAAACAGCTCATGAGCCACGCCCTGGCACCCTTCCAGCACGATGAGTGATGGGGCTGAGCAGAATGGGTTTGGCACCCAAGTAACTTCTACTGTCCTTCCTCACAGCCATGGAAGCCTTAGCCACTACAAGCCAATAAAAGTTCTCATAAAGGAGAAACCACGCGTGGCTGCGTGGCTGGAGGTATCAGACAACATCTGCAGTACTTCTGTCACTTTTCCACAGGGAAACAATGTTATCTTGGCACGGACACATCCTACAAACCTGCTTTCAGCTCTTGATAGAAGACCCTTGAGAGAAGTAGTAAATTGGGGAAAATTCAAAGACTACCCACACTACATTAATGATAACAACAATTCCTTAATGTCACCAAATCCTCGCTCTATCCACAGGAGCAGCTGCAGTGTGGTGAATTAGAGCCAGGGCTGCTGATGCCAAAGAAAACACAGGAACCAGGGAATCAGAGAGAGGCAAAATGGCTGCTCAAACTAGCAAACACGGGGAGAACTAGGAGAAGGTGACTCTCAGCCAACTGCATAGGGGCCACCTTGAAATGCTAAAAACCCAACAGCCTGAGGAAAGCACAGCTAGGTGTGACAAACCTGGATACTTGCTGCACTCACAGAACCTCTTTTGCTGCTCAAAGATCATGATAGTCACTACAAGGCTATTTTCTTGTTCCATAAAAAATGACATCTCCACTAATTACACAGTACTTTAGAGCTCCTGGAATTAACGAAGAAGAATTAACAAAACAATTTCAATTGTTCAAATACTAATATAGAAATATTACAAGCAGAAAGTATGAAGCAAAATGCATGGATATAAAAGAAATATCAAATCATATAAAAAATGTTGTCTTAAAATGAAAAAAAAGGAAATGTTAACTCTGAGGAGCAAGTTACACTACAATGCAAAACATATTAAGATTTTTGCACTAATTAAGAATGTTAAATACTCTCCAAACCCTCAAAAAAGATCTGTGAAAGGAAACAGGATGCTTACAAAAACTGAACATAAGCCGCTACATAACTTTAAAACTTTATTTCATAACCACCATACCATGCTTTGTTCTGTACAACAGCACTTCACTGAATATTTTAGTCACAGTTTTTTTATATGATTAAACAAGTGGCTCTAAATCTGTTCCCTTTTCTTTGAATGCAGGTTTAGTCATACAAAGCTTAGAAAAAGATGATCAATCAGTGGTAAAATTTTCAGTTGAAGAGACAAACACAAGAACACAATGAATTTACATCTTGCATAGTGTTAATATATACATACTTTGCTGTTGCTTCCTTTCCACTACTTTTGCCACCTCCTTTGTCCTTGATGTGCTTAGTGTCCACCTCTGATTCACTGCTACTGGAATCCCCTTTGGTTTTCTTTTTTGTCTTTTTACTGTGGTGATGCTTTTTTTTTTTCTTTTTTCTTTTCTTACTTGTCTGTTTCAGACTCTCATCTGTATCACTCTCTTCTGACAACTCAGATCTTGAAGAAGTCCTGCTTGGAAAAAAGTATATACAGTTATATACACCTATATAGCAAAAGGATATAATCACCCACTTGACCAGTATGTTCTACAGCCACACTCAACTTGATACATGTAGTATTTCATTACCAGTAGTAATTAAAAATAAATAAATAAATAAATAAATAAATAAATAAATAAACTACTAGTGAACTAGTAGTTCACATCAGCCACTGTTTTTCAAAAAGTAAGAAACCCAACTGTGAAACAGCTGATTTCTCTGGTTTCCACAGAGAAATCATAAAGATGGTGCTTAATCTTTACATTATTTCAAGCATCACTTTAGACATTCAAAAGCTAATGAAGAATCATGATTGCTCAGTTCCCTCTCCATTCCAAAATAACAATAATTTAAATGCAGAAAATTTTCTGAGAAAAAGAAAATGGGAATGTAACTGCATACCTACAATTTCTCATTATTTTAAGTTAAAAGGCATGGAAGCTTTATTCATTCTTTTACACATGACTCAGTTCAGGCACTTTTAAATACTGAACAGTAGAATGAAAAGCAGCTTTTAGCTTCTGAATTTGGTCTCATATAACAAAAGATGAGCATGACAAAAGAAAGAGGCTATTTCAAAACCATTGAGGTACACTGTACCTTATTAATGGTGACTTTTCAGGAATGAGATTGGCAACTTCTGTAGTGCGTTGGTGCAATAATAGCGCATCTTCTGCAGAGAAGCTTGGGTTACTGAGCCAGTCTAAATCTGTAGGTAAAGAAAAGTGTGAGATCAATACAAACTAGCTCGCTGTGCTTTTTTAAGTTGGGAGTTAATCTAGTCAGCAGACAGTTAAAGTCACAATAAATGTCACTAAGTTATGTGCAATAACTGAGCATATTGGAAAGCACTCCATAAAATTTCCATTTAGCTCATACTGAAAGCAAATTCCATGTTTAATACACAGCTCTATACATTAAAAAAATCTATCCAACATTCATTTTTATGATTTAAAAGTTCTGACTTTATGTATTTATATACTGTAAAATTTGTTATATATATTATAATATACTGTATCATAATATATTTATATATATTTATATATAATATATTTATATATATTTATAATATATTTACTACTATATATAAATTATATATTAATTTCTATACATAAAATAAAAATAGTTACATATTTTAAAAGTGACATTTAAAAAATACAGAAAGACATAATTAAACAAAAGGCATAGTTAATGAATGCAATAAAGCTTATACAAACTAACAGGAGTGCAATTTACTGACTGTGGAAAACATTCTTAACACAATTTTATTGATAGGTACATCGACTACTGATAAGAATACTCAAGTGTTTTACATATGGCCAAAACATGCCACTGGATTCTCAGGTCTCTAACCACTGAAATATCACTAGACCTTTCAACAGTGTGAAAGAAAGTTATGTGATGCTAATTTGGATGCACTAGTCAGCATTAAGCATTTTGCATCTATATCTCTGCATTTCAGTCACCAGATAAGATCAGACACCGATAGGATGTGGAAGGGAAATTTTTTTGTAACGATTTTGCTGATATTAAAAGTTTTATAACAATGTTCACCAAGTTTTCATTTCTAGAAATCTTTTAAGCATGTGAATTTCTTAGCTATTAAACAACAAAAGTTATTTTGCATAAATACAGAACTTTGCAGTAGCCCCTGCAGTGCCACACTAAGAAAGATATCATAAGGAACAAATTTGGTCTCCCTGCCTCTCCTCCATGCTCTTTACAATCACTTTTGCCTCTTCCTGTCACACTCTTGTCTTTGTGCTCTAGACTACACTGGCCTCTACTCCTTAAACAGCATGTAAAGCCATATACCTCTGAAGCATTTCAGAAACAGAATTTTGGTATGAAAAGCCTGTCTGTCTCATGTCCCTGAGTTGTCGTCCACAAAAGGATTTAAAGCAGAGCAGGCTGCAAAACAGTTTGTTAACCTAAGTTAAACACATCAAGAAATACATAAAATAAAGCAAAGCTACAGTCTGTGTTTCCCAGGAGTCCAACCCCATTATGAAAAGCCCCATGAGGAGTGACCACCTCCCTGGCTCTTGAATCTCCATCCCTGTGCATGGGAGAATCCACAATTCATGGCACTGTGAAGACCAAAACACACTTCCCACGACCAGCCCAATCAATATGCTGCAGAACACCACCATGCACCATTTCCCAGCCTGTAGCTTCCTGAGCAGATAAGATCAAATTGCATCTTTAATGCATTGAAGAATCATTACATGAGAATCAAGCCCTGTAGCACAGTCAATACACCTCTGTGGCTACAGCAGGGAAGTTCAGAATTCTCCAAGTACAGTCTTTTCTGAAGAATTTAATGAAACTGACCTATTACTTGGATAGAAATGAGCAATTTTTGCCATTATGCAACATGCAAGTTCAAACCATTTGTAAATAATCTCAAGTGAATCAGTTAGCTGGATACAAGCATTTCAAACATCACAATGCATTCCAAACTTTAAACCACTATTTCTTCACTTCTTAGGCTTATTTCTTGTGGAATATCTAAGAAGTTTATCATTTTCACAGAGAAAACATAAAAGACCTATTTTTTGATAATATGCATGTACTTGTTCCATGTTTATGAGCACATCAGCAGCAGCAATCCAATGACATTCTCTTTATACTTTCTCAAGTGAAAAGAAAAATTAAAAATTTACAGTGCATGTCCACAGAGACAATTTTAGAGAGTTACACAAAGTCTTTTGCTGCTTCTCAGGACACTGAAAATCTGCTTTCAGCAAAATTGACTATATTGTCTGACCTATAGCATAGTTCAGACTGCAAATTATGCTGTGCATTATGCTTACTAATGTCAGCAGGGTTACTTATTACCACTGCTCTCTTCATGGCTACAGATAAAATTGCAATTTATCTTCCACCAAACACTAATTAGGCTTGACAACATAATTGTAACAAAGCATATAGAAAATTGCAGCACTCTAGAGGCTGCTGCAACTCAGCAACTGAGCAGCATAAGAAGTGTAAATACTGCTTCTGTTTCAGACAGCACTTTCACTTTAGATATGGTTTAGGAAGGTTTTTAAAAGTATGAGGCAGAGTGACTGGCTGCATGAAACATGATCAAAATATATACATTACTTACAATAAAGCTATGAAGCAGTCCTAAATGTCTGCTAAAGGCACCTTAGCTTTACACAACATTAAAATCAAAATACTCTGGGATCTCTGTATTATAATGCATTTTGGCTTCACATCAGGTCTGATCAGAGAACCATCTATCTATCAGAGAGATAGATGCCTGTCAAGTTCTCAAGTTCTCACAAGCTGAATGTGTGAAATTTGATATACACCACCATAAATGTAGTCCTGAGTTAATATTTAATTTTTACAACTCATATTAAAATGTCGTTGTCAACAACAAAGTACAATATTTATTAAAACATAAACCAAACAAATTATGCTCCAATTTTGCCAATAATTTTTACACAAAAATCTTCCAGTATACCAAAATTTAAGTCATAAGCAGTACTAACAACCAAAATCTGGATCCAAAAGTCAGTCTTACATATTTTTCTGTAAAATCTGGTATTCCAGACAGGTGCCCTTAAGTGACATAGGCTACCATAAAACTTAAAGGCTAAATTCCTAAAGTTTTAAAATATAACCAAAGTCTTATTACCAGAGAATTTTACTGTATCTCCGCCTGACAGAGCAGCTCCACTATTCCTAGAAGTTGCAGTTTGGAATCTTACTGTGTCCACTACTCCCTAGACCAAGTGTCATTAGCAGAAATGCAGCCAGAACACCTCTGTACTGGCAGAGTGAGCACCAACCACTGTTCTGCCATCAGGGGTGATGCAGAGCTGGTTAGAACAAGAAGCTAATGCACCACACCGACTGCAGCGAATGTACAAGGAATTTAGCCTGGCAAATTAATTCTTTGGTTTCCCTTTGCTGTGGTGTCTCGAGAATGGGCAGATTTAAGGGTGGTAGAACCTGGCAAGCAAAAGAAAGGGTGAGTTCAAACTCTGTTCAGTAGAATTAACAAAAGTAATACCTCCTTCACCACTTGGCATTACACCAGAAAGTGTTATTTACTTTAGTATTATTATTTATTTTATTAAAAGTAATACACGCTAGACATCAGCTACAACAGTGAAAGTGATACAAGAAATCATAATCTCACTTGTAACCTTCGAAGAAAGTAATTTACAACTATGATTTGGCTTAATAAGCAAGGAATTAAAAAACACTTTTCAAGATATCCAAAGCTAGTGGGGAAAAAAGAAAAAAAAAAAAAGAAAAAAGAAAAAAGAAAAAAAAAAAAAAGAAAAAAGAAAAAAGAAAAAAGAAAAAAGAAGATAACAAAACCAACAAGAAACCAAGAGCCCCCGTGCCGCGCTGGTTCCGGGCCGATGGGCCCGAGCCCGCGGCAGCACCGCCCCCGCGCCGCTCCACGGCGGGCGAAGCGCGGCCGGAGCAGGGCGCGCCGCTGGAGAGCTGTTAAGGGACAGAGGGTTCTGCCAGGACTTTACCTCTCGTGGAGCCCTCGGCGCTGCCGGCGGGGGGCTCCCCGGGCTGCGCGGCCCCGGCGAAGGCCGGGAACAGCGCCATATCTCGGCCGCCGCCGCCCCCCGCCCGAGCTGCCGCGGCAAGATGGCGCCTGGCGCAGGGCGCGCTGGGAGCGGTAGTTCTTCCGCCCGGCGCCAAGATGGCGGGCGGGGCAGGGTTGTTTGGGGATAGGATAGGGTCAGTGCTGGCCGGCGGCTTCCTGTGGGCTTTTGCCGATCGCGCACCCTCCGCCGCGCTGCCGCCTGGAGCAGGGAACTGCGGCGGGAAGAGGCGGGATGCAGTTTCCATAGCCAGCCCTTCCTTCCCAGCGCCCTTATCCCTCATGAGGGACGGAACACGCGAGCGATGTCTCCAGAGACTGGGAATGCTCGGCTGTGTAAAGTATAGTGCTGTGGGAGGCCAGGCGGTCTTTCTGGCTTTGGCAATCAGTGTATGCCCTGAGACCCGTGTACCCCGGCGGCCTCCTCAGCACCGTCAGCGAGGGCAGGGGGAAAATAAATAAATAAATAAATAAATAAATAGCCTCCTGCAGCCGGGCCTTCCTCAGCCCCCTGACCAGGGAGTCACCCAGCGTGTCCGAGAGCATCCCTGAGCCTGCCCTCCACAAAGGAAATGGAAAAATAATATTTTATGCTTTTACACTTTGTGTTTCTTGGACAGGATGTTCCATTTCTCAATTATGTATTGTCTGAAACAGTATTTCCTTTTTATTTCCGACCCCCCTCCAACCCCAGCAATGCCTGATTTTTGCATTGTGAGGAAAATTTCCCCGCAAAGCTGCTGCTACACTTCCCAGCCCTTCACCCTTCCCACATCTGTTGCTCACTTCAGGAGGGAGAGGACTGGCCTCCCTGGAGATGGATGGACTTCCACCAGCTCTCCCTGCCTGCTTCCTCTCTAAAGTAACCAGACTTATATTGCTACCATCAGGCATGGCATGGCTGGGGCATTCCACAGAGGAAAGGATGTAGAGCTCTCTGTCATCTCACACTGCTGTTGTTTGAGAGGGGCAGCTCAAGATGTCTAAGAAAAAGTTCTTTTTAATTGTCTAATGTTATTCTTCCAATCCTCAAAACTGAAACATAGTTTGATACTAAGATAATTTTACATCTGTCTTTCAAAAGGGCTTATCTTGTATTTTAAAAGGGAAATAACTCACATTTAGCAACAAATTTCAATTACTAATGTTCTCTTCAGTTTTAATGATCTGTTGTTCTATTACTTGTACAATAAGTATTCTAGGTGATGATTTTGCTATTGCATTGAATGTATCACATTTTCTCCTCAAAGGACCTACTTTGCAGGTCAGTATGTATATGCTTCTCAAAGTATTTTATACAGAGATTTTGAAAATTACATTATAAAAATGCAATTCTACTGCCTTCTTACAATGTAATAAACAATACCTGAATGAAATCTTAGCATCTTAAATTAATAATAAAATAGGGCTATAAAATTACATGGGAAAGGTGCAAGCATTTTTCCTTCAACAGATAAAATTAAACAGAAAATAAACATATACAAGTTGATTGATACCTTATTGCTAATATTTTCACAAAGACTGTCAGGCTTTTAATGCTTTAATAAATCTGGTGGTTTATTTTCTGATCCAAGTCCTATCTATAAAATCTTCACTTATGAAAAGCTTGCTGGGCTATCAAATGCTTGCTGGGTAGATCAGTTATTACAGGCATATTTGTGATGGACATATATAATAAAGAAAGTGGTTCAGTTCAGATACACATTCTGAAACTACACTTCAAAACCCTAAATGAGTTTATTTTACTTGATTTTTTTTCAGGCTTCATGGCAGTGCTGGCCTTGAATTTCAAATTGAACCCATGGTCAGACTGATCCTGTAGGCAAGTTTGAAACGTGTATACACTGTTCCATTATACAAAACATAAATAACAACAAAATTAATGTGAAAAATCTGTATCAAAGTCATACTCTAGACAAGTCTATAAGGTGTTTAGACATAAACCTCAGACTTGTAAAGTATTTAACTTCTGCTATGTATATATGTGTGCATATGTGAATAAAAGTCTATATATTTCTATATAGGTTCCAAAAAAATGAGGGTCTTGATATTGTTCTCAGTACATTCAGTAAAAAAGCACAGTAGGAGAGGAAGGAGGTATTTTGCACAGCATTTTGTTTGCTAGAAAGGCCTGCTAGTATTTTGTACAAGACTTCTCAGGGCAAAGACTAGAGAATTTTAAGAAATTCAGAAAGATCAGAACTTCCTGTACATATCCAGGCCCATACAATTTTATCCAGTTTCTTTTTGTCAATAAAAGAGGTGAGAAATTCTAGTCCACAAAAAACGCAAACCAAATCAAACAAACAAACAAAACCCCATATCCACCCTTATTTTTGGCCTATTTTTATATTTTGTATAACTTTGCAGTTCTGCCATCTTCTCTCTAAAATGCCACAGAAACAGATCCTCCTGTGAGAAAATGCACTTGACATTCTTTAATTCTCAAATCAAAACAAGTTTTACATGCCATTTTGTCAGAAAACATTCAGCTTAGTGCATAATTTTGAGCTGACTTGGTGTGGCCACAGGTGAAGCTTCCAGTGACTGCAATGAAGTGGGTTTTTTGGTGTCTTGGGATCATAGGATCAGATGTTAATTTGGAGGAGGAGTCATATTCCTAATGAACCTTTCAAAATGCAGTCAATGAAACAGTATGCTTATATAGTCAGTATTTAAAAAGTAAATAAGCTACACCAACAGTCAGTTGGTCACCAAAAGTTTATTACCAGACAATTTGTATAATGTTTGAATTATATGCAACGTCACCTCTCTGTCAGAATGCTGATTGCTATCACTAGACAACTGATATGACAGGCATTGAAGCTAGTTGATAAATACACAATTTTAAAAAATCTACAATATAATGACCAGAAATCCTGCTTCAGCACACTGAAGATTATTAAGCCCATAAAAAACCCAGCCTAATATACCTAAATTATGGATGCCATCACTAAGTCATAATACTGTATTAACTGGGACTAATCAATTATATATTTATTAAAATTTAATCCTCTATCTTACTAGCAGTGAAAGTCCTATCATACAGACTGCAGTTATTCTGCTGATGTGCTGTTCCTTTTGGCTATAAAAGCATCAGTATGCTGCACAACCTTGAAAAGAGAAGAATGCCTAGGTAAGTACACTTGGTAAGCTCTATAACAACAATTGGAAATTTAATTTTCATGTAGAAAAGAAAGAACATTAATTTTACTTTTATGGTTCTGCCTCAATGAACCATAGGTATGTCCTCAAAGGTATGTCTGTGTTTTTTTCATGCACTTCTTTTGCACCTTACCCATCCCTTAGTGTTTTGCTACACCCACTAAATGGCATAAAACAGTTCTTTTGGCTCAGAAGGCTGGAGCCAGTTGTACATTCATTAAATGTATTAGGAGGAAAAGTAAGGGTGATGGCAATTCAAACCTAGTTCTTAGTTCAAGAATAAGAATAGCCAAAATAATTTGAATGCCCATATACCCGCATCAGGGTAAGACTGAATATATATATATATATATATACAATTTTATATTCTATAGCTTATTTTATATACAAATACAGGAGTGGAGCAGTTTGAAATTTACAAATTCTCAAGAAAATGGAGTACTTCAAAAATCTCTTAGTATGTACCACAAACATGAATATGCACAAATTTATCAAAATGTTTGCAACCATCTTCATTCCCATGTGAGCATGAGGTTGGACTAGAAGATATTCTGAAGGCTCTTCCAAGCTGACTCATGCTATGATCCTGTATGAATTGTCTCTCTCTAGAATTCTCTCTCTTCACAACCACTATTCCACACCCAGACATGCACAAAAACACATGACAACCCTTTGTCAAAAAGCTCATAACACAGATCTATCTCCCATACATATTTATTCCCTTTTTGGTACCCAGATTCAGGATGATCATGGCCACACATGGTCACAAATGGCCAGGCATATATTGCTCCTTTTCTTTTCCCAGACACTCAGTATTGTACACCAATCATTTATCTCACTGTCTATCCCAAATACTCTTTCTTCCCTTATTAAAGGTTACTTTCCTTTTTAATTCCCCAAAGATTCTTCATTACTTTCTCTTAGATCATAAATTTTGTTCAAAGCTGTTGGGCTTTCATGAACCCTGAGTTAATTTTCTCAACTGCAGCCATTATCTGAAATATTTTCTACCCATCTGGCTATCTATATGAGTTTTTTTTTTTTGGGCAGAGGACTTCTCACCTATTTTCATTACTTCAGTTTATCTACATGAAGTGTAATGTAAATATGGACAACTTCTAAGATGCTTCAGTGACAGTTTCTTATTCCATACACTTTGCTTTGATAAACAATTCTTGTCCACTCTTTAATTATTACGCACATTAGATATGAGCTCTTCTTTCTATAATTTAGCCTAGCAATCAGGTTACCATTCAAAACTAGAAATCATATATATATATATATGTATAAAAATACAAAAAAGTCCATACAGAAGTAAATAGGAAGGCAGATAACAATTTACACAATTAATTAATGACTAAGAAATTATTGTTAGTGTTCCTCAATATATCCAGGACAACTTCATTAAAGTATAGCTAATCATGGCAGTTGAAATCACTGTGTTGAAAGCAATGTAACACTGCAGCTGTATTTCCTAAGAATCACAACCATTGATTCCTGATATTTAGGGCTGCTCAAAATCCTAAAATCCAATTAACACTTGAATGGCATTCTACCAACTCTGCTATCAAAAGGGTATCAGTGAGTTTTAGAATTAAGTACTTCTGAGCTAAGCACATTGCTGTTTTAATGAAGAAAGTACACCATATGCTTAAATCAAAAACTTCTGACACCTTCACACTGAAAGTGGAAGCTGCACTCCACTCCAAACTATGTTATGGCCTTTGGCAGAGGCACACAGTAGCCTCATATGAACTGTGGAATCTCTAAACACTGTCAGAGCAGCCTTCATTTAGGAAGAGCTACATAAAGCAGGCTCTGCTAGGTTCATCCAAGTTATTTATAGAACACTGCACCTTCAGTTTGTGAGTTGGTATCCCATATTTGTTAGCAAAAAATCAGGAACACTATACTAGAAAGGAAAGAGACTCCAGTGTTGACATTATAGAAGTTCTTGAACAGCCATAATCATTAATGGAGGCCCTGTACTAAAGTACCACTACAGAAATACGAATCCTGAAGATTTTAAGACCTTGTCTGCCAAATATCCTATTTTAAAATGCTAAGATTGGGCTTTTCTTTGGCTGCTAGAAGTAATTACTTTCTATTCAGTAAATAACTATTTCATAAAGGTAAATTACTAGGACTAGCAGTCACAGATGAGAGAAGGACATTCAGATAATCAGCACAGTGAGTTAGTGAGTTGTCAGAAACATAGATAAGATGAGGAGAGGTGCTTGGAGAGAGTAAGGAGGAAAGGAAGGAAAGCAGTAAGAAAGGCCAGCGTTAGAAAATGTCAATCATGTCAATCAATAGCTGTAGCCAAACAGAGTTTTCTGGTGATAGATTTTGTTCTTCTCAAGTCAAAAGAAATAGAGTATTTTCATGTGTTATTTTTCCATGTTGTTCAGGGATCTTCTTTCCTGGGGTTGCCAGCAGTGTTTTGATAGTCAGGTTGGGTGTGAGATTCCTCCAGCAGCAGATTCCGACATCTCTTTTTCCTGTCAAGGAAAGATCTTGACAGTCATCGGTTCCGTTGCCTGTCAAAAGGAAATCTGTTTGCTCCTTGTCAAAGTGCCTGCTCTGCATTCATTACCTTTGTTTGGATTTGTTTACATTTTCAATTAGTTTTCTGCACACAAGGATTCTCATCCTCTCTACAGAAACTGCAGTTAGACCCATCAGATGGCACTCCTAGAAGGGATTTCTGAAGCCTGATGATCACCAGCCTACCTCCACCCTGTACATTTCCCCAGCCCCACAAGCAGGGTGGTGTGACAGAGGACAAGAGCCATTTATTTCTCTGCAATGTCTGGCCCCACCACACCTGGCTGTGGGGCAGAGGGCCCCCGCAGTAACTTTATTTGTAGCCTTTCCTTCACTGAAGTCGATGACAAAGCTGACTGGAAACCCGAGGCTCTATTGCTTCTCATTCCCAACAAGCCATGAAGTGCACAGTGGGGTATGGCTCAGTGAAGCAATCGAGTTTTTCAGAGAGTTTGGTGTGGGTTTTGTAATTCTGTAACCCTGCAGTTTTCCAAGTGATGGCTCAGTACTAAAATGAAGATAATCCTTTTTCATCTGCTGAAATCAAATAATTCTATTTATTGGTGGCATTCTATTTTATTTGCAAGGAAGAAAAAGCCTTCTCTCAAATCTCCAATTACCTACCATCATTTTTCTTTTTTTTATTATTTCACCTTCTCAAAACATGTTTGGTGATTGCAGAAGCATTGTTTTATTTGTGATTACTCCTAATTTATAATGGTATAGTTAATAAAATCAGTGAAATTACAGAAATACAGCTAAACTGTGGCTACTGTTTCATGATAAAAAATGGCAGTAGTAGCTTAAAACCTTCTCAATACCCCTGAGCCCCTCAGCTGTGCCAAAAAAATTGCTTGCAGGGCTTCTTAACTAAGGTTCATTAAAAAGTTGTCAGCACTAAGTCAAGGAACTGAGTGGAGTTAAAAAAGAATTATTGATTGTGATAACAACTAGCACATTCAGTTGCTAGCACAACTGAATGGCTGGCATACCAGAGGCAGAAGAGGCAACAGGAGCAGGGAAGCAGGAATACCTCATGCTGATAGTGGTGCCTGGACAGCAGCAAAATAACAGCCTGTGCAAGATCAAAGCTGAAAGCAGGATTGTAACACCCATTGAACCAATTCTCAAATTTCTACGATTAAATTATCTTCATTGCAGATTATCTGTGCCACAAATGTAAAACCAACCACCCTGCCTCCAGCATATGTATGTATTAGCTGAAGCCCATGACTGTATAAACATCTCTTGCCAGACTGCGCCTGGCTTGGAAACAATACATGCACCTTCCTGCAGAGCCAGAGATCATAAATTCTGTCAAACCAAAGTGGCCTCTGTGAAAAAACAGCTGAAGTTTTTCCTCACTGTGTTCCCAGAACCAGGATGACAGACAGCACACTGCAGTCACACCACACTGCTTCCCCTCAGGAACAGCTCAAGCCTAGCTGGGCTTCGGGCCAGCTGCAGGCGCCTTCATGTGGAAATGATCCCCAGCAGGCAGGATTCTGGGAGGCCTTTTAGGTCAGGTGAACACGATACACATGCACAGACCCGGTTGGGATATCTGACCCAACAAACTCTCCCACAGGCAACTGGGGAGACAGCACTGAAACACCAACAGCAAGAATCCTGGCCAGCTCCTGGAAGAAAGTATGGGAGCAGAATGAAAAGGCCAAAATGTCATAGGTGACACCACCAGTGAGGCATTTACACTATTGAGTATTACTTGCAAAAGAAAACTGGAAACATTACAATCAGGAGGAGCAGGGTGTTGAGAAACATTCCATCTTCGGGTCAGCTCCAGCCCAACTGAACTGCATGACCCTGAGGATTCAGCTGAAATTATAAGGTGATTCTTTCCTGGTTGTTTGTTACAGTGCTAACACTGTTTACAAGCCCAGTTGTTTCATACAAATAATGATCACCTCTCAGTGTGGAAGTATGTTTTAGTTCTGGATAGCATTTTTGTAGCTGATTATTCTATTTGTATTGCACCATAAATGTGCTTACCATTTTGGATTATTTTGAAAGAATATAGTTTGCTGTAGAAAAGCAAGCCAACTTACAAGTGTGTACAAGTAATTTTACTTCAGTAATCACTGTCACAGTTTGCCTTTAATGAATGATCAAAAATTCAAAACCTAATTATTTTCATACTTTGCATATATTCAGATAAGGTGCACTACTTCATAAAAACAAGTTAGCTTCAGGACTTGCAGTCCTGTGTGTCTTGCCTGCCCTACATAAGCAATACCAAACAAAGCCAAACAAGCAGTTGGCCTGTTCCTGTGTTGCAATCTTGTGGAATATTCTATTCTCTAGAAATGTCAATTCCTTTTAGCCCCAAGAGTTGCTCAGATTTCTACATCTTTAAGCATTTTCCATTAGGAAAAAAAATGATGTCATTTGCTATGATCCTTGTTTTTCAGGAATAATGGGCATTACAACTTAATTTATGGAGTACAAAGAAATTCACATGAATAGGAACAATTTATTTGCCTGCAGTTCCCAGACTTTTTGTAGACAGCTGTATTCTAAAATTCTTCCTTCCAGCATTTCTGATGTCACACAGACAGAATTAGAGCAACTTCCCAATGACTTCCTCAGTTCTGAAATGATTCCTAAATCCTCAGAAAATCAGCTGAACTCTTTGACCCTCCTATTGTCTGCACCTACACGGGGCCCAGGGTGAGCACAATATTTTCTACTGCCCATTATGTAAATGAAAGTTGCAATTGTTTCTTGTGATCTCTGAATGGAAAATGGCTTTCATGGCCCCTACTTTGGACAAAATGGTTGAATTGTCCAAAGCCCAACACGGTTAGCATGCTCTTCACACTTCATTTTTTCATATTTCAAGCAGATCCCTCTGGAATTGTACAGAATCTCTTATCTTAGCCAGATAGCACAGGCAATCCCATGTGGCCATCCACTGAAGCCAAGAGAATTACTGCAGGGATGGATCTGGCAGTACAGCATGTTGAACTGAGTTCCCTTAAGCAAGAAATCAGCACAAATGTACAAATCCAACTGTGTCTGAGGGCTCTGTTTTGCAGCCATCTGTACAGGCTTCTATTGTTAAACAGAAGTAGACCAAATGTTAGACTAAATGTTAGATACTCATTGATTTATGCATGAAGGTAAAAAAAAAATACACATAATTATGAAAGCTGAAAATAACTAGATAAAGTTGGTTTGAATTATTAGAAAACACATAAAACATTATGTTTCAGCAAAACACTAAGCATCCACCCTAAAACATGTTGACATTGCAGATTAACACCAGATTCCCAACATGACATCTTAAAATAATCTGATCTAAAAGATACAGCCAGCTGAAGGCAGTTTGCTCTATGTCAGTTTCTCAGACAAAACAAGAGAGCTGAAAGGTCTCCTCCTTTGTAATGGTACATAAAATCTTGCATTGTTTTCGTAGAAGAAAGAATGTGCTTGATTAGTGTTTGCCAAAACAATAAGTAATTGCATGGAGAAACATTTCTACCAAAAACCACCAAGGTCAAGAACAGAGTAAATTCTAAAAATGTACATGAATACCAAGCTACCTGGAGCTGCAGTTGCTCACAATCATTCTGGAAGCTTTTTAACAAGTCATGCTTCAAAGTAAGGACATCTTTTACTGTTAAAGTTTAGAATATAATCCTTCATAGGGATGGAGGATCCTCTTACCAGCAGCAAGTACTTCATTCAAGGACCTCATCTTGCCATAGATGTAGAAAGATACTGACCCAATCTGATCTCCAGTCTGATGCAGAACAGCATTTTCTACATAGCAACCTCGAAGTTTTCTGTGATCTCCCTGCTGTTTTGGAGCTGAAGAAAGCAGAGTGAATGCCAATTTCAATTAAATGTTTTTGCCATTTTGCTTTATCACTAACAACCTTTTTAAGAATAAGCCACATAATGTCACCAATTTATAGATTTTTTTTCTCAACAGAGTAACTCGACTATGTTTTAATCTCTGCAGTTAGAATTGTTCTTAAAAGCAGCTCTGGATGAAAACTTGATCCACTTTCTGCTTTCACTTGCATTTGGGGCCAGCTTCTGACCACTTTAAGCAGAGAAACACAGGGAGGGTTTAAGCACTAAAGTGGTCTCTGATTCAGACAAGATCAATAATCCCATTAATTAGCAACAATATTTTGCCCTTTAAACACTCTTATAATTGCAAAGAAGGCCACAAATGGAATATACACGAGGTGTGAAGCAATCGCCGCCGCAGAAGTCCTTCCAAGCAGTCACCAACCATACTGTGAAGTTTTCCTGTATCTCCAGTATGATTTGGCACAGAGCAGTTTCTCTCCAACCTGCAAGCTCCTCTACCCCTGGAGCTGTGTATGATCAGCAGCTGACCAGCCAGCTGGTGGGCAGTGTTTTGCTGCTGTCTGTGTTAGCAACTCTTGTCTCTGCACCATTGCTGCCCTCACTGTAGAAACCTAGCCAAGAGCCACCTTTTCCAAGACTCTGGGGACAAGACAAGTACAGGAATGTTACATGGGTGGAGTGTAGGCATATGAGGAAATGAAACCAGCTTCTTCTTCTGGAGATGAGTGAAGCAAGTTAAAACCTGGGACCTCAGTATATGATGCATAGACACAGGTACAGAAGTGGCATAAGAGGGCTGGTGTGGCAGCATGTATCTTCTTCACATGCAGCACATCAATCTGAGGACAAAAGTCTGATGTTTCCAGTTGCACCAAATGCTGGCCCCTATCCAACGAATTAATCCTGAGAGCCCCTGCTCTGTATCACGCTGTTTTGTTGTCATGGAATGTATACTGGGATGGAAAACAAACAAGTTAAAGTTTACATCCAGGAAGTCAATCACATGCTGAGACTGATCAAACCAGCGCCACAATGAAAGAAGGCTCAGAGTCATAATCCCCACCATAAAACCTGTGACAGAATTAAGTCAAACAGTTGGAGCAACAGGGTACTATAGAGAAAGCTCACTGTATAACAGCCCAGTTTTAAGAAACCAGACAGGATATGGCACACAACTGTTGACTGTAGGGCTTTCCATAAAGCAGCTGGATCTTTAACAGCCCCTGGTTCCCAGCACAGTAAATTGCTCTTCTGTGGGTGGGTGTGTCAGCTACATAAGAAATGGTCTTTATGATCCTGATACAAGAGCAAGAGAAACCACAGTTTGCATTTACTCTGTGTAGAAGATAATGTACCTTTTATCACATCCCCAAGATTTTAAACATGGCCCCATCTTTGTCTGCGCTGGAATCAATGATCCTTCCACCAAAGTAACAATTTTACAGTATACAGATCATACTCTAACTGGAGTACATGTGGAAATGGTTCTCTAAAGTAAGAATGCTATCATCCAGCATTCACTGGAATTAAATATTAGTGTTTTGACTTTACATGGCAGGGACCAAGTTGAGAAGTTGTAGTTTTAGGTACATGATGTATGGGACGACACAAAACTGTCCCAGAATCTGTATTAATAGAGATATAAAACATTCAAGCACCTTCTGAGGAAGTCTAGTAAGTGGGTGCCACAACGGCTAGGACACGTAGGGCGTTATGATTTATTTCAACAGGATGCAAGGAGAGGATTGCCTGTGACAAAATTTCTGGGAATACATATAGTAAATACATGCCTTCTTAGGTTTTGGTGGGGTTTTTTGCTGGTTTTGGGGTGGCTTTTTTTTGTTTTTTGTTTGTTTGTTTGTGGTGTTTTGTTTGTTTGTTTGTTTTTAATGAGACAGTACCTGTTTAAATAACAACAGGCTGCCAATCTCAAGGAAGGTACACTACTCTGAGAAACTCAGCAAGTAGATTATATTGGTCTTCCCAAAGACTGGAAATACATTCTCACAGATTAGATCTGAGTCAAGAACTGATAGTAGGTGATAACGTTACAGTAATCCTAAAGCCTAAAATTAAGATGATTTTAGCTATATGTAATACATATATATGTAATACTTACAGTATTGTAAGAATTGAAAGCTGTGGTAACCAGAAGAACTGCAAGCTGGCTACTGACAGCTTTACAAACTTCCATACAAGACTGGTACCTGGCAGTACCTTTAGTGACACACTAATCTGTCACTGTGGTGCCCATTACTAACCTCTGAAACCATACCACAGGAAGCCAGCTGTGCTTTATCTTGTATTCTATTTCAACTAACTAGCATAAATCAGGTTAATCAGATTTGGATAGCCATTGAAAATAGTCAAAGACAAATCTTAGAAACTATATTCTCTAGCTTGATTAGAGGCAAATTCAATGGAGGATGGCTAAAAACTATGTAATATAATATTGAGGGTTGTATAATGCAGCTACAAAAGAGTTAATATTGCAGTTGTTAGGAATTTGTCAGATGAGTGCCACGCATATAAAAAATCATAACCCTATGTCAATTTGCTGTCATTCCTAAAGTCTTGCATAAAAAGATGTGGATACCTATAGTAACAGGAGATTGTTTGCATTGTAATACACATGCCATCAATGAACTTAGCAAACAGTTTGCTCACCGGCTATCATGCTGAGGATGCACCTGCCTGACCACACCCTGAGCTCAGAATTACAAAGTATGAAATACTCCTCTGGTATCTGCATCTGGCAGCAGGTCTCCAGCAAGATGTGTATATTGCAAGAGGTTTAAATGTGTGTCGTATCCACCCTTAAAACTATCCACTTCAAAGGTAATGAAAATTTTGGACATGGAAAAATTTGCAGCTATTATATAACACATGTAGTTTACAGATTTACAGGTTAACTTCTTGTTGACTGAAAAAAATAAAGATGTCTTATTTTACACTGTTTAAGACACAGTAACATGTGGCATGACCTTTGAGACACAAGACTACTTCCTCAAACAAAATGCCAAGGTTACCTAACATCTGTCTGAAACTGGAAAACCTTTAGATGAAAGACAAATAAAACCTGATATATGACAATAAGGAAGCGAGGGAAAAGCAACCATGCTAAGACTTCTTTGTGGTGGTAGGAAGTACTTCACATCATCAAATTCAGTTGACAGTAATCTAAACGGCAGTTTGTGCTTGGTGTCTTTTTCCAGCAAGAGTATCAGGGTAGATATGAATATTTGCAAATGACACTAAATGGAGAAAGTAAAATGTAAAGTATTTTCTAGTACAGATACAACTGGGAAAAATCAGGCATCCTCCTGCATGTTTAGATTCCAGGCAGTAATAGATTTTCCAGCAGCTGCTAAAACTCTGCAAAACTTCACTGAATGCTGGACAATTTGCTAAAGTGTTCCACTACAGTATCTGACTGTATCACAACCACTAAGATCAACCACTTTCCTAAATCACCTCAAACTTTTCAAAAGCAAAGTAATAAGGTCTTCCTGAAGAATCCTTTTCACCTAAAAATAAATTTGCACCAGTTAAAGAGAAAATAATGTGTAATAATACTTCATGTACTAATTATAACATTCTTGTGTTCTTGTGCATTTGTTCTTGGCTGACCCAAAAGTCACTTATCAAGTTTATCTGACATCAGCTTTTATAAAAATAGAAAATAAAAACAAACAAACAAGCATCATTTTAGCAACTTTATTAGCTGGGCCAAAATTTAATCACTTGGGCTGAAAATTGCCATGATGATTGTCTGCTTTGGCCTGTGCAAACTTAATTCAAAACTGTTCATATTATACTCTAATAATAACAGCTGCAGAAAAGCCAATAGAGGAATTAATAATTTCATCTTTAGAACAGGACTTGACTGGCTTACAGCAAATACAGCACAGTCACACTCCAAACAAAGAGGCTAATGCAAAATTCTGAACAGTCACTCACTAAACAGCACCATCTAACTTAAATGCTGAATCAGACAGACTAGACAGAACTCCCCCCAAAACTGTACATGATTATGTTGTTCCAGGTTGCCATATAATGTAAACAACCAACCTTAACTTCAACTCTTCCCAGATTTTATAAGCTTGAACTTGCAGTGAAATACCTTTATTTGATTGTGTTTACATGTGTACACTTGCATGCACACATAAATCTCACAAATATACAAATAAAATAGAAGGAGTGCATCCAAATGGCGCAAGTTTTAGAAGAAAACACGCATTACCTGTAAAGGAAAAATTCAAACTAGTCACCTAATATGAGCATGTAGCTCGACATTATGTTATTTGGCAGTACCGTTTAGGCTCCATAAGATGGCAGACCTGCATACATTTAACAGATGTTGGTGTAACAGCATTGCAGTAAATACATTATTTTTTAAATGACAGCTTTAAATTGATGGCTCATGTTTTCACTCAGAATGTTTAGAAAGTAATGTATTTAGAATTGTAACAAACCTGGCTTACTGCTCCATGACTACACTCTGATGGCTTTGGACATGGCCTACCTAAAGCACTTGTAAAAAAATAAAATGTAGCATCATCACTCAGAGCTGATTGATTGGGAATTACCATGACTTGATCAATGTAATTCTTTCTAATAAACATATAATTGGTTTTTATTCACATTGATTCATTCTAGAACTTTTGGTCATTGCAAGCTAACTCTAAGAATATATTGCTGCCCTGGACACACCAAAGCCCTCGAGGATATCTTTTAAATAGTCTGCTTTACAGGAGACTTTACTTGCTAACCCTGAAATTGGTATATTTATTTCCCGTTAAATGATGAGATGATGTCACTTTAAAAAGGTTTTTTCAGGTGCTCTGACATTAATGTAGTTCTATTATTTGTACAGTCATTATTATAGTAAATTAATACAACAAATTTATTTTATGAGTCATATGAGGTTGTTCTGGAAAATACTGTAGAACAAGGTGATGCCTTTAGCAATGCTTTATACCAATTTCCTTTCTATTTGTTAAGATGTCAAGCTGGTTTAGACCTAAGGTGTTCAAACATGAATTTTTCAAAAACATTATTACACTTTAAATGACCAGGTAAGAAACAGAATGAGTTTGCAGTCACACTTTTATGCTTCACTTTAGCAAACTTGGACTCATAAACATTATAATTACACAGGCATATAATTTTCCCATAAGGGTTTCATTGCACTTGCTCCACTTGGCTAGGATTACAAGGAAAAGTGGTTACATTGTTTTTAATATTTTGAAAGAGTTCTTTGGAAAAAAGACAGTAAGAAGTGTTCACGCCAACAGGAAAGCAGCTTGTACTCAGTAGGACTCTGAAAAGGAAATCACGATAATTTTAAATTAAAAACTGATCTACTTCCAGGTAACCAAATGGAACAAAGAAAATAAATTACCAAGGAATTTAACTCAAAATCCCCACACTAGCACATCAAGAATGTTATCCGGAAAACTGTAGTTAGGAAGAAAACTTTCAGTAGAGAGAAAAAATTGGGCTGTTATGCTCATATGCAAATTTGTAATTTTTCCATATGTAAACATGCTCTTTAATAATTGCTTAGCAGCAAAACTTTATTTAAAACACTGTTCCCTGACACATTCACAGGCGTCTTGCTGACTCACTCTTCAAGAATGGGATTTTGAAAAAGAGCAATGAAAACACTCCAGTAACAGAAATACTGAAGAATTTAGATAATGAGTGTCTGTAACCTACTTCTACCTTTAGACACTTATTGTATCAAGCTTCACAGATGTGCCAGGAAGTTCTTGCTTTTTGAAACCCCCATCATTTTTAAAGCAGTCCTGTAAAACTTCTTACTGGTGCAGAGAGGCTTTCTTTGCCTCTTGTTTATCTATGTTTATTTCAATTAGAGACATACAAAAACCCCTCACAAGTGGTTACGGCAGCCCCTTACACAACAGGGCTTTGGCCAGGCCCGAGGGGCTCCGGCACCACACGGATGCCTCGGCACAGCTCCGCAGATCGGGGCTAATTCTGCAGAAGCATCTTTTTTGTGTTGAAGGATTTTTCAGCGTTTCAGCAAGATATTTCAGCGATCAGTCATCACTTCGCCGTGCATATCCTCCCCCAGCTGCCACTCAAGCTGTCACTCGGAGCAGCGGTCCAAGAGACGCTGCTCACACGGGCAGCGCAAGGGCAGCATAAGCAAGTTTGTTCTGCCACAGTTTGCGTCTCTGGCACCCTGAGTTGTGGAAAAGGA
The DNA here is from genome assembly GCF_029582105.1 of Oenanthe melanoleuca. Classification (NCBI taxonomy): domain Eukaryota; kingdom Metazoa; phylum Chordata; class Aves; order Passeriformes; family Muscicapidae; genus Oenanthe; species Oenanthe melanoleuca. Next base: position 44,548,115 of record NC_079339.1, read on the forward strand.
TTGAGAAAAGAGGCTTTGTCTTTCTGCTGGTTTTTTACGTAGAAACCCTGCTCTAAAGAGGTCACGGACTGAGGAACAGCTTCTTCCTGCCAGCTCTGGCTTACGAGCCAAGCCATTGCTATTGCTGCAAGCCGCAGCGGTACGAAGAGGCGGGGAATCTTGCGGAGGGACCGTGAATTATGCCGTAGAGGGCCGAGAGCGCCCGGCGCCGGCCGGCGCTGCGGCCAGCGCGGGCTGCGGGCGGCCATTCCCGGCGGGGCCGCGGCCGCCCCCCGGCAGCGCGCTGGCACGCGCACCCCAGCATCCTCACTTGACGCATTGCAGGTGCCGCGCGACCAATGAGAGGCCTTGACTCTTACCAGATAACCATTGCGGAGTCCCGCTAGCCAATCAGGCGCTCCTTGACAAAGTGCTGCCTCAGATGCCTCAGCACCGCTTCCGTCCAGTGCTGCCGTGCCAGGCGGCGGTAACCTTCCGCGAGAGCATATAGGTCCCGCCGCCGGCCAGCGGCTCGCAGGCGGGAGCTGCCCGCCGAGGGACGGAGGGAGGCGGGATCGGAGCGGCCGCCTCAGCGCTGCCTGCCCCTCGCTGGCGCTGCAGGACGTGGCAGTGCGCGGGGTGCAGCGGCCATCTCCGGGCAGCGAACGGCCGCCGAGTCCGGCACAGTGCCCTGCGCTGCGGCCCCGTTGCCTGCGGGACAGTGGGGGAAAACAGGGTCCCTCGGGAGGCTCCGGGAAAGCGAAGCGGTTTGTGCTGTGCCGCCCGGGCCTTGCTGCTGGGTGTTAATCGCCATCGGCTGTTCCTGCGTGGAGAGCGGGAGAATCGCCAGCGCCCAGCCGAGCCAAAGCCTCGGTGCGGCGAATCCCAGAGTGCCTCCAGAGGAGCTGCAGAGCTGCCTGTGCCAAGCTGGCAAATGGCATCTGCGAGGGGCGCAGCTGAGAGCCTGCAGTGGCTCTCGGTTAGTTGCGGATGCCGGCAGGAGCCGCAGTGCTGAGCGGCTCCGGGAGAGGTGCGAGGGGCAGGGCGTGAGGGAAGGCTGGTGTCTTACCAGATAGATTGGATCCTCTGTGGATAAAGTCCCCAGCATATGGACAGCTATTCCTCTATATTCTTCCAAACACCTACCATAGGTGTACCTGCATAAAAGTCCACCTGCTTCCCCATACCCGCTGACCACATAATAAATCCATTTCACTCTGCAGTGCAGGTTCAGGTGTAGCTGTGTTTTCATTCCAAATCTGCCATGCGAGATCGCTCTCGATGCTCCCTGGCCACACTGGTGGCTCAGAGTTTGCTGCAAGGATCTCAGGACAGACAAAATTCTAGCAATAACTTTTTTTCCAAGAATTAAGCTAGATGACTACTTGGCACCCATGGACCCATCACAGAACAGAGTTCATTTTTTTTTTTTTTTTTTACATACAAGCCTGTGGGCCATCAGTGCATCCTGAGAGAACAACAGGAGACAAACTAAAGAAAGACATGGGAGGGCGAGTAGGAAGATATCTATGTTTGAGTGATTTGACCCCATAATAATAATAATAACAAAATAGCCTATTTTGAGTCTTTTGCTTTTTGCTTATTTAATGCTGAATATCTTGTTTCAGTTATATTTTAGCTGAGTGGATTGGTGTTCCGTAAGCCCCTAAAATAGAATATGGAGATAGAGACAGCAGAAGCAGAATGGTTGCCAAAGTGAAATGATCTGGAGTGCTGAGCACTGCATCAGCCCACACACAGGCCCACCCCAAGGATAGTGATGCAGAGAAGATCTTAGATGGTGCTCCCTGCTTGGAAAAATGATGTCAGTATTGGCAGACCTGAAACTAAACCAAAGGCTAACCAAAATAAATTCACTGAATGTACTTCCTTCTGTATTGCATAAAGCCCCCCATTCTCTGTGCAATGCACCTTTGTGTTAGGCTTGTGCTCTTTAACAGCGCTGCTGACAGCTTCACAGCCAGCACATAACAGTGAACTTACTAAATATAAGTACTTCATTAGCATCTAGAATACTTCTGCTACCACAGAAATAACAACAAATAGCCATACTGTGGGGAAGGTCAATGCTGCTTGCCAGGAAAGGTGTGCACAAAGTGCTACATGCCTGGGACAGACCGGATTTTAGGCATATTTTTATTCCACAGAAGCTGATAGCCTCAGAATAAAGCAGGCAGAACAGAGGTTTAATTAGGTAGCTGATGTCAACTGTACCCTCACAAAAACGCCAGGAAGAATATGAAGCCCCATGGGACAGCTCTACTTTTTAAGTTTACAAAAAAATATGGCTTTTCTTGGTACAATTTCTGGAGTTTTAACAATGATGGGAGTTGCTTTAGGATATACTGAGTGTTAGACATTTTAAAAGTCTGAGCTTCACGTGAGCTAGTGTCCCCAAAACTGAAAGCCTAAAGGTCTACACAAAGAACTGGATCAAAGAGAAACCTTAAGGGGGATATCAGAACCTACATTCTGAAGGCATCAGATGTCCCAAAACACTTTAAAAGAGATGAACCCTCAGGAGAGAACTTGCTAGGTACTTCCATGGAATGTTCCCAAGGAAGATGCAGTCTATTGGCTCTCTGATAATAGGTTACAGAGATTGGAATTTATCGTTTTATACTAGAAATACATCTTCTCCCCAAGGTTGTTGAAAAAGTAGGGTTTTTTCCTCCCCAGAAAAAAAACGTTGTTCATAAGTTGGAGAAGTTATTTCATTGTGAGGGGTGCATTCACAAACAACATAAAATAGCTGTCCAAAGAAGTGCAATGATTCCATAGTTTTCTTCCTGTATGTAAGATGAAGAAGTGTCATTTGACAATGGCTTCCAGCATCTGTAATTTGGGATGTATCTATACTTCCCACCTCAGGCCAGCTTTGCAGTGTGGCAGATTAGAATGCTGCATGTGTCTTCAACAACAGTATTTGCCATCCATTATTAACTCAGGTGGTTTTGATCTTGTAGCTTCTTATCCTCAGATAAGATTCTATCCTAAACTTATTGAAACACCTTGATTCAAATGTCTAAGGGAAAGGAAAGGAAGAATAAATCCCAACTCATGCAAATTAACAAGGATTTATTGACTTCAGGGCATGTTTACATTGCTGAAAATCCGTACCAGAAATTACGATTCTGATTTAAAATTAAGATCACCCTTGAACCACATATGCAGAGTTGTTGAATTTTTTATCATTAGCTGTAGCATGAAGACTTATGACAGCTCCACCTGACACAAATTTCATTCAATATAGACCTACTACAGAATTACAATTTTGAGTTAAGTGAAGGAGGCTTAACCATTAAAGGAGGTATCTGTGGATTTTAAATACTTGTCTGCCTATATCATATATATTCTTTATATTTGTTAAGTTTATGTGGAACTTTTATTGCAAAATTGATATCCGAATTTGCCCCACAGGAGTATTCAAAAGAAGTACTTATAGTCAAAAGGACAGTATGAAAAAACAAACAGCTCATTTAATAATTTCCATCATGTAAAAAAGCAATCCTAAATATCTGTGAAGATTTCTTTCCTATGGTAAGCAGGACAAACTGACATGAAGAACAACATTACTGGGGATGAACAAAATGATTTCCAGCCTTTCTTCCTCACCTGAATTCTGAAAGATACTTGTTTACCTTTGTTTATTGTATCATTGTAAGTTATATTAGTTCAAAATCTGTAGCAAATGGCAACAGCTGTTCAGCTTTTATCAATTCTAATGCAGAGATTTAATGTATAAAGTAAACTAGTTTGTGGCCCACTCATTTTTCTAGTGTATTCTTAAGAAATAACATGCAAACTCAAGACATTCCTAATAAGGTGAATCTGACAAAAAAAATTTCTTGTTTATTATGGTACATCATTTAAAAATTTGAGGAATCCATCTACTGAAATTAGAAACAGAATTTTTCCTGTCATTAGAATAACCATTCCTGTAAGTATTGTTCTATACAGAATATTTTTAAATATATTTATGGTAAAAATATATTATTTCCCTTTGACAGATGTATTACCTGGATTCATCATCAGGGAATATAGTTCTTATACATGTATCTGTCAGTGAAAAAGCAAGACTTGGGTATGCTTGACAATGTTATGTAAAAATATGTAATACTTAGCAAACACTCAATACATAAATACCCTTTCCTCTTCTGCATTCGATTCTTGAAAAATCATGGATACATGGCTTTTATCTGTAAAAACACTAACGATAACAAACCACAGAAAAATGGAGCGAGTAAGTTGTTTATATCATGAATCATCCAATGTTTACCTTTTTGTGAAACTGGCAACTGCAAAAACTGAGAAGGAAAATCCTGTTTTCACATATTCCAGTGTCTCTAGAGAACTCTTCATAGGATGATGAAGAAAGGTTGGGGGTTTTAAGACTGTGTGGAAAAGTTTTGGTGTTTTTTCATATATTTTACATTGTAAGTGTTAAAAAAAAAGTAAGTAAAAAACCTTTGGTTTAAAAGAATTATTTTATGATGTTTAATCTGCAAGATACTATATTAATCTGCAAGAACTATATGTGGGTGCAAGTCTATAATTCCCATGTTTCCAAGTCTTTTAAAGACAGGATCTTGAAGGTTCCCAACTCAAATTATGCAAAGTTTAAAACATGAAACTTTTCGAATTACTGGGTCTCAAGGATGCCATTTTACATAGGTACATGAAAAAGGACTCACTGATTTAATTGCAATGTGTAAATAATTTAATTCTAACTAATGGTTAAATTAGTTTCATATAAACATCTAAAACTTTACAAGACAGTAGGCACTCAACATAGGTAACAATACCGATTAATCAATTATATAGATGGCCTTCAAAAACTAAATGTTCAGTGAAAACCCATAATTGTATGTGATTATTGATGCACATCAGTGGGAATGAGGCAAATGTAAATAAAATCACAAGAATATAAAAGATTGAGGAATTTGGTCTTTATTTTAATCTCTCTCAGAAAAGAAACAGTTACCTACAGGAATATGTATGTACCCATTAAAAAAATGCTCCAAGATCCAGAACTTTAAATATTAACATGAAAGCAACTTTTATTTTCACCTCTTGTAAAAATAAATTTTGTTCTAGCTTTTTATTTCATTGGAGTTCCACCCACTTACTTGCAATTTTAGTGATGCTTATAGTCTATAAAGATACTTGCTTAGGTCTTCACAACTGCCAATGGCATTTAGAATCATTAATTTTTGTGGAAAATGGTCTCCCCAAAAAACATTGCCTATATGAAGTGAAATTTGTAAACAGTGTAAAAAAATGATATACCAACAGAAGTCCAGTTGACTTGAAAAACAGTACAACAAATTTAGTTTAGGTAGCACACACATATAACTGGCAATATACCATGCATGAAAACTAATCATTATTAATTAATCATAATTTTTTCCAGTTGCACAGATGTTGCATACAGAAATATACTTGAGTTTGGCTTCTTGTACTTCTAACTGGTTATTTAAACTGGTTATTTATGCTTATTGCCATTGTATCAGCCTTCCAGCTGTGCATTAAATGATATGACAAACTTCTGTCCATCTGTTCTCACATCCGTTCTCTCAGGACAGATGTCTATGGAATGTTTTAATTTATTTTTTGGGATTTTTAAAACTTACATATATATAAGAAAATAGTTGATACATGTGAGGCCACATTCTTCAGTGCTCATGCTGACCAATAGCCAAATCTGAAAAGCACACCTTGTATGTAAGTAGTAAGGTTTATTATTTTGTCCTTTGTAAGAATTCCTCCTTATATCTTAGGCTGCTCCCAAGGAATGGACATGTTAAGTCTCTGCAGAAACAAAGACCAGCTGTAAGACTGTAATCTTACCATGACAGCAAGGCAAAATTTAGGAATGTAATATTAGGTAGAATGGTTGCAAGTCTTCATTGCAACCATTTTATTATTTTATAAATAAATTTATGAAATAGTATTTTCTTACCGTTACAGTTCAAACACAAGTCAACAACACCATACTTAGAGAGTAAAGTAATTTAGAACATTTATCCAGTCAAAATTAATCTTAAGAGCTATTGCAAAGCCCTCTGTTCATAGAAAAGCTCTATGGCAATGGGATGGCCAAGTTCTCTGGTGTCAGGCACAAACACTGAGTAAATCTGTGGCCCAGTCCAGCTCCCATTGAGATTCAGGAGATTTTGAATGAGTCTGTAGAAGATCCTGGCAAATCATTTGACATTGTATATCATTGGAATGACAGCAGCATTTCTTGCCTGGCCACAACTGAATGTAAATTTTAAGAGAACAAAGAATACTGATCAAGGTCTAGCTGTATGATTGACTGAAAGCAAATTTACAAGGAGCAAGGAGCTGCCAATTTAGATGATTTTTATTTGCACAAATAAGCAGCAAAAGATTAGTATTCTGTTTTGTTTACATTTCTCGTTGCCATATGTCAAATTAGGGAAAAAATCCCCTTAATCAGAATGGTATTTTGGAAAATGAGCTGTGAAATATTTTCAAATACAGAATGATGCAATTTAAATAGAAACTACTGTAGAACTCAACTGTGGCACCTTACTTGATCATCCTGATTTTTTTTAATAAAGCAAGATAACTATATTCCAAACTACTTTAAAAGTAACTTGGTTTCCAAATTTCATTTTAAATATAAATGAATTATTAATATGAACCATCAAGACTTAGGAAAAGTAGATACAAAAGGTTAAGGGAAAAAAAAAAAAAGAAATAGGAATAAATGCACAGCAATCCTTCTACTTCTTCTCAAAGGCCCTGATAATCTTTGGCAATATTCATTGAATGTTACTGAGTGGCTTTCTACATCACATTTCCAAGTTTCATCACGTATGTCCAAACGCTGGAATACTGGTAGTTTGTAAGAGAATCTACATAAATTTTAATTACTTGTCTTATAGTCTTCTCAACAGATGAATCTAATCCTGTTTTTAACAAGTGAACGTTTGGATCAATGGAAGAACATATTACATGTGCATAAAATTAAGGAGATTGAAATAAAGCACTCACATTCTAAACTGTCACATTTAAATTTTGGTAAGATTATTCTCCTGAAAATACCTTTTCTTTGCAAGATAATTTTACAAATTTACTAGCCCAATATTTATGTAGTGTTTAAACAATGAGATCTTCACCTGTGTAAGACCAGCACAATAAGCTGAACAATTTGTACATGAGCATTGTTCTTCACATATCCCTGTGAGTCTCAGAGAGTTCCAAGATTCACTTATTCAAGTAAACACTCTTGCAGCTTACACCAATCAAATATTGTGCCATGCTTTCCAGAAAGAAATTAGGCTAGGAAACCAAGAGCCTAAAATTGCTGGTCTGGTTTGAAAACCAAAGATCAATTATTTCCATGTTCTTCCACAGGGAAAGAAAAAAAAAAAAAAAAAAAGTAATCAGCATCACTGTTTAGTAGTTAAAAAAAAAAAAAAGCATATTAAAAATAGGAGGCTGGGCATTCCACATCTAAAATGGAAGCTGCCTATAAACCTATCATTTGCAGACTAGCCAGCTGCACATTGGTTTTCTGACACCATTTCATACAGTAGTTGCTATACAAATGTCAGAATGGTTTGGGAACCAAACTATGACACATTAAATGTGCTATTTTATTTGCCGAGAAATCCCTCACACTGCAAGCAGGTAACTGTTGTGCTTGCCAACCTATCACTATGTTCTAGAAAGGCAAGCAAATAAATTGTAACTTCAGTGACAGAGCTATTGAAACTGTTAAACAAACAGAACCAAACTGATTTTGCCTTTATTTCAAACGCTGAAAGTACGCGTGATTTTTCAAAACCAGAATAGACAAATGAATTTCAAAAGATTTAGTCCTATATTGCAAGCAGATTTATCAGAATTATGATCTCACTGGAAATACTGCAAGCCTCCCAATCCAGAGAGAGGCCCAAACTAAAAATATCTCAAACTACAACAAATCTCAAAATCTAAGGGAACCTGTCATGAATGGAACCAAAATCCTAGATTCCAAAGTGGGTCCATGTGTTTGTGTTTGCGTGCCTGTTAAAGGAGGTACAGTGTGAATACTACAATATTTTTAGGGGTTATTACCAGTGTATTCTCAGAGCTGACAGGGAAGAAATGAAGAATGCAACACTGACATCAGGACATGGTTTTGCTGCCTCTCAGTTGCAGGCTTCTGAAGGGGCTGAAGTGACACCTCAGTTGTAGACGATCCGATTCTGGATTGAATCTCGTCGCCGCCTGGATTTTGGTGCTTGACAAAAGCCCTATGATTAATAAAAAGGCGGCTGTGCTCTCTTCAGTATTTTAGTTTTACAGTCGCTGTCACGCCTTCTCACCGTAAAAAAAAGTCCATTATTGAAAGTTTCCCCCGTCCCCGCGCCATCATCCTCTCCCAGGTGCCGATCCGGGCTCCCCGGGGGAGCTCAGGCCCGCCCCGCCGGCGGGGATGCTGTCTAGAAAACTAAGAAAGCACCAACTTGGCCGAGATGCCCTCGCTCCGGGGGTTCCATCCTGGAGAGCGGCGGGGACCCGGCGGCGAGAGCTCCCCGCGGGCTGCGCCGAAACCAGCGCTCGGCAGAGGAGAGCCAGTGCCGGGCCCGGGCTGCCCTCGCCCCTCCGGGGCGCTCGGCCGGGGGCTGCGGAGCGGGAGCGGCCCCGCCGGGGGAGGGGCCGGGCCGCCGAGGGGGCAGGGCCGCCCGCCGCAGTCACCTCGCACATACCGCGCCGGGAGGAGGGAAAAGGGCCCCGCTCCGGCGGAGGGATACAGCCCCACGTATATAGCGGGCGGCGCAGGCTCACAGCCCCAGCACTCTGTGAGCCGCGCCGGGAGGAGGCAGCAGCCGCCGCCGCCGCTCGTGGTCGCGCAGTTCGTGCAGCCGCCGCCGGGCCCGCCGCCGCCGCGCCATGGTAGGGGGCTCGCTCGCTCGACCGGCCGGGCGCGGCGCGGGGTGCCCGGGCTGGCGCGGGGGCTGGTGCGCAGCGCGCTCGCTGCGGAGCTGGGGACTGTCGGGTTGGTGGAGCCGGGCTGGCCCCGGGGAGGAGCGGGGGTGGGGGGAGCCGCGCGGGGGCCCTTCCCGCCCGGGTCTCCGCGGGGTGAGCGGGTTGGTGGCTGCGGACTCTTCCTCTCCCTACCCCCCGCCGCCTTGCGCGGGATCGCGGCGGAGCTGCGGCCCTTCCTCTTCCGCCGCTTCCTTCCCCTTTCCCCGGGCCTGCCGTGTGGGCGCCCCGGCCTCGCGCCCTCCCGCCCCGCCTCGCCCTCCCTCCCCTGCGGAAAGGGCCGGGCGCGTCTCCCCGGGGCCGCGGCCCCAGCGCCGGGCAGGGCGCGCTGCGGGGCGGGGCGCGGGTTTGCGGGCGAGGATCTCGCTCGGCTCCGGCACCAGCTGCACTGCGCAGGGAGCGGGGGGGCGGCCGGGGGAGGGCACCGCGCTGCAGCTACTGCGCCCCCCCGTCCTCCCCAGTCCCCCCCCCCAAAAAACGCAGCCGCGGCGGCGAAGCCCATCGCTGTCTGCATTACATCATGTCTCCTCCTCTTCCTCCCGGCCCCCGCGCACCCCCCGGCCGCGGGGACCGGGGCGCTGTGCGAGCTGCTCGCTTGGAAGCGGCCCAGCTCCTACATGGGGGGCTCGGGGCGGGGGAGGCGCAGCCTGCCCTCTCCCCGGGGGCTGCGGGGAATGCGCTCCTGCCCCAGCCGCCCGCTGGAGGAACGGCGATGGGGAGGGAAGGCTGGCCGCGGAGCCCGGGCGCCCTCGCTGTTGAATGATGAGGACGTGGTGTGGCCGCCGGCTGTAGAGGGAGGGAGGGGAAACGGGGACGCACTGCAGCAGTGGGTGGCTGCTGGCCGGAAAGGGCGCCTGTTGCGCCGGCGGGCTGCGAGCCTCCCGCCCGGCCGGGCGGGCGATGCCCGCTGAACGCATCGCATCATCTGCGGGTGCTGCCGGCCGGCCAGCGCTGACAGCAGGAGCGAGGGCTGGCGTTTTCCCGGCGGCTTTTCGCTTGCTAGAAGAGCGGAGAAACACTTGCAGACTAACCTCTAATCGCTTTTTGGCAATCTGGGTGTTCCTCGACTCTGTCTCTCCATCTCCCCTTGCTGTAGGAGAAGGCTGACATCACCAGGACAGGATTTGATTACTTGGCTGGGTGGGGTGATGGCTCCAGCCCTGGCTGGGTACCTTTGTCCTGTAGCAAGGGGTTAGTGGCTGTGCCTGTTGCTCGGGAAGGTGAATCCCTTGGCAGTGTAGGGTCGGGTTGTGTCCTCGGGCATCACCAGGTGTGCAAAGGCTTTGGGGTTTTGTTTTGTGGGTTTTTGTTCTTTTTTTTTTTTTTTTTTTTTTTCATTTGAAATATGATTTTTAGAAACGTTCAGCGAGCTCTGATTAATGGGGCAATGAGCTGGTGCTGTGGGCTGGAGGTTTTTTTGCCAAGGTGTGGCTCTGTTTCCTGTTCTGCAGGGCAGTGAGTCTGTTATGTAAATTCCTTAGATAATCTTTAAGTGAAACCTCGAATTTTCTAGAAAAATCACAAAGTGCAGGAAGTCGAGCTGGATTTTGAACACAAGCTTTTTGCAGTTGTTAAAGAAGACTGTATTTAGCTGTCAGCATTTCTACCCTTTTCTCCGTCCTCCAACACACTGCATGCGGGGAATTGTTTAATCATTACATACAGACCTTGAAACAAACCCCATACCTAATTACAGATGAGATCTCTGTATTTCCCTTAACATATAGAGCAGATTTTAAAGCCTATCTTTTTCTCATATGCAAGAGCTTAACATTGCATAGCTGATTAATACTCCTTGTATTTGTTGCTCTTTGCTGCAGTTAGATGGTTTTTATACTTAATAATATTTTAGGACAAGAAGGATTTGCCTGCCTATTCTGACCTAAAAAATTCTCTGTTCTATTCATAAAGCTGGTCCAGTAAAATGTGTTTAAAACAAGGTAGCACTTCTTATTCTTTAGCGTCTATAATTTGGCATGTAAAATCCTCTTTTTTTTTTTTTTTTTTTTTTTTTTTTTTTTTTTTTTTTTTTTTCCTTTACCTGCAGAAGGCATTTTTCCATAAAGAGCTAGTTAGCTCCTTTGAGTCCAAACAGTGGAGCTTTTTGTGATGCTCTATCCATACACAGGGAGAGGCTTCTGGAAGGATGTGGCTATCGCTATAAAGCTCTAGAAAGCCCTTTTGATTGCCCACTGAGCTCTCTACCTGTATATGCAGCAGTGGCCTCTTGGTGTACAGAAGGTCATATGCAGGCATTTTAAGTCTTGCCACTTAAAATTATGTATAAAACAATCTACATGTCAGGGTGAGGCACCTTAAACTGCTTGGCTGAATGGAAAAATAATATGATGGGTGAAAACTTAATTTTCTTCGTCAGAGGTGGCAAAAATCTCGGTGACACCGAGATGTAATTTGTAATATCACAGCAGAGCCCCTTCTGTGGGTCTGGCCGAGGGCTGGAGGTGCTGCAGTGAGGTGGGCAGGGCTGGAGCAGTGGGTGGCAGGCAGCCCACACGTGTGCAGTACCCCCACGCTGTGCTGGGAATGGCATGTGCTGTGAAACCCCAAACACGTGGCATTAGGGGTTTTGTGCCTCTCTGACCAATTGCAAGGAGCAATTGTGTCCTTCACTGGACTAAACTGGATTCACCAAGTTGCAGGATGGCGTTCAGTTCTTCATGTGCAATTTAAACCAAGTTAGCCTGTATGCTTTTGGAAACAGCTGCGTGGTGTAGGTGAGTGCAGTCTTCTTGTAGAGACAGAATTCCAGAGTTTGAAAGTGACTTTGTGAAAGTAAGGATATATTGCTTCTGAAATTTAAGGGAAGTGCCTCATGGCTTGACAGAGCTAGAGATAAACAGCATTCTAAAATGTTCTATTCTTCGTGTAGGCTGATCAGCTGACTGAAGAACAGATTGCTGGTAAGTGTTTTGATGATAATTTTTTTTTTTTTTTGCTAGCTCTTGTGACTAAAAGAAAATATATTATCTCAAGCATAGTGGGAAAAAAAACATCTTTGACAGTTTAAAATATGCACTACCACTTTTGAGAAGCACTCACTCAAAAAAAATCCCAAACTAAAAAAAAAAAAAGACAAAAATATTCTGGAAGATGACTGGTTCAATGCCTCTTACTCCTTGGACTACAGATAATGGTATTTTTTTTTTAGATGTTCAGACTTGAGCCAAGTTCTCCTAGATCTCTTGCAAATAGAAATAGTTGCGAGACTCAAATGAACTACTTAGAGTCAAAGCAGATCTAGGCACTCTTAATAGAGTGAAGATAAACAACAAATGAAATGGCAACAAATAAACCTCAGATTGGTTTATTGCACATTGTAACAAGCCAGTGTCTTTTTAAATAAATCTTTTAATAAACTGTCTGTAATTCAGACTGGTCAGGAGAAGGAGCATTATTTGACCTCTGGAGACCAGTTCCCCATTTGTGGCTGACACTAATTCTTTTTGTCTGCTGACTTAAAAAGAAGTGGTAAATAACAATGCTTTTGTTCTTGTAAGTCTGTTAATTGTAAAGGGAACCCACTGGCTCCTTTCACTTATTTCACACAGCTGCTGTTTGTGGAGCAACTGAGCCTCAGGCAAGATGCAGATGCATGGAAATGAATTACAGAGTTTAATGCAGATAAATAGCCACATGAAATGAGTTTGAATTTACTGTGAAAATTATGTGTTGGTATTGTAAGTAATTTTTTATTGGTATTTGAGAGTGTAATTCTCTCAATACAGGGACAGTTAGCTAAGAAAAATGTTTCTTAGAATTGTACCAGGCTTTATTAGTAAGAGTGCATTTTTAGTCTGTTTTCTCATGTTGGTGATGTCTCTAAACACTGGGACTGTTTCTGCCTCTAGAATTCAAGGAAGCCTTTTCCCTATTTGACAAAGATGGCGATGGTACTATCACAACAAAAGAACTGGGAACTGTCATGAGGTCACTGGGTCAAAATCCAACAGAAGCAGAATTGCAGGATATGATCAACGAGGTAGATGCTGATGGTAAGTGTTGGGAAGGTGCTATGATCATCTTTAATATGTATGACCTCCACACCTGGGCTTCAACTGTGTAGGGAAGACTATGACATTAAAAGCAGTTTCAAAATGCTGGATAGAAGGATGTCAAAGATGCTAGCAGTATTCATGAAACTAAAAACAGGCAATGGACAGAGACAAAGTTATGCTATTTGTCTTTAATATTTTATGGGTCACAGGCTTCCTATTGCTATCTGACTTGCCCTGACCTGCTATTAACCTATCTTTCTATCCAGCTTTTCTGTATGTGTTTTGTCAGCCCATGCTGGTTTTAATAGCTTTACCAATGTCTGTGGTTTTGACTAAGGCAAAAAATGTGTTATGAGCGGAATAGTGTTTTCAGTGGAAGTTTAGCACAACAGGAAGGGACTATATAGTCTGTCTAATTTATTAAATCCCTAATAGATTGTGAGTGGCTGTTGGGAGGCAAAGGCAGAAAACCCTTCCCATGTCAAAGCTGATAGAATTATTTTAAATGAACACCAGGAAGTCCACATTGGAACAGATACTGCGTTTCTGAACTCCACATAGGCTAACAGTTTTTAAAAAGAAAATTATTTCACCTGCTCAGGGATGTCAAGCCTTTAGTTTTGTATGTTGATTGTGATTTTTCTCTAACCTTTTTGCAAAAGAAGAGTGGAAGTGTATTGGCAAGAGTATAAATTATTGGATTGTCAGGCCATATTAATTAAACCACTTTCTTAAAAAAAAAAGTGTAAGTTGACCTTAATTGCTAAGTCATTTCTGAAACTGAAAAGCTTCAGTGTCTGCAGTGGTATGTAGAGTTTGTGTATAGTAGCTTCTTTAGGCTGCAGACCAAATGCTGCTCTGGTGGATTTTAAACAGAAAGAGACTTCAGATAAGTATGCCTGCCCAACTGTTTAAATTCGGGTTAAAGCAGAATGCTTTCCTATTCTTTTGCATGTTCATTGAATGTTTTTTTTCAAAACTGAGTATGAGACCTGTGTTCATATTTTACTGGTACGTAAAGCTGGCCATGATAAATAGCTGTGTATGTGTCAGGCTGGAATCCCTAGGATGCAAGGATTTTCTTAAATTTCATTTGTTGCACCATGAATTTGAGTGCTTCTTTAAATCAATGAGTAGATCTTAGTTGCACAGTGAACTGTTTAACGTTGTTTTGTGAAGTACTTAATGTGCCTTTCTGGCATATAGAGCTAAATCCCGACTATATAAATCTAGCTTCTTCACCATGCCACTTTTCCTAGCTTTGAGCAGCCTGAAATTTAAATATTTGCTTTGAATGAAAAGCTTAATCTTAGGGATGAGGCCTGGATGTCAGGGATTTTTAGTTTTGCAGTAAAATACCTGTAAGAACACATACAGCTTAACTTATCAGTAATAACAAATAAGGTCAACTTTTCTCGTGTCACTGGAATTTGTAGATTCTTGTTGCCACTTAGAATGGTTTGTTGTTTTTGTGCTGTTGACTTTGATAAGGTAATTTTGATTTTTAGGAAGAAAAAAAGTATTTATGAACAGTTTAGTGAAGTGTGATGTTCCCAAGTATTAGATAAACTGGGATTGTAATGACAGTTTAATGTGTTCTTCCTGGAAGACACAACTGAGAGATTATAAAGAAATTAAAAGATTAGTTTTGTGGGATTGGTTATTGGTTAACCTTGAAGGATCAGACTGATATTTTACTTGTAACTTGGGTGGCAAATGGTGTGCCTTATCCTTGAATGAAAGCAGCAGTTGATTTTGTGCTGAAGCAGAGTGGCTGTTCTAGCTGCTGCCGTGTTGTAATAGCAAAAAAGGCAATGGTAGCAATTTAGAGAGAAGAACTAGTTTATCTGTAAAGACAGTTAACAGAGCATCTGACAGTCTTGTCCCTGGCGAAGTCAAATGCCAGATTTTTTTGTTTGTTTGTTGTTAATGAAGAAAAGCATGGAGGTTTAATTTTTGAAAGTTTGTTTTTTATTAAGGCAATGGCACTATCGACTTCCCTGAATTTTTAACCATGATGGCCAGAAAAATGAAGGACACAGACAGCGAGGAAGAAATCCGTGAGGCATTCCGAGTCTTTGACAAGGTATTACTGAAAGTACAGCTACTCTTCCAAAGCAGTAATAAATGTCTGTTTTCCTTAGTGTTGTCTCTCTTGTCTGGAAGGAGAAAGAGTCCTCTAGTAGTAGCAGAGGAATTGGAAACATAGCAGAGATTATTCTGAATACAGAACCAGGACTGTTACAGCCTCGTTCTGCTTGCTTTTTACAGCAAGGTGTAAACTTTAGGCTCATCCATGAGGAAAACTTTCTAGCCTTTCCTTAGAAACAGAGATTAGCAGAACTTAATGCTTGGGGAGGGGGGGCAGGGGGTGTGTGAGGTTTTTTTTTTTCTTGAGATGTGTGGCTAAAGGAGGGGGATTTTTCTCTACCTTTTGACTTTGGGGAGAATGGGGAAACATCTGCATGCACATTTGTGCATGGATGCACAAGCTTTTGAAGTCAAGATGATGTCATTGGTGTTTGGAGGGACGCAAAGTATTGCATGTTCTCTTTTCAGAATGTCAGCACTGAGGTTGCTTTCATGAAAACTGAAGAGCTCAGCTCCCTTGACATTATTTAAGAATACCTAGGCATATGTCAGTTTTCTAGAGGGGTTCCCCTCTTTGGGTTGTTTGAACATGACAGATGTTATAAAAGAATTGTGTATAGTGGCTGGTGCAGCTATAAAGCTAATGCATGTGTGGAAGAAGATTTTTACTACTTTTTAGAGAAAAAAAATGTCAATCTCTAGTAATTTGCTGAAAATGTGGGGGTATTTCTGCAGACCAGATTAGTGTTTAAAGCCACTGAGGTAAGCTATCTACTGGTAATGGCCATATCCTGCTCTAAGATAATGTATTCTTCCAGTGTATGGAATTTCTAAAGTGGCTGAGAGTGAGCTTTAGGTTTGGATATTGCAAATGAGGACACTGGCTTAGAAATGTTGTTCTCTTTTTAATTTTGCCATAAAACTTCACTAAACTCCTTATGAGTAGAATTGAAATGCTTTCTTTGATTTTATTCTATATCATCTGATCCAAGCAACCTAGCATAGCCAGCTGCAGTCTGGTTATAGAGGTAGTGTTAACACAGAAGAGAAAGTTGGCTTCATTCTTGCTGGTGGGGAAGCAGGTCTCTTTTTGGCCTTGCTTAGGCAGCAGAAACTAAACAAAAACCTTTTTGGTTTTACTTCTGTGTTTATTTTTGAAAGCTCTTTAAAAGCATTAAGAATACCTTATCACAACTACAAGTCAGGCATGCAGTTGTTATTAGAGCACAACAATTGTATGGAAGGATATGGTGTCATGCATGCCTCAGAAGGTGGTGGGACTAATACATAATGCCGTTTGTACAGTGTGCCAGGTCTGTACATCTGTCCCAAGTGCCATAAGGCTGCTTCAGAAGCAATTACTGGAAACATCAGTGTAGTTTCCAAGTTAGTTGATGTCAGGATTGTTGTTCATGGTCTTGTGCAACTCTTTTCTCGTAGGATGGTAATGGCTATATCAGTGCAGCAGAACTACGCCATGTTATGACAAACTTAGGAGAAAAGCTAACAGATGAAGAAGTAGATGAAATGATCAGAGAAGCAGACATTGATGGGGATGGGCAAGTCAACTATGAAGGTAAAAAAAATGCTTGTCTTGACTCAAAGCCATTATTCAGACTGAGGAAAGCCTGTTGCATAGGGCATTAATTTTTAATACTTGAGACACTAGTTTATTTGCTTGTCCACTTTTGTAGACAAAGCCTTAAATGCAGTGAAAGGTGGTTTTTTTTATGCCAGCTGTGTTTTAGACGCTTTTGACTTGAAGTATGCTGGAGACAGTAAATCACAGTGACTTTTTATTTTTTCAGAATTCGTACAGATGATGACTGCAAAGTGAAGAGACCTCCTTTACACCTTTTTTCCTCTAGAAGAATCAAATTGAATCTTTTACTTACCTCTTGCAAAAAAAAAAATGTTCATTTATTCATTCTGTTTCTGTATAGCAAAACTGAATGTCAAATTACCTTCTGTCCACAAACTGCATGTAATGGTTGGTGGTCCTGTCCCTAAAAGATAAAGTTAAACATCAGTTTTACAATATAAATAATTGTACTACCTTGAAAATAAAAAAAAAAAGGAAGCACTTAGTGAACTCGAAAGTTCCATTTGCTAATGACTATTACACTGTTTGGGCTGGCCAGTTTTTCATGCATGCAGCTTGACAATTGAGCACAGTCAGACATGTGTATTAAAAGGAAAAAAAAACCTAAAGGATCCACTCTCTTGTTCAACAGTGGATTCTAGTTCAATTTGTAGTATAAATTGTCATAGCTGGTTTACTTTACAATTGGTTTATACCTCAGGATGGTATGCAGCAAAATGGTTGAAGGATGCAAAACTTAAGGAAAATGCCCTAAAGGTTGAATGGTTCTCCTGTATGTAGCAGTGTGCTCCAAAAATAGGATGATCTTAACTATGGATGGCATGTCTGTGTTAAAATACTGGTTTAACATTGTCTGCATTGCACTATAGTGAAACGGGTGTCAGGCTGTTACCGTTCACAAAATTTTTAAAAGAAACCTTCACCAAGGGAGCATCTTTGGACTCTCATATTTTTAAAACCTTCTGTACCATGACTTGGAGCTGGCGGAGTAGCCTGTGGACTTCAGCACAACTATCAACATTGCTGTTCAAGATATTACAATTTATGTCCATTCCAAGTTGTAAATGCTAGTCTTTTTTTTCCAATAAAAGACCATTAACTTAAAGGTGGTGTTAAATGCTTTGTAAAGTTAAAATATATATATATAATTGAGATAATAAACCAAAAAAGCAGTAGGAAGGAAGTGTTTCTATGAATGACTTGCTGCTAAATTATAATGCACATGTATGCAATAAGTTATCCCCTATCTTTTCAAGATGGCAAGAACTGACCTCCTGTAACCCAAGACCTTTGCTATAAATAAATGAACTTGTGCTTGCCTTTCATATTACGACAATGTTAATTTAGTTGGTCTCAAAGTCGTGTAATGCTGACTCGTCAACTATCAGCACAGAAGTAACACCTCATTTCACTACAGTGGAGAGCTCTGAGCATGCATGTCAATACTGGGGAAACATGTATAGGTTGCTTATGTTTTTTTTGACAGGTTATAAAAACTAGTTGGAGAATTTAAACAGCATGGACTTCATAGATAGCTGTGATTCTCAAACATGCCAAAAATGCATTTATCTACCCGCAGAAAGAAAACAAAAGGACATTTTACAATAGCTATTTTAAAAAACCAAATTAAGCCTTTTTGGAAACGGGGGCTATTATGTCTTGACTTCTCAAACACTTGCATGAATTTTGTGGGGTGGAGAAGAGGACTAGGGTTAATTTAAAAACGATCTTGTTACTTCTGCTTTGCATGCACTAGCAGTGCTTAGTCATTCCAGTTCTCTGAATAAGTGTTCTCTGATCCTTCAGCTTCCCCATGAATGAGTGGCAAAGCAGTCGTGTGCACTCTTCTTTGTCTGAAAGAAGAAGGCGTCTCCTCTTTCTTTTTTCCTCTGTTTTTTTAAGCAGAGCCTCTATGTGGAAGGCTTTTATGCTTGGGAGGGAGGGACTACAGCATAATTACTGACTGTAAGTTTTTGTTTCCAAGTGTAATGGGTCGCAAACTGTAATTGCTTGATTGCATTTGGTTTTGGAGAGTATTGGTACTATCTCTAGGAAGAGATGCAAGTCTCCATTCATCCTGTCTAACTGAGGTACGTGTGTTAAGAATTTGGTTTGCTCAATGGGGGTCTAGAGACACCTCCAGAAGGCAATTGAGACTACCTGCCTTCAGCGATTTGAATTTTTTTTTTTCCCTGGGGGGTGGGTGGAGTTCTGGGCAACAAGGGACCCAGACACCTTAACCAAGTGCCTAAAAGTTAGATGGGCTGAATGTAGGCAATTGCTTAAGTATCTGTGTGTTGCAAAGGCTTATTACTGTGGCTGTGAATGCTGTCCTAGCAAACTGGCCTCAATGATGGGAATGTCTGACTAACATTTCAAAGTAGAGTCTTGCAGAGCAGCTGTGATCTGCTACTTTAGTAGTGCTTGAGATGGCTGCACTGATTCTGTAGACCAGCTTTTAAAGAGAACTACTCAAGAGACAGGCAAGGTAGGAACAATGGTTGCAGCTCCGAACTGATTACTTCTGCCTGGGTGTGCAGACATCTTGTCTAGTAGGTAAATGCTTCTTACCATCAATCTGTCATTCACTCATGGTTGGTAGGGTAGTTCACCTAAGAACAGCTGCTTTTAGCTTACTCAGTGTGCTCTGTGCTTGCTAGCAGAGACCTCATCCTGCAAGAGGTTCTTGGCTTGATTAGAAATTGTCTGGCAGTGTGCAGTGTTGGTATGCCCTGTAACTGAATCTGCCTGGAGGTATCTAATTATTAACTGACTTCAGTACCACATCAACCTCGAGTAAATGTATCCTCTGTACAGGACTTAAGCTCTGTTCCCTTCTGCATAGTGAATAACTAGAAAAATGAAATGGTGTCATCAAGGTCTTTTTTAATTTTTTTAACTTTTTTTTCCCTGTGAGTGTGTGTGTGTGGCTTTGGCTTTTTCCAAATGTGAAAGTGTGGGCTGGATACACTTGGTGCATGGCTTAGAAACATGGGACTGGAAAGAACTTCCTGGGTCATCAGATCCAGTCCCCTGCTATTGCAGGCAACCGTGTCATATAATCCTTTTAATAAACTGATCAAGCTTAAACACCTGCTTGTAAGTGGCTTGTTTTCATGGAAGTTCTGTAACTCATCTTGCTCTCAACTGATGCAAATAATATATGAAATATGAAGTTAATCAAAAGGTCCTCCAGCTTAGCTTTAGGTTTATCATTACATTTATTTACCTGACTTTATTGAACCTGTTATTATTTGCACAACACTCAGGAAAGTGTTGAGTCTTTATCCCCTCTTGCTATGAATAAGAGTTGGTGTGCTTGCTTATTTTTTTTAATGGAAAAGATGGATGTCTGGCTTGTTGAAACCTGTTAGATATGTTAATTGTCAAGGCAAGAAACAATTGAGTTACTTGTATTTGATACATAAAGTTAAGGCTAGAGTATACATAACCATTTTTAAAACACATCAACTTGCAGTGTAGTTTTATATTTAATACTGAAATTGTACTGCTAAAGTTTAAACTGCTGTTAATCATATTCCTCTTCTGATCATAATGAAAAAATAAAGGGTAAGAAAATGCTTAACATAGATTATTCATTATCATGCTTATTTTATTAATAATTCAGGCATTGAACATTTCCAGATATGGGGCATTTGTTCTGTTTGTTGGGGTGGGTTGGAGTGAGGGGTGGGGAGGGTTACTGATGTAGAAAATTCTTAACTCCCAACCATTTGTCACACTTGCACAGCTTCAGAAGCACAGACATCATAAAAAACTGTTCAAGAAAGGACCCTACACCTTACTGATGCCTTAGATGCACATGTGGGTGGGGGCTGATCAGTGGGCAGTGCTGTGGCTGCCAGTCCTGTGCCTGCCCAGGGCAGTGTGCAGCTGGGAGAGGCTGTGTCCTGGGCCCTGGATTGCAGCACATGTGTGATGGGAATGCAGATTCTTGGTCCCAGATGACAACATCCTAGACTAAACCCACAGTTACAAAGTTTGCTTCTCCCCTGCCATGGAACTAACTGGAACACTTGTTTTGCTTCAATCCAGTTAGAGTTTGGGTTCTTTTTTTTTTTTTTGTGGTTTGTTTATTCCAAACAAACAAATGGGGGTGGGGGTTTGGTTGTTTTGGGTTATGGTGTTTTATTGTTGTTTAGGGGTTTTTTTCTCATTTACTAAATGAAATCTGACATAGGAACTGTGGTAGAACCACAGCGTGTTCTTCTGATACACAGACATAAAACTGTCAAAGTGAACATAGGCAGTGAAGGCTGATGCCCTGCTTCTCCTGATTGACATTTAGGAAACCAAATATTTTATTTTCAAGTAGAGTGGGTGGATCTTTAAAATCAGCAAGACAAACATACCAAGTTGTGTGGGGATTTTTTCCTAACAGCATTGCAATTCCAAATTATTAAGATTGTGAATAATGAATTACATGATGAATTGTCTAAAAACTGAGGTTCCAAAGATCCTTGATGTTGCTGGCTATAGAAACATGCATGAAGGCTCAAGTACTTAGCAGATTTTATATACTCTAAGAACTCCTATCAGTGAGTATCCTAGGGTAGAAGTCAGAGGATATTTTTTATTTCTGGATCTCTAAATATGATCTATTTCAAAAACAGATTATTCAACAAATGCTTGCCCTAAAATTTGCAGCATTTAAAATGAACACAATATTTGAATAGGAACCAACTGAATCGACTGAGAAATCCATAAATAGTCATTAAAATGCATTCCCCACTTTACTAGTTTGCAGTGGGACTTGCAACAATAATGCTGTCAATGTAGCCAGTATTCTGAAAAAAAGGGTATAGTGAAAGAAATGGATGGAGGGAGAGTAAAAAGAATATCTGTGCATGGCATGCTTTGTAGTCTTGTCCTGCCAAGTATTTGTTGTCCATAAGGCTATAAATATTTAATTGTGGGCTCCCTGGGCTGTTACTTGGATTGTCCAGTTTTCCTGGCTCCCCATAGCTTCCCCCTGCTCCATGCTAACTTCACATTTACTTGAAAATATACAACCTGGAAAAGCTGTCAGCTTGCTGTTGTTCAGAAGTTGCCAAATGTGCTCTGCTTATTCTTAGCTTTTTAAAAAAATATTTAAAGGAATAATTTCCTCCAGACATTCTGTTAGGAGACAAAATACGAGCACAATTTCATAAAGGTTTTACTGACTATCTTGTGAATT
The DNA here is from genome assembly GCF_029582105.1 of Oenanthe melanoleuca. Classification (NCBI taxonomy): domain Eukaryota; kingdom Metazoa; phylum Chordata; class Aves; order Passeriformes; family Muscicapidae; genus Oenanthe; species Oenanthe melanoleuca. The sequence continues at coordinate 44,570,028 of NC_079339.1, forward strand.
GAAATTTTAGTCCAGAGTATTTAGCTGTCTAGGAATCTCTGGGCAACATCAACAAGATTAGTTTCTCAAGGGTTTTGACATGAAATTTAATGGATATTTCCTAATAGCTCATTCATTTTTTTTAGATATTAATAAATAAAAAAAAATTCCTACACAAATATACCAGATGCCCTGACAATCAGTGTGTATGATGCTGTCCACCTTACATAGCTGAATTAAAGACAAGTAGATTCAATCAGTAAATTAAGTCAGGAAGTAAAACAGATTCTTAGTGTCAGAGAAGATATCTTGTACTATGGTATAGTTGCAAAAGCATAGCAAATTGTGAAATAGCCTTGCTGATTTATTTTCCATCAAATTAATTTATAATTAATAATTATAATTAATTTCTTAAGTAGCTCAGGTTATTCTTTTCTATATTAAACACTTGCACACATGGAAAATACAATCAGAGGGAAATGGTCTTAGGGCTAACTAAGTACTCAAAATTTAAAAAAAACCCAAATAATTAAGGTTATCCATGAAACTTGAGACTTGCCTATTGCAAATATGATAGCAAAATATCATGACACTGTCCTACCTCATTCTATACTGCCCTCAGCATCTTTCCAGCAACGTATTAAACATTTCATTGCAACTTTCCTTTTGAATGCAACATTCTGCCCATACCCTAGTCACTACCCACTATCCAGCTCTTGCTCCAAAGCCAGAATTACCATTTTCCTATGACACTTAGGTGTCTGAGTGCTTCACTAATGCTATGTGCTTTTAAGGACACACAGTGAATTGAGGACATGTTTATCCTCACCAAACAAAAGGAGCCGAGGTGCACTGAAGTGCAAAGCAGCATTTCTGAGAGTTCAATCTGAGACATTTTCATTTGTCAGAGTCAGAATCATGCCTGATGTGTGGTACAAAGACACCTTGTCAGTAAGAGCATCTTTCAGGTCTGAAAACCAGTCTGAGCCTCTGGGTCAGGCCATTGTTGTACAATGCTCTTGGAAGAAGTGACTGCCTGTAGACAGCTGAGTCTGAGTAGATCCCACCCCACACAGGCCTCCATGCAGAGACCAAGAGCTCTTGTTTTCCAGGGCAGTCATTGCCTGGCAAGTCAGCTGCTTTTTTCAGTCCCCATATCACTCGCTGTGCATTGCCTTGTTCATGCAAAAGAAGAAAATACGTCAACCAGCATTTCTTTCATTGCATCACACTCATTCATGCCCAGAGCAGCAGGGAAGAGAACAAACTGAAGAAAACAGGGTGATTTCATGCTAGGACCACAAAATAGGGGGGTGCTGCTGGTGGTGATAATTTGTGAAAGGAGAGTAGGGAAATAAAAGTGGCAAACCCCCTCAATTGCAGCACTTTGTGCTTTCCTGCATAACCTTGTACTTTCATTGCTGTTTCAATCCTGTAATTTATTACCACAAAAGGGAAAACAGAACTATGTCCCCAGCACAGGAAACTCAGTTGTGTGGCATCATGGTGACACCCCAGTGAGTCATCATCTGAGCTGCTGCCACTGGGTTCCACACAGAGCTCTGTGATCCTGAGGTAGCAGAGGAGCAGCAAACAAAGCTCTTCCACTTCCTCAGCCAGCCCAGCATGGGGAGAGAGCTCTTTGCCCACAGATTTGCAGAGATGTGTTTTCAGGACTGTGGGAGCAGCTCAGGGCTCTGCAGGAGGCTGTGCTTTAATTGTCCTAAGCTTTTCCACCCATCCCCTGTAACCATGACCCCATACCTCCTGTTCTCTTCCTGGCCTGCCTGCTCCCTTCCTCTCCATTTTATTCTCTACCCATGTCAGGCCCAGCTTGTACCTCTGAGACTTCTCCAGGTTTCCTTGACCCTCAGTCCTTGCTCCTTTTTCATTTCTGCACTCATGGGCTGACCCCAACTGGGAAGCCCCTGGCTTGCTCTCCTCCCCAGTGGGATAGAGGAGAGAATCAGAAGAATGAAAGTGAGAAAATTCATGGGTTGAGATATAGAGAATTTGATCAAGAAAGATCACGCATGTGCACAAATAAAGCAAAACAAGGAATTCATTCACTAATCCCTTGGGCAGGCATCTCTAGAAAGGCAGGGCTCCATCCCACATAATGATTATTTGAGAAAACAAACACAGTAACTCCAACATCCCCCCTTCCCTCTTCTTCCCTTTATTGTTGAGCATGTTACCATATGGTATGGAATATCATAGAATGGTTTGGGTTGGAAGAGATCTAGAAGATCATCTAGTTCCAACAGTTCTTACACTGGGCTGGGTTGTTCAGTGTTCCCACCCAGCCTGGCCTTGAACACTGCCAAGGATGGGGCATCCACACTTTTTCTGGGCAGTTCCCTTTGCACAGCTGGAGTTGGCTCTGCTGGCTGCCCTTCCTCACAGTGTCTGTGCTTCCCCAGCCTGCTGCCTGCTGGGGTGGGGTGGGGTGAGAGGCCAAAAACATTCTGATGTTGTGCAAGCACAGCTCAGCGATAGCTAAAATATCCCCTTGTTTATCAACATTTTTTTGTGTCACAAATCCAAAACTGAGCACCATATGAGCAACTATGAAGAAAATGAACTCTACCCCAACCCTAACCAGTACATCAGCCCATCTATTTCTTCCAATAATCAGGGTTGCCAATGATATATCTTCTTCCAGATCTCCATTCTCACAACTTTTGGTCCTGATTAGTTGATTTCTCACCAAACAACTTTATTCTCTATGTTGCCTGAAACAGGGTGGTCACTCAGGCCGGGGCACAGATTAAAGTTTTCCTGTGCTCTGCCCAGCCCAGGCTGCAGGTGTGGATCTGAGCCTTGCCTGACTCACCTGACTCGCAGCAGCAGAGAGCTGTGGTTGCAAAAAATGAAAGATGCAGCACAGGCTGCCCCAAGCTTCAGGCTGGAGATACTTAGTGGAGATCCTTAGCCTAGGGTGAGGCAGCTGCTGGAAGGAAGTCTACCTTGGTCATGAGTGCTGGCTGTGAGGGCCCACTGCTCTGCCTCACCACTTTCCTGAAACTCTGCTTTTGTCTCAGAAGAGTTACTGCTTTTGTAAACATGGAGTGCTCCACTCATGTCTTCTGCACCACTCTCATACCTTCATACCATTCAAGAAGAGCTTTGCTGTCCATTGCTGAGCAGAATCATACTAGGTGTAAGCTTAAGCAGTCACTTCCAGGCATCTTGAACCTAAAATGTAGCAGGTTTGTGAGATAGCCTTTGCACGTGGGCTGTTCCCAGCAGACATCAATGCACTACATTTTGTACTTAGGTCAGTAATGTGGTGCAGAATGAGTCTGAGGCAGAGAGGAAAGTGATACCAGGGACTGACACAGAGATCCCTCCCAGCCCTCTTCTCCTACCAACTCTCCTCTCCCTTTGTCTTCCCTTACCTAATCTCCATCTCTTCTTTTATGTCATGACACACTTCACCTATTCTACAAAGCCCACCTCACTGAACCTAACTCTATTAGTAGGCAGCTTTAGATTAGGACATCAGTTTCTATTTGCTAAGCTACTGCAGGAGTACCCACACTGAAAAAGTACAATTAGCTCTCAATTGCAGAAGTACGCCTGCACAAAAAGTCACATCAAGTTTGATTGCACTGATATTAAATTAGTTTCGTAATTTGAAATTTTATGAAGCAATGTTTATAATAGTGTCACTTTAGCACTCTGTATTTTAACACCTTAGGCCTGATTCCATACAGTAGGTAGTTGCTATTTGGGGCAAAATTACTTCCTTCTCTGATGTGGCAAAAAGCTTTTTCATAGCACTAGTGAGTATGTAGAAATGAAAAGGTAGTATATAATAAAATATATATAGCTAGGTACCTTTTACAGATTTTGCAGTATGTTGCTTGCTATGAAATAATGGAATGTAATTTAGTGCTTCTCTTTTTAATAGGATTGGGAAGAATTCAGATTCTTGTTTACCATTAATGTCCATCACATACAAGCTACTTCACACCACCAGTCAAATGTTATTAATTCAAGGATGAAGTATGAAGCTGTCTGTTTGCAGGTTGTTAATTACTAGAATACTGAACCTCACATGCAGTTTTAATTCCTAAGATATTACCCAGAGGTCACATAATCCACTTGCATGGCAATGTAGGTATCTTTACTGACTTACAACATGCCAGGTATTGTCTTGATCAAATTCAAGATTAACTTAATATGAACAGTTAATACAATAGCAATTGGAACCAGCATTAGGTCACAGAGCTGAATTGGTGAGAAAATGGAATAATTTTTTTAGGGCTATTGCTGGCTGCACACCGTTGACTGCTAGTTTGGGAATTTATTTCATCTCTTCAATTTTACTCTATTAGATTGGCAAAGTCCTCTTACCTGCAGCTTTTCTAATGAATTTGGTGTACTTCTTGCTGAGTGAATAGGTTGCTGTTAAATATTTTCAGTCTGGGATTTGACCCATTTTGCAAATTTATCACCTTCCAGCAAATTTTATCTTAATTTTATGTTTCCAAATAAGAAAACTTCATCACTCTTTTCAGCACAAACCAGTGAAAGCACTGCTCTGTGATCATTTTGTTCTGTTCCTGCACTGACAGCTCAGTGCCCATGAAACTCTGGCAATTAGGTATGATTAGCTGAACAAGGCAGATTCATCATTAGCTCAGAATTTCTTTGATTCTGGTGATCTAGGTCAGACAAAGTTTTACAAAATTTGTAAAATTTACGCTTTGTGGTTTAACTTAATTTTTTATTGTACCTCTATAAAAAGAGAAGAAAGGTTTAAAAGGAAAAAATGTTACTGGCATAAATAAAGGTAGAAAAGCCTGACTGATGGACTTAGGGAGGAATAAAAGATAAGTGTGTTTGGCAAAGCACTCGCACAGAAGAGCTCTGCTAAGGATGATGAGAGATTTCTGCAGAGCCAGCTCTGGGAGAATCCCTGCAGAGAATAGAGGCAAGTGGGGGCAGAAGTGTGTGAGGGAAGATCTAAAATAGATAAAAAATGTGAAACATGCAAATGGCCTTGGGAATGCAACCTACTACAAATGATAGCAGCCCTGCAGAGGAAAAGCTGCCACAGCCTGTGCTAAGCTGAGCAAGGGTTTAGGGAACAGTGACTTGGGAGGAGTGGGTTGCAATCCTTTGTGTTTCCAGTTCCAGCCATGACTAGGGAATGGCTTGGCTTTCTGCCTTGTCTTCAAAGCTGACTATATCTCCTGTGCTGCAATCCATGTTTCCAAGCTGGGTACTATTTTTTAAGGTATTTTCTCTATATCCAGTTTTTGTCCACATGCAATTCTCCTCATTTTTTAAAATATTAGCAGACCACAGTTTAGGACCGAAATCTTACAAGGGGCTAAGCTTGAATATGAGCTAGTTGATTGAAAACTGTCAGATGAGAGCTTAAAACATATATGGAGCAGTTATGAGTTGTTTAAAAGACAGAACTATATTTTCCAGTTCCTTTCTTAACCTCTAGCCCTATTTTTCTATTTCATCCCACCAGTTTTAAAACCAGTGAAACAGAGACTACAAAGAAGATAAATCAGGTCCCAAATTAACACTTAGTGGCAAAATCAAATGCAAGCACTTTCCTCATTTTGAATAGTTTAGGAAATGGTCTAGAGAAAGGAATATGGTGCAAAGACATCCAGCCCAAGTCCATCAATGCAGATGTGACTTGAAAGTTGAATTACTGCCAGCAAATATCATCTCTCAGTCTGCAGACAAGACCTCCTTGTAAAGCTCCCTTACCTATGGCTGCCTATTTCCCTTTCCCGGGTGTTGCTATGCTACTGTCTCCAGTCTGGTGGTACTCAGTTGCTAAAGAGATGCCCTTGTTTTCAGCAGGCTGAGGACACACAGCAGTGACTTTTAACAACATAGCTCTGCAGACCACCCTGCAGACAGAGCCCAAGGCTCCATGTGTTGCAGTGTGACCTGCAGCAAGGTTTGGCCCAGTGTCCTGACTGTCACCCTTTAGGAGGGGCAGGGACTCACTGCTGTGGTGACACACGTGCTGGCCTGCTGGAGATGGCCTCTGGTACCTGCTGGGCATCACTTCCTGGGCAGGTTTTGCAGCCTGTGCCAAGCACTCTGCTGCTGCCATCAGCACAGGCAGCTGGTGAGCCCAACCTAAACCAGCCATGAGAGCCTGCACAATGCTCCGGCTGCTGGGAATTACCTAAAGTCCCTTCTGGCTGCTCCACAGGACTGGGCTGGAAAAAGGGATTTATTGTTATTGTTGATATCATTATTCAAGCAAACACTCTGCTGTGAGGTCCCCACTCACTGTTTTATTGTCCTTCACAAGGAAGTTGGCCGTGGAGCCGGTTCCTTCCTGCCCAGCCAAAATTTCCCTGTGCCCACAGGAGCAGAGCAGCCCCTGGGCTGGATCCTGTGGCCACCTGGTTGCTGCCCCCAGCCCAGCACTTGCAGCTCACTGGTCCATGCACCCAAGTGCCCAGCCCAGGGAAATGGGACAGGACATTTGCATGTTGGCAGCTGGGAAGGACTGGAGGAAACTGCTCTCTGCTCAGCAGCTCCCAGTGCTGCAGCCTGGGATATAAACACAGGGAAGGAAACACCTTGCAGCTGGATGCTGGCTGTACACAGCTTTGTGAATGAAACATTGGCAGCTGAACCATCAAAAACAACTGGCAATCTCAGGTTTAAACTTCATTAGTGGCCTCTCTCCTGTTAATCAAATGAAAGACCTCTATCTCCCTCTGAGCCTCAAATAGAGTATATTTGATACTCATACAGAGGGAAATTTTAAAATTTTACACGTTTAAACCTCTGCACCCCCAACTATTTATATCATGTCAGTCACACAGTTCCTGGGTTTTTTTTCCTTTCTAGATCAACAGAAACATCTTTAGTGCTTTTATGATTGGTCTCTATAAAAATTATCAGGAAAACAAATGCCAGAAAAAAATGGTAATTTAAATCAAGGGCCAATTCTAGAAGGACAAATGTGTAGGAGGATCCCAGGGTAAACTAAGAAACAAAAGTTTTCCTCTCATTGGAAAAACACAGCTCTGGAGCCACCTGTCTGTGAATCACCACTGGAGAAAAAAAATGGCTAAATTTTGCTCAATTACCAAATGGAGTAGACTATGTGACCTGCATCCAAACACCAAGACCAAGCCTATGTATCATCTTCATTATGGCACTTGAAGAGAGGTTTAGTAGCCAGGCCTGTCTACTATAGTGTATCTCAGTAAGAGTTTTAGGCAAAATCCTTGTTTTCCTTTGTCCAACCAGTCTCCCTTTCCTAACTGAAAAGTTGTCTCTTTTTTTGGCTTGAATTTGTCTGTAGATTTTAAATATTGTGTAGCAATTACAGATCATGCTCAATATGCCCACAGCAAGCTAAGCAGAAGAAGGGCTTTCAGTCAAATCCATCAAATTCTGGCTGTATTATGCAGCTCCCTTGTTTTGTTTTGGGCTTTTTTTTCCCCAGTTAAACCCTGAGTGTTTTGCAGTGATGCTATTGGGGAACTGCCTGCCTGCTTATAAACAGCACTGTCACATTATTTCCATATGTCCAAGTGATTAACTCAGCTTCTGCCTGTCTTCATTGTGTCTTTTTTTAGATAACTAGCAGAATTTCTTAAGTGTGTACTCAGGTCAATGAGCTCAAGAGCTAATGCTCAAAAAGGAGGACTTACTAGGAAATAAAAAGAAGAGCTCAATAAGGTTTTATGACCCTCTGTCTGGTGAGGTTGAAGGCTGATCTGAGGCAATAGTGACAGGTAGGCTATTATCATATGCCAAATATTTAATTTTTTTGCTGGAACAAGTTTGATAGTGACAGTTGACTTCCCCCAGGGCAAGTGGCCTCTTAAGGATGCTATCTTCACTGTCAGCCTCGTTGGAAGTCTTGAAGGACAAGCTGAGACCTAATTGGGAGCTGGATAGCAAAGGGCTCATGCATAGGGATGAGCCCTGGGCTGTGGGTAGTGGGATAAGGAAACCTGGTGTTACGAGTTCCAAGCTGTATCTGTTATGGGGTAATTAGAAGATTTCAATCTTCAGGGGGGCACAAACTCTGTTATCCAAACAGTCATTGCCTGAATTATTCACAACCCATTTAAAAGGACGAGGAAATTAAATATGAGATATATGCACATAAATCATTGTGAGATCTTCCCAGTACCTGCTGTGGTCAAGAATGAAACCCAGCTTCCATTATGATCTCCTTTTCTCACCCCTTGCTAACTTAGAAAATAAAATGAAAAGAGAAGCATCAGTTTTAGAGCAAGTAATTTGGGTTAGTGTCTCTCCAAGATTAATATTATGGAGGAGTTTTATGCCTTCACCCATGAGTGTCTGGTTGTTTTTTTTTTCTTTAAAAAGAAAATTAACAAAGAAATTGAATGCAAAGTGGTCGAGTGGACAAGTTCCAGAATATGTCAAAGAGAAGTTTCTAATCACCTCATTGTGCAACACTTGGGTTAATATAAGGCTATATAAAATATATTCTGTAGTTTAACTCATACCTTGCTGACTATCCAGGGACTAGGTTTTCAAAGTCAGTAATATCCCTGTTGAAAAGAGAACAGAAACTGCAGAATGACAACTATTTTGGAAAAATATCCAGTCTCTTTTCAATGCAGTGCTTTTCTGTAAATCCATTGCCCACTTGGATGATGTTAGAGGATGCAAGCTCACAGACCAAATGAACTTTAAAAATATACTGCAATAATCTAATCTTCTCACAGTGAAATGCAGGTGTGTCTAACGAGTATCATGTTGCTATTAAGAAATTGGTAAAATAAAAGAAGAGAAACAATTGTAATTGGGTGCTATAAAAGTGATCCTATCATCAAAGAAGGCTCAGGAGCTGGGGCTTGGCTCAAGTCCTAAGAACAGTTCAAAAAGCTCTGTGGATGGCTTAGTAAATTCCTAGGCATCAGCAGTATTTGTAGGCAACAAGATTGGTGGATTCAATGTATGTACATATTTTATGATATGGAAATACTGCAAAAACATTTTACACGGTTTGATCCACATGGCTGTGATATGATACCTTCATGGATGGCTGAGTGCCTGCACCCTTTTTGACCCAGTGAAGTAGTGAAGGTGTTCACTAGTGTCTGGATTAGCTCTTACAAATACTGTATCCCCTCAACTATAATTTATGTTAATAGCTGATGTGAACACTGAGTACTTGGAGCTGCACTGATGAGGTCGGTATTACCAGGTGCTCTGCAATCCTATGAGGTGCTGAGAGATTTCTAGTGAAGTCAGTGAGAGGGAGACTGTCAGCCTCTGGCTTGCTTGAGGCTTTGCAGAGCACAAATTAGGTCCTATCTACTTCTCTGCACTTCAGCTGGAAATGCTCACTCTTTCGTGCTGGCTAGTTATTGCTCTGCTTTATTACAGCTTATGACAAACTAACAGAGTAATAAGAGTCAGGTTTTTTTATAATCATATTGGAGCAGTGATTTAACAGGACATAGTGTTTTCTGGGGAGATTTTACAAAGCTTGTTTTAGTAATTTGGAATGAAAACACACAAAGCAGTGCAGTCCCATTACCCAGTTAAAGATCATTGGAACAAATACACAACGTCATATGTAACAGAGTTGGACGGCTTATTTATTTGGAATAAAATACTGAAGAATTGCTCCAATTACACTGATGTTTGTTCAGACCATCTTTGTGGGACTTGAAAAGCAAGTGCTGTGCTCTCCTTGCTGTTCTTTTCTGGATTTTTCTTGCTCTCCTCACTCTTGCTTAATCTCCTGGCTTGCTTGGTTCACGGCTACTGCAGTTTAAGAAAAGACCTGCAACTTGGGCTGTTGTTTTTTTTTTCACTATGCATATATATTCAAACAAAAAAGAAAATAGGCAGTATTTGAAGATAGAGAGAGTCTGCTGGCATCACCATAGAGGTGTTTCTGAGGAGCTGGAACCCTGTCAAATGAGGCACAGAAACAGGATGACACACACTTTTTTCTCCACTCTTTATTCACATAGAAAACATCAGGGTTTGAGCTCTCTCTGTGTCTGGCAACCTCCTGGACAGGAACATTTTGTGCAAGATCACACAGGAAAAGATGGCATGCTCCTGAATCTTAAGCAGATAAAGCCCACAGGGCTGCTGTCCTGCTGGGAGCCTGTCCAGTCCTTAGTGTGCAGACCTGGCTCTTGGTAGTCTCCCATATTCTTCCTGTCTGCAGCACTTGCTTCTGCTGCTGGTTTCCTGGCATGCAGTATTACTGCAGCTGCAGTGGTGGTCCTTGTTCTGTTTCCCAGTGTGGGTTTCACATTTCAGTCCTGCAGTAAAAGCCAGCCCAGGACTTCTCTGGAAGCTGCACGAACTCAGGGACTGGTAGAATTCATCAGGAGAGGATGTGAGCCTGGGAGGTAACCCCCAGGTGCTTCATCCCGCAGGATCTGCCCATTCCCATGTAAATCATACCAGGGTTTAGGTTTAATTTTGCTCTCCTCACATAAATTTTACTTAAGGCTTACAGCTGACTGCCTCTTTCTGCTTTGCAGCATATAGGATGAACATAATGTGCTCTCTAAAACATTGAATGATGTTCAGGAGGGCTGCAAAGACTCATGGCCTGTTCAAATAATAACTGTAAACCTCCTGAGAGTCCTGGTAATATTTTAACCAGTCATCCTTCTTCAGGCTAGTGAGAAATCCCTGTATCACCCTATGTCTGCACACGTAGCACTAGAATGATTCATCACACTTCCCTTCTTCCTCAGAAGCTGCCTGCACAGCCGTGTGGAACTCACATGTCCTTTTGCAGAACTGAACTGGGCATCTTTTCAGAATTACACAGAAAAATGTTCACACCATAATCACAAGTTGAAAGGGGCTTTGGGTGTTTTTTGCAGGCATTTGGGTATATGCATTTGTTTGCTGCAAGCTATTTCTGGCTTCAGTGGTGGATATAGTAGTCACAAAAGGGTTAATAACTTCTCTGCAGTTGCTAGGTAATGCTGTCTTATCATTGGGACCACTTACTAGCTAGTGACAGCCTTTCTGATGATGTAATGCTTAAATAGTCATTGTGGAGTCCATTAAATTGCATTTTTATTTTTCTTGTTTCCTTTAGAAAGCTAGGAAATGAAACATAAAATGATATTATGGCTGCATGGATAAATCAACCAAAAGCCAGAAAATACAGGAGATGAACATTAGTCCAAGGAGACATCTTCAGCTCTGAGAGAGTGAGCTCTTTTGTTAATGTATTGTAGTACAGCTTCTGTTGAAAAGTATTGTTTCTTCATAGTTTGTGGACCAAAGGAGATTGAAACGACAAATCCAAATGGTGGGTCACTTCAATACTAAACATGGAAATATCAAACAGGCTTTATTACAGTTAAAAATTCTTTGTATGCTTTATTTTTTTTTCTTATTTCTGTTTAATTCAGCAATTAGAGTCACTCTTATAAAACAACAAGCACTGTTGGGATCCAGATTGCTTTTGGATGCAGACCAAACTTCTCAAACCCACATGCAGACCAAGGTGCAGCCAGAATTCATGCAGTCAGGTCAGTTCAGAGGTGCATTCCTCGGTATCAGATCTGAAGTAATTGCTAATTTGTTTCTAGGTAACAGGAAAACACATTAAAGTGAATACAAATATTTGATAAACATTTCATTCTCGTCACTCAGCCAAGTGGTCCAACTCCATGTCCCTCCTTTCCTAGCCTGGGAAATGCTGCAGGAAGGAGCTGAGTCTCACTGGGGTTTTATCCTTAAAATCCTCACAGCTAAAGAGTCCTTGACCCTGGCTGTGCAGACCCCACTCGTGCTTGTTCTCAGCCTCCTGGGACCCCTTCCTCCATTCCCTGCCCTTCCCCTGCTCCTGTGGACCAGGGCTGCTTTGCTGATGTCTTTAACAAGTCAACACAGCCCCAACCAGGGCTGCTTTAAAGTGAGCACCATGCAGGCTCAGCAAGTAGTCCCAGACCAGCATTCCAATTCTTCCTCCACATGGTCTTTTCCTTTTCTCCATGTAAAAGAAATTGAGAGTCTGGAGACTTGGGGCAATTACAGTGTCTGACTATATTTTCGTGCAAGCAAGGGGATGCTATTCCTGAGGCAGGACCTTACTCTAGATTAGATAGCAGTCACATCATGGAGAAGCTGGTATTTACATAGCTGCCATCAAACAATGGAGAGAGAAAGGTACAGTTAAACACCATGTTCTTTTTTTCAGCTCTTTGCATGATCGTCTGTGAACCTTTTGGTGACTAGGAGGAACTGCATGCTCACTCAAACCTATAAAAATGTGCTGAACTCAGCCCAGATACTGCTGAGAGGGGCTGTCTTAGCCAGCAACAATGGCAACCCAACATCTTTGTATTTCCCATTTGTCAGATTAAAAGGTCCTATTTCAGGCTTTCCCTTATGTATACTCCTACAGTGGACACATGAAAGGAGACCAATTGCTCCCTGACTGAGATATGTGTGGGACTCAGTGTCAGGAGAGAACAAGAAATCTGCAGGCTTCAGCACCCAGCTTTTGTATGCTGCTGACAAAACTAGCAGGAATAAAATATGCATGCTGAAAAGAAAAGGGAAATAATTGTTTCCTTACATGAGCCTTTCTCTGGGATCTAGGACATGCAGTCTTAATAATAGTGGACACTGCACAGAAAACAATACACAGGGTGAGATCATTCTTGTAGTCAGGTTCAGTACAGGCATTATTTAACAGGACTGCAGAGTACAGAGACTGTTTGCAGGGCAAGACTCTCCTATGACAGATCATTCAAATGCTCGTGGCAAGTGCAGTTACTGCTGATATGACAAAGTGGTAGCAGGGAAACAACTGACTACAGACTGTGAACCACTTTAGATAGAAAGATTTTATTATGCTGGGTTTTAGCCCATATGTAGGTAACTATAATAAGTAGGATGAAGTATTACCATAGCTGGGAAGGGCATTACCAGTCACATTTTATTCCATTTGATTAGATAGGAGATTTCATCCTACTCACTCATTTGTCTCATCTCAGAAAATATAATCCTCTAATACAAATACCTGACACAAAGCACCATCCCATCTGAAGGAACAGAACTGTTTTGAAGTTGTCCTGTTTTGTGCTTGTGTTTCTCTGCACACAGAGCAGGTGGTTGCAATGCTGAATGTATGCATGGAGGGCTGACAGACGTGTTTGTGAGGTGAAGTCTGGTGTGCTGATTTGCTCATTTCTCCATTTCTGTATCCTTCATTAACAGTGGTGCCTTGCCTGATGCATTAGATGCATTTGAGGACATTACAGAAACATTAAAGGCTTTAAGGGAAGAAGGTTTAGCTCCACAATCAAGACCATCAGAAATAATCCCAGATGGTCATTCTCTCACTGTTTCCCACTTAAGTAATAAAATCACAACAGAGAGTGAAACAGGATGGTAAGTGAATTGCACTACATTACTACTGAAACTGAACTACCATGTTGGTACTCTTTGCAAATACTTTTCAGTTTAAGGATCACTGCTCTCTGAAATCATCAGCACACTTACAGCCATGCTGTCTGAACTTCCTGCCTCTGATGCCAGCAATTCCTGCTGTCCTGCCTTCCAGAGAAACAACACAGCATGCCAGCAGTACTCCCATCCTCTTCCAAGTATAAACCTTGGCAAAAAGTGTGGCCCAGAATTATTTACCTGGTCTGTAATGATCTAATTGCAGATACCTACAGCCACCTTTTTTGTCCCTACTTGCACCTTGCCAGGTTCATGAGTTCTAGCAACATCTGGCTTCTGTGTCCAGCTACTGCAAGTTTCCAGCCTTTGCTGTGACCAAAATATCTGTCCAATTTTACCTCCCAGGCAGCCCTTGAAGGGCCCCCAGCACCCCTGTGGGGCATATTCCCCTACACACACAGAGATGTGAATCAGAGACACCTGTGGTTCTGGGCAGAAAGGGGAGACTGAGGGCCCTGTAGGGTCCTCTGCCCCATCTTCCTTCACCTTACACTGTGGATATTGTGAGAGCTAGGAAAAAAGAGCAAGGTGAATTTCCCAAGCTATTCAAATGAAAACATAAGGAAAAGAATTAATAACAGAAATTAGCACCTGCTGTTTGCCTGAGCTATGTGATATTTTGGTAAAAGCATGTTTACGGGAGGTGTTACCTTCCTTGCACCAATGAAATTACTTCTCTCCTCAGCTCTACTATCTAGTCTATAAAAGTGTAGTTGCTTCTTTAATAAAGGGCTTTTGCTTTTCTTCTGTCTCTGAAGGAAGTCATGTTGCTTTATTTTTTCACTGCATCCTAGCCCAATAGCAACATTACACCACCCAGGCCTAATCCCAGTCTGAGAACATCTGTTTTGTCCTCCATCCAAAACCTCTCATGGTAGCTTTGTCCACAGGATTGGGCTCCTGACAAGTTATTTCCATTCTGTGCATATGCTGGGTCATTCTCATCAAATGGCTGCAGAGGTTTGTTCATGCCTGTCCCCTCCTCAATAAATCTGCAATTTGGGAAGCAGATTTCATTTTTGCTGATTTTTTTCTGACAATTTATTATGCTGGATTTCTAAGGCACTTACACTTGGCTCAGTGATTCCTCAAAAAGGGAATGATGCCTATTGTAGTTAACCCTGTACAATGTCTAATGAATAATTAAATAGCATGTTGTCTGTAGTTCAGCTTTGTCAGTTTGGTCAGTCGATTGCTGGTTTGCTGCTTCTGTCAAACAAAAACCTTGCTGTGAAGCTTGTTTAAAATTCAGCATTTGCTAATTAGCATTGTTTCGAATGAAATTCTAAGTGCCACTTCTTCAGGCAATCCAAGAGAGCAATGTAGAACTTCAGTGTCTCTATGGAGACCATCTATAATTTCAAAGACAGAAACAACAGTTTAATGCCTTGTAATACTTAAAAAAATCACCGGTAGCTCTTCCCAAAATGCCCCCAAAATGCCAATAAAGAAAGGATGGGACCCTGCTAATATACAAAGCCAATTTTTTGAAGATCACTGAATTGTCATAGAGATGATTCAGTGAAACTAGTTGAGGGCTAAGTTAGAGCAGCAGGATTAGTCTCAGGGGTGTAAATTAAATACTGAATAAATATTTAAAATGCAAAAGATCAAATTGTTAGGCACGTGTGCCAGCTGTAGGAAAATAAAACCATTTTGTTAGATTCATGTATAGAAACACCAAGAAATGAATTCAACAGCCCTGCTAACCATCTGGCTCACAGGACCATGAGCCACAGCTGATCTTGATTTCCAAGGCAGAAGTGAGGAGGGTAAGGTCACCCACACTGGGCATCTTGCCCCCAGCAACACCTTGTGTCCAGCACCTCAGAGAAAAGCAGCACTGGGAGGACACAAAGGCAGGGTCTGAATAACCACTGACCACACAGGCAAGCTCTTCTGGATGAGCAATGCAAAATTTGTGTACAAAGCTGAGCCTCCTCCTGTACAGAATATTACAGCTGGTCAAAACCCAGGGCTGAGACTGGTGGTGCTGCAGCCTGCCAGGGAGAGGAGAGGAGAGCTGGCTGCCTGCAGCAGGGCACCAGGATAAATGCAGCTCCTGGGGCTCCTCAGGCTTGCAGAGAGGGCACAGATTCCTTGGAAACTCTCAAATCACCAGCAGAGAACAGTGCTGGGTATGATGTGGGGAAAATATGCAGAACAAAAGTCATGTTCTCTAAAACTAAGGAGCAAAATAAAGGTGGAAGCAGGGCAGGAGAAAAGGTACCAGCAGCTGTGAAAGAGCCCTGCTCCAGTTCAGACCTGTGCTTTGCACTGGGCAGCTGCAGGGAGCTTCCTCATCTGGTGGCACGTCAGGACAGCAGGAGGGGTGGGAAAGGGAAACTGGGAAAGGAGGAAGAGACAGGAGAGAGCCTGGGTGGGGAGCAAAGCCCTTCTCAAATTTGGTGGAGACACCAGATATGAGGAGGGATAAGCTGATCCCACAATCAATGGGAAAACACAGCACCTTGAAAGGCTCAGCTCTATATCAGGCAGACTCAGGGCAAGAATACTTTGTGCCCTGAATTTCACAGGTCAAAAGGAATACAATGAGTACAAATCTCACCATGCAACCTGTGAGAAGACATAGGAATAAAGGTGTGCTACTCTGCCTGAAAAGAGCCAGCAGAAGTTAAAGAAAACATCTAAAACTGAGGCCTTTATTGCTTAAAGGTCCATACCTTTTTCAAGGTTTCCTTGAAAACTTCTCCTGGTGTGAATATCCTAAAATAAATAATGCTGTCTTCTCCAATGGTGCATTATAATCAGAGTAGGAGTTTTTAAAAACACCAAGGGAAATGTGTGGTGTAATTTCTAGCTGAGCTGATCAGAGATCTGTTTTCTTCCACCCTTAGAGGTATTTTAATATAGTAGGATTTCTTATTGTCCCTCGTTAGATCACGGGAAAGATTTACTACTCAAAATTGTAAAGGAACACATTTTATCATATTCATTGTCTTATTTCTGTTGCCCCTTTGGCAATAATGTTCATTAGTGTCTTTAAAAACAGACATTTAATGAGATGTTTATTTCATTTAATCAAAATCTAATATTTTTTCCTGGAGTACAGTATCTGCTTAGTCTTTTTTTTGCAATAGATACAAGTTAACTGCATAACTCAATATTAATAGTGAACAGGGATTTTGTTCTTTAATACAAATAATTCAATTTTTTCCTTATTATTCACTCACTGTTGCAGCTGATGCCAACACAATGCACTTCATGTTTCACATGCAGCAGTGTTTTTCTAGAGGAAACATATTATTTTTGCACACCAGCTCTAGTTTTTAAGTAGTTTATGGGATTTCTTGTCTTGCAACATCTTCATTTGGTGCACAAGGTATAAGAAGCTATAGGATGAAATGAACGTTTTCGTAAGGGCAGATTGCACAAGTCCTACTTGGCATATAGAATCACAGAATCATAGACTGGCTTAGGTTTCAAGAGACCTAAAAATCATCATCTCTGCTGTGGGCAGGAAGATATTTCTCTAGACCAGGCTGCTCAAGAGCCCCATCCAGCCTGGCTCACTCCACTGCTGTCTGTGTCATCTTGATGCTCAGCTCTTATATTTGTTTCTTCTTTCACCTTTTTCTTTATTTTTATGCTGTCCCAATGCACTTTCTTGCTATATGTGACTACTCACCAGAGCCTCCAGCATTCATGTTGAAATACTTTCCTCGTGGAAGCTGCTGCCTCACCCTGAGATCCCTCTCCCTGCCGGTGGTGGGAGCTGGTCCAGCCCCAGGGCTGTGCACCCTGCAGCTGTCCAGTGTGCCACAGCACACGGGGGGGCAGTTCTGCACTCAAATGGCTGCTCCAGCAAAGTTAAACCACTGCTCCATGCTGCAAACCGCAGGTCTGAGTCTTGCATCACAGCTGTGAGCTGAAGAAGGCAAATAGCTGGAAGCCCCATACCCCCAGCAAGCAGTGTATCAGGGCAGAGCTGGTCACACCAAGCCAAACAGCAGGAGAGCTGGATCAAGCCCACTTGATCCAGTATTTTGCCCACTTACCCCCAAATACCACCCTTTTTTAATAAGCCAACATTTAGCCTGAGCTTGTATCTCATCAACACAGCCGTATTTCTGCTGAAATTTTTTCTTTTCTGGTGGATCAGCATTACTTAACTAGGAACAAAATAAAATAAATGCTCCATTGAAAATGTTGCCTCCTGTCACCTGCAGCTCCAGTGAGACAATGTTTCATGGATCCACACAGCTGAAATCAGCTGGACTTTGTACCACTAAGGCATCCTGCCTGGAGCCAAAGAGGCCCCACCTCTCTAATCAGATGTATAACCATTTTGGAAACAAAATATTTGGGCTCCCCTCTTATTCCACTTTCTTTCTGTTTGCTGGCATGCATAGATACATGACTTATCTCAAGAGTCAGTGTGATGCCTTCTGATCCACTGGATTGCACTTCAGATTTCTGCTTCAGACCTCTCTTTTACTATCATGTATCTTCCACTTCAGACTAGGTCAGCTATTATTGTGTTAAGAATATTAGGAGTGTTTTTAAAACTAGTAAATTAAAACCTACCATTTCTTATGTGTCTCTTCTTCCTTGCCAATGACATTGTTTGGGCAATGTATCATAAAAAATACCTCACTGGAGTGATGTATGGCACTAATCTATCATGTGGGCACTATCTTTTCGGTGATATATTAGAACAATGCATCATTAAAACATCATAGATGTAGATATATATTACTCAGCTACTGACTGGCTAGCAGCAACATATATATATATATTTATATGGGAATTAGATGAGTTTAACATATTAAATCAAAAGTGCATGGATTTGAATCTAAAATAATAATATCCAAATTCTGTTAAGAATTATGTTAGGTCATACATTAATAGCTATAATGAGAGACACCACAAGACATTTCAATTAAAAAAGACAAATGCTGTTTTAAAGAAGTGGTGGAAGCTGCCCTTCTGCCACCCACATTGTTTTCACCTGTTTCAGAATGGGCCAGAAAGGAAAGTAAAAATTGGAGTGAAAAGATATAGAGCAATAGTCCAAAGGCATCACTGCCTCCCACAGTTTTGATGGAAAATAGGAAAAACAAGAAAAGTAAATTAAAACATTTAAATGGAAAAAAGCAGCACATATCTTTTAGGATTTGCTGACAGCTTTGGGTCTTTCTCATATGCCTGAAAGTTAAACACTGTCTCTGATCTTTTCTGAAGTGAGGTGGATCATGGGTGTGGGCACCAATAAAAAGAATGAAAGGGAAACATGATGTATATTATTCATTAGTGCCTAGCAAATTATGTGATTTTGTGCTGAAGTGTTTGTTGAATTCCCAGTCTTTCTCTGGAATGATTTCCTTTGCCCAAATGAAAATATGGGGTCACATCTGTTGGGGGGAAACTGCATTGACAGAGCCCTTTCCAGACTATTTCCACTTATGCCAGAACATGATGAACCTGCTGTTTCTCAATGTTGTTTGTCTTCCTGGCCCCTCATCTTTTGGGAGTATTCAGGAAACAGGGGGTTAGGAAAAGGCCATTGCATTATTCTGTAGGAGTCCTTTTTGCCTCCAAGTGCAAGATAAAACAGAAACTGTGTTACGAACCTCTGCCTGCTCTGGTTCCGTTGGGGATCTTTTCGCTTTTGTAGGAATTCTCAATGACCTGAAAGCTAACTATTTTTTTTTTTTAATCATCTGCTTTTCATTTTACAGGATAAGGATATTCTACATGGTTAGTAATTTCGTTTCATAACCCACCTTTGAACCGTAGAAAAATTAACTAATTTTTCAGAAGCTTATTACAGCAAAGCATAACAATTCCTTCATTGAAACTCAACTTGTTCAAGCTGGAATTGCAGTTAGTAAGCTCCCTCAGTATCTTCCTGGAATTTAAACCATATTTACCTTCCAGAACTTCCAACAGTCCTTCACATTTATTAACTATTTTTAGACAGTCTGAATTCTTGTGTTACCACATTACCAGTGTAGCCAAATTTTCACTGCACACTGTCATAGCACAATAGATGCATCTCAGTTATATAAAATATCACAAATTCATAGAACACTTTGGGTTGGAAAGGGCTTCTAAGATCAAGTCCAACCATTAACTCAGTTCTACCAAGTCCACCATTAAACCATGTTCCTAAGTGCCACATCTAGTTGTCCTTTAAATAACTCCAGGGATGATGACTCCATCACTTCTCTGGGCAGCCTGCTCCAATGCTTGATAGCCCTTCTGGTAAGGAAATTATGTGGACATTACTCCAGGGTAATCTCTATGGTGCATAGTACCATGATATGCAGAATGAGAAAGCTAATATTAGTCTAATACTAATATTAGACTGAAATCTTGATGTGTTGTGGTTCAGCGTTGAAACCACAATTTATTCAGCTGAGCTAACAGAAGGAGAGAGACAGAGGAGCGAGCAGCAGTAGGTTCAGCACCACAAGGAAACCACTTGGTAGCATTTTGTAATGGTGGGGGAGGAAGAGAGTGTTTCCGATGCCTGAGGCATCATTTTCCACACAAAGACCTTTCCCAGGGTACTGCCTCGAGTACATCCTGTACTCCACCAAGGCACTCCACATTGCCAGGCACTGGGTCATCATATGCCCTATAACTTCCAGTAATTAATTTCCCTTTCCATGGGAAGACTATGTTACATCAGTGAATATCATTGACACAGTGAGGTGGCAGCAAATATCCTGGTTCTGCTGTTAGTAATGCTGTACAGGACCCAGAAAATAAAGTGCCTTGTAGTTTAAAGGTCTGGGAACATGATGTGGATGTAAAAAATTGGTAGTACAAACTCATTTGTTCTTTCACAGTTTTGGGCCATATTTTTTCTGTGGCTTTCAGCAAATCTCTCAGGTTTTCTGAGCCCAGTCTGTAAAATCAGACTTGCAGTCTTTTGTCATGTCCCACATAAGGAACCATTAAAGATTGATTCATTCGTGTTTGAAAATTGCTGTGAAGATGAAAACTGCAGTATAAATTCTGCCTATTGTTCCAGTGGCCTCCTGATTTCAAAGGCTGCCAGGGTTGAAGTGGTAGACTGATTAAAGTGGAAATCAAGACACAGTGTGGCTGATGCAGGAGTCAGACAGAACATGTTCAACCAGCAGCAGCCTGAGAGGAAATGATACAGAGAGATGATACATAAAGCTCTTCAATACTATGAAGTAGCACATAAAATAAATCTCATTACTGCCTTTTGCACTCTCTGGCCACTGTTCCTACAACTCTATTGGGCACTGGCAGTAGTGAGAAACATATTAATGAAACACAACAGTATCTGGAAAGGACATTGTGTCAGGTAGTATGATGAGATACACAGACATCCTTTGGCGTTTACCAAGAGTGAAACAGTAATATGCACACTCAGAATAAAACCCTTGCCTTTGCAAGCAGACAGCAAAATATCAGAGGGGCAAAGAGGTGGGAAGACAAGCTCACACTGTGACACACAGTGGCTCTGCCAGAGTGCATGAAAGGAGCTGGTGAACGCTTCATCAGTGCCTTTCACAAAACCTGTCAAGGTAAGAAAAGAAGTGAATATCAAAGCAATGGATACCAGGGTGCTTGCCGTGATAAGAGCCAGAGCACAAACCCATGACTCCACCCCACCAGGACACAGCTGCTTGCTGCTGCACACAGGAAAAGGTCCAGAGACTTTCATTCAGATTTTCTGTCTAAGAAATGAAACAGCAAAATTAACAGGGTTAAATAATAACCTTAGAAATCCATCATTAATTAAAAACCAGCACTGGCTTATTGAAGTCCAAGGATATTGGCATTCACAGTGTGGATGATGATGCTTGAGATAGAGCCCTAATCACTTAATTGAACATGCTGTTGATCTGTGCAGCCTCTGTGGCACAGGAATGGGGCTGGAATGGGAATGCTTCCCACTGGTGTGTTTGCCTCTGCTGCCTGTAAGAGATCTGGAAGCCATGGGGAAAGCTGGGGCAGCCTGACAGTAGGAGCTGCACTTGGGAGCTGACCAAAACCCAGAGATATCTGTAGAAAGAGCCCCATACTTAAAACAAAAGTTGTTCTAGCTTGTGTTACAGTGTTATTACCATCACTTCTCCCCTTTCTGGCTGTGTCTGTAGAGGTGACCCGTGGTGCAGGACCCACAGTGCCATACACACCTGTGATGACAGCCTGGCCCCACAGCTCAGGGCAGGACTAAGCCCAGTCCAGCAGCCTGGGTATCTCTAATGCAGAGACCTGGAATAAGATGGAAACAGCACACAAACATGTGGAAAAATGCCATCCAAATGGTGAGAAACTGCAAATGATTCAGTAGGTTATCTGACTCAGCAGTTTCCTGCTGAGTGCAGGCTGCCATGCAGTGACACAATATATGGGAACAGCTTT
This sequence comes from Oenanthe melanoleuca, assembly GCF_029582105.1. Taxonomy (NCBI): domain Eukaryota; kingdom Metazoa; phylum Chordata; class Aves; order Passeriformes; family Muscicapidae; genus Oenanthe; species Oenanthe melanoleuca. The sequence continues at coordinate 44,591,835 of NC_079339.1, forward strand.
CCCAGCACACAAGAAAAACAAAGGTTTTCTGGTGTACATGGGAGCAAAGCAGCCCAGGTCAGTTCTGTAAGCTACCAAGATGCCACTATGATTCCTGCAGCAGCCCTTTCCCTCCACATATTTCAAGGACCAACAATAATTTATTAAAGCACTGCCCTTCCACCCTGCCTTTTAGTCATAGCATTTTATGAGTATTGCCAAACAAAGCTTCCCAATCCCTCTGGAAGGTGATTGCTACCCATAATTTATGTCTGGATAAGCAAAGTCCTAGGGAGATGGAAGGCTGGTTCCTCCCTGCCTTGTCCGAATTGGCAAGGGAAGAGGCAGGAGCTATAAAACCTCCTCTTTCCTCTTGCATGGCTCTTCCTACCCCAGCTGTCCCACCAGGAAAGAGCCTGGGAGTTCTAGTGTGCCTGCCTGTTACTGTGACACAAGGGAACTTTCCCAGAGGGATGGGATTTTGTATTTCACCACACCATGCTGGGAGCAAAGGGACCACTCACTAGGACAGAGAAAACAGCACATGCCACTTGACAGATCATCTGCTTGGCACCAGCAGGGAATTATTTTGTGGCAAAAATTTACACCCAGGACTTTCAAGGCTGACTTTGGCCCTGCCAGCAAGATGGCATGACTTGGGAGTGGCTGAAATGAGCAGTCTGTAAGTGAGTGAGCCAAGCTTTTCATCATCTAAAAAAGGGAGATGATCAGGGTCAAGACATTGGAGTGACTGCTCATAACCAAGCTGTCTTATTAGATTGCTAGCTCCAATTTTGGACCCAGATGTTGTAGCATATAAAAACTGACATAAATTTATGGTACAAAAGTTGCCTTTGGGCTCTCTAGTGTCCATCATGAACAGTGCACACAGTCATTTAATGTTTCCTCTGGGCATCCAGCATAAACACTGCTTTTATGTAACATACATACACACATGCACATATGCACAGGAGGATTTGGGAATAGTTTCCCTGAATTCTGAGTGGAAAAATTAATCTACCTGAATGCCATGTTTAATTTTATTGTGCTCATAACACCACACATCTGGCACAGCTGTGGCTCTCTCTGGCAGACTGACAGCCTGTGCCTCCCACAACAGCTACATGGAAATGGCCTTCTGTTTGTTATGCTGCTTTCTGCAGCCCTCTCCCTCCCCTAAGAGTCTCTAGATCATATAATCTATGCCATTGTTCCAGTTGGTCCTTTTTCATCCAGTGGAAAAATTATTATGAAGATCAACTTTGCCTTCACCTGACCACAGCCTCCTTCATATAGTGAAGATAAAGATTTAGACAAGCCGCTCATCTCAAAAAACATCTAGGAAAGTATTCACAGTATTTTAAAAACTCCCTTCCCAACACTGTAGTAGCAATTGCCACAAAAAAATCCCAGACTATAAACCAAGTAAACAAATGCAACATCACTGAGAAACAGAATAAAGCAATAGTAATGCTTTCTATTCTGTAACCACTTCAAAATTCAAAACAAATCAACTAAAATCACTTTCTTAATTCTCTTTTTATCCTTTTTCCTAGGCCTTTTCCATAAGGTACCTAGTGGAAATTAAAGCAGTAGTTTTATATAGATAAATCCATAGCATTGAAAAGAGTCTGATCCCTTTTCCCTAGATGCTCAAAGACTACACCAGTCTATATGGTGTTTGAAAACCATGTGGGAAGGAGATCATTCTCTCCTAAATTCAATAGGCTTTTAGAATCACATTTATTCACTTCTGTAGAGTTTTTCCATATGGGATTTCAGAGCCTTTTATACAAGAAGGTGCCCCCTTTTCTCCTCTTCTCTCCTTCCTTTGTGCTTGTTCTTTCATCAGCACAAAGCCGAAGTGAACAATAGTACACACTCAGCTTTACATCCTGCAACATCCAGGGCTCTGAAGAACAAAGAAACAAATCCCAACCGAGGGACTAAAGATAGCAAATCAGTGATGGGTAACTTTAGCTACAGAGGAAAGTTCGCCTGCTGGTGGAAGCAAGTTCATTTTAGGAGCCAAAGGAGATGGGTACTGGAAGCTGGTTCTGATGTGGGCTGGCTATAAAGTCCCAACTGAGTCACTCTGCCTCTCCAAGCTGCATTTTCTACAGCTGCAAAATGGGGTTTTGGCCCAGAAAAACCACTTATAAACCACTGGGTAGTGGTTTTATAAGGCATTATAAAGGACTGCAAGGAATATAACCAAATAACTATTTTTTCATGTGGGTGGGCAGGAGCAAAGACAAAAGGGAGAAAAGCAAACACGCTAAGTGGGAGTGTGGGGACAGCAGTTGGGACAATTTATTAATTTGGTTTCCATCTCATTCTCATCAACAACCTACTGAGTGAGTTGCTGGTTGATCACTGTCTGCCCGCTGGGTGTTTCCCTGCACTAGGTCCTTGGTGCTGCTCCATGCTGCAGGCTGCCCCTTGCTGCCCTGCCTGCACCCAGCATCTCCAGCCTGTCACAGCTTGCTCCTCCCTCGAGTGCTGAGCCCAACCAGCTCCCCTGCTTTGGTCCATGGGGACAGACGGGGTGACTGTGACTCTGCACCCCTGTGCTGCTGCATCATCCTGCTTTCCCTTGGTCTGGAAAATGGGCTGGGGAAGCACATGTCATACCCCAACTGACTTGTTATAGAAGGAGAAAGAAAACTGCTTTTCTCTCCCTAACTCAGATGTCCCTCAGAGACATCAGTGTGAAGCAGACGCCCATGGGACCTGCAGAGCAGGGAGTGGGAGTGGGGCAGGTCAAAGCCCCAGTGATGCTGTGTGTGTAGGGATGACAAGATCCTGCATTTGTCCCCTTCTCACTGGATCTCTGGTAAACCATGCCTTGCCTGCTGCTATAATCACTGATTACACGCAGTTTGCCTGTTGCATTAAAGCTGCTTTCCTAATTAATATCATTTTAAAGGGCGGGCTTGGCACGAAGGAGACAAGCTGTTTTGAACTCCAGTAAACACATTTGGTCTGTGATCATCCTAAGCACTCCTGCAGCCTTTCTAGGGCGAGCAGGCAGAAAGCACCACGAGCTAATGAACTGTGCTTTAACCACCTGATGCTGGCCAGAGCTTTGATCTCTCAGGTCTCAGGCTGGCTGGAGGAGGGGGGGCAGAGTGCTCTGCCACGCTCCCCAGTACCACCAAACTGCTAATCAGCCTGCTCTGCAGTGTGCTGCAGAGTTTGCTTTATTAAAGCTCCCTGCTGCCTGCACACGTTCACTGGCACAGACACTGAGACAAGCAAAGCCTTCCCCAAGTGCAGAGCTCTGGCTGCTGCATTGCAGGCTTTGCTGGCACACAATGACAGGGTAGGTAATGGCAGGTGGAGCCTGGGTCCTCCCTCAGCCCGCCTGCATCTGCAATCTCCTGCATTTCTGTAAGGGGGTGCAAGGAGAGCTGGCAGTAAAACATGCTTTTTAGGGTTCTCTCTCCCATTCCTGAATATCTGGATAGCTGTGTTGCTTGTACTAGTCTCAAATGTAGTCTGTACTGCTTAATGTGGTTTTTGTTCACAGTTACTCTAAAAACCTAAAAATTAATTTCCTTTGAGATACTTGAAGGGGTAAGCATAATTTTATTTATTATTGTTATAAACTAACCTTGCCTCTGCCTAGAGGCCCTCTCTAAGGCTGAAGATGCTGTTCTGCTGTTGAAGTATTCAAATTAAATTCAGCCTCCTTTCAAGAACTTGACAGCTTGAGTATTAGAGGCTTTTTAGTTTTCCTATAGATTGCCTCATATAGAAGGTTGAGCAGGATTAAGTCACTTTTGGAGGAAATTGTAGGTGATTAATTCAGTTCATTTCCTTTCTCCCCCCCATTCTCTCCTCCAACCCCCCCTTAATGATTTTTCCTTTTCTTTATTCCTTTTGTGACAGCACAGAAATATTTGATTATTTCTTGAGGTTTCATACCAAATAGCTGCTCTGTTTTGTAACATCTGTAACCACATTGGATTTGTTGTTTTTAACAGAAAATTTTTTTCTGGAAGAAAGCTGGTATTTGCTAAAGAACTGTTAGGCATTGTATTTCTAATCTCTAAATATGCATGTGGAAATTTTATTATAATAATTTTGTTCTTTGTGACCAGCTGATTCAGGATTTCTTAGTTCCCCTTGTATTTTTCAGGTATCTATGTCAACTGCTTTTTTTTTTTTTTTGGTTTTTTGGTTTTTTTTTTTTGTGAAACAACCATCAGATTTCTTCTCCTTACATGTTTCCTGGTGATACAGTACTGCAGGCTCTGCCTTACTCAGCTTATGTCTAATTGCAGAGTATTTAGCAAAATAATTCAAGTGCAAGTTTAGATTTGGAGTTAACCATCTATTATACCCAGCCTTGTTAGAAGATGTTATCTGAACAGCAAAGATAGTCTAACAAGAAGTTCATCTTCAGGCCTATGTGAGAGTGGGTTTGCATCAGTCTGAATCAAGAACCTGTAGCTTGGTAGAGTTTAGGGAAAAGGGAATTTTCTTTCACTGAAAAGCCAGGATATATCAGTGTAAGTGTGACATCTGCTGCAGCACTGCTTGCTGAGTGGCAGTCCTCTGGGACGAGCTGGCCAGAAGGACTGGATGTTGTGAGAATTAAAGCTCAGTGTTCGTATGGCAGCTGAACTGCTGAGTGCACACGTTCTGAAGGAAAAATGTGATTTACATAAAAAGATCCACTCAGCCTGGAGCTCTGGAGCTGTTGAAAAAAAAAATCTCTTGACTCCCACAGGAACTGGTGGGAGTCCTGGCTTCCAGGTGCTTCCAAAAGCAAAGTCTCATTGTCAAGATGAAGGTTATGACAGAAGAACCCAGATATGATTTCATTATTATTTTAACCTTCCACAGCAGAATTTTCATACCAACAAAACAATGATGATATTTGACTACCTTTGAGGAATGGCAAGAGTTAACATAATCTTCCTTCAAGGAAGACATTGGTAAGTGACATAGTTGTTATGCTGTTAGTGGCCATTTTTGAGCAATTTTTCCTCATTGTTCAGATCCTACTTTAATTTGCTTCTTCCAGTGACCCTTTCAGTGTTAATCCACTACACAGAAGCATTGCAGTTTTAATTAAAAAGGAAATCTCTATCTCACTAAGCTTAGTCTGCCATCTGATCATGCAGTATGGTTTACAGACAGTATTATCTGTCTAATTTACATCATAAAACCATGACTTAAACAAGGCAGAACACACTGGCAACCCTCAGCAAATAGTGCTGCTCTGACCCAAAACCAGCCATGTTTTAAGCAAAATTCTACTGTAAGAATGGGGATGTGTGTCTCACACGGTGCTGCTCACAAGGAGGGTTACAGGGGCACAGGAACTCAGAGGGATACCTCTTCAAAATAAAATCTGTAGACTGAATTTGGAGCAGCTCCTGAAAATACATGCTCCATCTTGACAACAGGAATTTGAAGCAGGATTTACTGGATTAATTTTTTTGGCTTCTGGTATAATGAAGGCTAGTGGTGCCTACTGACCTTTAAAACCTGTGATCTTAAATACAGGCAGTTGTTATGTCCCCTGTCACTTGCAACTTCATTAATCAAACTGTGTGGTAAGCTGCAAAGCTATGAACTGTCCTGAGGGCCTGCAGGCAAATGTTCACACTGGGCTGGGCAGTATCCCCAAATCCCATTCCAGCAGGTGATGGGATCAGCAGAAGTCCATGACTAGGCAAATATCTCCTGTTAGTTGTTCTCACATTTGGATGGAGGTAAAGCAGCTGTCCCAGAGCAGTAAAACCAGCCTCACTTCTCAGCTCCAACTGCACTGGCACATCAAGATAGCAAACATAATCTGGGGGTCACTGAGGGTAAATAGAGCCATAAAAAACTATTTTTTTTTTTTGCATTATCGTCAGATTTTTAAAACATTGTCTGAGGAAAGCAGTGGGGGAAGGGAGAGAGAAACCAGATCTTGTATTTCTTATTAGCAGAGGAAGGAGGGAGGTATGAGATCTGTGTTACTCTGTAAGCTCTTTACCTCAGAGGAAGGTGAGCCCCACCTGGCAGAAATTAAATGTTAATGTATCAAATTATGTCCAAAAGCACATAAAGCTCAAGGGACAGCTTATGATACCCTTTGAAAACAAGATCTAATTTAATTCATTTGCATATCCTGATACCCAATACTGCTAATTGGCATTGGTGGGTTAAGGCACTGCTACCATTAGGCTCCCTTGAGCTTATTGGAAAACTGTAATCAACAAACTGCAGGCACTGAATTGAAGTGTTTGGTCAGGGAAAGCCAGATCAAACTACATCGTCTTAATTGTGACCCATTTTGGGATGCAGAAGGGTGGCAGCAACCCTTGGTGGAAAGAAGCAGTAAATTGATTTTGCTGAGAACCTCATCAATCACTGGTCACAGTGACCCATGGATCATTAATCTCATTAAAAACTTCAGCCTCGTGGCAAAAGTAATAGCAGACACACTACAAGCGTGCAAATTAGATATGCTTTCACAAATGGGAACAGGTCTGGCTGGTGCCCCTGAGGAGAACTCCATTTCTAAATTGGGCAAACTTTTCACTGACTCCAGCTGAACTTCAACCATCTACTCTGTGTCAGATGTCACCTTTAAGACCTGTGAAAGCTGCATGGAAGGTATGTGGTCTGCTAGTGAGTCATGTTTATGTGCTCAGTGCTGGGAAGGAAGAGCTGAACAGTGGGCATGGAACATCCTCTCTTAATGCTGTGATCTTCTTGACAACTAATCTCTCTGCTGCCTGAGCTCTTTAGGTAACATGATTCAAAAAGTCTGGGAAGTTGTCCTGGTTCTAGCCCAGATCAGTGGGAGGGTATGGCCAAGGCACTGTGTTATTTGATACCATCTTATGCCATGGGCTGGGGAAAAGGACTCTCTGAGAAGGGACTTCTGAGAAGAAGAGGTGTGGTTTCCAGCTGGAAAAAAGTGTGGCACGTGGAGAAGTTGGGGTGGGCTGCCACTGGCTGTCGTCATGTCAGGTTTGGCTCAGTGAGCATTTTGCATGTAAATCACCCTCTTTTTTTTGCACACTTTTAAAATTATTCTGTTACCACTCATTTTCTTATGTCATTGCTATTTCCACTAAATTGTTCTTATTTCAACCCATGATTTTTCAATTTTTCACATAATTCTCAACTTCATCCCTGGAGCAGGAAGTGGGAGGGAAAATGGGGAAGCAAGTGATTGGCATCTCATTTGGGTGAGTCTCGGGAGGGGCAACACATCGACGGAGCACAGGCAACACTGAATTTCTGTGTCTGTGAATCCAAGGAGTTTGCATTTTCTTGGAGAATGATATATGTCAAACAGGATAGTCAGTTGGTCATGTTAGTCCTTTCAAATACAGCAGAGCCCTCTGTATCACCAAGATGCAGGTTTTGCTGCTGTCTGTAGAGTTGAAGACCATGTGTGCAGTTGCCAGAGCTGCTAATGTGCACAGTACAACTGCAAAATTTGTATTTGTTCCTCTCAGACCTCATGAACACAGTCCATGACCGAGCACATCCATGCAGTCTATCCATAGTTACATGGTACTTGGCCCTGGTCTCCATGTCATCTACATGGCCCAGCTGAAGCAAGCTAAATAGCTGCCTCTGTTTAGAAAATTAAGTGCATTTGAGAGGGTTGTTCTCAGGCATTTGCACACCATGGACACTACCTACACAGACCAGGGTGTGTTCACTTCCTCCTCCCAAAAATGCTCTCCAGTGCCCCAAGACTTATGCACACAAATCTCACTCAGCTCCCAGGTGGTCCAAAAACCTGGGGAGTTCTATATCAACCCTTTTATTATTTGACTGCTTGGAATTTTTAGTGAACTTTGTGAATAAAAAAATCTAAAAGATTTTGGGTGCAAAAAGTATTTCAAGGCTGCCATATTCAGCACTTGCAGGACCTCCACACACCACATAACTGAGGCTAGCTCACGCTGTGGGTTTGGCCTGTGGCAGTGAGTACTTTGACTTCAAATTCATCAAAACAAAGGCTGTGCATGTAGAGAGCTGTGATGGCAGTGATTATGCTGGAGCAGCTTGGCAGACATGCCTCCATCTGTCATGGACTACACCAGCCTGGGACTGATGTGCCACAACAGCAAGCTCTGTGTTGCACTGTCACCAGGGCTTGAGCATCTTGCTGGGTCTGGGAGGTCTGGGACCTTAACAAGCCTTGCAACAGATGAGACTCTGAGGTCACCCCTTCCATCTTCACTGCCATGCTCAGGACAAGGGGAGGGGCCCTAGGCATGGAGCTGTGCTTCTGAATTGCCTGTGGCTCTGGTAGGTGTCTTGTTTGAGTTATGCTTACTGAAGAGATGTGAGCAGTAGGAGTATTTAGGTACAGCTGTGCTTAGGAAAGATGCTCTGTGTGATTCAGCCATTCTCCAGCAGAGGTGAGCAGCTCAGGGGTCAGGACAAGACACCTCACCCTGTGCTTTCGGTACTTATAACACGTACACACACAAGCAGCCTTTTCCAACAGCAGCCCCCTGCCCTTGTTTGCCAACAGGGACATCCAGGCCCTGCAAGCACTTCCATATAACAACTTGCTATGTCACAGCTTGGCTGACAGTTAAGAGCCAGGAATGTAATTGGGGCAACAAACACCATCTGGCCAAGACTGGCTCTAACAGGCATCTGTGTGTAGCCATCCATAGCCCTGGTTTGAGCTGGCTTTTTCAGCACCCCAGTGCATGAGGTTTTCTGTGGTGGGACTGACATTGTGTACTGAGGAAGCACTGGCAGCAGACATGGTCAGAGCAGAAGCAAGCAGTGTGTTTTTGTAGCAGCCCCTTTATTTGTCTTGCTCAGTTTATGGGGAGGATGCTGGTGTGGTCATCTGCCGTGCCTGGGGCAAGTGCATTCTGACATCAGTGCTGGGAGAGTGAGGAGATGCTCACCTCCAGCTGCAGACAGCAGAGGAGGCTGGTAAGATGCCAGGTTTGTTCCCAGAGCCCTGCAGTGTGCTCATGGTTTGTATGTTCCTGAGGTACACAGGCTGCCAGGGAACCAGGGCTTGCTCCAGGTGTGAGCTGCAAAGACAGTGTAAACAGGGCTTTTGTCTCTGTGGCAGCGTCACAGGACGTACTGGTGTGTTTGAACACAGCACAAACCCAAGGCTCAGTGCAGGGGAGCACACCATGCTTCTCAGACTGTTCAGTTAAATGTGCAATGCTGATGTTAATATTAACCTATATACTGAATGGTTTGGAAAGTACCTGTTTGTACTGAGCTCTCCCAGCTGAAACATTTCAACTGCAGAGTTCTCAGCACAGAATTCATTATTCTGAGACTTGCTTTCCCAGTTAGCTGGAAAGAGCCTGATTGTTTTCACCCTTTCAATCATATTTTAGCTCCTGTAATAGCTTTACCTGAGATATATTGATGAGCAGAAATTTCTTTTAAAATTGTATGATTATGGACAGATTACACATTCTCTGAATGAAACTTCTTATATAATTGGGTGTGAATTGAGAGCCTTTTTAAACTTCATTAGTAATGCTGCTGGTTGTCTCTTCTGACTGATACAATGCATGTCTGTCATACAAGAGTATATTGCTGAGCTGTGTACTTTATTAAATTTGAATATATAATCATGAACTTAGACCAAACTGAACCTCCTGAGCTCTACTTAACACCTCAGCATCAACCCAGGGTCTCTGTCACGTAATTTTGACTGTTCCAGATTCCCTTCTCAATGCCTTCCTGGTTGAAGAGCAGATAATATGATCCCAAACTACTGCTAGCAGCCTGGACAGAAGCTACATAGCTCACAGGTACAGCATGACTGAGGCTGTGGTCAGACTGGTGCTTTCACCTCAGTACTGTTTTCTTCATTTATAGCCTGCAGAATATCTGCCCTGCTTTCACAGATAATATACCATGGAGTTAAAGAGCTTAGGGAAAATATACTTTGTGAGAATAGATGGAGAAATTTTAGGTTGTTTTGTTCAGAGAAAAGTTGACAGAGGAAGAAAGAACTGTTTTCACATATATAAAAGGCACTGCATAGAGGGTGGGATAACCTGTTTCATATGCTGTGAACAAAACAAGAAGCAAGGTTCTTGAATTGCAGTAAGGTAGAAAGAGGCAAAAGCTTCTTGTCAAAAAAGAGGTAAGGGGTAGAAACCACTTATGAAGAGGGCATGGAGCTTCCACCATTTCCCCAAATGCCTGTTGAGTGTGCCATTGGCAAGGACAGGACATAGACCAGAATAAGTAGGCTGAGACAGGTGGGATAAGAAAGGGGAAGAGACTCAGCACCCCAGAGAAGATATTGGGTCACCACAAGAAGCAGCAGAGAGGCTCACTCCCTCCAGCTCCTCCACTAATGGATTTGCATAAATATCTGCCACAGGTAAAACTCCTTCAAATTTATTTTCAAAGCACAATCCTTAAATTGCAGAGCTGGGAGCAGAGGGCAGGTAATGTAGTTCTTAGTTATCCCACTAAACCACAAATACGCCCAGTCTCCCGACAGGTGAAATTAAGCCAGGCTGGAAAAGACTTTTCGCCTCAGAATGATCTAACACAGAGGTGTTAGCAGCAGCAGCCCCAAGTCCTAGGGGACCAGAGGAGATCTTAATTGGGAGGTGTGGCTTTTTCTGGGGAGAAGTGATTTGACAGTCTAGAGAAGTATTCTAAGTGTCCTCCCATGGATGCTATCATGAGTGATAAATGATCTTTGTGCCCCAGGTTTGTAAGCGGGTCATATTTTTACGATGTCAAGCATGCCGCTGTCTTTTTTGCAATAAAGCTCACCTAATCAAAACAAGTCAGAGCTTATCTAATCCCCTAGCCAGAGATATTTCTGTGGTGGCTACAGAGCCAGGTTTCCTAGCAACCTAAAAGGCATTAGACAGGGCTTTGTCGACATTTATCTGTTACACACAAAACCCCCTGTTTGAATAATGTTATGGGTGTAACATCAACTGACAAAAGCCAGGAAATTCAGAGCTGGGGCTGATTTTCTATCCTTGCCTCTCATCAGGCTGAAAAACAAAAGGCACAGTCATGTGAGTGATGAGCAGAGCAAACCAACCTTTATATTTCCTGGCTTTCTCCCAAACGAGATGCCATTCAAATGAGGTGCTTGGTATTAATTTCCTCTGTTTAGGACAGGTTTAATGCTCACATTAGGTAGCATGTTGGCGGTGCTGTCAGTTTCTCCATGGGCTACCTTTTTTCCTTGGAGGGGCCAACTGGAGTGAGGAAAGAGATATCCCAGCCCCTCTTCAACCTTTGGTTTCTTTCTCCATGGTGAAACCAGGTTTCAGATCTGTGGCTTCACAGGTTGTAATGGCTTTGAAATCAAAACCACTGAGAGACTCCAAGTCAAAAGTACAATTTAATAGGAAAAAAAGGAAAAAATAAAATACATGCTGTAATACAAAATTAAAACTACTGACAGAGTCAGAGCACAACCTGATAGGCTGCTAGTTAGCGTGGTTGTAGCAGTCCATATGCAGTGGTCTTGTCGTAGTGATCCTGTAGAAAGGTCTGGTAGCTCTTGTCCTCTGGAAACCAGTGGGTAAGGGCTGCTTTGGTGTTCCAACTCTCAGTTTTTATCTAGGTAGGAAATGTTTGGCTCCTCCCCCTGGCTGGAGCATCTCACAATGTGATGATGTAATTTTATCAGTCATGCAGTGGAACTCCATGGCCCATTAACTGAAGATATCTTCCTGGAGGAAAGGTGGGTAGTGGCAAAGATAAAGAACGTTGCCCCATCTGTTTTTAACAGATGACCCATTAGCAGAGGATATCTCCCACAGAGATAAGAATCAGCAGATGGTGATAGAATACATACTTTTGGGCGTGTCTTTACATCATTACCTAGGACACAGGTGAGGGTTGCAAGCCTGCTCTATGCAGAGCCACCACGGCATCCTCAGGAGATCACTGTTAGCCCAGGGGGGATACACAAGTTAAAAACACTCTATCTTCTTGCTAGTGCCCAACTCTAGATACAGGAAGACGATTTTTAGAGGTTTCAAGAGATTTTTGACATGGATCTTGGAATGGATCTTGTTATCAAGCATTTTGGAAACAAAAGGTCAGGGGGAAAAAAGGATTTCATGTAGGTGGGCTTTTTTCCCAGACCAAAAATATACTGCGAAGTAATGAAGGGTCTGAAAAGTGATAACTCAGTAACGTTTTTTATTTCTTCACTTATAGCAATAGCAGTGTTTAAAATCTTACACCTGAAGTTTGTGGAGGACACTGATGGAGGAAGGGATGGAAGAACTGCTATTGCTGCTGATTGTCATTTCAAATCTTTGGGGGAAGAGTCTTCTGGAAGTGAATGGGAACTGATCGTCTCTCTACAGACTTCTTGAGTCATCTCACAGAATTTAACAGAAAACAATTATTTCGCTTCAAATTTATATAATGTGGCTTAAAAGTGCTTGAAGATAGAAGATGTGTTCATTTCCAAAATCTAACTTATCAGCTGGGATAAATTAACCCTCTGAATTCAGTGCAATTCTGGATGTGTACCATCTTTAAATAGGTAGATTATCATATGTGTATTTGCACTGCTTTAGTAGTTCCATCTCTGGGGCTTTCACAAAAAGATAACAGCCATTTTTACATTTGCTTGAGGTCTGACTGAAGAGTATATCTCCATTTAAATTTTCCAGCCCAGTTGTGAAACCTCTGAAATGGATGGTAAAGGAAGTTTTGATGAAACTTGACTAGAGTTGGGTACGCTGTTGCTGTGAGGGAAAAGTCGCTGTCTGTGGGTGAGCAGCCGGGCTTTCCTCCCTCCATTCTTCACTGTAATCGCCATTAACATAAGAGTTGGTGTTTTGCTCCCCACACATGGATGCCATACTGTTTGAACTCCAGGAGGCTGCTGGGATAAAGGCATGTGTACAGGTCTCTGCTGACCACAGCCAGCATTTCTTTAGAGAGCATAGCATGAATATAATCGTTACATTCACCACAATGGAGAGGAATTACTATGCACACTAACACTCCCAAGCCTTTGAGAGAAACAGAAGCAGAAGGAGGTTCTTGCACTTTCTGCCGACATCATCTTTGCTGTCCATCCGTTTGTTCCCCATTTAGCCTCCCCACTGGCAAAGCCTCTATTATGTGCTGAAAGACCAGACAATGGGAGCCCACTGTGCCTGGGAATGCACGCATTGTTCCATGGGCTCCCTATAAAAATCCCTGCGTTCGCATGACCCGTTTTCCAAAGTTTGGGTTTTTTCTTTCCTGGAGGGGGAGGGTAAGGGGAAAAGGGACAGTGTCTCACAGCTCTGGGCAGATTAGTGCTCATGCCCATTTATTGAGATGGATAAAATAGCCATAAATTTTTCCCAAAGTGCTTATTTGTAATGCATGCATGAACTCACTTAACAAGCTTAAAATATTTAGTGAACACTGAAATGAATGGAGAGTGTGGGGGGGGGGGTCAAAACTAGCAGAGATAATTGAATACACTTAGCAGTCATAGCAGCTTTACATAGCTATATCATAGTCTCTATGGATAACACAGCTGGGACAATAGCTTAGAGTTTTAAAATATCTAGGGATTTCTGTCTTAAGATAGTTATCAATAATTGCAAACTTAAACATTAAATATTTTTGGCTTACTTAAATTATATACCTCTTTATTTAATGCATGGTAAAATACTTTAAAGTAGAGAACATTCTCCCCTTGGAGTTTCTTCAGGACTCAGGTAAGCAGGAAGGGTCTCTGAATGGGGCTGTCCAGGAAGTCCAAGTCTGTCTTGGGGAAACCACAGGCTGCCAAAGACAGGTGGATTAAAACACAGAAGACAGTGTTGACTCAGACTTGACATTGTTTGAAATGCCTAATGAGAACAAGGAGATGGGTTGCTACAACACAGGTTCATATTACCTGTGAAACAGGTAAAGTCCTTCAGCACTGGAGAAGTCTTACCAGATTAAATCATAAATTTCCAGCTTCATTTCAACTGAGCCGAGATGTGCACCCTTGCCCTTGCTCTGACTAGGACTAGGACCTCAAACCCACAGACTGCAGCAACACATCCATCTCAGCTCACACCTAATTAACTGCTTAATTAGAGCAGCACTGGGGAAACTCTGCTCTTTGTTTTCCCTTTCTCTCTGGTGCCTGATGCCACTTGTAGCAGCACAAAGCCCTTTGTGTGGCTGAGCCTTCCTGGTCATGCATGGCAGGTTCAAGGTGAAGGTCTCTTCTGCTGGGCTTTTCCTCTCTCTTCTGAGATAATTGACCTTGATGTCACCATGAAGCTCCTCCCCAGGTCACACCACTGGCACTGCAGCCAGTACCTCAGCTGGAGCTGGAGACTAATGCATGGCTGTTTAATTTGGAAGAGCAGTATGAAGGTCACTGAGGAAGGTAATGCAGTCCTGTTGATTGAACATGTGGATAAGGGCACCACAAAAACATAATCTACTTTGTTGGGAATGCGATAAACCAGGGTTATGTATGCAGCTGGCAAGCAGTATTTCTGAGTGTTACTCCATCAGATAATCCAGGCAGCAGAGCACTTTTATATCCTTCTGGTCCCTTAATATAGCTTGAATCTGAGGATTAGGTAATTTTTATATTTTCAGGGTTTTCTAAAACAGTATTATTTCTTTCCTACTTTTTTTCCTGATTGTTGCTTATGAAATACTTATTTCTGCAACTAAGCAAAGGTAGTCTAAGAGGAAGAGTTTTCATATTCCATGGGAAAACCCCTCCTTTTCCATCCAGAGTGGGATGCCCAGAAACCTCAGAAGATTCCCTGGGCTTTGCAGACAGAGCCAGCAGCCTTGCTGCATGTGAACATGTAGCTGGGGTGTTCCTTGTGTGAGACTCATCACACACATGGAGCTCAGGTGTGTGGCTGGGCACTGTCCTTGCTGTATTTATCTCTCCAGCCCAGGTGTCACAGCATAAACAAGGAGTTTGGGTCTTGTAAAACAGCTCTCACAACATTTACACACCCTTCTCTGCACCAGGCAGGTTGTGAGTGGGAAGGAAGGAGGTGATTGTGTTGTTAAGGTGTGATGGATGTGATACAGAGGAAGCTTTGGCAGAAGACAGCCCTATCTTCTAGCTCTTGGGATCAGGGTCCTGAATCAGAGCTGTGAGAAGGTTTGTGTGATTCAGCTGCTAGGCAGAGGGACCTTTCTGACCAGAAATTTCTGAATGTCACATCTGGACATATATTTGCTATCAGGTGTTTGGCAGCAGGTCAGACATAGATACAGCTTAAACTAAGCATAAAACCAGAACTGTGAAGTTAACATCCAGGGACAACTACTTAAGCTGTAGTTAAGACTGTAGCTTAAGTTCTACAGGAAGATGTGGACATATATTTATGAATAAAATTAGGCTGGAAATTAGAAGGATTCTAGCCATGAGAGGAGTGAGATTCCAGAATACTTTCCAATGAGAGTAGAAGGGTTCAGAAGCAGTCAAACAAGTCTGGGATTGAGACTTACATGACAGAGTTGCTGAAATATTGAGGGATGTGGGCCAAAGGCTCAAAGGTATATTTCCACCCTATCTTCCCTGCTTGTTTTCATTTTGACCCCCTCTTTTACACTACTTTCTCCTTCTCTTTTTTTCCTGTTCCTTTTCTACTTGGATGACAGGCTGGAAAATCCTCTCTGTGCATTTTTTCTGTTGCTGCTACATGCATTTAGTAGAACAAAGCAAAGGCAAATCCCATTCTGGTACATCTCAGTAGGCTTAGTGAAGTCTGCAGGCAGAGCCAGCATGGGGCTGACCCTTGGGCCACAGGAGCAGGGGCTGTAGGAGGCTGTGATGCCCAGGTGACACAGCAGAGTCCTTGCCCTCCTGGTACATGGCTGGTTCCCCTTGCTCTGTGCCACAGACACACTCATGCCTTGGCAGGACATTCACTTTCAGAGCACTTGATTTCTGTTTGGGAAAGCTGATGACAGTGTCTACCCAAGAACTCTGTTGAGGGGTTCAATTCTTTCAGGGGATGACTGCCATGTTTCTGTGGAGCAGAAAGGTCCAAAATACGGGTACAGCTGTAGTGAACATCACTGTAAACAGAATATTCTGTTTAATTGGAAATGGAGAGGCCGACCAGATAGCACTTTTTAGGGGGAAGAAGGACATACCCTCAGGACCCAGTGCCAGGAGCTGAAGGGCAGCTGCCCCTTGACCTGCAATTGGCACTAGATGTGAGTGCCCATTGTTTTTGAAATCCAGTCCTCCCATGCTTGGAAGGGCTGGTCTTAGGCAAAACAACAGTGTCAGGATTCCTGCACCATACCACTGGCACTGGCACAGTATGCCAATCAATCCTGCACCTACCTCCAGACTCTGAAACAGAGCTTGCAGCTTGTTTTAACATACAATAAATACCAAGAAGGGCTCCTGGACAGGGGTATGATGCTTCCTGGCACTGGCTGCTCCATCTGCACTTGTGCCCACTTGTAGTGACTGTATTTTGCATCTTGCAAAAGAGTTGCTTGTCTTTCACTACATGTTTTACTGAAAAAGGTGAGCATGTCTTGCAAGAGGTTTGGCCAGTTAATACAAAAGTAATTTAGATGCTAGTCAGACCAAGTCACTTTTTTCTTCTATCATGCTACTGCAGCAGATGTTTGGGTCATGGGCAGTCACCTGAGAAGTTGCCACAGCTCTGTTTGTTAGTCGGCATCAGCACCTTCATTTCATAGGAAGAAAACTGTTGTTTTACACTGTTTGGGCTGTAATTTGACAAGCACATCTGCTATGTATCAGCTAGTTGCCATGGTCATGCTCTTCCTTACATCCCTGGCCATGGGACCCTGTCTCCTTCCTTAAACAGCTCCAGTGCCAACCAGCTCCTGTGCCCTGGCATTTCAGCATGTCTAACAAGCAGAAAAATATTCACATTCAGTTTTAACAGGCCAAAGGGGACTGTCCAGATTCACAGCTGGTCAGAGAACACCCAAACCTGAGGATTTGCAGTTAGATGGACTCAGGCTGATGAAGAGCCAGCATCAATGTGTTGCTCATGATTTATGGGGAACAGATTTAAAGCATCTAATGGCTTAATTTACCTTGTGTGTGATCCTGCTGTAGCTTTTCTTAATTGCCACAACATTGAATTTAACTTCTTTCTGTGAAACCTGGTTATTAGAGATGATATGCCACAACAAACATACCCTTCTAAGTACAGTATTAACAGCTGAGTGAAGGGGACTATTAGAACTATTGCAGTTTTCTTCTCTTGATCAATGTTCTGTGGGTTTTCCCTTGTTGTAAGAGTAAGTTAATACTAATTAAGATGAAAGCAGAATACAAAGTGGAAACTTCCAAAGTGTCTGTCACTTGCATTTGTGCAAATTAAAACATCTCACATACAGCAAACCCAGGGCCTTTCTTTTCTTCCTGTAGATTTTGTATTCCACAACCAGCCTGTGGAACAAGATGTGCACTGTCATCCTGCTCACTGTGATGCAGCCCATGCTCAGGTAATCCCACAGGACCTAACCACAGGTTGGTATCCTACACTGGCAGCTGTTTCACCATCAGGTGCCCAGGGGATGGGCTGCCAGCTAGAAGTATCTCTAACACAAACAAGAGGATGTGACCAGGTGTTCTTTTGGCACCATAAACCCTCTGAGTGGCTAAGCAATATTCAGAGCCTTTAAATTTTTTGTGTTTTTTTTTTTTTTTTTTTTTTTTTTTTTTTTTTTTTTTGGGTTTTTTTGTTTTTGTTTGTTTGTTTGTTTGTTTGTTTGTTTGTTTGTTTTTCCCTTTGGAAGTTTCTGATGATATTTAATCTTTAAAAAAAAGCATTTTCTTTACAGCTAATGACCTCAGATTCTTGTTTGTCTTATTGTAGTAAAGATAAAAACACCCAAGCCATTTTCACAGCCCCAATATCCCTGTATTCTGTGGTCATAGACATTCCTGCTGACCCCTTGGGGAAGTTCTTGCAACATGGCCCATTGTTGTTTGGGCAGTTTTTGCTGTTTTTTCCCTCACACAGACACACATCTAACTTGTGTTGGTTTTTAACAAAGAATCCCTCTGCTCCACCCATCACTGGGCCCAGAGGCTGACCCATTGCCTTGGATGGCTGTTACTGTTATCTCATACCACAGATTTATAGAATGGTTTGGGTTGAAAGGGACCTTAAAGGTCATCTAGTTCCAACCCTCCTGCCATGGGTAGGGACACCTTCCACTAGATCAGGCTGCTCAGAGCCCCATCCAGCCTGACCTTAAACACTTCCAGGGATGTGGCATCCACAGCTTCTCTGAGCAACTTTTCCAAGTGTTTCATCACCCTCACTGTAAAGAATTTCCTCCTAAAATCAAGTCTAAATCTCTCATTTTTTATTTTAAAACCCCATTTCCCCTTGTCCTATCATGACATGCATTTGCAAAAATTCTCTCTCCACCTTTCTTGTAGGCCTCCTTTAGGTACAGTTTATTAGGTGTTTCACTCTGCAAAGGGTCTTAACTGAGCCTCAAGGACATTTTCCTAGTGCTTTAATCAGAATGATTTTGAGTTAGACAGATCAATGCCTTCCAGTATTATTAGTTCTCTTGCAGCAATGGGTAAAGTATCAGATCTTAGAGAAACACTTATCAGCAGTAATGTACTTCTCATAAAAATCTGAGCCTATAAATAATGAAGTTCTTCCCTTTCTGGAACATCCTTGGTTATCATAAATCCAGAGGGATAGTTACAACCTGCAGGACATATCCATGCACATAACGAAATTTTGCATGGTGCCAAAACATTCCCTGTAGTTGGAGGGATCATTTAATAAAAAAAAGAAGAAATTGTCCAGCCTGGTGGAAATCATCTGCTTAAAATGAATCATGATTGAACAAACTGCCTCAGTAGCAGAAGGAGCTCAAAGAGTCAGAGGAGCCCATGTTGTGGGTGCCAAGTGATACTACCTACTGATCTGGCAGAAATGAGGGATTTATATCTCTCATATGTGGAAAGGCATGCCAGCTAAGAGAAAAAACAGCTGGTATTCTATCAGGTTAGACCTGATGAATACCTGCCTAGAAGCTAACACAGTATCTGTGTGCTAGATACCCCTGTGTGATGCCCAGACCACAGAACAATCTGTAATAGCCTGACTTTTTGGTGAAGGACTTTTTTTTAGTGAGGCAGATTAAATATTATGAGACAGAAGAGTGTGGGGAAGAATTCAGCCAATGTTTGTGGTAGCTGAGTGAATTACAGATATATTTTTCTGCAGACCTCATTGCTGCTCCATCCTGACATCACATTAATGGATGCTCTGCCTCCACGTGCTTCCCCTCACCTCACTGACCATTGCTCACATGGCAGCAGTGAGTGCTGCCTTTTCAGGCACCAGCCTCTGGACTTCTTGATAAGGTTACTGTTTTAGTTTGAATAATATGTGTTCAGAATAAGCCATGGGTCTATAGGAGGTTTCCTGTGCTCTCCTGCTTATTCCTTGTTGGATTGTAGTTTCACAAGTACATTTTCATTAGAAAGGTCTGTAGCAGAGATTGCCTTCCCACTCTTTCCTGTTTACATGATTCTGCTTATCCATGAAGGGCAGAATAGTCTTTTTCCTCTCTGTATTCCCAGTATAAGACATTTATAAATGCATGGAGGCCACTTTAGTCTAATTTTATAGTGTCTCTGTAGGAGGGAAAGTGGAGCTAAAGCAGTCCATTGGGGCTTAAGAACACTGGGATCAATTCTTCACCTAATATACAGCTAAATTGGGTAATTGGGTTCATTTCCCTTTTTATCCTAGGTGTCTTTTGAAAGTGGGGATAATGACATTTAGGTAGGTAGGATCACAGCAGGCCAGAGCTGATGTTGCAGCAGTGGGCATGGCCATCAGAGCTCTAATTCACTACCACTGGTAGCAAGGCAGGAATTTCATTCTCTCTGGTGCTTTTTGAGATGCTCACAGGGCTGCAGCCTGGCTGTGCTGGCTGCTCCAGGCTGTGTGCAGGTCTGTGCCACAGGCACTGCTGCAGCTGGGGCCAGCCTTGCTCAGTGCTGTGCTCATTTCTGGGGTGCTGTGGGCAGCCTGCAGAACAGCACAGCCCAGAGCATCCCAGAGCTCCTGTGAGAGAAACAAGAACCACTTGGTAAAACTTCCTGTGCTGTCTTTTATCCCTTTCTCAAAAGAGAGGAATGTTTTGAAGAGGTAGAGCTGCTGGAATCACCTGGTGTCTGTGACCTAGATAGCCTGGTATTTTGTCTGGCAGGGACACCCACCAGGCATCTTGGAGGACAAAGCAAGAAGAAACACAGAAGGCCAACAGTAGTAATCTACCACCAAGAAAATCTTACTCTTAATCCCCTATGGTGAAATATTGCATGGAACATGATTTGTATTTGTGTTTGTGCTTATGATGTACTTTTAACCCACTAAAGTGCCTATTCTTGAATCTGCACTTTGGTTCTATTCTCCACGTGCATAATGGTCTGTGACAATGAGTTTCCCTGTCTAATTATTCATTGTGGGGAAAAAATAATTCTTTGAATTACCAAACATTCCATTTGGTGAATATCCTCTGAATCTCTGCTAAGAATATTTTATCTTTTCTGTATCAGTTCTACAGGACTTTGGAAGGATACCATATGCTATAAGAATATTGCCGTGTTTTATTCTCCTTTGGAGCCCTAGTGTTGAAATTATAGGCCATATTTTTTTTTTTAAAAAAACAAGTAATATATTTTCTATCATGATCATTGCTTGCTCTAACTAGAAGAAAAAAGAAACCTTTTTAATTTAAAATCAGAGACTCTCTTTTTTTTTTTTTTTTTTCCCTGAGTTCCAGCCAAAGGTCTCTAGAGCAAGGTCACCAGCTCATCTTTTGGCACATGTGGACTGCATGAAAAATCTGAATTTTTCCTCTGGTGAAGCTGCTTGTCTCCTTTCTCAGCTCATCTATGTCAAATGCATATGAAGAAAAATCTGTTCCTTCTGATGAGGCTGGTGACATGTTTTGGCAATTAACTAGCCCTGAAGAGTCAAATGATGAAAGTAACTAGGTTTGGTTGATTCACATACTTTCATATTCCTACATTTCGAAACTTTTAAGAGGCTGAAGATACAGTTGAATGTGCTATTAGATTTTCACCTGTTTGATCTTCTATCTTGTCTTAACTGTTGGCTTCTTTGGTGTTATATTTAGTCCCTGGTTCAAGTACATGCCTACATACTATATCAGTTCCTTAAGGAGAAGAGCACATTTCAAGATCTAGAATTAAGTCAGTGTGACTAGAAGTCGATGAATATATCCTGCATTTGGATTTCATCTGAGTTTGCTTCTTACAAATATTCCTTTCCCTTACAGGTTTTTAGCTTATCTACTCACATGGAGTGGATATTTGAAAAACAGGGTGATTTAGATGGGCTGGAGCAGGTCTAAGGCTGAGATTCAAGAGCTTTGCAGTGCATTTGCCTAGTGAAGACAAGGAGCTAAAGAGAAGGGACTAATTTATTCATCAGTGATTATAAAAACATTTTATTCTCTGCTCATAGTTAACCAATTCATTCAGAAACCACAGGAGCAGGAATTTCTGATGTGAAAACCGTTGGGTCCCTTAGGTGTCTTATGTGCAAACAGCAGGGCAGAAATGAGGAAAAACTGACACTTGTGTGAGAGTTTCAGGTACTGACTGCCACATACACTTCAAACTTAAATAACCATATTTTTCCTGCTTCAGAGGCTGACTTTGGATGTCCTTGAAGTCTGGTATTATGCATTCTGGCAGGCAAGTAGAGAAATGAACCAGATACAGCAATTTAGTCATATGGGGAGGTTTCTAGTAAATTTTGCACAACAGGGTAGTGACAGAGTACTTAGTAAAGCTGCATGCCTTTTTAAAAATAGTGCTATTGATTTTCTTAGTGTGTGTATCAAATGTTAGCACATTCATTAGAACAGCAGCCTTCCAAACACTGCTGCAGAACAACCAGCAGGCCCAGAGTCAATATCCATCTGAATACTGGCTCCCTTTCAAAGGGCGACTTAAAATTAGGGCATTGACTTTTCATGTTACAGAGGAAAGATTTTAAAGGGAGCATTTATCAAATAGAGTTAGGCAAGATTTAACAAATACAGCTAGGCTGCAGGTCCTATCTGAGGAGACAAAGATGTGTGCATGCAGAACTAGAAATAAGCATAATACATGTTTATACATACATACATATATACATACATACATACATATATTATTGTTTAGGGTATTGGTCTACTATAGTTACATGAGGAAAGAAGAATGTGAAGACACTTAACTAAGGAAACTTTCAGTTCTAAACTCCTGTGTGAGTATATTGAAATATCACTGAGTAGGAATATAATGTATTACAGTGGTAGAATAAATACTGTGTCTGTGTCCTCATAATGTAACTTCTTGTACAGTTATGTGAACAAAGCAGCACATTAATAAAAATATAACCTTTGCTGGCAGTATCTTTACAGGAACAAAATACTATTCACTGTGTCTGTTGAAAAGGAACTAACATAACATAGTAAAATCAACATTTGTTTCCTCTCTCTTTGTAAGGATGAGAGATGAAGGAAGATGAGTATAGGACATTCTGCTTCTCATAAATTTACTTTGAATTTGGGATTTACCTGTTCTTAGTGTTTCCCTTTTGTATCTGTTCATACAATCATTCAAATTTTCATGTTCCCTGAGGAAAGGCCCTGTGGAATGTGTTCAGTACTTATTGTGCCCATCTGTAGTCTCAATTTGATTCTGTATTCTTAAACCCATGAGGATGAACATGTCTCTGGAGAACAAATGGTCTCATTATCAGGTCACTGCTTGTTTCATCCACTGTATTGTAGGCTTATCTAATTTCTGTGGGGTTTATTTCCTTGGTGTCTTAGTTGGCTGGTTGGGGTTTTTTGAGTTTTCTTGTAACCCATTTCACAACACTGCTCCACTGTCAACTACCTACCTGTGCTGATGTGGGTGGGGAGAAAAGGAGGTGAAGATTACATTGCTTTATCTATCAGCAAAAACTGCCCCTTGGAAACAAAGCCAAAGCCATCTCCTGAAGTATTCTGCTTCTCTTTCTTACTTAGAGAGGGGTACAAAAGCTTCAAAGGCTCTAACTTAGGTGGAAGAGAACAGGCTTGCACACTTACAGGTAGTAATATACAGATTTTTGTTGTGTTGGTGACCCTTCAGAATGCCCACTACTGCTGTGACTGCAGAAGGATGCTTTGGTGAGGTGCTTGATGCACTGGTGATACCACAGTGGTGGCTCCCAGCAGAGCCAGGGCTTTGTGTCTGAGCTGCTACAGATACTGAACTCAGTGAAATCTTCACAAAATCACAGGTTCATCTCTTCCTGCTTCCTAGCCACGTGCCGCAGACATTGAACTGCATTTTCCTTCCATTCTTTATTTTCCTTACTTTCTCTTTTGTAATGCAGAGTGTCAGTTTAAGAGGATGATTTTATTTGTTTTGTTTTTTACAGGTCTTGTTAATTTTTAACCTACTTGCCCCAATGAGTTGTTTTGTGAGATTGGGGTTTTGCAGCTTCTCAAGTCTCAGCTGTCCTGCACTGAAAAGTGCTTTTGTGGTATTATTGTGTGGCATTATTGTGTGGTAAGCTGTTGGAGTAAACAAACATTTTGGAGATACTCTATGTTTCTAATGGAAACAAAAGATTTCTGTCTCTGTATTATTTTCTGCATTCAATTGTCCTTGTAGCTGGTACTGGATACCTCTTTCCAGCGTGTATCTCATTTTGAACCAGATTCAAGTGTTCTTAATGATGAGACTTCCATTGTTTGATTTCTTTCATGTTGAAGGCATTATTCCTGCAAATGAATTTTACTCTTTGCTCAAGATGCATATCCCAAATATTTTTATTTCCTGCTCCAGAAACAAAGGCCATGGCTTTGGGCAGTCAGCCTGTGTAAAGGACAGTTTTAACAGTTTTATTGTCCCCCACAGAATATGACCTCTCTGAAGTCTTTCTGAATCCCAGAATCTCCTTCTACACTGTTATCAATGTTGTGCACTAGAGTCTAAGGGGTCACCCAGAAATCCTTATCATTATGATGTATTGCATTTATCTTGTCTTCTTTGATGAATGCTGAGCAATAATGTAAAACCTTTCTTCCCTTCCCAGCAGGATAGATTTTCATCTGGAGTTTAGTGTCTCCAAAATAAATCTGAGATAAAGTCATCAACAGAATGAGTGAATGGAGCATTAAGGAGCAAATATGGGGCCCAGTGGGGGTTTGAGTCTTCCATGTCATTATATCACCAAAAAGAACTATTGTAACCAGTGAAATTAATTCAAGACTTCTTTTCCACTTAAACCACCAGTTCAGAGTAGTGATTCATCTTTTAAATTCATCTTTTAGAGCAGTAATTCACAGGTGGCAGCAGATTCAGGATGAATTTAAAATGCTGGTTTGAGAAACTTGACCCCTATGGCAGAAAAGTTGAGTTCCAAAATAGTGACGTGCCCAAAATATGGACTCCTCTCTCTGCCTGATTTTAATAAATAAGAAATTCTTTACCATGTTTTTTAAACACTCTGGATGAAGGCTGGCATGGATGTGCAATATATTAAACTAGACTTATTTAGGTAACCTTTCTCCTCCTTAACCTTCTTCTCTTTTTGAGCACCTTGCAGCTAACTGTGGCCAGTCTGGGATCTGCCACGTGGATTGCAGAGCTCTGAGAAGCACAGTGTAAACACTGTGTGGAATTTAACCAGATTACCAGGATCAGATGATTTATAAATATTATCTTTTTATGTCCTTTAAAAAAAAAAAAATCCTTTAAAAAGCACCCAGATCCCTTTGGAGCATGAGAAACAAAAATGTAGCATTAGTTAATCTCACGAACATTTCCCCTTCCTGTAAGTAAAACAGAGTCCCCTAAAACTGCATTCCAGAAGGAAAATGTTCTCAGATGGCCACTGAGATAATATGAGAAAATTCTCTTTGGAAACATTTGCCCAAAGCCCCTCAGAGGATCTCCTTGCTGCATTGGTAGCTGGACACAGTGTGGAAGGAGGGAATTTGGTTTTGCCCAAGCCAGCTCCAGCCACCCTAAGCCTACACCCACAGCTAAACTTGTGCCCATTTTTAGGCTATACAATATTTTTTATATAAAATATAAAATATATTATATATAAATATATTAAAAAAAACCCCAGAAAAAACTTTTAGGTACAAAATGTTCCAGCTGGCACAGCTTTGCTGAGGGCTATAGTTCACTCTCTGCCCTCTATAGGGTTGAACACATCAGGAAAGGGGAACTGAGCCCCATGCACCTCTCAGGGACAAATGGGACATGGAGCTGAAGTGGAAGGGATGATAGAAAACTGCTCAGAAACCAAGAGGAGTTCTGTATTTGATGAACTTGATTTGTGAAATTACCCTCAGATTTTATTTTTTGTTCAAAAATGGTCTCCTTCCTGACAAGAAAATTATCTGTTTGAAGTTTAAATTACTTTGAGATTAAATTAAAAATTAGATTTCTGGATTTTAAAATTTCATTTTAATTAAGTGTTGCAGCCCTTTGGAATTTAAAGAAACTGAAACTCTCTGAAGACAAATGGCAGACACAATATTTGAAATTTGATGACAAATTTTCCTTGATTTTATCCAATTATATTAAGAGGTCTTTGAGTTACAAAGCATTAAAAAGCACTACTGAGGCCAGAGACATGCTAGTGAAATATTGTTTCTGTCATGTGGAGCTCTGTACAGAGTTGTGTGGGCTTAAATAAATGTATCTTGATAGTTTACCTTAAAACTCTCTGTCCTTTTCCTCAGTTCAGCTGAATCCTATGAAATAGATACGCAGCTTGAAGAAGTTCTTCACACCCCCACAAACGCTAAAAATGGCCCTGATACAACATGTATTTATGTAACAAAATCATCTGCATTAATATCTTCCTTTCCTTTCTGCAAGAAGCACAGGAGGGACCCAGGCTGACACATTTTCATGCAGCCCCTTCCAGTTCTCCTTGCATTTGGGGCAGCAGAGATGAGCTGTGTTTTCCCTTAAAAAAAAGGCCACTGAATAAACAGGAATTTGATGTGGCTATTAATAGGGTCGGCTGCAAAACTGCAGCCCAAGCTTTTGGGTTCTCTCCCCTCAAATATTCATTATCCTGTTATGGATCAGAAGTATGAGATAATAAGAGTTCTGGTCACTGCTGTTATCCTGGTCTTTCAAAATAAAGAGGGTGTTAAAACCAGTGTATTTCCTTCACTTTTCTGAACAGAGACTGGCTGATGGGATCAAGTGTGAAGTATTGAGCTGTTGACTTCTTATTCACATCTGACAGAATGAAGAGAAAAATGGCCCCACCTGGCAGCTGTTAGCTGCCCCATTTGTCACCATCACAGCCAGGTGGCTGTCTGCCCTCCAGACCACAGCTGAACCCAGGCACCTGGGCAGGTGTGCAGCTGGAGGACAGGGCTCAGTGCTGTGGAAACAAAGCCAGGGGCTCTGTGCTGACCTCCCAGGGCTGGCTGCTGGTCTGGGATGAAGGGAAGGAGGACTGCATTGTGGCTACTGCTGCTGCCAATAGGGTCAGAGAAATCTTGCTAACCCTGGCATGTTCAGCATCACCGAAATACCCAGGAAAATCAGCAGTCAGCAAACCTCCTCATTTTTCATATGGAGACTTCTCCAGCCCTGCTGTTCCCATCTGGATACCCAGAGCTGTAAGTGTCAAGGCCCCTGCTCATGCCACAGCTCACCAGGATGGCTCCTTGGAGGGGTGCTACTCCCACAGGGCTGTCCTGAAGAATGACCTCCTCAGTCTACTGAACCAACACTCACCACCCCAACCTGCTGCCTGTTGTGGAAATGAATCCTGAGCAGCAGTGAAAATCAAACCAATATTCTCAGCAGCAGCTATAAACTGGATAACTCTCTGTCCTCCTTTCTCCCCCCCTGCCCTGTCCCTCCCTTTAAATGTGTTAAAATGAAGGCAGAGACATGCTGAGAGAAGCAGTGCAGTGCTCTGTTTGCAGGATAATATGCAGACCACATGTATGTATTAAACACTGTATGGAGTTATAATTGAGCCAGGAGCATTCAAATGCAAGCCAAGGGGAATTTGCAATTCTGTGTGGGCAGATTTCAATTGTAAGGTTGGCAGCTCTGGTATCCTGTTCTCTAATACCATGAGATGAGAAAAAACAGGCTTTTCTTTCAGAGCAGTTGATTATTGAATCCGCACCAGCTGTTCACCCTAATCCAAGCTTTCTGTGCTCGTTCCCTGTGATAGAGGCGTCCCTCATCTGTCCATCCATCCGTCCGTCTCCCCATTCTCATTGTCATGGATCTTGGTAAACTTTCAGGAAGGTGGTTAGCAGATATCAGCCATCTAAAGCATCATAAGCATCAGTACAGGCAAGGGTTATAACTAACTAACATGAGAAGAAACCACCCCCCCCCCCAAGCTATATATTGAAACTCAAATTATATTTCATATCCATTCCAAGATGGGAAAAATAATTTTTTAACAGTGACACCCAACTCTGTGCCCAGCAAACCACGTGGGATCAGAGCTGAAGTGAGTCCTGAGCTGGCACAGAGTTGCAGCTGTCCCTGCTGCCCCACTGCCAGCCCAGGGACCTGCACCCAGGCAAGTGGCAGTAGTAAAGGAAATCTAACTATTTTTTTTTTTCTTTTTTTCTTTTTCATTATAAAGGGGGAGGAAGGGAGGGGTAAGATAAGAAGTGAGTTCTTTCTGGGTGCTTCTCACTCAGCCTGCAATGTTATGTAAGGTTGGTACAGCTAATGCCTGCTCTGCCTCACCATCAGCCTAGCTGCTTCATCCCCACTACACAATTATTTCATCAGTCTCTCCTACTAGACATCATAGTGCTATTGTGATTAGTCACATTTATTAGAAGAGCAGCTAAAATAAAATTAGCAAGCACGGGGGCCCAGTTGCACAAGGGACTGGGTGAACACAGCTCCAGGTAGTCCCTTCCCCAGAAAGATTCTAACCCCCTGAAGGAGGAGGGCTGGGGACAAGGGGGTGACAGGTAGGACCCGAAAGAGAGGTGTGAAAGCAGCAGGAGGAATGCTGTTTCCATGAAGAGCTTTGGCAGGGGAGGGTGATTCTAAGTCAGAATGAGTCAACTGGGAATAAAAGGCAGCAGGAGAAAGGACATTGTAGGGGAAAGTAGGGTGGAGGGAAAGGTAATACAGTAAGTGACAAGCTGAAGAACAGAGGTTGATGGTGGGGAAAAAAAGACAAGTTTATGCAAAATGGCAACCAGCACAGCAAATCCTCTCCGGCTGCCTGTCCCCTGCCCATTTTTGCTGCTGCTGCTGCTACACATTTTTGCCCAGTGTCCAGTTTCCCCACACTGTTTCTCTGTCTGAAGCTGCCTCCTTCCCTGCTCACTGTGTCCTCTTGGGCTCAGAGGATTATCCCACACTCTGTGTATGGGCAGCCTAGAACATCATCTCTGGAAATCTTGGCTGAATCACAGAGACTATGTGTAATGCCAGACCCATGAAAAGCTGAAAAGCTGCATTAGCACTACAGATTGTATGTACAGATTTGGAAAACAGAGATACAGAATGTTCTGGGGCATGGTGGGGAAAATGGACTGAATGAGCTGAAAGAGGACAGACAGACAGACAGGCATGTACAATTGCATTTCTGTATGTGATGGGCATATGGATGGAAAAATGAGCTCTTGAACTGACTACTGGACTTTCAGGAGCTGGAGATGCCAAATGGTAAATGTCATTTGGCTATCAATTTAAATCAGTGTATCTGGACAATTTATAGATAAAATTCCATATAGAATTGGCTTGGCAATTCATTAGATAACAGACCTTAATAAAGAAGGAGGTCTGAATGTGATTCTTGGATGAGTAGAGAGAGGAATAATAAAGTGCATATTTTTCCTTACAAATGGCATTGATGATACTTTAAGTGGGGTCCTGTATCATGCTCGAGCGTCCACATTTTCAACAGAATATTGAAAAAATGATGAAGTTGCAGAAAGGAGTTCCAAAAAAATTTTGAGAAAATAGGGTTATAATTTGATATGATACTTTACATTAAAAAACTTGGAATACTTTATCTATTATGCTCATCAAAAAGAAAATTGAGAAGTGTTCTGATTATGGTGTATGTAAGTTCACAGCAAGAAAATACCAGGTAATAAAGAATCCTTTAATCTGGTGGAGAAAAGCATAAGAAGAAACAATAGTTATAAGATGAATCTGACCAGAAAAATTTAAAAGAGAAACTAAAAATAATTATCTTTTTAACAGCAGAATGAAATTCTAGTTCACCTCTCTGTTTGTCAGATGATGATTAAACTCCTTTCATAAAGGTTCAGTCAAACACAATATTTCTGATTCACTGCAGATGGTATTGGATGAGAGTTGATGGTTTGTGTTATAATTTGGTGGTGTTTTGTTGCCTAGAATTCCATGAACAGTTTATGTATCCACCAGAGCTAAAAGCTTTGTATTCCACTCATTTCATCTGATTACATGCTTTGTTATCAGTTCATAGACAGAAAGCTGATGGATCTCTACACATTTGCAGAGCAGTTAGCCCAAATCCTGGAGATCCTCCCTTTCACGTGGTGAATAACTGTAATTAAAATTTCAAGTGCTTGCAGCCTCAGTTTCAATCATGACTAACTTCCAAGGGTTTTCTCTTGAGCTGACATCAGGAAGGCAGATACAAAGGTTATTTGAGTTGAGGGAAAATTGGACAGGAGAGAAGTGTTAATTTGTCAAAGTGGAATGTTCCTTAAGCCTGGCACTCAGCAGGTACCTAAAATGGTTAAAATTGACACATGGTTCTTGGCAAGAACTCCCAGAGGGTGGCTGCTGTAGTGCTGGGAACCACTTGGTGTAGAGTAGATGCTGTCTGGACCCTTCTGGATTAAACAAGTATTGCATGAAGACTGCAATCAGGACTGGATTCAGTAACTCTGTTGCTTCAAGTCATATAGTCCCAAAACATCAGGTATGCACCAGCAGGAGCTCTAATCCAAACCCTGAAAATGTGTTTGTTTGGCCCAGCATGTTTCCCATTGCTGAGGGTGCTCCCTGAATAGTCTGATGAGAGAGCTGGTTGGCATGAACCTTGGTGTCAGCAACAGATAAGGGCAAATATGTCCCAAATTCAGAGCCAGCAACTTTAATAGACACAGTACTTCAGAAGACTGCTGAAAATGAGCTGCAGCTGCCAGGCTGCTTGTCTTACTTCTACCACTCCATGAGTCCTGTCAAAAAACTGGGAAAGAGCATCCCAGTCCAACAAAAGCCTGGTACAAAGCCTGCCCAAACGTGAATCAATGCAGGGCCCTTAAGCTCCCATAGCCTAGTCCCACTTTTGGCAAATTCACCCCATGATGGATCAGGACTGAAGCTGTCACATCTCACAAGCTTGTCTTTCTGAGCACAGCCTGCTTGCTCCTTTCTCACGCCTTCCAATGCAGAGCTGGCCCATTTTGTACACAGCTGCCACAGTTTGATTTGCTTTGTGTTTATGCCTTAAGCTTTGCCTCTCTGTTTCCATGTCCACAGCCCCAGTCTATTTTATGTCATCCTATCTGGAATGCCTGGAAGATAAACATCCCCTTCAGTCACGGGTGAGGGCATCAGGGCTGCAGGGACACAGAGGAATCACACTGAACTTTTCTGACTGGCCCTGGGTGGAGTTGTGGGGTGATTGGGTATCCTTGTACTTGCCAGTCTGGCTATTCCTACCCAGCACCCCATCAGGGGCAGCTGGGCCATGGATCCCAGGGTACCAATCTCTGGCACTGCCTCCTGTCCATCACCCGGGGAAGGTGCTGATGCAGAGGACAGACAGACAGACACAGTAGCACCTGGCCTCAGCACCCTGCAGCTCACAGACCTTTCCACAGCACCCCAGGCTTGGATGGGAGCCTGGAGCTGTGGTGCAGGCTGTGTGGCAGCGTGGGTGTGATTCAGAGCAGCAGCTCTGCAGTGGGTGATGCAGCCCTGGTGTGGAGTGACGGGATGGGGGCTGTGCTTTGGTTCCAGGGAGGGAGGGAGCGCTAAGGTAACCACAGAAACATGGTATCCTTGGATATTAGCAATCCTGACCTACTTCTGGGTATTCACTCACTGCTGTTGACAAAAGAGGAGTAAGATGGAGGGCTTAAAGCTCTGAGGGAAAAAGAAGGGATTTTTCAATCATTTTCTAGGATCAAGATTATTCATGATAATATTCAGCTAATTAAAATCTCTAAGTTTTATTCCCTTGCACAACGTACTGTTTTCATTCCTGCTTTATACACTACAGAGAGTATTTTAATAATACATTACTGAAATATAATTGACTGAGATGTATTGTTATGTATAGGGTGTAGATCAGAGTGACTGACAGGGGTGTCATTATGCATGTATAACCTAGTTGTTGTCAGTGGTGTTAATCTGGCTCTGCATTTGATTTAGATCAGTGAGAAACCCTTTTCCACAGTTGCAGGGCTACTGGTGATCCTGATGCAGCTCTCCACTTACATCAGTAAAATCACACTGTTGTAATTACAGCAAAAAACAGGCCCTGGACTTCAGTGAGATATGGAGAATTTATACTAGTAAGTAACTGGGAGCAACTGAGTCTATCTATTTTATACCAGATTAAATACCTATTTCAGACCAAAAAACAAATGACAAGGAAAATGACTGTGGGATTTGCAGTCATTCCTAAACTATCAGGGGAGGGTGTTTTTGATGAACAAAACTGGTTTGGAAGACAAGAGTGCTGTCTGGTGTTGAGCTCTAAGTGTCCACTGCAATGCATGGAAAACACATAGTTGAGGGCTTCAGCTGAACCCCATTAAAACTTTCATTTCAGTGGATCACGGACCACTGTCTTGCAAAAATCTGTACCTGGTGTGTTTATAAATTGAGGTTTAAAACCATAACTTTAACTTCTAGTATTTCTTTTTATTTTTACAGTTCTATGGCAAAATAAAAAATTTAAAAAATCAGGGCTTGTCAAGGTGTTTTTAATATTTTTCTCAGTTGCAATTCCTTTCTTCATACACAATCTCAAACATTTAGACTATGCTGGCAAAATGAACTGAAAAGAGTCTGAAAGGAAATGGTAGCAGAAGTGGAGCTTTCCAACATGACTTTTTATTAACTGCTAAATGAAAACCAGATTAAGTAGTGATGCTAAGGTAATGGTGGCTGAATTCTGTTCCAATATTGGGTATATGAAGAGCTGCCTTCTCTACAAATTGAAATGTACAGGTATTTATATATCTTCTGTAAAACTTGCATCTCAGCAGCATGGTACTGACTGAAGACATGGCTTGAAGAAATCCCATGTAGCCCTTCCCCTACACCAGGCCTGGTTCAAGGCCTGTGGTTAGTCCTCAGTGCTGTAAATTATGTGCTCAGATTCTACAATTCCCACCTTATTGGTGGAAAACTTGTATTAGATGGAGGTTAAATAATCTACTGAATGTTGCTCAGTGATTATTTTAGCAGGATTGAGTGGAAATCCATGAATTCCCAGTCTGCAGAATGCAAGGCCATACACTTGCCTTTGTAGGCATTGATCCAAATATTTTCACTATTTCTTTGATCTGTTCAAGAAGGAATCATAGCTAGTTTCTGCTGATAATTCAGGCATTGTCTCATGTGGAATTGCTTTGGTCAGACTTAGACTGCCTGGATTGAAGTCTTGGCTCCACTGAGGTCAGAAGGAATCTCACCATTGGCATCAATGAGTTATGATAAATGGTACTAAATCTCTGCCAGCTCCTCTGATGGTAGCCTTGTCCACTCCCCCGGGCAAAGTGGGAGTGGCTTGAAAGACTAAGTTGTGGGTGGAGTCTGAACTTAACAGTTACCATCAAATACCCAAAACTGTGAGGAACATTTGGGCAGCAGTAAAGCCTTATAAGCTATGAAATGCACAACAGAGGTCATGGCCACCCAAGGATGTTAAATATCCAATGCAGTTTTGTTAGTCTAGAAACTGGGTTTGGTGTACAGGTTACATTTCAAAGTGGTAATAATCTACCTACAGCAGTTTTAACCACCTCCACTGTTATATTCTGTCCCAACCCACAACATGACGCATGACATGCTCATCACTGACAAAAAAACCTCCTGCTCTTCAGCATAGAAGTTACAGTCACACAAAGGGCAGATACACCAATGTCCTGCAGACAATGTGACAAGGATGTATTAGTAGTGAACAGAAACATGTAAATAACCTTTAATTTGAAGAAGGTTGGTTTTCTGGGTCTTGACCCCTCCGTGAGCCCCCAAGGGCTGGAAGTTCTGAGATCAAGCAGCACCAAGGAGTGACCAGTTTGGTGATGGCCTGGCAGCAGCCATTTCTTCCTGGGGTCTCCACGGGAAAACAAGCCCTATATTTGCAGCTTTTTGCCAGTGACAGGATTAGTGGGAACACTGGGTATCCCACAGAGCAAAATCCAAGAAGAATATTAATAATGTAATCCTTAGGAATCCAAGTGCCCGGCAGTGTTTCAGAAGCATGGAAAGGACACAATGCATCCTGCAGCTAACACAGCAACTTCAAAGGGCATGGCAGCTTATGCACAGTGCACTAAGTGATAGAAATACTTCTCTTAGCACTCTATGCTAGGCTCCTGTTGATACAAGCTGTTCATGACACATCCAGGCTAAACCTACTCACAGACAGAAGGAACACAAAAGGTTAGGATGTTTCAGATAGAAGGTAAATGAGCTCTATAAGCTCCCAGTTACTAATTATCCCATACTTTTTGAAAGTAGCATTTTTTTTTCTGAGCCAATCTCTGTATTTTAACTTACATATTTACCCGCCAGGGACAGATAATTTTGGGAATGATGGGGTTTTTCCTCACCATAATTATGCAATGCTTTGTAAGATCCTTTTGTGCAGTATTCCCACCTCCACCACACAAGGACACACATTAGCACTGAGCCCAGCACCACATCTCACCACACTGAGAAGTGCACACCATGAATGGAGAAGAGCACTGTGCCTGGATAATACCCCTTAGCAGGGATAGTCCTCAGTCAAAAGGCCTTAGAGCCAAACACAGACCTCAGGCAGGACCTAATTAAAAGAAAAGGACATTGTAGAACTGCCTGCAACGGGATCAAAGTCACAGTGGAAATCCTGCAGTCAGAGGATCTGGCTACACTTGGCTCCATGCTGGCCTGGGAAGACAACTTCTTCCCCCAGAGCAGCTCAGCAAAGCAGAGGCTGTTTCTGCCATTTATTACAGTGCTCAAGGACAGCACTGCAGCACTGCATTGTGCAAGCAGGATGAGTAAGGATGCTGGCTGTGCCAGGCAGCTAGAGAGGTTTGGAGTGTCCATGATTGTATCTCTGTAGCAGGATACAGGTTGTGTTGCCTAGAAATGGAAACCATCCCAAAGGACTGGCTGGGTAGAATGAGCCAGTAAGTGCCTGGTGATCACTGGGTGTTGCCTCCTCTTCCTAAAAGTCCCTGGTTTCTAAATACCATGTTTGTGAGGAAAGTAGCTTACCTTTTCCTTCAGTATGTCCTTAGTACAGTGACAGGTGCAGTACATCTGGCATAGGAAACCTGAATATTTCTAAAATGGAAAGACAAAGGTTTAGCATTCAAAAAGTCCATTATTGTGCTGTTGATCTCAGCAGAGGGGTGAATTTGAATAGGAAAGGAGCATTTCTACAGCAACACATAATATAAGCATAAAACCATAGCTTCCAGAAGCTCCTAGAAGCTGCATAGGTATCATTTTCCTTTGGACAGCTCTTCTTTATCCTGAAACAGATTTTGTGGGAAGTTAGTTATGGGGACTCTACATCTGCTTTACCTACTTTCATTACTGATGACAGAGAACAGCAACTGGAGATATTTGCAGATTATTACATCTTGAAAATCTGGTTTTGCACAGCTTAGGAGTCTATATACTTTTTTGCACAAACTGCTCATTGATTATAACACTAACTTGGATGCTCAAAATGCTCCTGGCCAGCTGTGAAGTGGATGACCTTGAATATGTTACTTAATCACTATATATTACTTACTAAAAGACATGTTTCCCTTATGTGGTTTTGTTTGAATAAGAATATGAAAGGTTGCAAACTACTCAGTGTGGTACAGTGGACAATACTGTTTAAGACAGATATTTTTGTATTGATAAAGCATGGGTCTTGGGTGACTTTGGTTTGCTTAATCATAAAAGCACTGAAGTAATCAGGGAACTGATTAAAAGTGATCTGCATAACTTTATTGAGAATACACAAAGCTGTCCTAACTATAGCTGTTTTGGAGAGGATCTTGACAGAAAAGGACCTTGCAGTTCAGAACCAGACACTTTCTGTATGGCAGCTGGATCTCATAGTATCTATTCCTTTTCTGCTTTTATGAGTTTCTGCATTTCTGGTTCCATCCCTGCCAGGTTTTTTAAAAGTGACTATGCAGCTTGGAAGCTTCAATTTCTAGAGAGCTCTGAGGTGCCCCCTCAGTGCCCAGATGTTCCTGTCACAGGCTGCAGATACAGGAGAGCAGGAGGTGACAACCCAGAAACAGGCTCAGAGTTCAGTCTCTTTTGTCCCTAGAGCTGCAGATGTGCAAGGCTGCTCCACATTCCTGTGTGCTTCTTGTATGCTTCCATCTGGTAGAAGCTCTAGTAAGCCTGGGAGTAAATATATATATTTATATATATAGGGTGCTAGAATACAAAAAAATATGAGTTCTGCATTTTTGCAATCCTGTAACATGTTAGAGACAGACCAACAGCAGTCAGTCCAATTAATCTTATTAAACATGTTCAATTCATCCCTGGGAACTGGAGGTCTTAAACCAGTGACCAATGAGCCCATGTGACCACGTGGCCACCAGCCTGATGAACTGGGTAATTTGACTTATGAATAGAACAATACAGACAGAAATAGTAGATAAGCAATGAGACCCCCCTTTGGGATTTTGGGAATAAAGATTTTCACTCTCCAGCAGAGCTGGTGCTAGCCAGTACCTTGCTTCTGGGATTTGTCCCATTCAAAACTCACTTCCCTCAGGGCAAGCCATAGGAATATGTGTTGAAAGGCTGTGCAAAAATCTGCTACTCATGGAGGTTTTTTTCTGTGCTTAACATTAAGCCTAGACTAAAAACCTGGGAAGAAATTGCCCTTTAAAACATTTTTAATCTTCTCTAGTAGAATCATGGATATTTTTGTCATTCTTATCAGAATGTAATTCATCTTCTCTGTCCTTTCAGAGAAGATGCTTCTGGCATTACAGTTAATGCCACTGCCTGTCCTTCAGAAAATGTGGGGCATTGCCCTGTGTTCAACTGCTCATTCTTGCCATGTTCTTTTCTTTCCAGCCTGAGAAACTAAAGCACAAAGCCTGACTGCATGGCTGCTTGCTGCAGGGAGGGACAGCTACTCATGGATGGGCATGGGACCAGGAGTGGCAGAATCCAGAAGGGAATTGAAGCAGTGATAAATACACAGGCCCAGGCTCCTGGTCCTTTCCCAGCCCATGTACAGCCTGGCACTGAGCTACCAGGGCAGGAGCAGTCTGCAGCACACCTCACCCTGCCAGCACCTCTCTCTCAGACACATCATCTCTCATGGCTTTGGCCACCTCCCCAGCACTGGGAGAGCTGATGCTGCTGTACCTTGCATGGTAAAGAAACCAACAGACAGAGATTCAATGAGACAGATATTCTCAGATTAAATCCCCATCTAGTCCTGCATTTTGCTGTGGTTTATTAGTTTTGTATTGAATTCTCGTTCTCTAGGAAGAGTCTTTTCTGGATATTAAGTAAGTGAGCAAAGACCTCCCTTTGGCTACTGCTATTGCCAATGCAATGTGAGAAGTCTCTCAGCACTCACATCCTCACAGCAGTACCCTTGGTCTATGTTTCATATAAATCCAGATCTAAGACTCATGTAACCAGACCTAAATAATCTTGTCTCCAGATAATGAAACAAGTGAAAAACAGACAATATGTGTAATAATAAATTCAATATAGAAATATAGGATAAAAGCACAGATATAAATGTTTCCTCTTTTTATTCTTCCCCACTCCCACCTTTTATACCAAGCTATGTTGAGATTGGTCTTCTTTTAAATATTTTTAGAAATATTGAAATAACTGATGCACTGTAATACCAGTAGAGGCCTCACCATGATACCCTTAGGCATTGCTCTATTTCAGGCTCTGAAACAGTGCAGTTTGATAGAATGAGAAAATCAGAAAGCTTTGTCTTTGTCCTTGATGTCTCAGACTTGATGTCTGAGTCCTCTAGGATCTGTTCAAATGCCGTGGGACCTTTGCTTACTTCTTTTGAGCATTTTTCCAGTGCTATAAGAGAAGCAGAGACCATGAGCTGGGACCATGTTTCATCTCCAGAGGCAAAGAACCTTTAGGGTAATCATTTCATTGCCTAGGGATTTGGGGGAAGCTCAAGGCATCATTGTGCCTTAGGATTTCAAGCTATATCAGGGACCAGAAGAGCTGCTGGCATACTTCAGAGTAGCTTCAGCCTAAATCAGCCCACAGCCTCCAGAGCAGCATATGCTACACAATATTTTCTGCTCTTGGTGCTTTTCCTTTCATCACTGCCATGTTTTCTAAACCTCATAAGGCATCACTTTTGGAGGCACAGCAGGGATTGTTCTTGTCTCTTAGTCACTCAGCTCTGGCCCCATCTCCCTTTAGAAATGTACACCAGAACCAGACCTAGGGCAGAATCTGGATTTCCAATTATTTTTAGATCACTGGTACAAACTCACCATAGAAAAAAATCTAGAGAGATTTCATACTCCAACATGAATAATTGTTTACAGCAATAACTGAAAAATTGTCACACTGTGCAAGGGGCTGCACATCTGTTTCTATCTTTAGGTATTCAAACCAGCATTAGAAATAAAAATATGTAAAAAATAGGTAATGAATATAATAAAAAATTCTCAAGCATAGTAATTCAGATTTCAAATTTTTCTCCATAAATTCTGTTCATTCCTGTCATCAATGAATATTCAATAAAAAGGTTCACAGACAATTACTTTCACAAAAATAGCTTGCTTTAATTAAGTGATACAGCATATTAAGAGAAGTGAATTCCCTATTCATAACTGTCAAAATCACATCAGAAACTTTTCTTTAATATTTTTTTCTAGTCTAACAGGACAGAAAGACCTTCCACAGAACCTCTGTGTCCCACCAAAGTGCTTGAGCTTTCTACATGGAGAAACAAGGTTCCCATCTAATAATTTTCTCTTTGAAATTCTGCTTGATGCTGTTGCATATCCCCAAGAACCTAAGGGTTTTTTTATAATATCATCCTCTGTGTTCTTGCCAAATGTTTGTCATCAAAGCCCCCTTGTTGAGCAAAATTGTTTAAGTAGCTGAATGCAATTGCCCAAAGCAGTGGCTAAGGGGAAAACATGACTGAGTATTTGATTTGTGTGAGCCACTGTATACATAAAAACTCAAATTAATGGTTACCCATGGCAGAAAGCCTGGACCATGCAGGAGTTGTTTGTGCAAGAAAACTGTGAAAACTAATTTTTTATTAAAATATACTGTGATGGTGGATTTGGTGGAAAACTTTTGTAACCAAAGAGGGATCTGTAAAACTCAGTTTCCATGGACAACACACAATAAAAAGGCATGATAGTTCTTGTTAATAAATACAGGTAGGTGTTAAAAAGCTGATATTTAGCTAGCTGTAACATCTAAAAAATAAGAAAAGTTTAAAAAAGATGATGGGAGTTATGTCAAGACACGAGAGGCTGAAGTGGGAGGTCATAGCCATGGCTTTGGAGTCTGTCTGGAGGGGCTGTCTGCCCTGTGGGCTGAGCTACTGCCTGGGCTGAAACACCAAATGGAGGAAGGAGAAAAAGCATTTTTTGGTCTAGCTAAAAAAACTTGCTGGGTTTGGCTGCAGAATGGTGTGGCACCCTGGCATGGGAGCCAAAACAGCTGCTACACATATGCCCATACCTGCTTGAGGTAAGCCTAATAAAAACATTTGATTATTAGTAATAAATTATTCTCTGTGTAATTACATATTTCTGGGTCAGTCATAAGGAAAATTATATTGAACTTGTGCTAGATCAATATATAGACACTTAAAACTGATTTAAAATCTTAGCTTTTCTTCTTCTCCAAAGCCATCTCCCAGAGATTACTTACAAAGCTGGAGCAGAAGGCAAGAAATTACTCCCCATGAATGGTTTAGTTATGATAACAGGCTGTTTGAATGGCTAGAGACAACACAAGTTAAAATGGATTTTAATGTTGGTAATATGTATGATTTGCTCTACCTCAAGAAACCTCTGAGGTGTTGCAAGTTGTTCATATCCAGATTCTGAAACATGCCAAGATTAACTCTGTGTCTCAAATATATAAAAAAATGCAGATTTGTGGGATGAATTACTTTAATTCTTGGCTGAAGAGAAATAACGTGGCAGCAGGAACAATTTTCAGAAGAAAACTCTGTGTTTTGCAAGGTGTCACGCATGTCTGATCTCACTGGCACTGGGTGTTGCAAACCATCAATTCAGAGGCATAAAACAACTAAACACAGAAACAAACTGAGGCAAATTCAAAACTTTCCAGTCCAGCAAGAGGATTTCACCAAAATAAAGGAATTTACATCTGAAAAATTCTCCAGAAAGTCTGCTCAGGAGGGAGCCACTCTGGGACTTCTGTCTGGAGGGAAAGTGGAAGACCCTTGCAGGTTTACCTGCAAGATACTACTAAATGTACCTGATATTGGTAGTATCTTGGTACTACTAAATACTTGGCATTTGTAGTACCAGTCTTGGTAGTAACCTATCATTGCTTCCCCAAAGGACAACACTGAATGTAATAATTAACCCAACTATAACCAGCATTTCTCCACTAATAGACTGAAGGGGTGAAGAACAGCCTGTCAGAGTGTTTGTTCTCTTTATTGTTGACAGCCTAAACTTCCATTGGGCACATCTATAGAGAGACAGTACAAGACAGCACTAACTGCAAGCAGTTGAGAGGAGGGAAAAAAAATCTCTTGGTGGAAAGCTGGGAACATTTATAGCCAACTGGTATTTTTGAATGGAGTTAAGAGTACAGTTTTCCTACTTCTTTTTCCCTACCTTTTTTTCCCTTCCTTTATAAATAAATCACCAGAAATAGATTGAAGTGCTGGTGCAAGTGTGCAGTCTGCTTTTCTACCTCTCAGCAGGATAACCTGCTGAGGATATGGAGGACTATCACTGTCCTGTTTTGTTTTGAAGCAGAGAGTCTCAATGGGTTGCTCAGAAAGCAAATTTAGACTGAGTAAACTGATGTGAGTTCATATTTTGGTCTCAAAGACCAAATTCAAATTGAGAATTCACTTGACAGTATGTAAACTTCCAGACTGAAAAACTCCAAAAGTTGTTGCCATTGATTGTTCCTGCCCAGTTCCATGGTGGGGCTTTAGTTTCTTAGGATGTTCTCAGCTCTTGCTGAAAATCAGATGTCGTTGATCTGCTACTAATTTTGTTTCTGCTCCTCCAAACCCTGGCTCAGGTTCTGCCTGCCCAAAGTACCCCAGCAGGCAGTATTTGTAGAGAGTCAGATGAGGATGAAGCCTTGTTTCTTGACTTTGACACAGTGCTGTAGGGAAGGACTGACAGTTAAATAAAATTTACTGATTCAGCTTACTCAAGTATCTCTACAGAGAAGCTGCCACGCTCTTGACAACACATCAGTGTGGTGTTATGCTCTTGAAGGAGCTGAATGCATGCTAGATGAAAAATACTCTTCATTTTTCTGCTTGAATCTATGCAGCTTTCATGGGGATTTTTCTTTAGCTCACTGCTGTTCTTGGTCACACTCTGTGTCAGCAAAAGGAGACAAGGTTTGTCCTTGTTACTGCTGAATACAGATGACTTTCCTTTGGCCTGGGTCCTGCTAATCAGGGCTCTGCAGCAGAGGAGAGGAAGGAGAAAGGGAGAGAAGCTTCAGCGTTACCAGCTTTGCCTGTTTGTGCCCAGAACACAGCACAGAGCAGGTCACTGTGCCAGTCCAGCTGTCCCTAGGGGCTGCCACATGAGCCATGGGTGCTGGAATACTGTAATGCCACAGTGATGGCTCTTCTGTCACCAGTGGTTGCTTTAAGTCATCTTTAGTCAATTCTACATGTGGGGCCCTATTTGGCAGAGTTTTTTTTCCCTTGTTGGACCTGCTGGACTGGCCTAATTGCACAATCCCTTTTACAGTAAATCCCTTTTACAACAGTTCTCTCCTTTAAATATGGATTCTTTTCACTGTGACATCTGAAAGGACGCAATTACTTGAAAGTGTGGTGACAGCTTGATGACTTACAGTGAAACCTGTTTAGTGCTCTTGCACTAAACCAACAAAATCAAGTAGATTTCTGATACCTTTTTCATTGGTCTGTATTATTCTAACTACTGTTACCTTATCAATGCTTCTGAATATTGCACAGAGGAAGATAAAACGTCTGTTTATACAAGCAAAAGCTTCTAACAGACATAACTGATTGTTTTTGTATCTTAGACAAATGTGGACTTTTATTGGGATGCAGAGGATTACCCTTAATTCCTCAACATCCACTCCTGTAGCTCTGTCTGCTGCCCAAACTTGGCCATGCAAACCCAATAAAAATATAGCATGAGGAATTGAATGTTGATCATTTTGACCAGAAAATTATTGTGATGATTTTGGTGCCCTCTGCTCTATTGTAAACCCCACTTTTGTATCTTTTTCTAAGGAATATCATAATAGTTAGGAACAATGTGTCTTTTGGTGGGAGGTTAACAATTCTGGCATCAGTGAAATTTAACACAAGAGTGCCATTATTCCAACCCCTTTATAACCACCAGTAAGTTTTGAGTTTGCTGTTATAGGATGCATTAGGCAAGCTGACAAACTTAGATATCAGCTGGATTTCCTACCTGAAAGAAGGTTGAGACAGGTAGGTGTCTGTCTTTTATTCACTTTGTCTAGTTTTTTAATCCACATCTAACTGAAGTCAGTATGACATGGTTGACATTGAAT
Source organism: Oenanthe melanoleuca (assembly GCF_029582105.1). Taxonomy (NCBI): domain Eukaryota; kingdom Metazoa; phylum Chordata; class Aves; order Passeriformes; family Muscicapidae; genus Oenanthe; species Oenanthe melanoleuca. The sequence goes on from NC_079339.1 coordinate 44,633,788, forward strand.
TTAAATATAATTAATTCTTTATGTGATTTGTCATACAAATAGTGGGGAGAGACACTGGTAATGTCTCCACTCAGAAGAAGGAATGCATTGTGAAACCCCCAATTTTATACATCAGAGAATTCACACAGGAAAATGCAACCATGAATTTCCTGCAATCAGAGCCAACTTTGCTCAGAATTTGTGCCTATTAGGCAGGACTTACACCAGCCATAAGTCACAAATTCCTAGGAAATTTTTTCCTTAGTTTTTGTGTTCTACAATTCCTCTTAGTTTTAAGTAGTGAAGCAAAGATCACAGTAGTGTTCTCCTCTATCTAAGGAGTTGTTCCAGGTAATGTTTGCAAAGTTGTGTTTGAGGAGAGAGTAATTGCTGGTGCAAATAGAGCATGATGTTCCACTGGCATGAACCCCAGGGGAGATGAGAGCCTGGTCTGCAGGGGTGTCAGGACCATGCTGAAGGCCCTTGCCAAAAAGAGATGGGAGAAGGAGAGGCAAGAAGTTGAGGTAGTCACTTTAATGAAATAAGGAATAAGTATAGAGGCCTGAGGAAAGAAACAAAATATTCTGCCCAGTGACAGAGTTAATGAAATCCTTTCAATCCGTGTTCTGCAGCTGAATTCCCTCCTACCAAGTTTTCCAGTACAACCTAATAAGTTACATTTTTTCCAGCAGCTGGGAATTCACAGCATCTCTTTCCTGGGTGGATTTACTGTGTTTGAGTAAGGGCTGAGCTCCAGTTTCAGCATTCCTCTGTGGGAAAACTAACAAGGTTTAGAAGGGGATTGATAGGAACAGGTAGTGCACTGGTGTTGGTTTTCTTTGAGCAATTAATTTATATTGAGTCACTGGATGGCTTGGACACTTTTCTGCAGATCACTATTTACATTATGCAGGCTTTCTCTACAATGGTGCCTAAGGTAGCTGTGAGAATGCATTTTCTTACTTCACCACTCATTTTGCCCACTACTACCAGATCATACACACAGAGACAAAATCATACAAGAAAGAAATATCTAAATTTTTAAAAATGTATTTATACCTAGTCACACTGAATTTCAAACTTATGCAGTAATCATCAGACTCTCAAGGCTACAGATGTGGGTTGGTATAATAGGGAGTAGATGAGCTTTTAAAAATTGTTTACCCAGATTTTAGACCTGTGCATGTGCTTCATAGCAAATATAATGTTTTAAATTTCCATTACTGTGGTTAGATGTTAATGAGAAGTAAGAGGAGGAAGTAAAAAATAACTTCAGTAAACCTACATACTGTTTAAAATGCATTATCATAGCATCACACAATCATAGAATTCTTTGGGTTTGAAGGGACCTTGAAGATCATCTAGTTCCAATTCCCCTGCCATGGGCAAGAATACCTTCCACTAGACCAGGCTGCCCAGGGCCCAATCCCAGCTGGCCTTGAGCACTCCAAGGATGGGGCATCCATGACTTCTCTGGGCAACATGTTGCAGGGCCTCATCACTCTTACAGAGTAAAGAATTTCCTCCTAATATCTAATGTAAATCCACCCTCCTTAGTTTAAAACCATTCCCCCTTGTCCTATCACTATCTGTCTGTGTAGAGTCTCTCTCCAGATTTTATAGATCCTCTTTATGTGCTGGAATGTGCTTTGAGGTCTCCATGGAGCCTTTTCTTCTGCAGGCTGAGCAAGCCCTCTGGTCATCTTTGTGGCCCTCCTCTGGACTCACTTCAGCAAGTGCACACCCTTCTTATCTTGGGGACCCCAGGGCTGGATGCAGCACTGGTGGGTTCTCACAAAAGCAGAGCAGAGGAGCAGAATCACCTCCCTTGCCCTGCTGTTCAGTTTGCTTTGGATGCAGTCCAGGATGAGGGTGACTTTCTCAAGTGGAAATGAACATTGCTGGGTTGTCTCCAGCTTCTCATCCCCCAGGAGCCCCAAAATCTTTTCTGCAGGACTACTCTCAATGAGCTTATCTCCCAATCTGTGCTCATGTCTGGCATTCTCTGACCAGGTGCATCTTGCACTTAGAACATCCTGAGATTCTTGTGGGTCCAGGATTATCTGAGAATTATCCAGGTCCCCCTGGATGCCATGCCATTCTCCTGCTGTGTCATCCACATTGTTCAGCTTCATGTCATCTGCAAACTTGTTAAGGGAGTGCCCAATCTCACTGTCTATGATATTGATAAAGATATTAGAGCACCAGTTCCAAGACTGGTGCACAGAGAGACACCACTCATCATCAGCCTCCACTTAGAGCCATTGACCACAACTCTGTCTGCATCCATCCCACCAATTCCTTATCCACTGAATACTCCAGCCATCAAATCCTTATCTTCCCAATAAGGAGACAAGGATGCCATGTGGGAACGTTTCAAAGCCTTACAAAAGTTGGAGTTGATGGCATGGGCCAGTCTTCCCTAATAATATCCATTTATTCCTATTTATTCCCTATTCCATAAATATCCACCAGACTGATCAGGTATGGCTTACCCTTAAATTAGCAAGGAAACCAGAGTTGCACCAAGGAAACCAATTATTTCAGAGAAAGTCTGGTCTTGATCAGCTTGGGAATATGGGATCAAAAACTTGGAATAGTATGAGTTTTTATATTTGTTGGAGTTTTTTCAGGTGCTGCTCCCCACACCATAAAGCCCTTGAGGTGGGTCAGGGTGAAGGTAGGAGGCAGCAGCTGCTCCCTCCAGCCCCTCCATCCCCAGCAGCCTCCAGAGGCAGCTGCCATGCTCTCCACCAGCCCCACCAGGCAGATCTCTGTGCCTGGGGCACCTGCCAGGGCCAGAGCCCAGGAGCTGGAGAGGTCCTGGCAGTGCTGGCAGCAGGACAGCTGCGGGGGCTGAGGGGCTGCCAGCACAGGGTGCACGCTGCTCCTGGCCCAGGGTCACCCACAGCATCTCACCAGGCTCAGTGCAGTGCCTTGTAGGAAATGCTGCTTCCCACTCAGGGTTTCCATGGTGATGGGGAAACAGGCACCGTTTCAGGCTCTTGGCAGCAGTGTCTGAAGGGAGCGGCCAATGCGTGGGTGAATGTCAGCCCTGCTCCACACACTCACTATAATCCTGTAGCTGTGTGTGTATATATATATATATATATATATGTATATATATATGTATGTGTGTGTATATAAATACATATATACACTCTTTTTTTTTGCTAGAAAGCCCTTACAGAACCTGCTTGAGGAAGTAAGATAACGATTGATATGAACCAGAAATTCAAGAAGGCAGCTTATGTCGGGGAAATCCTAATTTTGGAAAAAACCACCCACTCCAACATTCACCATTCAATACAAAGAAGCATTTACTTCTTTCCAATGCTGCCAGCTGTGCAGCAGGCATGGAAGAATCCCAATTGCCAGCAGCACAGTGGCAGTGGGAAGGCAGCCCCAGGCTGAAAGGGTCCCCAGGGAGCTCCCTGCACTCCTCAGCCATGTGCAGGAAAGGACCCTCTGCAAACAAGAGGGGCTCTTTAGCTGAAGTGCAGAACACCTTGACATGCCAGTGATCCCTTGTGCTTGGCCTTGCAATGCTCACAGGACCAGGGAGATTTCAGCTGTCAAAAGGAGACACATCTCACCACAGTGAGGTCAAAGCACTAACAGTGACTTTCTCCAACACACTGGCTACGGGCAACTGCATATAAACTATCCGTGGTTGTGACCTATGCATCCCTTCAACTTGCTTTTGAAGAATTAATATAGTGAGATCTTGTAGTTTTTCTTGTTAATTCTTTTCCTGAAGGATCTCTATATATCAGCAGTCACATATACAAGTGACCCTGCAATAGCAAAGTTGTGCTTCAGCAGGAAGGAAACCCTGGAGTAACAGCTGGTCTGCAGTGCAGGGATATTTTCCCTTTTGTAATTCTGTGCTGTTCAGCTTTGCTGTAGACTGGATTGCTCCAAGGATTTCTCTGATCCAGAATTCAGTGAATTGTGAATTCTAAGATGGTTTATTTTGCCTTTGTTCAAGTGATAAATTGGAGATGTGAATAATTTTCCATTTATTCCAGCATAAATCAAGAGCATCCTGTTGAACCTGCCAGAGTTTTACTGATATAAAGCTCTCCAGACTTTCTGGTCCCAAAATCAATACCAAGCCTTGCAATTCTATTTGATAACATTCACCTCTGATGTAGGTCATATTTTTTTGTCATTTAATGTGTCTCAGTAGACCAGTTTCAAGTAAAGTAACATAGGATTATGGATTACTTGTAGGTTTGAAAGCCACTAAAATCACACCTCAATGTAGGAAATAAAATAGTTGGTGTTATGACAACAGTAATCAAGACCTCAAAAGCGAGATACATTTAAGCTTAATAAAAGAGAAACTGTAAACACTGTAAATTTTTTTTCCCTGATGTTTGTGGTCTTTACAAATGTAATTTTCTTACAACACCTCTGAGATACATTCTCAGTACTGTAGGTTTCTACTTAGTAGAAATCTGCAGCTTTTTCAGTTTTTAGAAGAAGAAATCAAAAACACAAAAGAGAATTTCTCAACCGGAATTTAGCCAAAATTTCAGCAAAGTCGGGTGGCAGTATAAGTGAAGAATTTGGCAAATTAAGAAAAAAGGGAAATTAAAGAAAAAAATTAACTGCTTTGGCCTAATTCACTGCATTATGCTTCTCAGATGTTGCTGATATCTCAGAAAACTAGGAGATACTGTGTTCATGGAATCTCCTTTAGAGCAAATTGAACTTGGGTCACTCAGACCCCACTGGTTTGGCCTCATATTTGAACATCCTTGGTTTCACTCTATCATGGATGTTTTCTTAGCATTATAATTGCCAGAGTCTCTCCCTGGGAGTGTCTGAAATACCATGCAAATATGTCAGTTCATATTTAAATGACTACTAAAATTCATTTTGCATGCCCTTGTGATCATTTGCACTAATCATCAGTGATTTTTTTCCAACTACCTGAGGAACATTTGTCCCTTCACTTTCTGCCCTGCTTCTATGTAGGATCAAGTGAGGATTTGGCTTCTGCAGAAGTATTGCCAAGAAATAGGACAATGTGTGTCCCCTTTCATGCTCTTCCCCATTTCCCCAAGGGGGATTAGTGCTGCCTCTGAAGTGATGTTTGTCAGGTAAGCTTGAGCAGTGAACTTCAGCATGCACAGCACTGCCTTTCTAGCAGTGCCTCACCCCAAATGTTTGAGTAGTTTGACAGGCATTTCTGTGATTCCAGGTTCCCTGTGCCATATATTCCCCTTGCTAGGGAAGGATGCCATGGATGTGTGTGCACAGTGAGCCCTTACTTGCTTGAACAACACAGTGAAAAAGCCTTCAGGACCTCTTGCTGGAGAGGCAGAGAGGGGAACAGAGCAAGAGCTGAGGTCTGGGCAGGGATGACTGGAGATCCGAGGGATTTACAGGGCTGGAAGTTGATACCTGCTAAATTACTCGACTGACAGAGACTTAAGGGCACCAGGGGTCTAGGCAAAGCATTCAGAAGACAAATCCTGCCCAAAATGTAGTCACATAAAACTAGCATAACTGTAGTGATTTTGGAGGCAGTCATTACTTGGATCTGAATCATAGCTTTTAAATTTTTTAACCACTGACTGTTATTTACCTGGGGCAAAATATGTTTCTCTATCATTGTGCAGTTCCCATTGCAGAGCTTGACCAAATTTAACATTATACTTTGCTCCTTTTTTCTTAGAGTTTGCTCTCACCTTATGTGCAGAAAGATCTAAATTTACTACACTTTATCACCTGCTTCAGAAAGAAACACCTCATTTTTCTCACTGAATCTGCAAGTTAGGTAGCAGTGAACTCCAAACAGCCAGGACAAGCTGGGTACACTTGAGACTCATGAAGTCAGAATGTCAGTGCATCTAATAATTAAAAAATATAGTTCTGTTAGTTACTGTTCCCTGCAGAGTTTTAACTTTACTTTAATGCTGTGAAGCACATAAACTAAACTCCTTCACAGATTCACTTTGCCTCTTTCTTTTCTAGGTTTTCAATTTTGCTTTGATACACTTTTTTTTATTGCAAAATATGTACCATAGGGAGGGTGGGAATGCTTTAATCATTCAGCTCTTATTATTAAAGAATCTTATTAAGATTCTTTAAGTTGCAAACCAAATGAACATTTCCATGCTTGAAGATTTGCTCATTTCCACTCACACTGCTTGTAGCACTAAGAGGGCAGCTCTGTGTCCCAAAGCCTTGTTGTCTCAGCAAACTGTCCTGGACCTGCAAAGGTAATCCAAGGCATACAAGGCAGGAGGGGCCTGGGTGACATCAAACACTTCAGGCTGTCCCCAGTCTCCATCTAGATGGACAATGATCAAATCTGGTTTTGTGGAATTTTGAATGTCTGGAGTATTGTCAGCTCAAATGACAACTGCATGGTAACAAATGAGAGCAAGGAAGAGGAAGTGAGCAGTCTAGTTTTGTGGTTTAGGTGTAACAAAAACAGATTAAAGCCAGCAGGCAAGCAATATATATAGCTAAGTTTGTTAAGGTCACTATAAAACATATGCAAACCTGTGTCCTGTAGAATTTATGAACTAAAAGCATTCAAAGTAAATTGGATGTTTAAATCTAGTGATTGTGATCGAAGGTATTTAAGGGACAATATATGACACCTCTGTGTGAACACTATTTTAATAGTGTTATATCTTGTGGTTTGACAGGCAAAAATATTTTGGTAATTTTACAATCACAATATTCCATTAAACTAATAGATGATTTCATTCCCTATTTTTCTTGTTGCTATTCAAAGTGGTTTATGTTCTTGCTGCAACTGGAAAACTTCCTTCTCACAAACACATACCTCAGTCACTCCCCTAACTCAGTATCCAAACAGTCTAGTTTATCAGGGTGAGCCAGCTCTGGCACATTCATGACCATTTATCCACTATTGAGCTGTCACACTGAAAGTTTACTAATATTTTGTGCTGCACTGCCATTTTCAATAGCTATGACGAGATTCTCATGACAGGCTGTCATTTCTGTCTTCTCACATGCTATTAGTTTCCCATACCATTAAACACAAACAAAAAATGTTTACTTTTTAAAAATACTCAAGTTGGTCTTCTGAGTCACAAGTAAAAGCAAAAAAGCATAAATTTCAAATCAATGAACTGTTCCAGAAGGACTATCACATTGCTGTGTATTGTACAGCATATCAGAAAGGCAACACCTTCAACAAGGCACAGATATCAATTAAAAGCTGCTTCATTACAGGATAAGACCCTGGTGAGGCATCCCTAGTTAAAAGACAGCGTGGCAGTCTCCTTGGATCTCACATTGGCTCTCTACAAATGGACTCTTTGGTTTTATGAAAAGTCAGGCAATGACTTTTACTCTTCTTTAGGGGTTTTTACCATGTTTTCAGTGTGTATTTAACTTTGCAGAGCAACATGAAGCTTTAGACATTACTTCTGTACCTGAAGAATTAAAGCTAAGCTGCCAATAGTGTGAAAGAAGGGGCATTTAAATTAAAAATGATTCCTCATTGAAGGAAGGGTGCCCTGCTCAGCTTCAGAAGACAAAGCTCATCTGAACTGCCAATATTTTGGCTTGCCACTGCTCACAGTCATGTAGTTTAGTTCTTCTCTTACACAGAGTATCTCTAGGGCAGACAAAGCAGATAGAGGTAAGAACAGTATAAATGCAAAGTGTTTACTGGAGATTTGCCTGCAATTTAATATATTTTTCTGTCTCTCTCAAGTGTTGCTATTCTTTGCCTTTCTCATTTCCCATGCCTCTCTCTTTGAAGAGCTGTCCCAGATAAAAATTCCCTCTTGGCATCTGTATTCTGTGGGGCAGTGCAGGATCTCATCACCTCCTTTCTGTCTCCCCCTTCCACTCTGACAGCCCCTGGTAGAGAAAGATATGGTATCTGCAACTCCCATAGTTAGTGGCATTTTTAAACACTTTTCCACAGTATGGATACCACAAAAGCAAGGAAGGAAAGAGGGAGTGTGGATTCTGCTGTTGGAGGTGTAGGAAATGGTGCTGTAACAGGCAATTATTCATATTTGAGCAGCATCCTCAAGTCCAGTAGGCTTCTGACAGCCTCCTTGTAGAAAGAAATGCTGAACCTTTTCTGGGTATTAATTATTCACCACTGCAGAATGATTTAAAACATGTGTGAATTCTCTTAGCAAGCAATCCCTAGTATGCTGTGAAATCCTGAGTTGGTTGTGTTGATGGCAGTATCTGTAGAGATTTCAAGGAGCCAGAATCTAACCTGGACTACTCAGTTTAGTCAAGATAGCTTGGGCATCAGCATCTCCAATAAATTAATTATCATATTTGTATAGGAGTTTCCCTATGTTTTAATTCCTCTATATAAATACTCATAAGGCTGCTATCACTACTGCATGTAAATATGATGTAGATCTTACATAAAACCAACTGAGTGGAGCTATTCCTGATTTACAATAGCATCAGTTAAATCAGAACAGAGTCTTTCAGATATGTCTCTGCAGAGTACTTTGAGCATTAATCAGAGAGTTGTAAAAGAACCACAAACAAAGGTGTTTCTTACAGGAAGTTGAACAGATTTACTGAACTGTGCAAAGTAAACAAAAACACTTTACAACTGGGGCATGTTCCCTCAGACTCACTCCAGCCTGGGTACAGAACAAGGTGAGATAAGTAACATGAATGGAAGGTCTTATTTATTCTTCTGACTTGTTGCAATGGAGACAATTACTAGAGAGTGTGTTGAGTGACAGTTCTCTTAAAAGGATTGTCTTGAGAATGTTTTAACCCTGATAAAATGGTGACTAATGTTTCAGAGATGTAACAACTCTGCAGAAAGGCCACTCCTTGGGAATCAGTCCAGCAGAGTGAGAATTAGCTACAGAACACAGGAGGAAAGAGATCTGCAGAATAAGACCTAGTGAGAAATACTATTAATATATGAGAAGCAGTCCCCTGCTTCCCCCACAGGCCAGTCAGGATGGGCAAGGGCTTGGTGTCCCTCTTTGTCCTTTACACTCCTCGATGGCTGCCCTGGCATCCTGTGCAAGACCAAAGGTGAACTGATCTTTGTAATAAGAAATGAAATAGGGAGGGGCTGCACAGAATGAGTTCAAATCTCCTCTTGCTGAAGCAAGCCTCTCCCTCCCCAAGCCCTCAACAAGGCAGAATGTTTTAATTCACCAGCTGACCTGCTCATGGCCACCTGAGCTGCAGCTCCTTGGCTCAGCACCCCTGCTGCCACTTATGCTGTGGAGGAATATCAATCTCTGCTGCAGTGTGTGAGAGCTTTTAACCTCCAGTTTGCACAATTACAAATGAAAATTCAAGGGTAAAGGCAGAGGGGGATGTGAGAACAGCTGGAAGGAAGAAGGGCAATGTTGAAATCCTTAGCAGCCAGGCTATGAGCTTGCCCTCCATGACTATAGTGTTGGAGTTTGTAGGGGCTCACACTGCAGGACTCTGATGTCTTTGGGATGTGATACTGAAAATAGTGAGTGCACTCACACATGCACAGAGGGGGGACTGCTTGTACCTGCTAAGGTTCTGATTTTGCATGTTCACAGCTACAAAATCAATAGCTCTCATGTCCCAGGCAATTGAAGTGTGGTTTTAGTTTGTCTCCTGACTATCCTCCTTACCAGTTTTACTTGGAAGAAAGCTTTTTTCTCTATTATAATTGCCTATCCTAAACTATAAGAGTAATTTTCTGTGTGTTTTGCTGTCCACAGAGATGTTCCAGAACAAATAGTCTCCAAACATTAAATACATCTAATTACTGTGTAATTCATCTGCCATTTGTCTGTGGGTAGGGAGATTACCTTCAACCTGCTTTGGACTTTTAGCAGGAAAGTGGAAATTAAATGTCTATCCAACAGTCTAGCTCTCAAGGGTTTTTAAATTCTTTTTTCTTTAATGATGTTTTCTTACTTCATCCATTGACATTATTTATAAGAACGACAAGAAAATTTCCAAGCCATGAAATTTTGGACTATTGATTTTAAAAAGCCCAAACAACCCTGAATATAGCACAACAACAGCCTAAAACCTGCTAGCTAAATGCATATCTGTGTCTCCCTCAATGAAACAGAGAGAGGGATTTTAACAGCCTAGTTAAGCTATTGGAACAGATGCTGCTGTTGGGAGACCTGAAGCTGTGGACAACTTCTGCCAGTTATTTCTGCTATGAAAACATCAGTCAGTCCACAAATACAGACACATTAGCATGCTTCAGCTGACAAGCTGTCACTGCACTACTTTCAGACAATGCCTTCACTTTTTATTTTTTCAGCTTCCAGTTGGTCTTGGCTGCAATTCTGTATAAAAGTCATATCTATATACTACATGTTTCTCATAAAATCACTGGAAATGAACTATCTCTCTTCTGCATTGAGGGTTCCTGGCACATAGAAGTTTGTCTTTCTCCAGTAAGCTCAAATGAGTTTTTTAATCCTAAAATATCTGCTGGTGTGGCTAACGGCTAAGGAACAAGAGCAGGCAGCCCTTGTGAGAGATAGCAGATGACAGAAAGGGGCTGTGCAGCAGCAGTACAGGGCAGCAGGACACCTGTGGGTTTCCCCTGCTCATCTCTGGGGCGTGTGTCAGCTCTTCCCTGCAGTGAACAATCTCTGGGCTTGAGCAGTAACCAGAGCACTAGAGACCTTGACAGTGTTAGCACACCTGCCCTGTGGTGCTCCCAGGCTCCCTCCTCAGTGGGTGCTTCAGCCTGTTGGGTCACTTCATGGGGCTGCCTCTGCTGCATGAGACAGATGCTTTCCCCTTGCTGAGTGTCTGCAGCTACCAGCTACCAGGGGATCTGCCTCTTGGCTGCTTTTGGGTCTTTTGGGAGCTTTGCAAAATGGATTATCAAAATTGCATTCCTGGCCATGTTTCCAACAACAAACCACTTTCTTTGTGATAGTGGTGATGGGTGATTCCTAGCAAATAAGTACTTGACAATATTACAATATAATTTGACAAGTTACCATGTGGATAAATGCAGTACACGCTATCCTTACCTGTGATGGAAGTATGAGGCCAAAAGGAGGAATTCAGAAAATATCTGCTAGCAAACAGCATGAACTAAGGCAGCCTGCCAAAAAAAACAAAACAAAACAAAACAAACAAACAAACAAACAAACAAACAAACAAACAAACAAACAAACAAAAAAAACCCCAGAGGATGTAGAAAAGGAACTGCTCAAAAAGGTTTTGGAGCTTCTTATTTCTACAAGTTGAGCAGATAAATTGATGTAGGCAGCAGCAAGCTGAAAAAATACAGGTTTGGGGGAAGTTTTCCAACTCATGATATTCTACTAACCTGGAATTGCAAATGATAAATCCTTGAGAACAAGCCCTGTACAAAGCTGTTCCAGGTGACTGTTAGCAGAATAGTTACCCAGGACTCCAGTCTGGAAGAAATTATGCAATACAGCATGTTGGAGTAATCTGATTATGACCTGAAAATAACCACATGGATGGATGAGGCCGTGGAGGATGAACCTCTTCATGTTCAGATGAGGGTACTATAGCAATACAGTGTTGAGAGACATGGCAGCTCTGACCCACACTTCATAAAATGTTGTTGATGATAGATCTGGACTAGATGAAGCCAATTACTAAAATGATGAGTCAAGTGGAGTTTAGAGGGGTTATGACTGGGTCATAACACGATTATGATAATGAACTATCAGGTGTGTTTTCAGTAGCATCTTTCATTACAAGAATAACATATCTTTAAATCTATTACTTGAACAGGAAATTATGGTGACTGCCTCTGGAAGGAGAAGTGGTTTGGTGGGCCAAGTTCAGAGCACTGAGGCACTACCCATAAGCTAAAAACTATATACCTAAGGTATAAGGTACCTAAGAATTAATGTGCACTACATTACAATATACCTGAAGTGTGCTTTTTGGATTGAGCTGTTATTCATGAGTCTGATACCCTTGCCTTTGCCCTAGAAAGGGCAAAAGACCTTTCTGCCATAGGAATATACTTTTAACATGTAGCCACTGGGATTGAGTGAGAATGATAAAATAAACAGCTAAAATAAATAGCTGAGACAGACTAATAAATAATAGATAGTAAAACTTCTATGCTAGGAACAGTATCACCTACCTGGTGATCTCCAAATCCCAAAGGAGCCATAAGAGGATAACCCAATTTTGATTCTCAGAAAAACCCCAGCTGATACACAAAATAGACCTGCCATGTATAGTATATATTATTTCCAAGTATATCAGTCAATCTGGCTAGATTTCTACCTAGTTGATTCTTTCTGTAAAATGTCTCCTAAGAAATGTCATCTGATGAGTTTAGGTCACCTCTTTGTTAGCATGTGCTGAGTGTATTTCTCCAGGTAATATTCTTAGTTACCCAGTGATGGCTGCCTGGATAGCTGAAGTAGAAAGTGTTTGTTAATAATGGTCAATCAAACAATAGCAATTCTGTGCCTGCACAGAATGAATATGTAAGGACTGCCATTTCAGTGTGCCTGTTTGGGTGTTTGAAAGAACTAATACTTATTCTACTCACTGGAATTTCACAACTCCTGAAATAAATCTGCCAGTAAATTGTGCTTTGTGTTGGTAACAGTCATTCAGTGGAATGGAAATGGAAAGTGCTTTGTGTGTGTCCCATGTTGGGAGTTGCAGAGAAGTGATGATTAGCTCCTCATTGATTTTTTATAAGTGTGACTTGTCAACTCTTCTGTGAATGAGGTATGGAACGAGAGAACCTTGCTGACACATTTTAAAGGAAGAGAGGAAGTTGAAAATTAACAAAACAGATTATATTTTCAGTCCTTCTAAGCTACCATGCTATTTTTGACAAACACATGTATCAGGCAGTTTGTATAGAGGTGAAGAGAACAGAAAGGCACTGTAAGAAAATGGGAGTTTAATTCTAATCTGGATTTGCAGTAGTAGGTTACTTAATTAAAAATCCACAGAGGGCCTACCTTTACATTTTGGACATAACTGAGTATTTTCTTTATACTTAATAGCAAATATAAATAAGTATTTTAAAATGCGTGTGTGTGTCTGTGTGTGTCTGTGTGGGTCTGTGTGTTTGTGTGTGTATAATATGAACTTTAATATGGATTTTACATTTCAGATTCTGAGAGGTGTCTCCAGGATGCTTGTGGAATGCTGCACCTTGGACATATTGGAAGCAGGAGGCCTTGGAAGATAAAGGGAAAAATGACTGTCAGCCAGTGGGAACAGTTTTATCCATTCCTGTCTAAGCTGAACAGGGGAGACCTTCACTGAGCAGTGAGCTTTTAAGAGCTAATCAGAAAGTCCTTCCAATTGCAAATCACAAATGAAAATTGACACTAATGCTGCATATTCAGAAAACTGGCATTTGTGAGAGACTTCTGTTGCTGTTTTCAAATGAAAGAGGTCACTCCTTTACTCATTTGTTTGGTGTTTGTCATAATAACTGTAATTATGAGGCACTACTGTGATAATTTAATGTAATTTAGCACATAATTAGTGAACAAAAATACTACACAATAATTCTTCCACGGAGCCATGGTGCTAATAAATAGTGGCATTCAGTGACATCTTTCCTGTCATTTTTCCTCATCAGGCTTATGTAGCCTATAGTGTTTTACTTGTCTTGCTTTTTTTTTTTTTAAGAGTATAAGTATCATGGCAGAATTACTGAAATGAGAGCTGCAAAAATTGCTCTGCCCTTTGGCAAAGAACACTAACTTATTCATTATCCAGTGAGTACAGCTTTAAAAAGAGTGTCCTCTGAAAGCTTCATTGTCCTTTCCACGCTCCGATGATGCTCAATAATATCATCACTGCTGATTCCAGGGAAAAATACTTCTATCAGTGGGAGGAGAGCAGTCATTTCAATAGGTTTCTCTGGTGCAAACTCTTTTCAGTTGATCTCTAATACAGGAGACAACCTCTGATGTTTTCATGTAGGAGAGGAAAGGCGTGAGCTGTGGTGCATTGGGACCACTCTGCACGCACACCGGAGGAAACTCAGACGATGCAGTTGACACCTGTCACAATCACGAAGCTGAAGTAAAAGAACTGAAAAAACTCCTCTCAAAACTTCCCCTCCTAAATATTAATGTGACTATGGAAGCACTATTTTGTTTACCTCTCACATCCAGTATCTAAAGTGACAAGTTTTCCAGTCCAACAGCTTAACTTAAATCAGATTTTAAAATATAAGAACTTCCTTAAACCATCTTTAACCTTAAAGAAGGTTTTTGGGAATCTTACCAGCATGTATAGATAGATTCCTGATGCAAAGGAGGGAAGAATCTTTTCTTGACAGTTCAAGAGGAAGTGGGCACAAATGGGAATGCATAAGATTTCAAAACACAAGAAAACAGTTTTTTTACTGTGAGAATGGGCAAGCACTGGCACAGGTTGCTCAGAGAGGTTGAGGGTCATTCATCTGGTGAGATACTCAAAACTCTAATGGATGCATAGCAACCTACAGCAGCTGACCCATCTTGAGCACAGTGGTTGGACTGATGGGCACCTGCAGCTAAAGAAAATTTGAGGAGAAAGAAAAAATATATCTCAGGACTGTAGTGCCCATATCCAGATGTTGACTGCATTCATAAAGAATGGGGACAGCACCATATTTGCCTCCACACTGTGATCTCATTAGCATGCCTGAAGGCTGGAAGGGTGTGAGTAGTCCCCCCTTTCCACAAATCTTTTCTCATCAGCTGTATTCAAAACCTTTCATTCTAAATCTGAACCCTTACAGTCCTGCCCTTTCTGTATCAGCCTATTATATGGGGATGTGGTTAATCCCCAAGCCCTTGACCTTTAGTGATTTGTACTGCTGTCAAGACACATTATACAGCTTTCCAAACTGCTCTGCACTACATGAGAAAATGTCCACAGTAGGGTTCTTTTGTTTAAACCACCAGGCAACAGGCATCAGCTTTATCATGCAGACATTTTCTTATTTTCCTTCAAGGGAAACAAGCCCCCCCTGCCATCCCTTCCCCACAAGAGTTTCAGTATGAAAAACAGAGCTGAGAAGCTCTAGTAGGTGCAGGAGAGCTGTTTGCAATTTACAAACCAATGAAGAATATGTTATTCCTGCTGGGATAGAAGCTGAGAGGAAAATGTGAGGTTAGTATTAATACCTAGGAAGATGATGGCTTGATTTTTCAAAGAAAAAATTTTTTAAGAGGCCCATAGCTTTGTGAAAAAAAAATAAAAAATAAAAAGAGTTGCTGGGGTTTAGGAGCAATTGTATGATACTCAGGGACCTCAACTGAAGTCTTCATGAGTTTTAGTGGATAAGTCACCTATGGACAGGTGTAGGAATTAGAGGGTATTGTCCCATTATCCACAAAGAGAGCAGATGCAGCACGCATACTGTCTCCCATTCTCAAAGTTCCTCTATTCAGAGATTTAATCTTAACATAGCAAGGACAATTTCTTCTCCCTGCCAGCTCAGTTCTTGGTTTTTTGAGGACTTTGGCACAGCCTTAGCTGGACTAATGGGAGTTTTGAAGTGGGCTGAAAATAGCAACTAATTTCACAACCAACAGTGACGCTTTTCAGCCATCAGCCTAAGCTGTATTTTGATATGGAGTTAGGACATGAAAAGGGATCTTTGGGTCACACTTGTTATTTCTCTTAAAACTGCACCTCAATAGCTTTTGCATAAATTCAGAGGTGCTGATGTCTGGAGTAGCATCTACTCTCAGCTGTGGTGCTTCATCCTGACAAGGGGAGTGGTGAGATCCAGAGCCACACTAAGAAGGGTAACTGGGGTGATGATATAAAAAAACAGCTCTTAGCTCAGAGAATCAAACAACCTCTGCTTCACTGTTTTATAACAGATGTGGCTGGGGTAGAGTTGACAGATTTAATATGGTCACAGGTGTTTTGGAGAAAGTGAGTGGGAAATGATTATTCACTAGCCCTTGCAACACAAGTTAGCTAATGGTGTTACCTCTTGGTCAATACAAAACAAACAACATGAAGTCTGTTTCCCTCACACAAGAGTTCCAGTATCAAAACCATGAGACACACTGCTATAAACAGTTGTGGAGGGCAAAAGTTCAGAAAGTGATAAGACAACTTCAGGAAGGGTAGGTCTGTCAGGGCCTATCAGATATCAAACCCTAGCAGCAGCCTGAAGCTCAAGAAGTTCCCAACCTGCTCCCCACTGAGGACTGGAGGCTGCTGCTGCACAGGGGTGGTTCTGTCCTCACCTCATTCTGCTCTTTGCTGAGCATCCTCTCCTGGCAGCTGCTGGAGCCTGTAAGGGATAGATGGCAGATGGACCCACAGTCTATAGAATTACCTATAGCTGTGTGCTGGGTTTGCTCCCCACAATGCTGAGCATCTATAGGTGTTGCAGTCCTGATAGGACAGAAATTCATGGCAGCAACAGCATGAAGTTGAAGCCAAACATGCATGTGATTCGTGTTTTCCACTGAAACAAAGATCATGCTGTGTTTTCTGCACAGTGTCACAGCTAAACCACGTGGGTCACATTTCACAGAGATTTCTCTCCATGCTGTGGTGTTTTGTAACAATACTGCAAGGATTTCCAGCCAGTGTAAAGACAGTTCTCTTGCATTCCCTTTTGCTGCTGGCCTATCCACCCACTCTTCCCTTCACTGGTTGTTAGAGCTGAGCCCTCTCCTTCAGCAGTTCTCTCAGTTCTGGCCTCACAGCTCCATTCATGCCAGGCTGATATGGTTTTCAGGAAGGGGAACTCTGCTTGGCAAAGGGAAAGGTAAGGCAAAGGGGCAGAGCTGGATGGAAACCTCTCCAGGCTGTTTCTCCACTCAGCTCCAGCCACGTTCCCAATCTCATTTGTAATCCAGTGCAATAGCTCTCACTCTTTCCTGTGCTTTGAATTTGCAAATCAGTCTGCCTGTCTAGAGCCATATCAAATGTTTTCAGCCAGCTCCTCTCCCTCACTGTCAGGAGGCTCAGCAGTGGGGCAGGGCAAGCTGAGACCTGCTGTGGATCTGAGGGGACTGGAGGCACTGTCTCCAGCAAAGCTTGCCATGGCTAGTCAAGACTTCACCATCTGCAGCTGCCTCTTTTTTGAGACTTGCCATTCCATAGTGGCTCCCACCTCAAGTGACTTGCTCCTCATTCCCTCATCTCTGAAAGCTGAGACAGTGCTCACACAGACACAGGGCCACTCCTGTCCCTGCCACAGAACAAGTGCTTGGTCTGCCACAAGATCTCCCTTCCATCTTCTCATCAGGAAACTACACACATGCAGATGTGGTCTTTGCTGAGAAATAAGTGACTTTTTTGGTTTTGTTTCTCACTGTAATTAGCTCAACAGAGACAAGATATGTTTGTTTTGCTTAGGGAACTACAATAGGCAATGTCAGTTCTAGAAACAGCTGTTGGCTGCAGCTGAATTAATTTTTTCATTCTCCTCTCCTCTGGAATATAGATTAAGGTAAAACAGCACATTTTGTAACTGAATCTTAATTTTACTAAATTTCTTCTGTGAGAAGGAATCCTGTAAAAGCCCTCAAAATCATAAAAGTGTCTTGTTGAGATGCTTTCAAAAAATTTTTTTAATTAGCAGCAATATTTTATTTAGAAATTTTCCTTACTGTTTTGTAGGTTCAAACAAAACATTCTGGGTCATTTTTCTGCTTCTTTGAATTGATAAAAGAAATTCCCCTGCATTTTTGATAGCACAAAATGTCTTGTGTTATTTGATTGTGAGTGACCTGAATTCCCAACATAGATTCAGTTTTATTAATTTTTTTTTTAATGTAAAAGAATCAAAGCATCAATTATTAGCACTTCCCACAGTGCATTTACTTGTTTATTTCACAGTAGAAACAATACTTTCCTTTGCTTCATTACATCCTATTTTATACAATCTTCCTGTGCTGCCCTGACAATTCCTCTGCCTCCTCCTGGCTGTCCTCTCCTCTCCAGCCTTTCCATTGTGTCCTTCTGCTCTATATAGGTCACTACTGCACTTCCCTGAAGCCTCCCCTTGTCGTTTCTGAAATGAGATGCTTCATTAGCCACTCTCCAGTCTTCTGGCATTACTGACTCCTGCAGTCAGCTTGCAGACACCTCTGCTAGTGGCTCTCTTCCCCTTCTTGCTGCTCACCCTACAGAAACAGTGCCAAACACATCCATGAGTCACAAACTCTGGGGAATGCCCATTAGTGTGTGATGGGTTTCTCTTGGGTGTGCTTCACACTCTGGATCCTGTGGAACCTCATTATGTTTCTTTTCTATTTAGATGCTGGACACAGCTAATATTTGAGGAGGAGAGATGCAAGGTTTTAACATTTTTTAAAATTCCTTACATTGCTGTGTTTTGGAGTAGAGGGAAGAGATTTGCAAATGAGAAGCAGCTCTATGCTTCCAGCTCAAATGGCTCTTATTTTGCTCTAAGAAAAAGAAAACTAAATGAAGAGGAAGAGAATTATGTACATGAGTGTGTGTGGCTCCCTGACCCCTGCCCCAGGAGCACTGAAAACAAACAAGGCACCAAGGCTGTCTTCTGCTGGGAGGAGGCAAGGCCAAGGTAGGACACAGGGAGAACAAAGCATGTTCCACACAGAAGGCTGGCAGCATCTCCCCTGTCTGCAGGAGGGTGTCCATGCAGCCAATCCCTGTGTCCTGAGCTGCCATCTGGAGCATGCCAGGAGCAGCCTGAGCAGCAGAGGTGCTGGGAGCTGCAGTGAGCCAGGCAGGGCAGCCAGGGCTGCTCTGGCTCAGTCACAGCTGGAGCCCAGCACACAAAATGTACCAGTGAGGGCAGCTGCCCTTTGGGACAGGGCTCCTGCAGATAAAAGCCTGAGTTGTACTAGCAGCATTTCCCTCACAAAAGGTGGAGTGGGATGGCCACAGAACACTGCCTGGGGCACCACCAGCACCCCGTGTCTTGGGAGCCTTTCAGAGAGCAGGAGAAAGAGCAGCAAGAGGCAAAAAATGCTGAAATCCAGTGAGAGGATGCTTGGTCCCCACTGTGCTAGGAATGAAGGCCAGGCAAAGGCCATGTGGCAGCTGGGGGCCCTGTCACCCACCCCACAGTGCACACTGCTCCCCATCACACACAGTCTCTGTCCACTGCTCACTTCACACAGCAGCATCCTGGCACTCCTGTCACCCCAGGTGCTGGCCCAGGGCCTCTGGCAGAGCCCCAGCAGCTCATCTGAGAGCCCCATGGTGCTCCCCCACCTCTGTGGAATGAGGGGGCCATGCCCCCCACCCAGGCATCAGGGGGCCCACATTGCTCTTCCACCCTTCAGCAGCCACAAGGCTTTTGGTGGGGGGTAGGGGTCATGTGCAGGTTCTTTACAGCTATTGCTATTTCTGCTTCTGCTGGGTAACATGGGGTTGGTCTCTCCTGTCCTTTCCTAGCTTCATCAGCATCCTAATTGTGCTCAGCTCTCTTTTATGGCAGGCACGTGTAGGCATGTGCAAATTTCCTGACTCCTGGAAAAGCTCTCTATTGGGAAAGGTGAAAAATGGCTCCAAAAGTACAGCCAAGCCCTGAAAGCTGTAACCATGCAGGAGTATTTTTCTCCCTTTTTTAGGCTCTTTACTGGGCTGTCAGAGTAGCAACAGCTCCTGGCATTGGGGGTGCTTTCCACCCAGTGATCTCAAAGTTGTCTGCTGAGAGTCATACACTCACTAATCACACTCCAGGAACACAGGGAAGGAAGAAGAGAGACGTGACATGATCTCCTGCCTTGCTCCTGTCTCTCCCAACAGCTGCAATTTCTCACCACCTTGAGACTAGAGCCCTCATGTCACACAAGAAATAGAAAATCATCCATTAATCCTCCTTCTGTTTTTCCCCCAGGAGCTGCTGTGTTTGCTCAGAAAGGCAAGTGCTGCCTGTTGGCAGTGAAGAGCCTCTCTCTGCCCCTCTCTGGAGGGCTGTCCTCATGGGGTTGCAGCAACAGCCTCCTGCTTGATGTCCATCAGTGGTAAAGTGGCAGATGGGTCACCCACTGCTCCAGAACCAAAGCACCAACCCCCTCTGTTGACATTAACCTCAATTGTGAAAGGTGCAACTTCTGTTTGTAAAGAAAAAGAGAGAAAAGGCAAAGGTTTGGGTCATGTGTTTCCCCGGCTCTCCCTCCAGTGGCTTTGATCCATTTTGGGCTTTGGTCCAACAGCTCATTAAGTGAAAAGTACAGCCAAGTATTACTCTGAAAGAGAAGAAAAAATGGCTCATCCATCAGGAGAAAGACAAACAGTGTCAGATATGGGTTGCTAATTTGTCTCCCTAGGGGGATCTGCTTATTTTTCCACAGAGGAATGCTGACTCAGCCTGACTCTTTCTTACCCTGGGCTTCTCCCTTTCCTGGCAAGATCCCAGTGCAGGCATCCCCTTGCCTGTTGATATCTGAAGTGCTGTATGGGCACTGCTTGGGAAAGAAACCAATGCATGGATGGCATCTAGGAATCTCCTGCAGCACCTGAAATGTGACAAATAGATGCATCCTGTAACAGCAGCATGGTGGCACAGAAGGAAACTCAAAAGAGAGAAAATAGTCTGAATCTTAATTTTATTGTTCTATTAGTCTGGAGAAAAGGATGCTGAGGGGAAACCTTATTGTTCTCTACAACCACCTGAAAGGAGGTTGTGGTCAGGTGGGGGGGGTTGGTCTCTTCTCCCAAGTAACAAGAGATAGGATAAGAGGAAATGGCCTCAAGTTGTGCCAGGGGAAATTTACATCAGGTATTAGGACAAATTTCTTCCCAGAAAAAGTTGTCAAGCGCTGGAACTGGCTGCCCAGGAAAGTGGTAGAGTTGTCATCCCTGGAGGTATTTTAAAGATCAAGGTGTGGCACTTAGGGACATGATTTACTGGTGGTGTTGGTAGTGTTAGGTTAACTGTTGGACTCAATGACCTTAAGGATCTTTTCCAACTGAAATGATTCTGTGATTCTGTAAGACCCAAGTACAGAAAAATAAGGCATGTTTTTTTAAAAAAAAAAACATTTTTCAAGACAAAACTAGGTGCATCACTGGTACCAGCCCAATACTCAAGGCAAGGACTGTAGAGAAAGCTAGATGAAGATGCAAATGTTGCATGGTGACAAGGAATATGTCTGTAAAAGTCATCCAAAAGCCTTTTGAGAGGAGATTACTGAAAGTGTTGATTTGCAGTGTTGCTAGGAGCACTAGGAATTTGACAGAAAAGTAGAGGAAAGGTGATGTATTAATATTTAAAATATATAAATGAGATGTCCTTTCATGACTTTTGGGTCCAGGCAAAGTAATGGAAGACCTGAATGGAATTATTTATTAAAAATGAAGAAGAGGGGGTTAATAAGCACCAAACATTGTCAAAGTAACTGGAGTCCCTTTCTTTGCTGAGATAATGTTTGCTGCTTAAAGGTAAAAATACTTGTTTTTTTAAATTTAGTTTTGAACCAGGGATTTTCTTTGAGAAAACACAGTGTTTTGATTAAAAAACCCAACATGATACATAATTCAAAGTGGAGCATGTTCAGTGGGTTGGAAAGTGACTCACAGAGCTCCTGTGTAATCATAACAGGGAATTGTTGTTCTGGCAGGCCTGTTTCAGTTGGGTCATGGAGGAAGGAGGAATCCTGCCTCATCTCCTGCATTAGCTGTGCATGTGCTCTGCATGTGTGTGTGTGTGCATGTATCTCTTTCTCTGGTGGGTTTGCCTCTGTCTACAGGGGCTGTTCCTTGATCCCAGATCTTTAATGGCTTTTATCAATAATCTGAAGGGCATCAACATGACCCCTGTGCTGATTACATCTGCAGACAATATAAAAGTTGGAACCTGGTGAAGGAGGAGGATATTTGCTTACTGATACAGTGCATCTAAGACTGCTTGGCAGGATGAGCACAACAGGAAACCTCTGCTTGGGGAATGCACTGGCAGCCCTGGTCCAATGTGGGAGCTTTGCCTCTGCTTAAATCAAATTCTCTCCCAGGGGCTCCCATCAGGAACACAGCATTGTAGGGCTCTCAGTCTGGCAGCTGAGAGCACAGGAACAGCTAAAGCAGGGAGGGTCCATCTCAACAAATTCAGCTTGGAAATCAAGTCCAGGTTTTCCACAGCCAAGGAATTCTTGCCATGACTTGCCAAAGGCTCTGGTCACTGGGCACACAACATCACAATAAGGTGTTTTCCCAAAGGCTGTGCCCAGGTTCAGCTGGAGTTGATTTGAGGAAAGCCTCTGGTCTCTAGTGGTAGTTTTCATGTCCTTTTCATCTGAGAACTCCATACATTTTTGCCACTGAAAATGTAGATCCCTTAGAAATGTCATTTATGTAGATTGTAATATAGCTGTTACTGAAGTTGCTTTATTGAAGTTGACCTGTTCAGTCATCTTTTCTATATGTTAGAAGATAGTGTGCATGGGAACAGTAGGTCAGCTGTCACAGACTAACCCTGGCAGTCCTGCTTAGCTCATCCAAAAACTGGTACTTGTACCAACTCATTCTCCAGAGAAAGATATATCCTCTAGTACAGCATTAGTCAGCAGTCTCCTGTGCTTCAGCAGTTGCTATTTTTAAGTCATTGGAAGGAGGGCTGCTTTAAGAAATACCATTTGAATCATAGGAAACTTGAACAGGGGTGAAGTCTCACTGTCCTGAGTAGGAAGTTGCACTCCCACTTCCTTCCTTCCTTCCTCTTTCCAGAAGTGTTCAGTAATCATCTCCTCCAGTCTTTTTGTCACTGAGCTGCCCTGGGGACTGAAACCTTCCCCAGCTCCCTTGGGATCCTGTGAAACACTCCCTAAAATGGCCTCTCCCAAGCCCCACTAGCTGCATCTTTTGGTGAAGCTACAGGGCATCACTAAGATTTTTTGTGAAATCCTGGATACTCAGCCTTATCCCATCTCTGTGTGTCATGGCTCCTGGAGAGGAGAGAAATGAAGTGCCCTCAGCTGTGGGAGGCTGGGCTGAGAGCTGGAGTGGGGCTCCACAGCTCTGCCCTGCCATTGCCATCTCTTCCTACTGGGCCACCACGCCTGAGCAATGGCCACTTGACCACCTCTAATTGTTATTGGGTTTGCTGCAAGTTGAGATTTTACTGCATAACACAGAGAATTATGATTTAATTCCATTTTGCAAATGGGAAAAGTTTAGGCCTATTCCTGTAAATGACACCACTGAAGGTTGTGGCAGGGAAATGTGCTAATTCTGGGTTACCCAGGAGGAAAAGGCTGAGGATCCATTCATCCCAGCACACCTGGATGTGTGCAGCCTTCATCAACAGCTCTGGGGGCAGCACTTCCTCTCCCCAGCAGAGAGGAAAGAAGCTGTGGTGTTAACACAGGGTGGAAGGCAGAGCTGGCAGGAGCTGCAGGGAGGATGTGACTCCACGTGCGTCACCAGAGTGGGGCCAGCAGCTGTGCCAAGGCAGTTTCCAGTGGTGATTGCCACTGAGCCAGCAGAGAGGGTTTGCAGCTTGGATGTTGTGTCTGGCTAAGGAGAGACCCTGAATGAGGAGAAAGGGCTCAGCTGCCATGGTGACAACAAAGCCACTGCTGGACCTGCACTACCCAGCCCAGGTGGGGTGGAAAGACAGGAGGTGGAGCTTTCTGGTTGATTAGAGGACACCTGCACACCCCACTCTGTAAATGTGTGTCTTCATTGCCTTGAATGTGGCAGTGCCCATGACAGAGTTTTTGGTTATCAGACTCAATCCCTTGTGTGTTACCCTTCATACAAGGTTCCCAAAGCTGTCTGCTGTCCTTGGCTAAACTGGAGAACTGGTGCCTTCCAGAAGTATGTAGATAATTAGGAATGAATTTCATATGATTATATATATATATATATATGTGTAAATTTAAATCATACTCATTTTTTACACACTGAAACACCACTGGCTCTCTAAACTGATGTGAGAAGGCAATAAAACTGGATTTTCCTTCTTGTGTTTGCAGGACATGTTTACCCAAGGCTAGCAGGGAGCTTTGATAAAACTAGCTGCAGATCTTCATTCTTTCTTAGTTACAGGTGACTTTGTGCTCCTCCTGTCCTGCTGAACCCACACATGGTGAGCTGACAGCCCTGGTGCTGCAGCCTCTCAGGCACAGCAAGGACAGCAGAACAGCAGGGAAATGGGGTGGTTCTGGGCAAATGCTGGCAGCCCCTTGCAGTGCCCATGGCAGCAGCACATCCTCTGGACTCCTGGCTGCTCCCAACAGTTTGCCTGCACAGAGGCACTGGTGCCCAAGTGAAGCAACTCATCCCACTGCAACGGAGGCAGTGTGGGCTTGTTTAGTTGTGCTGTTTGCTGGATTCATTTTTATTTTCAGTGTGACAGCTTTTACATGGAGAAGTCAACTCTCCTCCTAGCTAAACCTTTCTATTATTCTATTGCATTGCAAAAGGAAAGTAGAAACACTATTGTTGTCTGCAAATGTCTATATGTGTGGTGAATGTGTTATTAGGAGAGGAGGCTCTAAATTCTTATTTTGAAGAAAATTTTAAATCCAGGGGACACTTGCAGTCATTCTCCTGAAACTTTTTTTTTTTTTTTTTTTTTTTTTTTTTTTTTTTTTTTCCATTTCTAAGTGGTCTGATCTACCAAGTGGACTCAGAGCAAGGGGCACACAGAGCTGCCACTGACCATGCAAGGGGATTGCAACAATTTTGTCATTATCTAAGTTGTCTACATGTGGTAGGGTCTTCCATAATCAGCAAGCAATTAGCAAGCTAGTATCTAGAAAAGGTGTAAGAGACAGAATTCTCAAACCAGGTTTTACTGTAGTTTTAATCAGAAATATCCCTTCTTGCTGCTGTTGTGCTCAATTTTGTCTAAGCAGGATTAATTTGTGACCAGAGGGCAGCTCATCTGCGAGCCCAGGTAATCTTTTGAAATGCATTTCTGAGGAGACCTCATTATTTTGCCAAGTGACACTGAGATGGCCTAAAACACCAGTGTTCCAGGGCAGCCTTGGGCAGCCAGGCAGTGCTGTCAGCCAGCAGATGATTTTCCTAACAGTGTCTTGAGCAGGGCAGCAGGGAGGAAGAAGAGGGACAGAATTTGTGGATGCAGGTGAAAATGGGGCAGGATCAGTGCAGATGTATTGTTGCATTGCTGTAAATCCTTGACCACCAGAGTGTCCTGGGTTTGTAGACTTTATTAGGATGATGTGACATGACCCAGAAGACTTCACACAGAAAACTGAAAAATGTTTCTGGTTTCCTCTTGCTGTTTCTCTGAGCATTCATTGTTTTCACCACTATGGAGAAGTTAATCAGAATCATGCAGCAGAAATGACTGCAGTGTGTAGTGAGTGGTGGGGCCTTACTGCCAAACTTCTCACCATAACAAGCAGGAGATGTTTGTGTAGAGAACCTGGAGCCAAAGGTCCAGTCTGGTCATCTGAACATGGACAGCAAAGGGCAAGGCACACTGCCCATTGCTGCCTTCTCTTGACCCATAGCCCTGGTGGCACAGAAAAGACTTCCTGCAGCAGCTGGGATTGGGGAAGGAACACTGTGGAGTGAGCCCACAACAGGACATTGATGTTTCTGTTCCCTGGAATGGCTTGGACACCATAAAGTCAATGAAAGGCACCATGACTGTATTCCAGCATGAAGGAGAAGCAGTGGTGGGATTGCTCATACTCCAGTACATCTCAAAGCACTGCATTTGTGAGTGCCTGAACATAGATTGTAGGGTGGTTTTCTCCTTGTAAAGAAGGACACAATGTTTGTCTAAAAATAATGTCCAAATTCAGCCCAGAGTGGATTCCTCCAGAATACAGCTTTTGGCCAGACTACCCTGAATTGGACAACAGCATCTGGAAAAGCTTCTGTGTCCCTTGACTGGCTAGAGAAAAAACTATGCTTGATCTTGGCAAATATCCCAGCTCTCTTCAAGGCTCAGAATGCTTCTCTCCTTTTTGACCTCGCTGCTGTTGGACTTTACTCCAGCCAGAGTTTATTGCAACAAACTGAGAGCAGCTGGCAGCTGAGCTCAGTACATGCAGGAATAAGGTGGCTGATTCCTTTTCCAGAAAGGCACAGAAGTGAGGCTTTGTCCAGGCAAGCACAGCCCACAAAAGGTATGAAGCAGAGCAGATTTCATCAGTTCAGATCACAGAGACTGCCCTTCCTAGGAGGAAAAACATCATTGTGCACATAAATCTGCATTTTCTCTGTAGGTCAGGAGACCTGTCTGACACAGACCCAAGCAGGCTGATGTAGGAACTTCCAATAGCAATAGGCCACCTCATTTACTCTTTCAGGGAACTCAGTTCCTCCCTTGAAACACTGGAGTTAGTCATCATTACCTTATTAGCCCACTCGTCCATGACATAGTATGTGAGTACATTTTTAACAACCATTGTGGTGCTTCATGGCATTTATTCCACTGGAAGGCAAAGGAGCAGCATTGGTTTCAAAGGGAAGTGCAAATAGATAATAGAAAATGCCTCCTCTATCCACGTGTGGCAAAGCCAGCTGCTTGCTCTGGAGCTGGCCCTTGGCTTGGGCAGAGGGAGGTGGATGCTCCAGTTCATTTGTGGGGAAGGCAGGGCAGAGCCAGCCCCTCTGCAGACAGACAGAGCAGGGTGCCCATTTTCCAGCACAGCTCTGCCAGCACAGACAGATGGGTGCAGAGACTCTGCAGTTGACTCTGTACTGCTGAGATTTGCCCAGGTTCTCACACCTCCTGCCTGTGTCCTGAGAAGTGTGAAAATCTGATTTCCTGACTGTTTCCTAGCTGGCTCCCTGCCCCAGGGGGTGAATCACAGTGCCACTGTCCTGCAGCCAGGCTTGCCCTCAGCTGATCACTCCTTGCCAACACAAAGTCAGTGCAGCAGGATGGCTCCTCCAACCCACTCCTAACACTCTTCATTCTCTGGGCTGGTGTAGTCCCTGCCCTGCTGCTGACCCAGTCAGGGAACCTGCAGAGGACAATCCAAAGCTCCTGGGTGCTCCAAATAAAGCAGGATTTTCACTGCATGCTAGGGAGTGTTGACTCACACAAGTTGCATACCTACACCTAAATAAATTGAAGAACCTTCTTCACTTCAAAAAGACCACCCATTTTATCTGGCATGGCCTCCCCTTCTTACCCCCAGCCACTACTTGCTCCCAGATCTGTGTATCCACTTAGACACACAGGCTTTCAATTGTGGGGAGCTTTTAAATTTTAAGTTAAATCTGAATTTGAGAGAGAACAAAATGAGCTCCAAGTACCAGAATGTGATAGCTCTGGAATATTATGCAGCATTCATCTCAGCAGTGAGTGGGAGCAAGACACTGAGGGATGCACAGCCTGAGAAAACCAGGGAGGCTCAGTAGCAGGAGCAGATAAAAGCAGACAGCTTGGAAGATTTTTTTGGAAGAGAAATATCAGTGTAAAGAAGGCAGACAGGAGAGAGACAACCCAGGCCACTTCCAGGGCAGACCTTTCAGTGAGTGCCAGCAGATCTGTGCTGCTGGATGTGGAATTGTTTTATGAGTTCCTCTAATCTCCAGGCTCTTGGAAAACTATTGTCTAGTGCCTGATCTAACAGGAAGTACAACTGCTCAAAACAGGGAGCACATCCAAGAAGAAAAAGGAAAAGCAAAAAATTAAATTCAGAGGTTAGCTTTTCCTATTTTTAGCTTTTCTGCAAGTTATCTGGAATGTATGCAACTTATTTTGGAAGATTTAGGAAGCAGAGTGTGTTGCCAGTTCTTTCAGTAGAAAAACCCAAATGTACTGCATCTCTTGTGACAGATGATGAGCTGCAAAAGACACTTAAACAGGCAGGGTCGTTAAAGGAGGTTGGTTTTAGATGGCTGCAATAAAGATTTGTCTAGTAAAAGCTCCTGAATGTTAAAGAGAGACACAGAGAGCAGGACAGAGACCCAACACATGGGGTCCTGCAGATGGGGTCACAGGTTGTGTAGATCTCAGAAATTATTGAATTGGGCCACAGCTGTACAGGTGTTTAGCATTTCCAAACTCTCCCATAAGAGGGAGGTTACACTGTATGCTTTGCAAAGATCCCCATAGATTTGGTGGGCATTTGGCAGCAGGAATCTGGCCACTGATGGTTTGCCTGTGTTACAGGAGCCAGGTTAAAACACTGCCCAGGACCAGCTCCTTTCCTGACCCCGTTAAGCACCACTCTGTTCTCTGGCCTCACCCATCAAAGAGCTGCAGTCTGAGCTCCTCAGAGAGCAATCCTGAAGCTTTCACTGAGCTCCCACCTTCATTTGAGGTCTGGCATCCTTGAAAGAGAACAGAAATTTAACCCCAGCTTGTGGCTGAGCCTTGAGTTCCTTTTCTCTCACTTATTGCAGATACAAGAATTCAGTTTCACTCTCCTGTGAACCACTGTGGCTTGCTGACTCCCACTGGGTTGCTCATGATGAATACACAAAAACTCTTCCTCACCAAACACAGCTATTCCTGGTGCACACAGGCTCCCTCTCCCTCACAGCTCCATTTACTGCCAAGGGCTTGCAAGCTCCCCAGTACATCAGGAACAAGGCTGAGATGCCATTCCCTCCTGCAAGCTCTGGGAACATCAGGATCCTAGAGGTAAAGGCACTCCAGGAGGTCATAACCAAGAGATTTGTGCTGTGTTCATCCAGGAGGTTCTTAGCTGCAATACTCAGGTACTAATTGCTGATGATACCATATATATATGTAACACATTTTGTTTCTGATCACATAAACAAGTATTTTCCTGGCCATGGCACTGGCAGCCAAAATGTGATCAAAATTCAGTGAGCTGCCTCCTCTCCCTGGCAGTGAGCATTCCCACCGAGCCAGTGGAAGCAGTCACCATGGCCATGATCTGAACCAGAGCCTGAGCAATGAATTCTGCAAAGGAAGATGCAAACCTGGAGGAAGGACTGTTTTCGTTGAAAGGTCTGCAGAGCTTGTTGCATCATTTCAGCAAAGAAAGGCAGTGCTGCCCCACAATGGACAAAAGGGATGCAATACCCCGAGGGTATTGCAGACTCCCAGCTTCAAGAGAGGACAGCCTGGAAAAGAGGCAGCTACATCTCTGCTGATCCTGCCTGTACTCTCCAGAAACAACTCCTTCATTGTGTGCATAAGGGCTACTGCTGATCACATGTGCCACCAGAATGAGTTGCTGAGCCCTTCCTTCCTTCCTTCCTTCCTTCCTTCCTTCCTTCCTTCCTTCCTTCCTTCCTTCCTTCCTTCCTTCCTTCCTTCCTTCCTTCCTTCCTTCCTTCCTTCCTCCCTCCCTCCCTCCCTCCCTTTGGCAGATGTTCTGCATTTCACTACTTTGGATACTCAGCTGTCAGCAGAGTATCATGCTGTTGAGGGGCTCCTGTAATGGCAGCCATTGCAGAGAGCTGTTTGAAATGCTGGGCAGGGATGATAATGCACCTCAGCACACAGTGTGCCAGTGGGAAGCTCCCCCTTGCAGGCCTATGGAATCTCACTCCATTTATTAGGCAGGCTGATTGCTCTGATCTCCACTCAGAGACACTTTTCACTACCAAGCTAGATGGAGAGTTTACAGTGTGGCATATTTGCACCCTACAGGGCTAATGAAACTTAAGCTTTTTTGTTCTAGAAGGTGGCTTAATTCACTTCTTGCATGTTCCTTGTTCAGTGATTCCAGGTAATCCTCTACCCACAGGCAGAAAGCACATGGGGATATTAGCCTGGATACTGTGCACCATGGATATACAAATGTGGTCAAAGATGATCAAAGGTGGTTGTTAGTGTCTTCCATCTTATCCTATAAAGTTGCTAGTTAGAGAATGAAAATTGTAAATTCCAAGCATATAAAGGCCTAAGTGCCTTCAACTTGTATTTCCAAGGCAGCAGTCATCCAGCAGCCAAGCCATACCAACCAAGGACATAGATGTGTCTTGTAGAACATTATTCAAGGATAAGGGTATGCACAGAGTGACACCCAGGAAAGTCTTTCCCAACAGCAGGGTCAGCTCACATTCAGCAGCATTGCTGTGCAGTGCCTTGCTGCAGGTACCCTCTGTGGCACAGCTTTGGCATGCACACTGTGCAGCTCTGCTGGTAGAGAAGGTGCCAAATCTCCAGCCACTGCAGCAGTAAAACACTGTAAGAGCTTTGTTGCTAAGGGCTGCCCCCAGTATAGTTTTGGCTGCAAAAGCTGAGTGTCTCTCTGACATAGGGATCTGTGCAGAGCAGTGACAGCCACAAGCTGTCATCAGCTGTGGCTACCAGAGGGTTGCAACCCTTCAGCAGCCTGTCTGCCTCTGGCTGTGGAGCACTGAGCTGGTTGTGGGGAACCTGGCAGGTCCCTCCCTTTGGGGGCACAAGCATTTGTGCTATTTCCACACTGAGGTTATGGGTGAGGGTTACTATTGTTCACATCCAAACATCAACTTATGAAACCTCTCAAGTCTGTCAGCCTGTGGATTTGTTTCATGCAAACAGTGAAATTCAGGGCCACTTCCACTCCCTGCCCAAGATTTAGGCCTTAGTTAACAAATTTTCATCTCTCCTGGATGGTAATCTGCAGGCATCAGTGGCACCCAGCTGAATCCACCAGGAAAACCCAGCAAATGTAGGTGTCTATTTATGGGTGCAGCCTGTACTTCCAGGGGATTATCAGGCTTGAAGAACTAAAAATCACTGAGCATCTCCTGGTCAGTAGGAGAGTTTGTGTGTCCTATAAACCAAGCACCACATACAGCTAGAGATGCTCATGTTGGGTCTGTTAGACACTGTTCCTGCTCCAAAAACTTCAGCACTATTTTGCTGCAGTCACCTCAGGCTTGGTGTGCAAATGTGCCCAGGTCAAGCCAGCTAAGCTACAGGGGCCCAGAAATCACAGCCTCCCCCCAGCTGATAAGATAGTTCAGGTCTTGTCTAGTCTCATCTGGGCTGTTTGGACTTACAGTCCCTCAGCACAGACAGGCACTCAGTCAGCAGGGTAAGGAGGGGAGCTGGGGAGAAAACACGCCTGTTGAAGCTGTCCTGCAAAGAGGAAGGAGGGTTCCCAAAAGCTACATGGCATATGGAGCAAAGCCCTTGCCAGAGCCTAAAGAGTGAAGCTGGGCAAGCCCAGGGTTTCTGGCCTGCAGAATACATAGGCTTTTTTCTTTTTCTAAGTCAGTCTCTGAGATAAAGCTCAAACACTCACAGTCACTGGTACCACAGTAAAATTTCTGCAAACTACTTAAAAACATGAATTTTACCAAATGAGGAAAACTTGAAATTTTAGGTCCCCCCAATATAACTCTGATGCTGGCTCAGACAAAGCTTATTGCAGAACCAGGCTGAACCTGAATACTGCAGCTCTGGCCATAGTGCCAGACCATGTAATTTTTCCTGCCTCTCTTCTTGCAAGCTATTTATACCAGCCCTGCTTCATGTAGGCTGCAGCTGTCGCTGTGCCTGAGCGTCTCAGGCCGAGTGAGCTGCTCTCCAGAGGATGCTTTCTTCTAGGAATCAGGACACAAAGCTGCTGGAGCGTATTGTTCAGCATGTCCCAGTGATTTCCCAGGGAAATCGAGGGCAGAGAGCAGGATGGAGGCAGCTCTTGTCAGTGATCCAGGATGGGCTTTGCAGAGAAAGGAGGCTGAAGCATCAGAACACGAGGAGAACATCAATATCAGCATACTGGGAAGTAAAATGTAGCTAAGGCTGAATTGTCAATATCACAGAATATCACTCCCAGTGAAAATCCTATTTAGAAGTCTGTGAAGGCTGGGTGCTGACAGACATGGCCAGACTGATGGGACAGTCCCTCCCTCGTGTGCCAGAGCCCTGTGCTAACATTGGCCTAATTTGGGCCTATGGCAAGAGAATGATTCAAAAACTGCAACCTACTATACACAGTCCTGAATGTTTGGTGGTGATAATGGCCAAGAATTACAACTTAAGTCCATTCTGGGGCCAGGAAAGGAAATAGTTGTGCAATAGCATCATTTCCATTCAAATCCTCTACAGAGAGAGAATCAAGGTCTGATAAGAATACTAGATAAGAAACACAGGGTGAGGCTGATATGCCCTGAGGTATGTTAGCCATGGGAGTTGTTTTGAGTCTTCTCAGTTGTGACCTATATGAGCTGAGCCTCCTTTCCTCTGGCCCTTCTAGCAAGACTGGGAGCTATGAGTCTTAGCTACTGTTAGGCACCAATTTACAAATCCTCATAGTGCATTTGTAAGCTACAGTGAGCAAAGTCCACATTATTTCTGAACAACAAACATCCACATAAGCATGCAGTATATTTTTATCATACAGATTATTAGCAGAATAGTTGTAATGAATGCATTTTAACTTTCCTGAGCATCTTCATTATCATCCAGTCTCTATTTTTCAAACTGTAATGTAAGAGACATCATTAGCATAATACATCAAGCTACTACTCACAGCAAAGGCATCTCTGCTGGGAACAGAAACCTCCCATGCTCTTTCCTATTGTGTTTCTTAGGGCAAGTGTGGTGTTCTGTGGCCAGGATGGGAAAACTACTTTCCATGTGGGTGAGACCCATCTGGGAACTGCCATCCTACTTCAGCCTTTGTTTTGATGAAAATGTGGGGAAAACAATAGTGCAGGTTCTCAATAGGCATAATCCAACCCACCTAACTGCTATCTGTTTCTGAAATGGACTCACATTGCCTCCCCACTTCCACTGCCTCCTCTGCAATGAAAAAACAAACCCAGAGTAAAGGCCATGAGGATGGTGGGCTGGTCTGGCTCACCCTGCAGCCTCACACTAACCAGACATAACAGGAGCAAAGCAAACACAGGGATGAGGGCTCCTGTTCAACAGCTGCCTGGTTTGGGTCAGGCATGAGATGAAGTTGCACCATAACCTGGCATCCTAAATATGCTTTGATTAACCCTTTCTGTTGCTGAAGCTCAGCCTTGCAGTGTGTTCTTCTCCACGTGAAGCCTCTAAGCTAAAACAAACAACAAAGACCATGCCAGAGTTCTCTGGTGAGCACAAGATGGAAGCTGTACAAAGGTTTGTTTGCATTTGCTGGTGGGCCCTCTTGGGAGCTTCTCATCAACCAGAGGAGCTTGTGCCTACTCCTTTTACTTTTTGTTTTTAGTCTCTCCAATGCAGCGTGGCTGACTCAGCACACTCCATGAAACAATTGCTTCCAAACCAGTGTATTGTGATTTACTGCTCCCTGTGGTGCTGCCAGCCCATGCACCCCTGTGAGGTGAGGCAGGGTGGTGGCCAGGAGCACCTGTCCTAAAAACAGGGCTTCCTGCAGGCTGGCCACCAGTGGGGCAACCACTGCAGGGGGGACTTATTCCTGAAGGACACCTGCGAAGAAGTGATCTTACCCTAAGAGCATGTAGGTCCTGTGCCAATGAAGGCACTTGCTGGGTCCTCTGGCCACAGGTCCTGCCCTGAAGGTTGCAGGGTTCTTGTTCCAGCTCACAGTAGTTATTTATCCTAAAATATTGCAGTATTAAAAAGAAGAAAGACAAAAACTCATTTTCCCCATTTGAAGGGACCCTAAAAGAAAATAATTTTTCAGTCAGAAGATTGCTGGTTTACTCCCAATAAAGAGCTATTTTTGCACAACAGTCAAAAGGAAAGCAACTTGGCATGTTTTATGGCCTCTGTTGCCCCCTCCAGTCCTACATTAGTAGTTGGTGCTGTTTGGAAAACAAGAATCTTAGGAAAACCTGCACTAATAATAACAATGTCTCAGGCTCATCATTTGATACACATCTGACATGTGCTGGAAGTGAAAATTGGGGCCAGAATTTCCTTTTCTGGCACAACCAACTATCTGTCAACAAAACCAAAGCCTGTTTATAGAGGACAGCTGTACAGGAGCTACAAGTGAACTTGTACAGGAACTTCCTCTCAAAACTCTGCCACAGGTATAAGATGCATCTGTGGCATGGCTCTCTGCAACTGTGAGCATGTGCATGCATGTGTGTTGAAAAAGAATCCATTTTAAAATTGGTAAGCAGGTCCATTTTTCTCTTTGGAGCCAGCCCAGGGGCCCATGTGCTGATCAGATGTTCATTCCTCAGCTGTACCCACCAGAGGGACTTCCAGCTTTATTGTCCTCACAGAGAAGGGGGCCCAGGAAAGCACTAAACCTGATACTTTTGAAGCCATGTCACTGTGTTAATAATTATGAAATGACCCTATTTAACTGTTTATTGATTAATTTT
Organism: Oenanthe melanoleuca; assembly: GCF_029582105.1. Lineage (NCBI taxonomy): Eukaryota > Metazoa > Chordata > Aves > Passeriformes > Muscicapidae > Oenanthe > Oenanthe melanoleuca. The sequence goes on from NC_079339.1 coordinate 44,667,811, forward strand.
TTCAAGCCAGATAGACAGGGCACCTTCAGTAATTTCATACCGAAGAGCATCACATCCTTGGGGAGACAATTCTAGGGGCAGAGAGGCAGCCAAGAGCCAGTCATGCTACTCCTAGTGAGGATAGGGGAGCAGGCTGTAGAGATTCATACCTGGATGAAGCAGACAAGGGTCATCTCTCCTACAGGGATCCCTGCCTCATGTAAGGACACAAAGGAAAAGAATTCAGCCCAGCAATGACACATTTCATCAACCCCTTAATGTCTAAAATAGGTTTTTACACTCAGTCCCTCCAAGGAAGTTTTCTAAGTGAAGGCATATTTAGAAAGGCCAAAGTCCTCTCCCTCCTGCCTCCAGGAGCTTTGCTGTGTGCTCCTGCAGTGCTTTAGGGACACATCCAGAAGAGCACACCTGGCAGCTGCTGCACTCTGGGAATGCCAGAAGCACTGCCAGGGTGCTGGTGCCTGGTGCTTGTCTGTCCCATGACTGGGCAGGGAACAGGAGCCACACAGAACATCTTTTTCAAAATTAACAGGTACAGTTTTCTCTCTTTGAAATAGTAATTGGAGGGACAACAAACCTGGGCTAAAAAGGTGCTTTCAATTGAAAACTGGAAAGGCCAGGTGACAAAGGTGGTGACAAACCAGCATATCAGTACCACATGTCCCTGCAATGGGGAAGAGTTAATCTGACCAACACTCATCCCACACACATTCCTCTTTCCAAAAAAGCTTTCTGATTTTCCTTTGGTTTAACTTCACTGTCCCATTTCTTTGAGCCTGCTTGCTGGCTTTGCAAGTTTGAGACACTCCCAGCAAATTTCACACAATTAGCAATGACAGCCACACAGGACAAAAGGTGAATACTCTTTGTCTTTCCTGTTGTCCATGAGTAGAATTCTTACCAGCTAGTCTTTGTGAGAATGTGGATGCATGTGGGAGTGTAATACATCCAGCACAGCCCATCAGTGAGTTCAGGAAAGGTAGTCTGCAAGTGATGAGGTTAAATAGATGAAATGCTGAAGAAGTGTACTTGCTCAAAGCATATTTTGGCATATAAGCTTTTAAACTTTATGCTAGAGGAGAGAAAGGATGATTGTCAGAAAAATACCATTACAAATGACAACTGAGCAAACAAAGAATTAGCAAGGTAAATCTGGAACTGCAACATATCCAAGTTTCTGCTATCGTTCCAGAGTAGAAGAGTCTACTCAGGAAAAACTAGATTTTCAAGGAAAATTAAAGCAACTTTAAAAATAGCTTTGATGTTTAAAATGCATATAATTAATGACAAAAGTTTTCAAAGATACAGTTGGATTAGTTCTGCTTGGATTGTTTCGCTTGTTCCTGTGATTCTATATCAATCATGAAAGCAAAAGTAGGAATTAAATAAATCACGGAGTAAAAATGGTTATCTGCACCAAAATTAGAGATGACCTTTTACCAATTACTTGAATGATAAATTTTCTTATTGCAGGCATTGCAGTCAGACCTATCAAGTGCAACAGAGATTGCTGCTGCACTTTAGCATATGCTTAGTAAACCAAATGTTAATAATTTTGAGTAGCACCAGCACAGTGCAGAATAGGGGGAGTCTCCTCTGAAACCCACTATTCCTGTTTTTAAGACTGGAATTTAAGAGAAGTGTATGTAATCCCTGTTGAAAGGCTGGAGATCTGAGGCTTGTGCAACCTGTCCCTACATTGATACAAGTGCTTGACAACACATTTTAATAACCATTTTACTTTACTTGGCACCCACCCAAAGGTTAGTAAAACCTTGAGCCAAGGGAGCAAGGGGTTGGCATGGTTTTCAGCCCTGACTTACCTCACTAGTCATTTGAACAGCTCTAATTCCTGCCACAGGCTGGAGGAGCAAGGGCACACACACAGACTTTGTGCCCATATGGAGATTTTGCCAGCCACAAAGTCCAGGAGCAGCCCTCATGAGGATGACACCAACCTACAGGCACCAAGGGAACACTTCCCTGGGACTGGCTGTGCACATGGACATTGCTTCCTTCACACCAGTGACTGAAAAGCTATGGTGGTCTGAGAGCAGATTGCAAAAGATCTCTGTTTAGCAACTAAAACAGATATATACAAAATACAAAAATATCTTGGCCTTCTTACTCAGTAAAAAAAAAAAAAAAAAAAAAAAAAAGAAAAAAGAATGCAGCTGTAAAACCTAGGAACTTGTTGTTTTAACTTGAAAACTATGTTTAAACAAGCAATTCTGTTTAATTCATATGCTGCAAGGATTTCCACTTCTGCCTGGAAGTTCCTAAATGTGAAGCCTTACAGAGATAATCCATTTTTAAAAATAGGTAGCTGAGGCTATTCCCAAGAGGTAGAAGCTTGTGGATTTACAGTGAAACTGATTCCAGTGCAAGAAAAAGGAAACAGATATTCAGGTTCACCTGATATGCACAACACCAGTGGCAACTTCTCCACTAATAAAAGACATGACACAATTAGATTGCTAACCTTTCCACATTGGGAGTTTATCAAAAGAGGCCAGGACTTGAAATGGAATGAGAAGAATTGAAACTAAATTCCGTTACAGAATTCTCATATTCTCTACTTTTGTCAGATGCTGTGTTGAGAAAGACCACCTGCCTCAGATTTAGGTGCAAATTACCTTGATAGAAAAGCTTTGATAAAAAAAGAAAGCTTTGATATTATAGTAAAAGGGGAGTCAATATTGTGAAGGAGGTATCGCAAATTAACTAATGGAACTGGGACAGGAAAAGCTCTCAGGAGGAACTGAATAAAACAAATAAAGGTTTTGCACTATTTTTTGGTAATATGTAATGGGTGCCAAAAGACAGCAGGGCCAGAACACAAATTATGAACTGGGACTAGAAAAGAGAACAGTTGGCAAATGGAAAAGAGGAAAAGAAAGCCAAGGACAGTAGGAAGAAAAAATGCCAAACAGGGACTTTAAATGGGGAAACAAAACTGATGTTTTCCGCAGTGAGCAAGATGACACAATTTCTACTGCCTTTAAAATAGATTTGCAAACACTACCTATTACAGGGTTTTGGTCCATTTTACAGAGAACATATGGTCCAAATACCAAGCAGATACAATTTCAAAGCAGCCTCAGCCTAACAGGCATTTGAAATGCCAGGGGGAAAACAGAAGAGCTCCCCAGGCTTAAGTCTTCTGCCATTTGAAGATGCTCACTGGGGCCCCACACTGCCACAGTGAGGATCCTCCACGTGGTTGAATCACGTAAACTCTGGTGAGGGACAAAGAACAACATCTGCTGTTATTTTCCTGAATCATCTGCAATCCTGTGCTAAGCACTTTAAAATCACTTTTTGTGGCAAACCAGCCAAGTATCAAGGAGCACCCAGTCTAATGGGGAACCTGGAACACTTCCCAGGCTCCAAATGTGCCCAGCACTGTAAATGAGCAAACACCTCTACCCCAGCTCACACACCCTGAGTAGTCACTGCAACCATGACTCTTCTCCACACATCCCAGAGACCCTCTAGCAAGTATCTGTCTACTAAACCAGCCTTTCAAGGGACCCAAAGGGTAGGAGATGTTGAGAAAGAACTATGAAGACAGTAAAAACCCCAAAGAATATTGTATAAATATTTAACATGCTTTTCCCAAGCACTACCAAGGTGTATTTAAATATCCATGCATTATGTAGAGGCAGGGTAATCTGGCTTCATCAAGAGCTGGAGTGGAAGGAATAAAAAGAGAGTTGTGAAGATTTAAGGAAACCTGAAATCTAAGATAACAGTACCATTGGCAAAGAGTACAGCAGCTTCTTTTTTTTAGGCCAGCCTCAGAAGATTTAAATTTAGTGTTGTTCATCTTCAAGGCTGGCCAGCCACCTCATAAAAATGTGTTCACAAGCCATCTATTTCCCCCAAATTTTTAATTAGGACACAGGAAAGTTCCATTTAAAAATCATTTTATTATTAACATAATCTTCCCATTTAGCCAAGTGTGGGTTCATGTATAAGGAATGTCGGTAAATATTCCATTTGAGGCTTCTTTTTACATATTTCCATTGATAAATAAACTCTGAATTCACATAAAAAAGTTAAACTTAAATAACTAATATATTTTTTGTAACAGGCATACATTGGTAAAATATAAATATTCTTGTACTCAGCCTTTGCTCTAGATACCAGTTAGCCACACATCACAGTTATTAACAACTAAAAACAAGAGCTCAACTGATTTCTGGCCTGGACTAAAATAGAGATGGAAACAGAAAATTCACATTTTGACTTTGGGCCAAAAGAGGTTGAGAGACAGGAAGAGAACAGTTTTATTAACAGCCTTGTTAAAAATAGACTGCTCTGCCACTTAACTTATTCTACAATTGGTAGTTGATTCCATTATAATTTTATGTAACACTCAAGTTTCACTAACAAAATATGGCACATCATTCATGGATATAACGATGTTTTAAAACTACCAGGGCAAAACTGCAGGCGGTATGAGTGATTTGGCTCTGGCTCACCACTCTGTCCTCTCAGTCTGACATTAACATGGTGGCACCTCCCTGCTTTGGCCACTTTGCCACAAAAGAGTGGAGTTTATTACCTGTTGCTCTAGAGTTTCTCAAACTAACCAGTTACCAGGCAGATTCACACACTGGGTTTGCTCACCCAGAAGTCAAGACCAAAAATCTGTTGATGGAGATGCCCTCTCACAGGACTCTGGGAATGATGGTAAAAGGAACCACGGGACTGCTGGCCTCCAGCTCCAGTGCCGTCAGGAAGCACTCAGTCGCGGCATCATCATTGCCTTGAGCCTGCAGCACCTCTCCCAGGCTGTTCCAGACCTCGTGAGCTGTGGAGTTCACCTGGACAGCGTCTCTGAGAATCTTCTCCGCCAAGCTATAGCGCCCAAGCTGATGAAGTATCAGAGCCTGCAAGAAAACAAAGGGAAAATGGTTGAGATTGGCCAGTAGGGCTTTCCTGAAGCTCAAACACGGTCACTGCAGTGAAATAAGGGTAGGCAGCTCTTGGGATCAAAGCGTTAGACTATGTAATTTTTATTTATTTTTTTAAATTTAAGAAAAGAAATTACCTGATGAAGGACTGGAACAAGCTACTCCACACCAACAAAGTCAAGTGGTTTTGGACAGGAAACAAAGACTAAATAACAAAAACTCCACCTATTTGCCAAGAAGCAGGAAGTACCTGGGCTTTTGCGTAAGGTCCTGTTATCTGAAATCCTAAGGTGTGTACCCTTAAATTTTCACATCCTCCCTGTGCATCTCAGCACCCAGCTCACGTCCTATAACACCTGAGACCATACAGAGCACCAGCAGCACTTGGGGATTGCTAAAGACTGAGTTCAGCTCAGTAGGCAACAACCACGGTGCTTGATTTTATCTGTGGAACAGGAACAGGGACTGATATTGCCCCAGTAATGCACAAAGGACCAACAGGCACAGAAATTCTTCATAAGCATCCTTGTTACAGATCCTCTATCTTCCTCTGTGAGATGGGATCCAATTCAACACTGCACAATCCAGAGCACATCCAAACCCACCAGGATATGGGCTGAATGAGGCCATGGAAATCTCCATCCACCACATTCAGCTATGTTACTGTGCCGGAAAAGTCATGGAATGACCCAGTAAGAGAGCTTTATTTTGGGATTATAATAATCCTTACGATATAATGCATTTTTACATTGTGATTCTGTTTTGCAAAACACGTATGGACCACAAATCTTTGTCCCAATTACATGGTTACAGAGGCCTTGTGACTTCTGCCCTCCCAGCCCCCACTCCTTGGACCACAATTTCTTTTATCTCTCTCTACATCTGTTGCTCAAATCCTTATTAACCTAAGCACCGATGATTAGAAAGTACTGACATTCTATGCAGCCCTTGAATTATCCACCAAACATTTCTGGAATTGTGGCCACCTGGCTGACTTTCAGCTTGGGAAAGCTGTCAACTCCATCCTATAGAACAACAACTGAGCACAGCCTGCTCTGTAGAACAATATAAAGAGTGCTGTACAGTATTGGCAAGTGAATAAATAAATGCAATGCAGGCTAATTTCTATCTGCCTGGCAGATGTTCTCACACAAAGGTGCTAGAGGGCTTTTCTGGATTTGGACTTTTTTTGAGCTGTCAATTGAGTCAGCATTTTCAGAGCAAGTGAACAGTGCTTCCAATACAAAAACTGGATATCTCTCAGGGATCAGTGTTTTTTTTTTTCTCTGCAGTGAATTGATTGTCAGTGACTGGCAGGTATCAGATGTGAAACTACAAAAAAATGAAGCAAGGAGATGGAATATACAAAGCTGGGGTCACTGCAGTGCACCTACCCTTAATAAAATTTAAGTGTTCTTATTAAGTGTCTCTATTTTCATAAGCCTTGCTTTTTTGGGGGTGGAAATATGTATATTTTATTAAACCTGTGAATTATTTGAATATTGCTAATACTTTTTCTTAAATATGCCAGACCATTTTTCCTGCTTGCTAAGGACACAAGCTGTTCTTTTCAACACCAAAGAAAAAACAAATTTTGCAGATATAAGCCTGCTCATAGGAAGAGACACACATTGCACCACATCTGCCCTATTCTCTATGGCAAAAAGGATAGCTGAGATTTTCCAGTGATAGAACTAGAGCAAATACTGGCAGTTTGCCTGCTGTTATACTTTCCTAATACAAGCATTAGTGTTGAAATTAGCATTTAGCAGTAGTGAAGGAACCACTGTTGCATGGACAATGAGGTTACATCATGTCCCCTCATGTTTTGGGGACACAGCTTTCTCAAGGGAGTGCCTCCTGAAAGTCAGTCTGTCACTGGTGTCTTAGCCTGGGATGATAAGAAGACTCCTGCCTCAGGAATAGGTGGTAGCCCTGGGACAGCAAGCTTTGCTTCCAAAGAACCAATAGAAAATTAGATTTGTTTCATGCAAAGCATTAAAAGGATAGTGACATTTGATCACTGTAGCTGTGGGTTGAACACAAGTGCTCTAGAGAAAGAACACAAAATACCCTCTGATTCACTAACTCTCTCAGAAAGATAGTCAGATGTCATGCATTCTAAGTGTTCAGTTTGTAAATCCCCTTCTCAGATGACCTGTTACAATTCTGAGGCACAGAACATTTCAAATTGTTTGCAGCCCTTGCCTGACTTTGCTCTATTAAGCATTGCACACCACAGGCAGAAGGATCAGGCATGTCTATCATGCAGCAAAATCCTTTGGTGACCTCACACCAACACTCATCCAAGAAAACTAACTTCAGTTTACCAGCTGTCAGCATCTGCTTGCTTTCTGTATTAACTCCTCAGGAAAAAAACCTAAACCACTAAAACCACCACCACCACCACCACCACCACCAAGAAAACCCACGCACTTAACACCCATCCCAAAACAAAACTCCTCTCAGACTTCCCAGAAACCAGAACAAATTATCCCAGTCCTTCACTGTGGATATTCCTCTGCTTTCTAACTGGAAACAAAATCTTGAAGCCACCAGTACTGCTTTCATCTATTTAGCAGCAGATGTACAGACAACATTTATCTGCAGAATAGTGTTAAATCTCTTGCTTTATGGCTGGAGATGGGCCTGACCAACACATCAGCTCTGCAGAAACACAGAGGGGTACATGATACATGGTTCACACCTTAAGACTTGCCATGTTACCTTAAAAGCTAAGCAGAATCCCTTTCTTGTATATTCTCTCTATAAACTTTTAAAAATATAAAATATGAGAGGGATTTTGGAACCTAAATCAATTAGAAAAAGTGCTATATAATAATTTGTGTAAATAACAAGAAGTGTCAGTAGGAAAATGTCCATTCAACAAAATATAATAAAACCAGTACATTCCAAAGGAATTACAGAAATCTAAGGCAACCTATTTGTTCTTAGTACATTTTAGAATGCTGCAGTACTTAACAGAGGTGTTTAAGACAAATGTTGGCATCTGCAGGCGAAATCAGGATCTTTCCTGGTATTGCATCTCTTTCACGTGAAAGAACAATAAATGTATGACATTTGCTCCTAACACAGTTATAAAAGCCTCTAATGCAGACTTCTTCATTCTGCAGCTTAGTACAAATGTGGCTTATTACTTTACTCCATGTTTGGTTTGCTGAGAATTTTGGGGTTCCTTTGAGGTTGATTGTTTTTCCCTGTCAAATCACTGATCTCCCCTAGGTGTGTTAAGGCTTTCACTTTCTCTCTGGTTAGGATGTCTGTATGTTGTAAACTCTCCAGGCAAACCTTACTTTTCTTTTAGCCAGTCCTATACTGTAGGGGTTGATTTAGGAACTCAAAACACTCCAAGAGAGAACTCTAATGAGAAATGGCACAGGCAGAAAGTGAAGAGAATCTCTGAAGAAACAGAGAGACTTTTTGGTGCCATCACCACAACCAATGAAACCAGTCTCCATGAAACATGTCTCCAGCCCACTGACATTTATACCAGTCACTTTGAATAATCAACAGTACTCAAAGATCTGTGGAGTTCAGATGCTCTCTGCTCAAGGAAAGGTCAAGAGCCCTTCACAGTGCCCAGCCAGAGCTGGGAGTAAAAGGGATTTTGCAATTCCCAGACCCTCCAGCAGCTCTCCAAAGGGGCTTTATAAGAGAGCAATGCTATAACACTGTGTGCTGGACAGGGAGGTACTGCTGTCACTACAGACAGGTTCTAAACAAACTCCACATCCTAACACAACAAAACTCTCGAGGAATTCATCAAAATGGGAAGGAATGAACTTCCAACTTTTGCCACAGGTTATTTTCAAGATCTTGCCAATTCTTTCTTTACTCAACCTAGAGTCACAAAGTCTCCCTCTCGTTGGGCAATGATTTTACATGTGTTTCCTCCCTCAGTCATTCCCTTCACACTTCACTTTACATTGCCCTATATACAAAACTGCTATTCTTTGCTTATTTCACCCAAACATCTCTCCAAGAACTGTTTTTACAATGCTCTGTCAAACAGGACCCATTTGTTCATTAGAAAAAATGTAAGCATCTTTTAAAAGGAAAACATTCAAATGAATTTGGATTTTCAAATGGAGCATTACAGTCTTCAAATAAAATTTCCAGTTAGAAAATGCACTATCATTTATTAATAAAATATCATGACTCAGAACCTGAACAACATCATGTAATAAGCAATTGTATAAAGCCATAATTGCTTAAATAAGCATGTTGTGTAATCTTCACTGCAAAGATATCTTTTTTTCTGCAGACAGGCTTTCTCTCTTTGCAAATTAACCAAACAGTCAATGTAAAACACGTATCTAGACAAATAAACATAGGACTAAGATCCTGTAAATATCTAATTTTTCATTTGGAAAAACAGCTATTTAAAAAATTCTTAACACCAGACATTTAGAGCAGTCTAGTAAGGTTACTTTTTTATTTGCTCCTAGGCAAATGAGAGTCTAACATTAGATTTTTTCTGCGGAACTACCTTTGAAAAAATTATTATTGCTCATCATATGTCTCATCAAACCAGAGCTTTATCATAAAGTGCTAAACTATATTTGGATTAACTGAAAAAAAAAAAAAAAAAGGGTAGAAAGGTAACACTACAAAGATCACTGTGATTTCTTCAGTGTAACTAAAAATTTTATCTCAGGAGAGCTGGAGGTTTCCTAAGGTTTAATGTCTGACTACTTCTCCACCATGCCTGAAAATAAACAGTTCTCAGTCTCAACAGAAGCACCACTTGAGATTTTTACCTTTATTCACTTGATATCAAGAGGAATATCTTAATTTTCTCTGAGAAAAATATAGACTAGAAGTGGGAGATGTTCTCAAAAACAATGTAATTTATTTAAAAGTGAAAAAAAGGGGAACTGTGACTATGAGTCTATTTGCACTCTTGCCTTTTTCAGGGGGGGTTGCTGAACTCTTGCTGCAGAGAAGGAACCTGGGAAAAGGGAGAAATGGACAGAACAGGAGCAAGAAATGTGGCTGACTTAACTCACAAAAAAGTACCAGAGAGTCTCACCATGTTTAAGAAATGCAGTCTGTTGGCAAAAGTCTCAGCTATGGAGATTTGAGTAGTACCCAGATATGATATCCATATTAATTTATTCCTGGCGTGTCTGTTGCATGACCTGTTTGCTAAAAAGCTTCTGTATTTGTATGACAAAGATCTTATGTAGCTAAAAAATAGCCCTCAGAGCTAAAAGCTTGCCTTGCAAAAACAAACAGCTATAAGAAAATATAAGCACATAAAAATTAAAAATGGACTGATTTTGCTTTTAAGGATAAGAGCAGGGAGACAGAAGAACAGTGGCCTGTTTTGCTGATGACCTGCTGAAGCCCAATAGACTATCAGCTGGTAATGTATAGGCAGACAGAGCTATTCAGATGTGGAAAACAACAATTTTTAAAAGCTACAAAAGATTTAAAAAACTCACTACATCCAACCTCACAGTAATTTTCCCAGTTCACTATCTTACTGTTTTTAAGTGGGTCCCAGCCTAAGAGATAATCAACTTTAAGCTGTGTTATCAAAGGACATGCTAGAAACATCCCCATCCTAAGAGATAATCAACTTTAAGCTGTGATATCAGAAGGACATGCTAGAAACATCCCCATCCTATCTAAAAACTTAAAAATCAGGGATTATGACCATAAATAGCTACAAAATTCAGAGTGCAATGTATGCATTGCAAATCCATATGCAGTGTAATTTTAGCATCACAAAACTGCCCCTTGTTACATGCTGCTTTTTCAGCCTATTTTGCAAGTGTTAAGGTGGCTGCTATTTTTAAACAAATCTATCAAACTTGAAGGTTTACCAGAGACTTGACAGTACTATGCTATAATAATGAAACAGAAGTGTTAGTAAGGCAAAAATGAGAATTTGCCATGATACATGGAAAAATAAGTAAAATTCTACAGCTGATACTTTCCAACCTCCGTGATAAAAATACTTGTTTTAAATGTAGTCTATAATCAATATTTTACACTTACATAGAGTGAAACAGAACATTATTTATACACTGTGCTCTCCTATTTTAGCTGATGACTTTGTGCTGAAACATGTCCATCTAGTCAAAGTATGACTTTGCATCAGAAATCATTTATAAACTCCTTTCAAAGGCACATGCATGTTGAGTCATTGTGCATAACTATTTCTGCAAGTACAAAAAGATTGTGACATAGCACATCAGTTAGAAATAAGCCATGATGAATAAAAATGATGAATAAACATAGTTCTGTATCTGCAGACACAGGTTGCATTTTAATGCAGGTATTTTGAAGAGTAGTCACATTATAAGGTTTAAAACCGACTGGATTGACCACACCACACTTTACAAGCAAAGGTGATAATAAATACATTTTTAAATTGGAAAATTAATTGCAACATGTACATAATTTGTTTTCCAAAACAAATAAAATAAGTGGCAGAATAAAAGCCACTTGTCTTATTTCCTCTAACAAGGCAATTCTTTTGAAAAATAAAAGGCGTATTTCTTCGAATATGGGCCAAATAAAACTTCCTAGCAGCTCAGTACGGATTTTCTTTTTTAAATGCGAACAACCAGCTAATAATACTACATTTGATCACTCCCTAAACCAAAGCAGCTGATGAACAAATACAGACCTGTGCCCTGAGCCCACAGTTCTGCCCAGTTCATTGCCTGTGCCACATCCCTCCTGCCTTGCTCCCTCCCTCGCCTTCCCCCATGCCCAGCCCACTCTCCCTGTGCTCAGTGGCCCCACTGGAGCCCCAGGTTGTTATTTCTCTGCCCTTCCCCCAGTGCTAACATACCCCCTAAGGTATCCAATTGCTTCCCCTGCTGCAAAACACTTGTTGCTAGGAGAAAACCTACTGCTTGGCAACAGATTTTAAAAACAACTACTTTGGCTTTGTTACTCACTGAATTTCACATCACCAGCATGAAATAACGAACTCGTGTGGTCGGGAGAGCATCGTGTACTTATAATTCCCTTGGAAATGACTGACCCTTCCCACAAGGATGTGCTTGCCTTTTAGATCCTTACTGCTCACAGCCCAGAATGCAGAAAGGTTCAAAATTTGAAGGTTGTTTTTAAAAACTGCTGACTGTAGCCTTCCACTGAGATGGAAGCCCTTGAGGGAATTCTTTTCCTGTTAAGACAACATATTCTTGCAATAATCTGCTGTAATTTTGATTTACACCTTATGTGAACATCCACAAGCTTTTAAAAAAAATACTTTTAAAATTTTCAAAATGTACCAGACTACATTGAAAGAACTAATTTGACTATAGCAACCACACTGAAAACAATAAAACACTTTATGATAAAGTGAAGCAGCTAGTGACTCCAGATCTTATTTAACTTTTTATCTCTATCTGAAAATTACATGAGGGTCTTATTTTGTATGCTGTGGCTTCTAACACAGAAACCCCACAATGGTTCTCCCTTCAGAAGTCAGATGGCTACAGCTCTGGCAAATACTGCATCACCACTGGCATCAGGGAATAATTAAGTATAACCTTAGTTCTCAGGTTATGGCCAGTCCTAAACTTGGAATACTTGTCAACTGGTGCAAATGTTTTACATTTTGTCCCAGGTGTGACACGATGATGTGAGGCTGAAGTGTATATAGGGCTCTGGATCACCTCCCTCTGTCTGGAAGCTTGGCATCATTGCATCTTCCCTTCCCTCCCTCCCAGCACTGAAGCTACATCATTGTCTTCTCACTTTTCCCACAAATTAGAAATGAGGATTTCCCAGATGTATAAAATACATACATTTGTGATGAAAACAGGTGCAGGAGATCACAGCTTCTCACAGTGCTGTTTATGAAATGGGCCATAGTAATTTCTGTAATTTGGTATGTTCTTGTGTTTTGTGATTCACCCCTTCCCCTACATAGACAGTTCATAGATATAAAAACATCACAGTGCCTTTCCCTACAGAAATCCTGCCACTTTATCAGTCTAATCTGTAGCTGCATTTCAACACTGCCTGGGTTCAAAGCAAGGCCAAGTTTACCACTGGATCACTGTGCTCCATACAGAGGCTCCAAACCACTGTTTGTTATTGTTGCCATTATTTTTCCAGTATTGAGTCAAAGGGTCAGAAGTGTAGCAAACTGTATTTCTTTTATTCTAAACCTAGGAGTAACATAGAAGTTTCAATATCCAAAAAGGGGGAAAAAAAACCCCAAATCCTCCAAAAATGATAGAAGGATAAACAGAAAACCTCAGACCAAGTTTTTTGAACTGAGGAGCCTCAAAGTCAGCCCACCAAGTCAATATTCAATTATTTGAGCAAAAGCTGGACTTTCCACAATAACTGAGGATACCAGGAATTCAGGGTCCTTACTCTACTGCCTAAAACTAGGTTCCAGTCTAGAACACCCTGAAGCTTCCTGGTATTGAAAGCTTGTGCTCCATGCAAAACAATTAAAATGTCAAGAAATTAATGTTTTTCTGTCCATCAGTCAATTACAGATAGAATTAAAGAATAAATAATCAGAAATACCAAGCAGTAACTTTTAAAGAAGCTGTTTTTCATTAACGACAGTTCTATATAACCACATTGAACATACTAGTTGTATGTGGCTTCTGGAAATAGTAATTAGAAAAATTGATTAAATGTTTTAATGAAGAAATAAATCTGAAGTCAGGGGAACAGTTTCTGTATCAAAGCAAAACCAGAGTTGCAGATCCAGTACTAGGCTCTGTGAATAAAATTTATAATTAATAGAACTGTCAGAGTTAAAATTCAGCTTTGGAGATCTTTAGCAAAACTGCCACTGTATTGAAAGCCAGCACTTGTAGTCCATGCATGTACACACTCAGTACTACAGAAACTAGCACTTACTTTTCTGAAGTCTGAAGTCTAAACTTTTGAGACCATGGAATGGGAATCAGAAGTGAATTATATTCTTCTGAAGTACCTTTTTGCATTTATGCATGTGCATTTCTCTCAAATATTCTGAAAAATGCTGTATTAAATATTCAAAGTCAGAACTGCAGTATTAGATAAAAGATAACCAATCTTTTCATTACTAAAATAAAACAGAAACCCATAGATTAAAGCATATTATTCACTTTTTTATTCCTTTTGCCCTTCGCCAAAGAGACTTCTGCATATAAAAATATGTACATACATATCTTATAACTATGACTAATGTCACTGTTTCAAAAGTGTTATGACACCACAGCAGCACTTACTACGTTGGCACTGCAGTAACCTCTAAGAAAAAAAGGTTATTTTTAATGCAGCATTAATAAATATATATTTTTATAGCATCCCCAGGAAACAGAGCACTTCCTCCCCTGCAAAGCAGATGTGAACTGCCATCTGCTGCTGGGGCTCAGCACTCTGCTCTGGAAGGGCCATCCTCATGGCAGTGTGCAAATCCTCCTGGCAGGAGAAGGAATGCACCCCCCTCTCCCTGCATTCTGAAAGGCAAGGCAGAAGCTGTAGGTAGCTGTTAACCTGCCAGTCTGCCAGGACAGCTGCCAGCAGATTCTTTAAGGGACAGCTATTTTCAGTGTGAAGGGAGGGCCCATACCCTCCCATCTGTGCACCATCAGGCACAGGTCAGAAGAGCCAGAGTCTAACCATTGGCTAAGAAAGGGCCCCTAGTGCCTTCAGAAAAATAAAACAAACAATTCCCTATATACTGACTTACCCTGCACAAAATTGGAAGAAGTTGATTATATTGAAAACTACAGAAAAAAGCTCCTGACAACTAAACAAAGAAGCCCAAACAGCAGTATTTTGGGGAAAAATTATTAAAGAGCTAAGAATAACATCAATGCGCCTCAACAAATCAGTTTTTGCTAGTACTGATCTGATAGCAAACAGATTAATATAACTGAAGCATCAACTAAGTTTTATAATTAAATTCCATATAAGTCTATCACATTTTCTCTCTAATGTTTTTTGTGGATTAATTGCTAATTGTCAATATTTTACCTAAAACTTGCAAAAGTAAGGTATTTTCCATTTAATCAACATCAGATCAGAAGAGTCCTCTTAGGTCACTCATAATATGTCACCGTAACAAATAAAGTGTTACAAACAACCTAACAACAAGATTTCTTGCTCCACAGTGTTTAGCCTGTAAGTGCTAAGAACCCTCTCCACATCATCTTCCCAAATTTTTCCCTAGCTAGCTTGTTTTCATTTGCTTCAGTGCCAATGCCACTTAGCCTTATTTGGATGATGCGTACTCCTCTCATGTTTACAAGGATCATATACTATTATTAAAGTTTCTACTCCTCCCAGGAAACACTGCAGAGATTCCCAGTGCCACACTGCTGTGCAGTCACCTCAGCACTGACTGGGTGTAAGCCAGAGGCCAGGCTTGCCATCATTACTCGGGATTACAAGAGAATCACAGCCCCAGCCCATGAGCAACCTAAGTGAAACCTCTGTTTTAGTGCACACTGAGATGTCACTTGCCCTGTTGACCAGCCCCAGCTAGTTTCACTGGGCATGGCAGCCTCTGTTCTGGGTACATAAAGCAACCAGTGGAGCACAAACACCACTATTCCACAAGGGAAGGAGAATCTGTAGGCTTACAAAACTAAGGTGAGACTACACTCTTGACAAGATGATGTCTCTTGTTGTGCCTGGCCAACTCAGCTCTGATCAAGTACTACCCCACCCCTTGGTTCTCTCCAGTAATTTCCGTACTCAGTCTTGCTCTTGCATTTCTGAAAATGATTTTATTTCTTTCACTGAAGGGTTTCCAAGTCTCACTTTTAATCAAACTTTGCCTTTGTCATGCAACTCTTCACACTGAGTAGAGGTACTGCACGAACCATTCTAAAATTTTCTGTTAACAAATCCAGTAACATTTAGTGAAGCTCATCAGCTAGCTGTTCCAGAATTCTGGTCCACTCCTCCATACTCTTCCAACAGCAAGTACTTGCCATCATTTTCATACTTTTATTTCCACTGCTAATTTGACCTTTGCCATCCATGATGCATGCATATCACATATTTGCCATGATGAATATCACATTCCTGTTGAAGACTGAGGCAAAATATGACTTGCAGTTATGGACTTTATGTAAGTGATATCCATCACTGCTCTGATTGACACTGCATGTCAAATCATATTCTGTGGTTGGTTTATGGCTCTTGAAATACATTTTTCAAACTGTATAATAAATTACTGGACAAGGTTGGAATCTGCAGAGAAAATGCAATTCCAAATGCTGTTTCTCCCTCAGTCCTCTCCTTTGGTTTACTATGACAGGCAGCTGGAATAAACTGGAGCCCTGCTTCCCCGAGAGTAAGAGCCTTGTCCATTTGAGTCACTTTTCTAGTTCAGTGGAGCACAGTTGGTAGGAAGAACAAGAATGACAGAAAAGGCACTCCCCCACAAAGCTAGGATTTGATCAAGTAAGCAAACTGGTAAGTTAATGCTCTCTGAGTGAAGAGCTGAAATGCAGAAGAACAGCTTCCACTTTTCAAGGAAGGGATTTTCATGGCATAAGTACTACATGGGTTTGGTGGGGAAGGTGGGAATTCTGGATCTTAAGTGAGCTGCTGAGGCTGAGGTGAGATACAAACATTTTCTACCAGCTATTGTGTTAAATATCCATGGGTTTAGCTTCACAAAAATACTCAGATATAAATCTTATATTAAATCAAATGCAATCTACATGGCAGAAAGAGTCATATCACATCCCTAAATTTTTGAAGGTTTGGCATTGATTCTGCAGCAAATGAGGTGAGTTTGGATGGCCAAGATAAAGCTACCTCATTTATTTTTCAGAGATCACCAGCTGTTCATACTATCCTATCACATTTTTAAAGGAAATTAAGTTTGATGTGTCAATTACTTGAATAGATCTGACAGCATTTCTTACTGTTTTATAATTTATATCAGAGCCAGTTATTTCTGGCAGCTGTAACCTACCAACTTGTGGCTAGGCATTCAATTAATTGACAAAACATTATCACAGACTGCATTTGTGTCATAGCATTTCATAGCCCTCTGGTAAATGTTTGGGTCTGTGACCCTCACATACCACCTGTTCCAATGCTAGTGTGGCTATCACTTTTTCAAATGGCCATAAATTAAAAACCAGACAGAATTCCAAAGCAGCTACTGTCAGGTGCCAGGACAAGCTGTAACAAGGACCATGGAAAAATGGTAATTGAAATGGCTTTGCAGCTGATAGAGGTTTACCTGCTCATCTTTTGAACATTTGTAAACACATGACAATATCTGCCTTAATTTATTACTTGCACTCATTAAAAAAAAAAAAAGGTTTTTTTTTTGCTTTTTTTTTTTTTAATGAGAGGATGTACTTTTAAAACTGTGTCTTTATTTTAAAATACTTATTTTAAAGCAAGAAAACCCACTTACCACCAGAGACATTTTAATTCCAAAGACAGGGCAAAAGCCTTTCTTTTAGTAGGTCAGATCACTTCTGATAGATGGCAAGTATTCTTCCAAAATGCTACTTAACATTTTGTCCATGTAGATTTAGAGTTTCGAAATAATTTTCACTGTATATTGTACAGAAGAAATTTTGAATCCACATGATTTTTTGTTATTTCTATAGATATTTACAGATAAGGTCTTTATATCACTCACAATTCACTATTTCATCTGAACATATGCTATGCAAGAATACAGCTAACTAAGTTAATGTAGCACAATACATCATGTTATGTTCTACAATAATTTTGAACAGTCAACTTATAACAGCACTGACCACAGTGAAGTCTGATTTGGTTTTCTAATGACTGTGTCTTACATTGCTGCAGTGGAGAATTTACAAATGCTCACTCTTGTGCATTTGCTGATACCTAATAAAAATCTGAAATAATGAAAAAGCCTTGGTAGTCTTTCCTCCTGCCTATATTTTGTAATATTTGCACAAGCCTTTTTTTTTCATCCTTCTTTCTTCTGTCCAGATGAAACAAAGGTATTAAAGAATGATTTTGTATGCCTGATTTCCTAAGGATATTGGCCTTAAGGAGTAAGTTCAATGTGTGAGATGTAAATACAGTATTAGTAATGGCTGAGGAAGATTGAACACACTGAGTTGCAACAAATCATTTCAACAGCATCACTGATTAAAGACTAATTAATTAGAACTCAGAAAAAAAATGGAACTTGCATGTTAATTTCAGATACATCCATAAAAGAAGCATTTGTAAATTCACTTACAAAGTTTAGTTCCTGGAATAACAGGAAAGCATTTTAAAACTTTGGGATTTTTCATCAAAATATTTTGAAAAAAAAATAGAATCAAATGTCTGCATCCTAATGGGCCTATTAAAGCACACTATATTGCTCAAGTGGTTTTGGGTAGTGTCTTTCCTTGCAGGACTTAGTTTTCAACAGTGTGAACAATGTTCATGCTTTCATATTTCTGCCAAGTAAGTGCTTTGCTAATGAATTGCTTTGCTTTGTTTATCTGAGCAGTACTAAAAGACTGAAGATTTCTTCCAGGTCAAATGCTTTATGTATAGATACGTGGCTCTTGAATATGAGCACTCCATTTTAACTCAGTGTTTTTCTAGTATTTCTTTTCCTTCAATTCTATACGAGCTCTTATGAAAGAACAGCTATTCCTAAAATCAACTTCAAATCTAATTTAAGGGTTATTTCTTGAAAGCCAGCTTCCTTGAAGCATCACACCAGCATTGACCACAACACAGGATTTCTCAGATTCGTGTGAAAAAGCCACATGTATGAGCTACACATCAGAGATTATCAGAAAGAAGCTGTAATGCAGAAAGTTTTGTCAAGTTCCCAAGACTCCGATTAGTGTGTCTTATTACAAAACAACATTCAGCCTCAACATCTGGACAGCAATATATACTTACAACCATTGTGACTCACTTCAAGGTATTAAGCAGCCCTCTTTTGTTTACCTCCCACTAATCACAGAACAGGAGCACAGAGTTATGGTTTGCCATTTCTTACTAAACTGATCTTCCCCAGAGGGCATTATCCCTCTTCAGGGAAAAGCTGGCCTGAGAAGCCTTACTCAAAATGGTATTTATTGCATATAATGGTGATTACATAAGCACACAAACAACATAACAGTGAAGGAGGATTTATGACATTAGTTCTCCAAAACTGACTCTGGTTACAGACAAATAAACATCCCAGAGTTACATTTGTGCTCACCAATTCAAGTTAGGGACTATAATAGTCTTCAGTTTCCCCAAGGATATAAAACAAGACTTAATTCTTTTTTGTTCAAACCCAGGTATGATTCTCATTTGTAGGAAGATGCACCAAAGCATAGACCTGAACAGAACACCTAAGAAAAACTAACCACTCACTGTATAATAAAAGCAGCAATCATTTTTCCTTTTGATTTCTATATCCATGTACTTCATATTTACTTCTGGTTTGAAGTTAACTTTTCTTGAATTTTATCTTACTACCAAGTAAAAATGTAAGATAAGAAACAAAAATTTATAGAATTAGTTTATCACCTATAAAAGTATGTTGCTAAAAACAGTGCAATGTTTAACCGAACTCTCAAAACCAGAACAAAAAGTAATCACACAAACATACTGATGCCTCAGGTACTTCTGAACCAGTCTGCTATCCAAACAGACATTTCCTGCACCAAGCACCTCAGCTGCAATGACTTGGGAAATAATATATTCACTGAGCAAATGCAAGGCAACACTGACAAATCTTCCATGAAGGAAGGGAGCTGGGAGAAAGAGAGATGCAGGTAAGTGAAGTGATATATTATTTAAGAGTATTGAAAGTGAATGATACAAGGACCTAATTTTACAGGGCTGAGCTGAATGGCAATCAAGGAGCTGCCACAGATCCCTTCACTTAAACTGCATGCAAAGGCAAGAACTATCAAATATATAATTTTCACTGATAAACGATAGAACTGATTTAATAATCTACATTTTAATAGGAGGTCCATCAGTAACAGTACTAAATTTAAATATCATAAGGGAAAGTCCTTCTAAAGTCTGTCAATCATTTGCAAGTCAAAACCCACAAAAGACACTCCACAGGCTCCTTTCAGCAGACAGTGGGAATACTGATACTGCTGTCCTAACAAGATTGACATTGGAGATGCCTATGGGGAAAATTATTTCCTTCACAGTGCAAAGTCACTGGAAAGAATAATCCCAGGAATTAAACGTGAGTCCCATGAATGTGATGCTCAGAATGAGAAATCAGGAGGCTTGCACTATATTTAAAGCCAGGTATGTCACAGCACCTCCACTTCAGTTTCCCATTTCTTACAGGGAATACATGCTTCAGGGCCAAACATATTTGAAACTTAATATGTTGAGCACTCAAAATTATTATGAAAAAAATACTATAATCTTTTAAAAATATCTAAATTTTTGATTTAGAAAAAGAGTAAAAAATATTTGAGTTATTGTCTTACTCTCTGACATACCAACTCTTAGTTGCCATAACACTTGCAGATGCTCAGCTTAGCCAGTTACTTTTTATTCTTCCAAACTTCCTCAGATGCTTAAATATTCATGCCTAAAAATATAATAACTATAATTAATGGTATCTTTTTTCAAATGCCAGAAGTTGTTTGCCAAGTTAGTGTTTTAACAAAACATACAGACTAGCCATGATTAACTGGTGAAACTAAAGAGCTCTTACCTCTTGGCTCTCTATAAAGTCCAAAAGTCCACACATATTAGTATCAAAATTTAAAAGGTGCACCTTTTAAATAAACCTTCAAAATAAACAGAGTTTTCAGAGATGCACAAAATCCACTTCAAATTTTCCCACAAATTAAAGCTCACTGAAACAACTGCTTTCTCTGTTATTAATTTGTTCCTCTAGATAAAAAAAATAACTTGACATGAAAAATAGCCCATGACTAACCTTAAAGGCCAATTCTCTAACTCCATCTAACACAAGTTTGCTACCAGAAAACAGAGTCTATCTTTAAAGAAATCTTATCTTGGAGAAAATATATTATGCTATTCACATAAGTGAGTAAGTTGGTTGAATTCTTCCAAAGTGCAAGGTGCAACTCATCTTTAAACAGCAGACTCATGAACGGGGGAATTACTGCTAAGTATAAAACTGGCTAGCAGAGAAGCTAAGCTTCAGCAAATGGGAAAGAGGTCTTCAAATAAAATTTAAAATGAGATGAGCTAAAGAGGGAGAAACATAAGAAGACTAGTCCAGACTGGGGATTTGCAGAAAAAACTCTGAACCAGAGTAGACAACTTATCTGGGGAATACAGCTGTTTGACATAGCCCTGCAAAAGCGAGCATTAAAATTATTTCCTGAGGGACGTTTGCTTCCAGATCTCTAGTTTTGCATTAAGGTAGGCTACTTTCTGCTTGATAAGGATAAGATAAAGCACAGTTTTTAAGAACAAGTTGTTTATAGTTCCTAGTCAGAAAAAAAGAATTATAATTGATTAGGTAACTTCTGGTCCTCTCAAGAGCAGTCTGTTTTCTCAGGAAATAGCTTCTGCCAAAGCAAGTAAAGCTCTCTGTGACAAATATAAAGCCAAAAGCAAAAGATCATTTAACCAGTGCACAGAAATGCACCTGAAAACTGTATGAAATTTGTAGCAAAATACATGCACTGATAACTCCTGTACCATTTTATAGTAATAGGTTATTCTAAGAGAGACTGACAAAGAGTCAGGGCTCAGACACCTGGTGATGATGCTGCAAGTTTCTCACACACATTTACTCACCATCTCAACTAAGCCACATGGAATGGTTTATCTCATTCAGATTGCTGTTGATGGTAGCACTTAGTTATATTTCACCAATTTGCAAAGTTATGCAGCACAAGAAAAGAAAAGATGTGTAGATGATTGCAGGCTTCAAATGTCTTGTAGTTAAGAGTTCTCACCTACAGAATTCTACAGCAGAACCTTTCTCAGGAGAAGGGAAAAATAAATCTCTCTTGTTCATTTAAAGCTGAGAATGGCTACTCTCTCAAAGCTTTTCTCTTATTCTTTATATTTATCCCTCTCCCAATCCTTAAAAATATTTCTTTATTAATTACATGAAATTCAATTGTAAGTGATTAGATGCTAGATGTTACCTACAAGCAAAGCATACCAGGTGCTACATAGCTTTTATTGCTGTGTAAGTTCTCAGCCCCAGCTATACTTTAATAAATTCAATGAGCACAAAAATGGCCAGGGAAGCAAAATAATCATAATTAGCTCAGTGCATACTTCAGCAGAATGACCTAATTTAAAAAGTGTTTCGCAAAGCAATTCTCATATTGAAAGGCAATTACACAGAGAAAATAAATATAGAACTTTAGAGATCCATGCAAAAAAGCACCAGCAAGTATTCATGTAAGAGACTACAGAGGATAGAGGGAAGAGCACACATTTTCAATTTTTTCCATGCCTTCTCTCTTTTCCTTTTTGTTCTTTTTTTGAAAATAAGGAGAACTTAAATATCAAGAACAACTATTAGCACTTAACTTACCCGAGGCCTCCTGGCCATTTCCTGAATTACTAAGACTGCTGACATTTTCCTTCTGTTAAATTAGTCATCCTTGTTAATTTTTTTTTTTTTTTTTATTAGTATAAATTTGTATGTTTTACATTCTATTTTAGGCAACCAGTTACCCAGAAAACGCACAGAGGAAAAGGGATGTCAACAAATCCCAACTGTCAATGACTTTAATGTAGTCAGCCCTTCAGAGGGTAAAAAACATAAGAAGATGGAAAGACTATGGAAAGACTTTTAATAGGAATTACCCTTTCTAAAACCTACCCAAAAAAAGCCTGAAAAAGGCAATTTTTCATTATGCTGTGATCAGAAGATGCTTTTACAATCTTGATGGCTCTTCATCATCTCTACTTAGTACTACAGAAGAGATACTTCCCATGTAAACAACGGTAAAGAGTAATAAATATTTTGTTTTCTTTAAAAATATTAGACACATCTCTGTCTATAGAAGCCTCAGGGCAGATCATTAAGGTATACTTGAACCTTTAAGACAACCATCACGAGAGACAGAAGCCCAAAAACCTAATTTCTGGAAATCCCAACTGAGGCTTTTCAGTAACACTGTTTTGCTACTGACACTTCTGTATGCAAAGAAATAATATGTAACCAAAATATTAAGGCAGATTTGTAGGACAGAATATATGTATAATACATACATGTATGTATATACACATATTTTATATGCACATAATTAAGATGAGTGATGCCAGTTCAGAAAGGTAGCAATCTCTTGCACCTTCTTTCCATGATTGCTATGGGTAATGTACCATGGAAACAAGAGAAGAAAGAAAAAATCTGTGCTTTATAGATTTTTACCACTGGTAAAAATAAAGTAAGTCTTGCATAACAGGAAAATGTAACAAGACTTTGTCCACAGACAAGTGTTCCCATCATGCTTCCTAACACAAATCATTACCTCATCTACAAAGCTTGCCTTGCTTGCATTCCTAGAATTGCAGGAAGACAGAAGTCGGAAGGGAACTTAAGATTCCCTACAGCCAAACCTGAAGTATAGTTACCTACAGTGGGTTGTCAAGGGCTGTCAGGTTTTGAGCATCTCCAAGGATGTGAGACCCCCATAAACTCTTGGCAAGTGGATGCTTCTTACATGTGCATCTAAAATACTGTTACCATTACACAAATGCTATCTCAACAACTCCTGTTCCTGTCAATTAATTGAAACAGTGTAGGGCAGACAATCCTGCCTCAAATGCTTTGTTATGATGTCTAGAAAACCAAAGCCCTGTTCCAGACTGGGCCATTGTGATCCTTGGATTTTTCTCTTAACATGAAACTATACTTGGTTGCTACTTCCTAAATTATAGTATTTGATCCATAGTTGCTGTACTTGAAGTGCATTACTAATAGCTCAGTTTTGGTAACAGAACCCAAGTCAAAGACTTTATCCTATAAATAATATGGATCACACCCTGAGATGAACACTACTTGTATTTCAAAAACTGAAAACAAAGATTCTTAAATCTTCCAAACAAAGAGAAGGAACTTTGGAGTAATACTGCGTGTTGTAGACTGACCTGCTTCAACAGCAAATTGTCATGAATTATTGGATGGGTGAAATTTTATCAGTTCCACACAATACAATAAAAACAGTGGAATGATTCGTGACCTGCCAAATAAAGAGCAGTAACTCTAGCCAAAGCATCCCTTCCTTCTGCCAGCATCTGCCACTAATTAATTTTCCACTTTTTTAAATGGGAACAAACAGAAGTGATAAAATGGTTTCTGGCAAGCTGTGCCTGAATAGATAAACTGTGGAAAAATCTATCACACAGATAACATGAAAACAGAAATTTAAAGCTGAGATTGCAGGCAAAAATCCTCATGCTAAAAAAACCCAACTATCAAAAAAACTCAGAAAACCTCAAACAAACACCCCCCCAAAGTTAAAAAAATACCCACCCCAGTTTTCTGAGTCTTTAAGTGTTTTGGGTTTGGGGTTTTTTTGGTCTACTTTTAGATTAACTTCTGGGATTTCTATTTGAAAGAGTTTCTCTCTGTATTCAGAAAGCTGCCTTTAACCATTACTTCTAGATTCTCAATAAACAGTACACCTCCTTTCTCCATATGAGTGCAGTTGCATTCAAAGCAGCCACTGCGCATGCTGCACAAAATCAGATTGCCTTTTGCATCTTCAGCTACTCAGATTGTCCAAACCAAACCACCATTTAAGTGAGCTGCAGAATTCCTCTTGTAACAGCTGACAGCTGAGGACAGCACCAATGAGTTGAAGAGACCTTAGAGAGCTTGCTCTCACAGGGTGAAAAGCACCCAAGAATGGAGGTATTTTCTTGTAGAAAGGCCTGCTCCTGTCACAGCTGCTTTAAGCCATTTGGAGTAAATACAGAGTAATGTGAAAAGAAAGTCTATTATGAAGCAGGACCTGTAATACCCATCAGCCCCATAATTCCACTTACAGAACAAGAGTTCTCAGGGAATCAACACAGTCTTGCCTGAGTAAATGGGAGCTCACTGCTTCAAGCTATAAACAAAATTAGTGCTGCAAATTCCTACAATAATCTTCTGTTTCCAAAAGGGTAACTAGGCTCTAGTTTAAACTCAAATTTATTGTTGTCAAATACTGAACATATATAGATCTGCTTTAAAAGAGTACTGTGAAATTCAGATAATGCCTTTAGGAATTAAGAAATTCTACTAATCTTTCTCCAAGTCAGTGTGAAGTGGTTAACTGCTGTATTTGATCTCAACAATATTAAAAATAAAATAAGGTAACTTTGAATCAAACAGGGAAAGAAAAGCTTCCCTAATTTTTCACCTTGATTTCCACTGTATTATACTTCAAGTGTTAATGACTATGCAAGTTGATTTTATGCAATCTTTTACTGCACCAAGCACTGATGGTTTTCTCTTGTAAGGCTGAAAGGGGAAATAATATTTTCATGACAGGAAAGAATATAGCCTTTGAGTGCCTCACAGCAGATGAAGTATTTAATATGTATTGAAATGGTCCTTGAGTCACTTGAACTCAATGGTTTCCAGGTTTAAATGCAAGCAGAATGGCCACTGTTTTTTCACGGTACAGAATGCAATCACTTGAAATATTTAGATGTTTAGATGTGGTCAAATCACAGTAAAATGCCTTCTGTAAGGAGCAGTGAGTTTTCAGTCAAACATGTATTTTGCTTTCTCTATTTTTTGTGAAATGATCTTGAAGTTTCTGAAGGGCAAATCCACAATATTTTACTAACAAATCTAACAAAACCAATGACCTTTATTTCTCCATTCTTCTTCAACCACCCTGTGCGTAAGGATGCACTTAGGGAGTGAGTCAAATGAGCACTGAGATTTGGCATCAGCATTTAGCTCTGTGGTAAGCAGTTACAACCCAAACCACCCATGAGAACCAGCACAATGTGCTTAGGACAAACCTATGTGGCCTAAGCCAACAATTTTACCATGCAGGGGCCTGAGGATGAAAATCAAATGAATTACTGAATGTTCTCTAGATTAAGAACACTGAATTATTGAAAGAAAAAAGCTGGTTGGGTGACTGTGTTTAGAGTTTCTCATCCTTAACTCCCATGACCCCTTCAAACAGGGCCTGAATTCATGTTTTAAAGTCTTCTCTGTTTTTCTTTTCTTTCAGTCAACTCAACATCAGTGACAGGCTCATAAGCACACACGGCCCATGCATACTGCCAGACTTTTTTCTGGCAGTGTCTTTGGGTTGAAAAAAAATATATAAGAAATAAAAACCAGTGTATATATAACTGAGAGATAAAGCATACACAGTTAATCTAAGCCATAACAGATTTGGTTTAGCTATGCATAATTATAGGAAACTAGCAGGTATCTAACAGTGGGAAGTAGGGAATGCAACTACCTAAGATATTGCTTTTTAAAAACTAATTTCTACATGAGTAAATTGCTTAAGTAATTTCTCCCTTTCTGTTTTATTTTCCTGTTCTTAGAACTTGAGTTACTAATAGCATTAACTGGCAAGTGCTATGATAAATTACTTGATATTCAGAAAACACTACACTCTTCTGGGATAATTACAGCTGCATACCTATTTCCTCTCAAAGCTACATTTAAGTAGGAAATTTTCAGCCTGAGAGAGAATACACAGATTTGTTTCCTGGACAATGGATTGAAATATTCATTGCCATTTCAGGCATTACTGAATAATGGCCTGTTTCAGGACTTTTCAGACGTCAGCAGTAAGGGCTGCTTTCCACAACAGCACTCTGACTGCAGAAGATAAAATAATGTTTATTCTTTTTTTTCACAGGGGAGGAAAACAATGACAAAAGCAGGAAGGCAGCAGTAATGCAGAAATCTGGAAGTGGTGATAAAGGGTAGGGAGAATGGAGAAAGTTGTATAAATAAATCTATTCTGGCCAAAATCAGGCAGGTGATAACCACAGGTATATGACACTGAAGTGTAAATCATGTTTTTGAAATTAAGGAATTAAATAAAATTTTAAATTTCATTAGGTGTGAGAAAAAATTATTTTAAATACAGAAAAGAAACCAAAGCATTTCAAACCTTTAGAACACAAGTTCACATTGTTTTTTCTGAGTGCACCATACAAACCTTAAAAAGAAGAAAGGACACTGCATTTGTTCAAAAGAATTGCTGCTGCATTCTGTAAAGTACACCTAATTAATACTGACATGTTATTGCTTCCATCTTGACATCTTGAACAGTAAGAGCTAGCCAAATAGCAAGCTGGTATAACCTCTGGCTTGAAGAAAATTTCAGTTAGTGACAAACAGTAAAAAATAGCACCTGAAAACAAGGCAGAGCTTAAAATGAGCATTGCTCAACAAAATAAAGTGAACGAATGTATGGATTAAAACATTAACTGTGCAGGGAATAATAATTTAGCTCCACAAGAAACTGTAGAGAATTTAAACAGCATTTCTCTTTGAAAAAAACTAGTTTTGTTGTTTGGCTGATTTAATTAATAAGCCCCCCAACATCTAAGAAGGGGCAGAAATAGCAGTGAGCAGGAACACGAAAACATGCTGCCCCTGCAGCCAGCTCTCTGGGGAAATAGCTCCCATCTTAGGCAATGCAACAGTGTGATCCAAGCAGTTCCATTTCCCAAGTTTAGTTGAGCAGAATACAGCTAAACCATTTTTCATTTACTCATGGATCAAGTCCCCAACATTTGGTGTTACATTGTCTTAGGCATTTCATCAGTAAGGTAAAAACCTTCCCTGTCAAACCCTCACATTTATGATTATCATTTTGTTGGCAAACAGATCTCTTTCATCACTCTTAACTGCTCCAATTTTCAAGACCTCTTGGCATCAAGACCTCCCAGTTTTCATTTTAGTAAATCTATTGAAACAGGAGTAAATCCCTGCAGACCTTAGAGATGACAGCAAAAGGAGTAAGAAATTGTTTCTTAAAAAAAAAATGGCAATTTTGCAAAAATTATGATGCCAGCCAATAAAAAGTAATTCCATTCAGATAATACACCAGACTTCTGCAGAGTCTTCATGGTCACGCTAATAGAATGTGGAGTCTGCATGAGAGACAAATGCAAAAGTCTTTTTGCAGAAACTCCAACATGCTGTGAATCAGGAAGAAGTACAACACTTCTGAAGCCACAAAACTAACCTCTCTGGTCTTTACTCTCACATTTCCCCAGTAATTTAAATTAACAAGGTTGTTTCTGTGTAGAAACAGTGGATCATAATCAAGAACAGGTTATTACAGAGACTTATGGCAAAAATATTGTATGAAGTTTTATATGAAAAATAGCAAATTTTTCAAAGTTTAGCTTTTCATCCTTCTTACCAGAGTGATGTAACATCATTAAAAGGACGGATTATAAAAGGAGAAAACTCCTATTCCCAATATGCTATTGCTGTTCACACAAATTGAGACACACTTTTTGTTTAGCTTTTTTTTTTTTTTTTTGGACAACTATAAAGACTCTCACAAATCAAAGATTCAAATTTCCAAACTATTAGCATCACGAAATTTTACTGAGTGTCAGATGTCACTCATTCTAAAATTTTAATATAACCAAACAAAAGTCCTTCCAAACTGATTTCAGCGTCAACAATTTCAAATAATTTCACTTGGAGAAACAGGCCTGGATACAGATGCTACATGCTTGAACTCATGCCATCCTTAAAACTTAGTTGATTTTTGTTGCATTTTTTACATAAAGTTACTATGATCTATACTCAGTATTTGGCCCTCAAAAGGAAAGTCACCAAAACTTATTAAATGAATATAGGCTCTAAGGTAACTTTTATGAGGTAACAGTTGCCTTTGATATTACTTCTAAGCATTGCTAGAAAGCCATATCAAATATTTTTAAAATATCAAAATAATCACAGAAAATAAGGGCTTTCATTCATAAGCCAGCTATCAGCTTACAATTGTGAATACAAATATTAGAAGCTAATGTTTCAGCTGTTGTCATAGAGGCTGATGCCTCCACATTATTTTGCTATAGCTCCCCTGCCACTGAGATCATATCTCTTTATAATGAATAGGAAAATATACACAAAGTGTTGGGATGTACAGATATTCATCTATACACATACACAAGAGTAAACATTGCAAGCTTCCTCATTAAAATACTTTCCACAATAGTCAAAAGGTCAAGAAGGATAAAGAATCTTGTACTTTCTCCTATAATTACATAGACAAGTATTTTTATAGCATATGTCTTGAATATTTGTATTTAAGCAGCATAAATCTCTCAGAATCTACTCAAAACAATCCTAGTGCAGAAAAATAGAAAAAGCCCTTAGAAACAAAATTTTAAATTATAAGAATCCTTAAAAAGGACTGTCCAATCCAATCCAATGAAATGAACAGTTACCTTTAAGCTAGGACTCAAACAGAAAATCTCATAAAAAGGAAACCTGGATTGGAAACCCAGTAATTTTCATCTCACATGCCTCTTACACAGCTAATTTCTCAGTCATTCTGAAAAGCACTGTGCACTTACAGACTATTTATTCAAGGAGCACTCAGAGGAGGGGCAAAAAGACACCCAGCAAACATGAGCTTTCATTTTCACTGAGTTGCACTGCTTTAGATTGACTGCCTGCTTCTTCAGGAAAGGGAACCTTTTGGCATTTGTCAGCAGGCTCAAATATCCTGAAATGCTGAAAAGGTGAAACAAAAAACTTTCCCTCTGCTGCCTTCCTATCTGATCTTTTGTCTCATATGTTTCCCTCAGGGATGCACAAGAAATTTCTCTGAATAATTCATAAGTACCTAGGCAGAAACCAGCTTCTACTTCTGAACAAAAAGGTTGGGTAAGAAGCTGATTTCACCTGTTCTATTCTGCTCTATCTGGAAGAAAACTGGATCAAAAGAAAATAATGTTCCTAACATAGTAAATACACAATATATACATGTATGTATCTATGAAGTACATAAAAAACCATACATTTATACTGTGGAAGGTACCTGTGTGCTTAAAGCTACACATTCATTTGAGGGCAGGACTGATTCTCTACCTTTCAAAAACCCAAGAAATTACATTAGCACAAAGGTAATCAATAAACATGCAGAATGCAGAAAACAGCTGCACTCTGCTCTGGTGTGGCCTCAAGTCCTGTGTACAGTTTTGGGCACCACAATGTAAGAAGGATATAAAGTACTGGAAGGCATCCAAAGGAGGGTAATGAGGATGGTGAAGGGCCTTGAGGGGAAGCCATGGGAAGAGCAGCTGAGATCACTTGGTCTGTTCAGCCTGGAGGAGACTGAGGGGAGACCTCACTGCAGTTACAGCTTCCAGCGAGGGTACAGGGCAGGCACTGATCTCCTCTCTCTTGTGACCAGTGACAGGATTCAGGGAATGGACTGAAGTTGTGTCAGGAGAGGTTTAGGTTAGATATCAGGAAAATCCAGAGGTGGTTGGCCACTGGAACAGCTTCCCCAGGGAAGTGGTCACAGCACCAGCCTGAGAGAGTTCAAAAAGTGTTTTAGACAATGGTCTCAGGCACATGGTGTGACTGTTGGGGTGTCCTGTGCAGAGCCAGGAGTTAGGTACCTTCCAATTTAGAATATTCTATGATTTTATGAAGTCAACTTTTACTTCAGAATACCAAAATGACTGGTCTTTCCTGTACAGTATCCAACTAGAGTATCCAACTCTTCTCTTGGACACCAGCATTACCCAATGGCATGAATATCAGACTGATGCAAATTGCTTCTTCTTCTATAGTTTCTATTAGGATTGAAGTAGTCTTATGGCCTGGAAATCCCTTTTATATCCCAACACACAAAAGACAAAATAAATGCCAGGAAAGACTGTTTCCAATGCATTTCGTAATAAGAATATAAATCCCAGACTCACAAGTTACAGGTTACCCACACCAAGTCAAGACTTCACAGTACAGTATCACCAGTTGAGAGGACACTGCTGATCAACAGGGGCTCAAGACTTACCAGCCTCTGCATGCTTTTCACATGGGTAGGACTAATGGATAAGGCCTCTTCATACCAGCGTTTGGCTTCATCAAGATTTCCACGGAGCTCAGCCACCTGACCCCTCATGTAGAGAACATAATGTGACATGGGAAAGAGATTAGCTGCTTCCTGGGTACATGCTGTGGCCTCAGCAGGCTTCCCAATTCCTATGTAGACTTCAGCTGTGGAAGGAATGTTAGGACCAATTAATGATTCTTCCTTCATTATACCATGACTAGGTGTTGTCCTATGTGCTGAGTTTCACTTTAGATAAAAACTATTTTTCTAAAAAAATTTTGCATCTTAAAAGAGAAAATTATTATCTAAATTATTTTAAATTAATTATTCTTCCAGGAAAGTTGCTTTTCTAAGTGTATCAGGAGTTACAACTTCTAAAAGGTTCTTTTAAACCTCAGAGTACTCTTTCTAGCTTGCTATTTTTTCCTAAGTCTTTAATTTTTTCATTTTTGTTTTATTTCTAAGATGTGAGCATGTGAGTATTCCAGGACTCTTTAAACCAGTTGAGTAGCTTGACACACACATAAATCTGATTGACTATAGGGGGCAAAATTTTCATTCAGTGGGTAATTAACAACTAACAATAGAAATATTTGCCTTCAGTAGCTCTTATAACACTCTTACATTCTTCAACACTGCTATTTCACAACCATGCTGGTTCATCCTAATCTCTTGCTGAAAGATGGAAAAAGAGAGGAATAAAGAGATACTAAATGCAAGAAAAAGCTGTTAAAGTTCTGGGTTGGGTGATCTTTTCATTTGTGTTGGTATAGACCAAATAAAAATAGAGCCTTAAAGTAATTGTATGACTGCATTCTCTTGTGTCACCCTGTAAAAGAGGTTTATAGATTAAGGTTTAAATCAAACTGCATCAAAATAGCAAA
Source organism: Oenanthe melanoleuca (assembly GCF_029582105.1). Taxonomy (NCBI): domain Eukaryota; kingdom Metazoa; phylum Chordata; class Aves; order Passeriformes; family Muscicapidae; genus Oenanthe; species Oenanthe melanoleuca. The sequence goes on from NC_079339.1 coordinate 44,699,554, forward strand.
GTGATCTGTCACTGCTCAAGACATGTTTCTCAGTGTGCTATACAGGCCACCCATCTTTGGAATTCAAGGCTCACAGATCAGGAACTCCCACTACAGCAGTAGATTTGGGATTATACCTAAAACTCTGAATCAGACTGATATTTGAGTGCCTTTAAAGGAGTTGCTTATGAAAAAATGGCATTCAACAACTTTATCTCTGTGTTCTTCCCATGTCAGAATATTTCAAAGATATTTTTAAGAGTAGAAAGTGGCCTGAGTAGCAATTGTAGCAGCAGACCACCAGTGTGCATGGAAATCTGACTAAGTTGTGAACTAATAAGGAATCAGTAAAGTGTGTCCAGACTCCTCCTTTGTGGGCAAAACAGTAGCAGTCACTTGCATGAGTTGAATAACTAGCAACAGCAAATGACCCACAAAATTTTTTAAAAAACCAAAAAAAACCCCACCAAACAGAAAATAAATAGTGGAACAAGTTGCCACAGAAGGCTGAGAAATTATCAGCATTGTAGATGTTAAAAGTTACTGTAGATGGTCATCTGTGACAGTTTATAAATATTTAAAGTCAATGATGCCACAATGCAGGGCAGGCAACTACACTACACCCTGTTGGACCTTGCCCTGTTCTAATCTGTGTTGCTTTTGAATAGCCCAAATGAGATCACTTTTATTAATCACTGTAATTGCTTTCTTTCCAATCTTCTGGGCTTTTCATCTAAACCACCAAATCATTTACAACTGAGAGCCATCACCCTGAGACGACTTTCACACCATAAAAATGTAGATGAAAATAAGTAAATTAAAATGCTATATAAATACTAAATAAAGCATTGTCTTGTCGAAAACTTAAATGAAAAAAAAAATTATGTCACTGAAAAATGCTCTAAAAGCAGAAGAAATCATAACAACTGCTGGCTGATTTCTAAATTACATCTTTCTGATCCAGCTATCAATAAAAACAAATGCATGTTTTACATTTTTAACATTTTATACAAAAATATACTGGATTGTCATTTTCTGGTTAAAATTTTATGTAACAGTCACTTGTGATATTGCAGTTAGCTTGAGGCTTGAAACATCATAACAATACTAAATCTACTCAAGATGACTTCACATGTAGATAAACAACCCTGAATCTTTTACATTAATGAAATCAGAAGGAAAAGAACAGAATTCAGGCTCATTATCACAGCTGCAAGGGACAGGTTGCTTGATAGTACTACTGTTTCTTTCTTTGCATATGCAGCGTTATTTATTTTCTATTACAAAATTTTGTAGTTACAGGAACTCTATACGAACATCTTTTTCCATTCAATGGAATCAGTGACCTGGGATTAGCTCCGTTGGTTGGAGCTTGGTAATGCCAAGGTCACAGGTTCCATCCCCTCATGGATTATTCATGTAAGAGTTGGTTTTCATGATCCTAGTGAGTGCCTTCCAAATCAGAATCTTCTGTGACTCTGCAAGGACACCTAGATTTCCAAGTGGGAAGATACTCTAGATACTTCAGAAATGAAATTCTTCAGGGATAAGGGAGAGTGTGCTGCATTTGTTCTACAGAAGACATGACTCCACGGGTAACAGCTACGTTCTAAAACTACTGCCTTATCTTTCATAAAAGATCTTACAGAGCAACTCTAGTGCGCTTTTTATTTCTTGGCTTGTTTCAATGCCACATACATGCAGAAAATATGATCTGATAAGTGGTAACAGGTTCAGAATGAAACAAACAGATTTTGGTAAGCAATAAAGGAGAGAGCGTAGAAAAATAAATTTTACTATCACAATACCTGCATGAAGCCATATTTGAGCCAGAGTCATCCAAGGATGCAGGGGACCTTGTTTAGGGGCACTGCTTTGCAGAGAAGAAGCAACCTCAGACAATGCTTGCTCCACTCTGGAAGCTGCTATTGATGTGGCATGGACTGAACCTGTAGAAGTAATAAAAAGAATTTACCAGCACAGAAACAATGAAGGCTATATACATTGCATCAAACATTTAATTGCCACCCTTTTCATAAGAGGCTTTATCCCAAACCTACTATTTAATTTACATTTAACATTTTGGATAATTTTTTTAAAATGCCAGATAAATTTTCTTATGAAAGCTTCCATATTGGTCTGAAAGTCTACATAAAAAACACACTAAACTTTGGTAACTGTACCTGACATTTTTTTGGGTTGCTGCTATGAATACTCTCTATTAAACTTGACACTTCTTTTCTGACAATGTGCAATCTAAACAATGTGATGGTATTATATACCTTCAGGTTTCTGCATTCACTTCAATGTTAGTATTAGCTATGTCTTTCCACAGAGTGCAATTAGAGGGTTATTTTACAACTAATAACAGAACAAAAAAAAGAGAACTAAAATACACACAGCAATCATGACATGCACTATCACAAATACTGTTAAACTGCACTGAATGCAAAACTTGCCTAATCAAGAAGGTTGACTTAAAGTACCTTGTGGCAAAAAAAGTCCACAAAGTTTTTTTGCATAAAAAAATTCCCAGAGCATACTAAGGATAATTCTAACAAAATGTATCATTTCCAAGTCAGATTAGAATCTCATTGGCAAATAATACTCTTTTCAAATTAAAAAAGCTTCTATGACTAGAGAATATCTAATGGCAACTGTACTTTGGATAGTCAATTACTGCCAGCATATTTAGTCATGACTTTTTTTTTAAATCAAGACCATGAATATTTTAAACTACACTCCTTCTTGTCATCTAAGTCTCAGCAGATCTCTAGTTGTTTTATAATTACAAAATCATATACTGATTAGGTCTGATTAAAAAATAAAGGCAGTAAAATATTCCATACTGGATCAGATGATAAATTGTCTAATTCCATCACCATATCCATAATGATCAACAATGGCAGATATTACAAAAGAAAGTATTGAATCCTGGACGAGTTGAACTGCACTCCAAAAGCTCGTCCTCATCATTACAAGTTAAGAAATAAACAAAACCTTCACTCTCAATATTGCAGGTTTTCTAAGAATTTTAATGAGAAGAGATCTGTCACATGAAATAACACATTTTTAAGTGTGACAAGATAAATCAGCAAACCAGAAAGCACCAGAAATTCCTAGTACACAGATCAGTAGGAAGAGGAAGTTAGCCTGAAAGTATGCATCATAGTTCCCTTAATTGAAAGAAACAAAGGAAAAGCAGCACAGGACATAATCAGCATTTCATGTCATTAGAAACAAGGAATTGCCCTGAAAATCTGAAACAGTATCTGGAAGTAGAGCTTGGCTTCCTTTTTACTGGCTGATGAAACAACCCAAAGTCCAGCCTGCACAGCTGAACATTCACTATAGTTTTTGTGTTTCTTATTTTAAAGCTTAAATTCTGAAGAAATTAAAAAGGGAAGTCAAAGCAAGAAGCACATGGAGGGTATTATAAGAAAAATACTAGTAAGTGTACCAAAAAAAAGCACTAGTCATGAGTAACCCTCTTCTTGTCTGACAGCCTTTTCTTAAAGCACATCACTGCAGCCTGGCACTGTTTAGCCTTCCAGGGACTAACAGCAAAATCACCTCTCCAGAACAATTTGTAAAGAAAAGGTGCAATTCACTGCCACAAAGGAGATCATCTAACCCCTTCCTTCAGAAAAACAAGTATGCAATTTAGTATTAAACAGGGCCTATATTTTCTATTATTTAAAGCAAGAACTCTGGCTCCTAGCCAGGCCAAAAGTAATTTCATATAGAAAGTGTACTGTTAGATTTTAAGCCTCCAGTACTTAACCATAAAGCACATAAGATAATATAGTATTAAAACTTTTTTTACATAAATTTATTTATAAAAAAACTATACTGCAATAAGATTCTTACAAATTTTTGTTCCATCTGTATTAAAATTTTACAGAGTGAATACTGAGTGCTTCCTACCCTGGAGAGGTACAGCGTGCCATAAAAAGAAAAAATTAAATTATTTCTAAAATTTTTTTAAATGGTATTATTCAAATTGCTTATATTTCCTCTTTAGCAAAAAGGTATCCCTTACCATATTGCAGCAATTAGCTCTCTGCAGATCACACAGACATATACAAAGCAATGGTCAATCAGGCATCTTTCAGGGACATTGCACTCATGCTAATACTCTAACCCATAAACCCCTAAATACTTCTTTACTACTGCCACCATTAGCTGTCATCTCATTTCTGGCTCTTTCTGTTAAAACAGATTTACTAAACTTTTCATTTCATAAACTAAAAATCACTTCAAGATGTTGCATACTAAAAAGTTTTTCTTACCTTCCTTCAAATTTTAATCAAGTATTTTCATATTAGAATTAACTTATATGTATCTTTGTCCTAACAGGTTCAGATCTTTATTATTCACATGACAATTCTGAAACATGCAGTAATTTCAACTACAACTGGTAAAGATACAAAGTGGCTTGTGAGAAACTGAGGGTAACGAGTAGATCTAACAAGTAGGTCTTAGTGTCTCCTTGAGGTTTTATAGATCCTATGCAACCAGTTTATTTGGAGGTTCCCTGTTGGTTTTGTTACCAGCTCTGCTCTCTCATCTTGGTCTTATTTGCATTTGCCTTTCTTTGGTCTGAGGTCAGGACCCACACCAAACACAAACATATCCTCACTTTCACTTACTATTTACTGTGTTGTAGCTTCCTTCAAATGCTCAGATAGAGTTGCAGCAATTTCCCATTTAAAATTTTACTGTATCTTTCACGCACAAAAATACCTTTGTTCTTCCCAGACAATTTCTATACCTGCTGTTATAACATGACACTTAAGACTCAAGAAAAAATTCCCTCCAAATACCACAAGCAGCAAAGTGTATTTATTTTGAAATGGAAATCATGAGGCCTGGAAAATCAATATATCACCAATTCAGACCCTGGATACTTACTTTCATTTGTTTAGCTTTGTTCTGTTTATACTAAAAAGGCCAAGTGTGAAACAGGGATTGTCTTTGCAAGACCTAGAATTCACTACTTAAATTGATTAACATCTGGAATTACAATCACATTGCAAAGTGTGACAGAAGGTCTTAACCATGACAAAATGTTCCTAAACCAAAAAGGTATAACCTACTCAAGTTTCCTATTGGAACTTGCCCAGAATCCAATTTCTACTTATCATACTAACATTCTATCTGCAACAACCATGCTGCAGATTGAACATTTCAATTCAATCTCAAATAGAAAACCTGCCAAGCCTTGAACAAAGATAATTTACCTAAGAAGTTCATCTCACAGAAACCTTTCTTTTCCAAGTCACACCTACAATTAAACTTTTGTGAATAAAGAATTCAGTTTGTTCTCTTCAAGCTTTTCTTAAACGTTACAAGAGAGTCCACATGAACTCATCCATTAATACCATTTATAAATACCATACACCCTATATAAATGAGTGTGTTATGTCTTCTTCAGTTCTTTCCTTGGTTATTTCCACATAAATTCTTCACAATGCAGTATAATGGACATAGACTCCACGTATTAGTTTATCAGGACCTAGAAGGCATGACAGCTTGGAGAAAAACAAAATCACTTCGCTATGTACATTGATTTCCCTTCTGAAAATGAGTAATAGAATGGACTGTCATCCTTCATGGAACATGGTCATATCAACTCACAAAATCACTATGACAGGATTTCTTTTTATTCCATAAAAGAGAATGTTATTCAATAGTTTTACATTCATCCCATTTTAAACATTTCAATATTGACATAAAGGAAAAAATGCTTTAACTACAATGCTCATGCAGGAGAAGAGGAAAACCTCCATGACTCAACTTTACATGCACACAAAGAGCTGGAAGTAAGAACATTAGTGGCATGACACACAGAGAACTCTTAGAAAAGCAATTACATAATACAAAGAGGCAGCACCTTCTGCAGGACTAATATGCCCCTGAAGTGATTCATTTGATATGACAGATTGGCAGATTTAGCCAAAATTCACTATTTTTCTCATTTAAAATTCATTAGGAGTCTGAGATAACCTTTCACAGTCACAAATTACCAAGCTATCTTATCTTTAAGCTGTGCATGGAGATGATAGTAGCAGGTAAGGATAGCATCATTTATGAAGCATCCTCTAGCTCTTTTTCAAAGATATTCTGTGCTTAGTCACTGTCAAACGTGTTGGGTTATGTATCATCTTACTTTTCTTTCCTTCACCTTCCTACACTACCCCCAAAAAAATCTATAGAAAGGTAATCAATGGAAAAAAAAATACAATTGAATTCTATGAACACAGCCTTATAAGGTAACTGGTTAGAGAAAGAGCGTATTATTTAATGTCTCAATTAAAACAGCAGTTTTTTTATTGATATATGTTCTTCATTCTTTCTTATTTAGCTTGCTTTCATAATTTCATTATTTCAAAGTGTATTCTTAATTTATTTTACAAGCAAAAGTTGTACCACAAAAGAAAGCAATAGCTTATTACGAGTCATGACAGTAGTTGCAATACTGTACTCTGGATCAGGGTACTTCTTTAGGAACAGCAGTGGTATAATACAGTGTACTGGCAGATGGCCAGTGTGTTACACAAGACCTGCCTAATATATCTTTATTTGCAGTCCTCTAGAAATGAATACTGCCTCTTTAATTATTAAATGCAAGTGTTAGTTGAGTGCATTCAGGTCTCATAAGATTACAGCCCTTAGGGTGACTGAATGGGCAAAGAGCATCAGCCTTGCTTTACATACTATCAAGCTTCAACTACTGATGGACAAAACATGTACGTCTTGTGGGAAAGGAAAGGTGATTTTAGCTCTTCAGGAATTAACAGAACTGCACAGTGAATACTACTTACAAACTGAAAAAAGAGAGTAAACCCCATGAAAGTAAGCATCTGATGGATTGCCTTTGGATAGATCAAATCACAAATTAAAATCCGAAGTAAGAAGAAAAAGAATGTTATATAGATATATAAAAGCCAAAAATTTTAAGAAAGCCAAAGGATTTCTGATAACCTTCAAACTGTAAATCAGGTTTACTGGAATTCAAAAAATAAAAAAATTAAATAAGATGCTACATCTCTAAAATCACATTCCTGTTCAACACACATTGGAAGTCAAGTCAATAACACAAAATGTCCTTGGCTTTTTTCACTAGAAAAAAAACTGAATTGAGAAAGATACAGAACATGAGATTTTTCAGCCGCTGAAATTATATTAACATACTATAGGCATCTAGGGAAACTGCTCCTTACTCAAACAGCTTTAACTTTCATTAATTATTGACATCATACAAAGGACTCCAATATCTTTTTTTATTCTTTTTATGGTTCTGCTACTTCTCATGCACATGGTAGAAGTTCCTTTCCCTGAGGATACAGTAGCTTGGAAATGGAAAACTTGGGCTTCCCATAATGGAATCTGTGCTTTGGCTTCATCATTCTTTCAGTTTGCCTCCATTCTTGAGTAAGTTATTACTAAATTACAGCTTTGCAAAGAACAAGTACTTTAATGTTAACTGGGATGTACTGTTCATAGAATAGGTCTGAAGAAGTTCAACTCCATGACACACAAACCTGTAATAGCAGCCAATCAGCTATTCAAACACTTAAAAAAAGTCAGACTTCAGTTCCTGTAGGACACAGGTTTCCTGGCACTTCCAGTTCTATATGAGCCAGTGTTTTCCAAACACTGGTCTTATGTCAGCTATTTAACAAGTGAATTTTGCTCATACACAAAGATTTCTTTTCTATGTTTTGCTTGGAATAAATATATTTAACATGAAATCAGTCTAAAGACTAGGTGTCAAAATTAATTTCTTAAGATCAGATTACAGTAAATTCAGTGACAAAAAACCCGCTATATATAAAGGTGCGAGTGAAGGACAATTTAAGAGAAATTAAAGGAGTTAAAAGCAAATGGCTGAAAAACTTTTTTATTTTACCCTGTCACCTGAACTACTCCAGCAGCATTAGTGCCCATTTTGTATTCAAACAGCATGGAGATTGATTTTACAGCTGATTTAAATTGGCATCATGTCAGTTAACAGAAAGGCTCTAGAAGCAGCAGAATGCTGATTTTCACTCTTATGCCTCCTCCAAATCACTCCAATAGGCCCTAGCTGCATCACTGATATTTAGGCAATGGTTCCCTTCATGTGAATTTTCAGGAAATGTTTTCAATGTAATAAGTTGAAGGCTTTCTGAAATTAAGTTATTAGAAACTGTCCAGATCAAAGGCAATTCTGGGGCAGGGACAGTCTTGTTAGGCAAAATATGCCAGCACTGGAAATAATTTACATCAGTAAATGCTACAAAGCAGCTTTGACTGATAATCCCTTTCACTGAACACCTATAATGCTCTATATAACACTCATAACCTATATAACCATATAACCTATAACACTCATGAGAACAGAGTATTAAATATGTCTGTAGCTTTACATCTTTTGGGATGAATAAAACAGTCTTCTCTGATGAAACTCTTCAAATCCTTGCAGTATTTAATGAAAAGCAGCTGAAAGGCCAGATTTCACTGACACTGTTGAAACAATCTATTCAACCATGGTTTATCAGCTATGAAGATTATCAGAAAAATACAGCACAAACACGCTCATCAGGAATAGAAAGCCAATTTACAGTGAGTAGGTGAACAGGGCTCAGGAACTTGGTCACAGTATGGAGAGGCTGCATGGGGCCAGACAAAGGTATCTGGTTTAGGATGAGGATGAGGAAGATGAGAAGATACAAACAGTTGGAGAGGAGACTCTGTTCTTGAGAGAGAGGATGAGGAAGTATCAGAGGCTAAAAAGCGAAACAAAGAGAATGGTAAGGGGGTGTGGGGGGGGACAGGAAAGAAAAAAGATCCAACAGGGTTTAATGGACTCATGGATGCCCAAAACGCAAAGCATTTGTTTCACTATTCAGTAAGACCAAAATGGCTCCTACATAAAATAAATATCACTTCTTAAAGCAACAAGAAAAAAAAAAAATACCTCTTTATCTGCTCTCCTTTCATACTAAATTAGATTTAAAAAGCAAATATTTTTTTCCCTATGCTCCAATGCATAAATTAAGAAAAGATATTTAAGGGAAAATAAAGGTCAAAATCTAAAACTCGGATAGTATTGTTTTTTCCTATGAAAAACTCAGCAGACTGCAACCAAACTGAACTGAAAGTTTTAAAAAAGATTGATCACAATTTTTCTTAAGCAAATAGCCAATGAGTCTGTAGAGATTTGCATATTTTTGTCTGTCTTTGGATATGAAATGTGTCTATCTCCCTGTGAGACTGATTGATTCATCCAAGCTCTTTTTTTCCCCCTCTACATTTATTTCCTTCATTGATACATCCAAATATGACTGCATGCCTGTCATGGCAAGCCAACTGAAACAGAGACAAACTTAAAGTAAATTTGACATATTTATTGATCAGGACATTAGTATCAACAGTCTAGAGCCTTGTAAGAAATCCACAATACACTCATTTGATACTTTAAAGGCTACACAAATTTAAACTTGAATCATTTAATCATTATAGGATTGGTAAGAGCTCCATGTAAAGCAAGTTTTCAATGCTTTTTTTTTTAAAGGTCAGCTTCTGCTTAATTGATACATTTAAAAATAAGAATTACACCCATTGCACCTGGATTTTTTTTTTAAGGACTTTACATAAACTTCAAATTGAAATTCAGCTCTCATGTCTTTGTACTTAGATGACTGAATTCAGACTAGACAGGCAAAGTGGATCATTATCATAGATGGCAAGTAAAGTTATGAAGGGGAAGATTTCCAAATGTTCACATGTATCCAGACATAAAAATGTATTCATAAAGTAGCATTACATGAGGTAGTTTAAAGAGGAGGGGAGAAAACATTTCTATCCTGAGAGGATTTTCAGGTTTCGTCCATTTTCAAAACTTTCTTGCATTTTAACACTTGTTTACTTATTTGCCAAATTCTTTCTGCATTTCTAAACACTGTGGAGTTCAGGTAAGCCCTTTCAGCCCTACAAAGGTCTAACATCTTGACCAGCTATTGTTTCTATCCTCTACCTGTTGTGAATAATATTTTATTGACAGTCTGCTTAAGCTTTCTCAAACACTGTGACAAGCTTGACTGCTTTCATTCTTGTAGTACCATAATATTTTAAATTCTGCAAAATGTTTACATAATACTCTGATGAAGAATTCTGGACAAAGAGTGAATGTGGAGCTTTTTTATATACACAATTACATAGATTCAGTAGATAACAAAGTTTTACTCCTTGCCAGAAATTGAGTACTGGTACTGCAACAAGGTTTCTTCCACTAAAATAAACAATTAACAATACCCCACCAACAAACAAAATCAACTCCAACTCCCAATTAAAAAAAAGAAAACATAGGGGACATCTATCCACTGATCCTCCACAATTACTTTTTACACGATAAATAATCTAAAACAGATCCCCATATTTTTAATTTTCCATCTTGTTCTCCTTGACAATAGAGTTAAATTCTGACAATACAGCTGAGATTCAGAAAAAATACAATTTGGACCTGCTAGAAAAATCAGAATGTATGCAGGGATTCTATTTGCATCAGGATATTGGCTGCAGGATTTGAATCTGGGGCAAGCTTCTTGAAAAGCTCACTGTTTTGAATGAGGGTTCATCATTACTTAAAAGCATTGAGGAATATGCAGTCTTTAAAGTGCACCATCCACTGTGCTCTCAAGTATGGCAGATATAAAATAGGACACCCTGAAGGTATAAATCAAGAGTTCTGTGTCCCCACTGGAAAAGAAACAAACAAAAAACCACCACTAACCACAAAAAACCTTCCACAACACCCATCCCCAACAAGAACTTTTTTGAAGGTGTAAAATTTTATCTATAGCCATGTCTATCTATATACATAGGAAACCTATAAAAAGTAGTTATGTTCTTAAAAATGAAACAATCAGCTAGACTAGAATACAGAATGATCACCACACCATGATATAATGCTATCTTATCCCTTTTAATTATAGGAATACAAGAAGACAGAAGATTCCATGTTAATTATGCCATATCATATTGCTATTCTTTGAAATCAAGTGACCTGATCTTTGCAATCAAAATTGCTTGCACTATAGCAAGCACAGAACACTACTTTAAATTCAAAATTGAGTGAATTCAATACAATGGAATTTTAACTTTCAGAAGTTAAATAGCTAATTGGATTTTTTTCTCTACTGCAATATTCTGATATTAGACATATGGCACACATTTCAATGTGTCTTAATTTACGGGTCAAGTGCACTCAAATTCATGGGCCGGCAAATTTTCCCATAAGCTGTTTGTGTCAAACAGTGATTGAGCAGAAATACACCCTTGAACATTCTGCCATTTTAAAACTCAGAAAAAAGAAAACTCTCATTATTTAGAACACAAGTAAGATACAGTAAAAATTTTTTAAATTAGCAGCATCATGATAATTCCTTCTGCAATCTCTGCAGAATGCATGGCTCATGTGCTTTTGATTGCATAACTTTTAAGGTATATTAGTTTGCATTTGGGATAACTGAATATATTAACACAGGCAAATTATGTTGTCAGTATTTACTGACAAGTAATAATTTTAGCTTTTATGCAGCATACCTGTGCACTAAAATTTTTTACATGTATATCAAAATATCACAGTATGTATGATTTACAACAAATAAATTTTGCTTATAACGTCAAAGTATATCCACATTAAATTATATTTTAATATATATCTGAGATTTTAATTCACTAAAAACAAAGTCTTTTATTTTTTTGAGATTAAAAGTTCTCTGAATTTTTTAAATTTATCTTTTAAACAAAAATGTAAAAATACCAAACAAACGAAAAAGCACAGGACTTTGGCAAGTAGGCTAATTCAGCATACTAATTTTTAGCCCTTGCATAAGGAAATACTACTAAACTCAGCAAGATCCATACCATAAATATTTTAATTTACAGAGAACATGGTCAGCAAGTACTTCATAAATGAAAAAGAAGAAAAAGAAATCTTATATCACAATCTCTATTTCTATTTACATGACAACAATGAAAATACAACATCATATTGCAAAATCAAAAAAACAACTAATGCAAAATCTAGCAATGGCCAGATCATTTAACCTATTTTATTGTTCACATGCAGTTCTTACCTGTTTCAGGATCACTGAAATCTGGTAATGTAATTGTATTAAGCTGTCGTCTATCAGCAATAGCTCTGTCTAACAAGCTGCTCCCACGTCCAGAATCACTGTAATGAAGTACAGAAATTGTAAGCTATTAAAATACAAAATTATATACTGATACATAAGTTGCATGCTGCCCTACTCCCACAAAGGTTCTTGCTATAAAAGTTACTGCTATGACCAAATTTAGTACCAAGCACCACTAACCACTCACAGAGCATTAAGCCAGTTGCATTAAAACAGAATTAAGCTGAACAAAATTAAATCCTTATTTACTTCAGCAATCCTGTTTTCATAATTAATACAACCAAAAAGGGAATAGTAGCTTTTAATTCAATTCATAACTAACACCTCTACAGAAAGAATCTATTGTACCTTGAATATTTATATGATATTGGGTGCAGGTTTCACAGAAAGTCGAGAAGGCAAGTGTAAATTTGAAAATCCACACTTTCTCCACTCTTCAGAAACACTAAAGCCAGGACAGCTAATATTAGGTAAAGATATTATAAACGGCTATTTTGGTTTTGTGTTTTGCTTTTTTTTTTCAATATATGCACATATACATATTAACTGCCTAATGTTAAACTTGATTCTAACAGCATAGCAGAAACATTTTGAACACTTCTAGCATCTCAGGAGCCTAAGCAGTAGCAGTGATTTTTACTAATTGCACCTGTGGGCAAATGCACTTAACTTCTACTTCAGCAGTAAATCAGTATCTGCCCCTCAGGCTTCTTTTTAATATGCTTGCTGGAAAACTAACATGCTCCTAGAACTAATATTAAAGATTCAGCAGAAGAACAGGGACTGAAGAACTAAGTGTTTTTTCTCCTAAGATGAGGCAAGCATTGAGACACCTTGTCAGTGAAGTGTAAGGAAGCACATATGGGCATTCCTTCTTTAACATTCTATGGTTAATACAGTAATTTCATTTTTAGGATTGTTAAGTCTGGTACTATTCATTATCAATAAATATTTTATTAAAAACCTCATTTAAAAAAACCAAACCACCCCAAAAACTGTAAAGTAATTAAACTTAAAGCAGTTGAACTGTTAGCGCAACTTAACAGTGCTATCTTTTGTCTGATTCTCCCTGAAGAGAAAGAACTGTAGGCAAATCCTATTTTAAAGTAAAGCCTGAGAAACTTTAATCCAAACTGCAAGCCTGGAATTCAGCAAATCTCTCCATTTGCCTTAATTTTACAACTGCCTCCTTCTGAATTTAGATTGAACAAAGGGCAAGAAGTCTCCCAACAGTTCTTAATAGTTGCAAAAGTCAGCGAAACAACATTCCCTCTTCTTACAGCTGTTACTAAAATGGTAGAATTAAAATTTTGCATTACCCTGACATTACTGCATTATTTCCTTATAAAACGACACCATTATAGAAATCCACAGGAAACAGAAGGGAACTTTCTGGGCCATGCACTATCAGCTATACTTGTTACATCACTTAGTGTAAATTTTCTGTGGTAATCACTTCCTCAATCCACATGCAACCACATGCCAAATCTTGCTGACAAGTAGAGCCAGACCTCCCCTCAGTATCTTCTAAGCACAGCACTGGCACTGTGGCTTGTTCCTTTTTCAAATGCAAACTATGAAGTGGAAAAGAATTCAACTATTTTCTAATACATTTTAAGCAGTAGGCTAAAGGCAAACATTTAAACCTTCCAAGCCTTGCATCACAAAATAATTTTAAAATTCATATTAACCATCTAATGAGAAAAAACTTTGCACATCAAGACAAAAGTTCCATGTTGGCTGAACAAAGGTAATTCACAGTATTGCATTTGGCCCTTTTTAAGTTATCACTAAGCATTTGTGATTTATTTTTATTATAAAAATATTATTAAGGACACTGAACCCATGTTCCCACAAAATCTGATCCATTGCAGAAGAAATATTTATTATAAACCACAGCTTATCAAGAAGCTTATCCCATTGGGAAAACAATACCAAATTAGTTTTCAGTCTAAATCATAATAGAAAAATATATTTCAAATAAGTATAAAAGATATTTAAATTTTTGAAAAATAACATTATAAAAAGGTTTAAAATTATTAAAAGACCTCTTATTACTGGAGTAAAGAAATCCTTTTTTAAAGGCTTCAATTATTTCTAGTGGGAGACATAATTTTCAAATGGTGTTTTGCAACAAAATGAAGCCTGTGTTAAAACTACAAAGACTTAAAAATTAAAGTTTTCACAAAATGCTACATCATCATTCTTCGGTATGAGAGGAGTGCAGCCGGGTGAATAGAACTTCCAGTCACATTTCAGGTCTCAGTGATAACAGTTATTCCTGGATAGGAGTTGGATGGATTTGGACTACCATGATACAATATATAGTTACTCAGTCATTATATTTCACACAGACCAGCCAAAGAAAGACCGCAACTCAGTATCCTTATTCACTGCTTGATGTAACTCTGAACATGTGATTTGGGAAACCTGCATCCTTCCGTCATGACACTTAGCCACAGTTCCTGTGTATTCCATTCTGAATTTGATCTTAATGCACCATCATAACTTCAATAAAAGACTTATTTAGATGTCAAGATTTTAAAAATCAGTATTTAAAAAAAAATCAGATGAAAAGTAGTCCTCACTAATTTTTCCACTTAGATGCTCTTGAAGGAGAATGGTGCCAAGGAGTTATCAACCACTGCTGTTTGAAGCTGACACAGCCAAGAGAACTTCTCACAGTCCCTGCTGATGTCTGAAGGAGGCATTAATGTGTGTTTAGCTCTTACACAAGAACAACAACTCAGTAATGACAAGTTATGATTAGAGCCCTGACATGTGTAAAGGATATAACAGCAGAGATGGAAGGTGAAAAGTTGTGTTGGAGTACATGCAGAGCCAGTCTGAAATTAGGCTTGCACAGAAACTGTAGCTATTCTGCAAAGTGCAGCATTCTGATACTAAACTCCTAACCCTGCCTTCCCACACACACAGCCAGCTAACTAAAATAAAACACCACCCACTACGTTAGGAGAGAAATTTTCTCCCTGACCCCTACTCCTCATTCAGTGACTTTGAATTGAAAAGATTCAGTTCAAACCTTTCTGGTTGCCAACACACTTGCTTTCTGTAACCTGACTGGTGCTTCCTGCTCCACAATGCAGCGCCAGGGTTTCTCAATATGCTGTGACTGACTCAGGTGCCCCCCCAGGCTTTTCCTGCTACACCCTCCAAACTTTGCTGCTCTGAATGCTCACTAGCTGCCTAAGCAGAGAAGCAGTTTTCCCTCTTTTGCCATTAGGTCAACTCTTTCAAGCTTCTTAAAGAAATGCATGGGTTTACATGGCTGGAATCTAAGTATAGCAAAAACTGAATGTCCATCATACTGCTACACAGGTATCTGATGCCACTTGGAACAAAGCTCTTCTGCTGTAGCATCTCTTTTTCAGAAGCTGTCAACCCTTCAAAAAACCAGATAGCAGGAAATTCTGCTTGTCTCCTTCTCCAGGTGTTTGATAAACATGTTGAATACTAGCAGCATGGATTTCTGCTAAGTAGCCTTCTCATTTGTTTCACAGCTTATCTAAATATATATGGCAAAGGACCTTCACAAAAGCATTTTGGAAACCCAAATGACTATAACAAATGTATATGTTAATGCCTTTGAAGAACCTAAATAGGTTCATAAGGAAAACCTCCCTTTAAAAAAACAGCAAGTACATAATTTCTATCCATGTGATCCCTGATGCTTCTACGGCTCTAATAAATGTCTTGTCCTCTTTCATATTATTTAGTGAAAGCCCTTGGACTAAATTCCTACTACAGCAATCTCTCCACTAGCCAACATAAAAGACTAAAACCCTGATCAGGAAACAAAACAAGACCATACCAGTACACTGAGAGCTGAGTAACTCAAGTCATCCAATCTGTGTAACCAGTCTTTATCATTGCAAAATTTAGTAGCTTTGGCATTCCTTTCTCCATAGAATCCTGGGTAGTTCCACATGACCATCAGCTGGTGTCTTTGAACATCAGTCTCCAGATTTCCAGAGGATTCATTTGTTTATATGAAATATCAAAACAAATAAGTGCAGGACTGGTGACGTAATATTGCCCTGAAAAGCTATTGAGCAAGGTAGTGAGCAGCCCAGCACTCCACAGCATCTTACCTTGGGTTAGTTAGGTTGTAGCAGGATTTCCAAATCTGGAGCATGTGTTTACAGGTAAGGAGTGCTTCATCTGGGCCTCTGCACAAGGACTCTAATTTTACTTTTGTAAACAGTAATCTAGTGAAAAGGAAAGAGAAGTCAAAAGAGATTCAAGAAAAACATTTTTTAAGACAGCATCACACAAAACTGGAGAAAACATAACTTCAAATACAATAATAATTTAAGTTTAATTAAGTAATTGCAATAAATACCTAATGACATCAAAGTAACAGGGCCTTTTATAAGATGCCTTTTTCAACTGCACAGAAGCAATAGTTAATAGAATTATTTTTAATTTTAAAAAAAAGTTATAAGACAATGTAGCTTATTGAAATTAGCACACCACAGGATTCCACAAAAATTTAAAGAATATAAATACAATGTAACAATAAAGGAGCTAGTCCATTGGTAGGCATATTTATAGGAGTCACAGCACCTAGGAACAGATAATACACTAGAAAAAATACTAATTTAAAAGTAATTTTTTTTAGTAAAATCACAGATTAAAGAGCACAAAGCAGGAGGAGAGCATGTATATAAAACTGTTAGCCTACTTCCTGTTTTAAAACCCAGGTGTACTTTGGCATTTTATTCCACTGCAACCTCCATCATACTAAGTGAAAAATTTATATGATTGCTCATATGGTTTGCGTGGGAAGACTGAGAAGGGTGTAAAGGGGGGGTATGTGTGAAAGCTCAGAAGTTCTTATCCCAAAGACAAACTTGGAGGCTGCTAATAGTAACTGAAAAGTGCAGAGAGTTTTCTCAAGAATAAGAAATTACATCTAGTGACAGTAGTTAAATTTTCAGCATTGCACTGAACATCCTCAGCAGAAACTACACAGCATGTAAATGTAAAAATTTATCACACAACCTTAAGTGTACAACATGTGCATCGTGGGACTGAGGAAGAAACAAAAGGCAGTTTGCTGTGTTAGTTTAAGAAAATGAGCACCTGCCAGGTACATCAGGTCTATATGAAGTCTCACTTGATACCTTGTTAGAATGTAGAGAATCACTTTGTAATGCAGAGTAGTTATACTAGTTTAACTTTCTTCCTATCAGCAAATTGGATTTGAGTATACAGGGAACTATATGGATAATTTAAAGTTGTATTTCATTTGACAGAGATGTCCTCTCTAGATACTCATGTAACAGTGGCTATCACTGCAAGAAAAACATGTCCAGGTCTGTCCATAATCTTACTGAAGAGAGAAGGAAATACGACAAATAACATCCTCCTTCCTTCAAACTCCTCTCATCTAGTCTACCCTTAACACATGCCTCACCCAAACAGCAAGACATAGGCATCAAAATTTGAAACCAAAATCAGAGGAATCTATCTCATACAATCCCTTTACTGCTTCTCTGTATGTAAGATAGTACATTTGACAGTTTGAAGAGCCTTTAGAAGTTCAATGTCTTAAAATTTATGATCATAAAGCATTTTACAAAAGTTACAATTCTGAACAATCAATTCTGAAGCGCTGAATTTGCAAGTCATTCTAGAGTCAATAATCATAAGATATACTTTATTATGTACAGTTTACAGAAAGACTGAGTTTCCATTAACAGTATTCAAACATTTAAGAGTTTTAGGGATTTTGTAGGAGAGGGAAGGCACAGGGTCAGCAAAATGCTAAGATTCAGCAAGCAAAATTTAAAAGGAAAAATGGAGCAGGGAAAAGAAAGGAAGGGGATTTGGTTATTAAGGAATTAGTTAAAACCACATGTACAATATAACTGGAGTCGGTGCAACAAAAATGTTGGAGCCTGGGCTACTGGTGCAGGATTCAAAGTCAAGACAACAGAAGAAGAATGTAAGAATGAAAGCAACACATCAGTTTAGTACAAGTTGCAACATCGTTCTTGTTTCTTGTGCATTATTGCAGCCAACAGGAATGGGTGTTCACACATTTTCCAAAATACAAACAGCAAACAAGATACATGATGGAAAAATATTCACAATTCTAATAAAGAAAGGCTAGTAAAAGGTATCTAATAAAGTGCACTGGTATGGGATTATCCACACTAAAGCAAAAATAATCTTATGAGTAGAAAAGGTTGCATTTATAAAGCCACATAGAGCAGTTTCCCTGGATCCAAGAAATATTTGGGCTATAAATCTTAAAAGAACTAAGACACCTCAGAAAACTGAAATGTGATGTTAATAATAAATGAAAACCTGCCAACTACACATACATGATAAATGGGGGAAGAAGGGAAGAGGAAGGAGGCAAAAGAAAGGAGGAAAACCATGTGACAAATAGGTCTCTCATATTAACTTAATTTTATCAAGTTCCCTTGAAAAATGGCTGGAGGTATAAGCAGCTCAAGGACAAGTATTACCAGGAAGGTTTTAGAAAGCAAGAGGTAGGTTATCTGAAAAAAGAGTTTCTGAAAGGTCAACTTCAAGCATCTGTGAAAACAGCTCTTCTGGAATGCAGCTTGTATTACAGACACAGAGAATTTTAAACCTTCCAAGAAGTTTTGATACACTACCAAAATTATGAAGAATAGATAAAAACTACCAAGTAATAAGATGATGAAAATTAAACTGTATATTTTATAAACATCATTAATTATCTGTTTGTGTCTGTTTGACAGTCAGAAGTTTAAATTACTGGCACATGGTGTCAGAGTAATCTTGACATGGTAAAACAGTATTCTATTAAGAATAGAAGTACTGAGGAACAGACAATATTCAAAAAAGAAATGAAGAGTAGAACAATGTATGTCAGAGATGTGAAATAAATACAACAGGTAAGAACAGATATCTGTTTGGATCAAATCCTTTGGGGAAGGGAAGTAGATAAAACTGGATCTTTCAAAGACAGACTAACAGGGCATTTGTTTCAGCATCAGTGTTTTCTATGGATGCAGGTCTTTAACATCACTAAAAATAAAGTGAATTGTATCATTTTAGGAGACTAATCACCCAGGCACAAAATGAAGAACAAATTAAAGTCTTAGGTGGAAAGACTTAGTTATTCTTGCAGTCCTCACTAACTAATGAGAACATTATAAAACAGCTGCTCATAATCTAATCCATATATTACTGGATTTTTATTTAAATAAAGAATGAAAGATTCCAAACAGTTTTATAACTAGGTCTTTGAATGTCAGTGACAAATAACTTGATAGAGAATGTTAGCAAAGACATCCAAGATGCAGCAGAAGCCTGGTGTTTAACACAACAATGCTCAAACATTTAAGAATCTGTGTCTCAAGTTGAATAGGTAAAACTCGACGTGTGACAAGCCAAACATTGATAAGACTGTGCAAGTAAGACATCAAAAATGTGCAGAGATCCTATCAAGAACAGCAGGGGACAGGCAGGGGACTAAAGAATAACACAAAAAGCTGCATCTTATGTACACTAGTAAAAAGCAAAGCTAAACTACATCGGAACAGATTATTATACACTAAAATTATAGTATTTTAAGGCTTTTTTTGTATCAAAGTAGGAAAGAAGAGAAAATGTGTTTATTAAACAGGGATGAAAAGTAAGAATATTCAGGAATGAACCCCTGACCTTCACCATAATCTATAGCTTTGTTGTCTGATATATGGAGACTATGACAAATGGAGAATAGGAACACTTTAAGAATGACTAAAGTTAAGGCAATAAAAAATAATCCCTTTCTCAGAATTATGGAAACAGTGACACATAGGATTGTCCTTTCTAAAGTAAAAACTTGAAAGAAAATATAACTTCTGGAATGACTGGGGAACAGCATCTATACTGGCAATGTTTTTTTCAGGAGGGAAGGAGCATTAGATAACGCCATTAATGAATAAAAGGGTCATTGTTCAAGTTTAATAAAAAAATTGTATCAAACAATCTGTGTAACCATTATTGCAAACCAGACCTGCCTAACAGCTAGGCTCATCAAGGTAAGACTGTGAAGAGGCCAGATGCAATTCAGGAACTACTCACTGGAACAGGAGAAAGACACAGTGCATTGTACATTATCCCAGTGAGACCACATCTGGAATGTTATATGTAATTCTTATCTAAAAACCCCACACATTTGAGGAATTTCACATTGGAGCTGCTGCAGAGAAAGGCTGTAAGGGTGATCCATTGATTGGAAACTACAGAGTACAAAAAAATACTTCATTTAGTCAGTCTAGAGAAAAAAAAAAAAGCCATGAAGAGGTACAAATTCTTTCTATAAATAGAGATGAGACAAGCAGCAGGAAGGGAAAGAACAATTTATCTAGAGGAAATTGTTTCCCCAAAAAAGTGTATCTCTACTATTAAAACACAAAGAGTGGGAATTAGGTCTCCTAATTTATAATTAGGTAGTATAAAAGATTGCTTCTTCACAGTTTGTTTTGGATAGACCACAGAAGAGGTGGAGTAAATAATCTAACTTTTTAAAATACAACTGATAAATTCATGAAAAGTATAACGGATAGGACAACTATAATAATGGGGCCTTGTGCCATCCAAGGTTCTTGCTACTGCTTTATTTCCTAATCAGTGCAAACTAATCTATTAATCCATGATCTGAAGCTTTCTCTACCAGTCACTGTAATTTGTAGCAAAGAATTTAAGAATCTTCAAAATACAATTTGTTATTCTAATTCTCATTCAGCCTGTTTCACTTTTTGAAGATGCTTCAACCACCAATTTTTTTCCATAGCAACTCTCTTATAATGTCAGGAGATAATACTGGCTTAAGATACTGAAGGTATTTCTAACCTGTTGAATTAAGCAAAAAATTGAAGTATGGAAGACTGAGCTCTGCTGTGTGACAAGTAACATTACTAATACTGAGAACTCTTAGTTCTTACAGTGAACAGGTATTGCTCACCTCAAGCATCACTAAAACCAGCTGTTTTGCTATTGGGATCAAGTCAGCAATTTCTACAAGTTGCTGTGCACCATGAGAGCACAATGGCTTGGATCAGCCATAGTTGGGTATCTGTATTTCATACACTACCACATGGATGAGACCTGTCTTACCTTCTGTGATCCTTTCTTTAAATCTAGCTACATGACACACCATGATGCTTCCCTCAGACCTGTCTGCTACAGCACTGTCACTCAATGCAGTAGTAATCAGGAATCTCCCTAAAGTCCCTCAGACTAAGCAACATCTTACAGGAAACTTATAGCTCCACTAGACTTCTTCTGAAGGGTCCATATCAAATCTGATCAGAATGCTCTATATTCAGTTAGTGTTGGAAGCAACTTCACTATTAATCTCTTAGTATACAAATAATCTATATTGTTCAGGGCTTGAAGAAAATAAGGAAGAGCTATATATAAAACACTTAAAAGTATGTGCATTGAAAATTATAGTGTAAATCACCAAAGCCTTGCTGAGAAAGCTAAGTACCACGCTGGGAAAATAAAAGTTAAAAGGATGCATCAAATCTGCTTGCTTAGAATGCAGGATTAAAAATGCCACTACTTTGGTTTATGTTTAAACTACTTGGAGTAAACTTACTAAGTTCTAAGAGAATCTTTTAAAATAATTTAAGAGTTTGCTAAGAGTAACTTCAGCTAACCACATTTTTTGCATGACAATCAATTATTAAAAATGTTAGGAAATAATTAATATACTGGGAGTCCCACAAATACGGGTACAAGCAACAAACAAGCCACACAAAGTATCAGACAACAGCCTGATCTCTCAGAAAACCATATCCATTTCTACAATAGCTTAACTAGAATAATAAACTTTATATATAATCTATTCTGATATATAGCTTGTTAATTTTGAGAGCATAAAAAAAAGGTGACAAATACCAGTTCTGTGTGGAGTTATATAATATTTCATTTTTTAATTTTAAATGCTTATTTGATATATCCCACAACTTCAAATCCTCAAATACCAGAATAATTCAAAAGAAGTTGTTCTGGTTTTAAAACCAAGCACTATAATAAAAAAACAACCCCCACAAAACAACACACCCACCCCCCAAAAAACACCCTCACCAAGTCTAATCATAAGACTTGCAAAATCTTAGATTAACTAGTGATGCCTTTGACAACAATTCTGCACCAAAAAAAAAAAAAAAAAAAAATCACAGAAAGGATGATGCAGAATGTAACACTAAAGATACTGAACTCTGAAAATAAACTCCTTTTTAACATACAATGCAGACTCATTTCAGATGATCTGAATTTAAGGGGAAAAATAAATGTGGTGATGTAGAGCTTACATTCACATGCATACTTCATACAGTTTGCTGTCATTTCTGTAACAAACTGTGATAGTGTCAACTGCTTGTGCAAATTAAATCAGGTTAACTATGAGACCCCACAGAATAATTGAAGTAGGGAAGTATTACACAGAATGCACAAAATTGAGGTGAAACAAATATCATTCAAAATTGATTATTTGCAAGAATCTGAACTTATTGACCTTTCCAGATAAAGTGTTAGCAAGTCGCTCCTTGCACTCAACAATTACATACATAGGAAAACTTCTGATGATTGACAGGAAACATAAGAAATTAGGAAACAGGCAGGAAGCCAAACCTTGGCATGGTCAGTTTTCCCTATGTTAGTATGTACTGTAAGCAACCTTCTAAAAATCTTGTACTTATTCATAAATAAATAGTTTAGAAGAAAAAAGCTAAAATTAGAAGAAAATCCTGAAGTTGCCAGTGTTTATCTCATTCACAATCCAGATTTTGACAATAGTTTACTGTCTGCAAGTTGGTAGCTTCTTTTAGAAGAAGGTAGGGCTGACTGCCTTAAAATCCTTGACTTCAGAAATTCAATTGAATCCAACAGGACTCTAATTTACATGTAATATATCCCCCTAGTGAAAAGATCCTTATAAAACACAGTGGGAAACTTCATCTAGAAACTGTTCAGAAGCACAGCTTAAAAGCTGTCAGGCTAAATTTCTTTTTAAAAATGAAATATATAGCTATTGGAACAAACACAGCCTTTACAATCTGTATGTGGGAACACACCATAAAAATAACTAACCAAGAGGCAAATAAGAATGCCAGCAAACAGGTAGTTGAATCAAAGTCCCCAGTGAAACAATTATGCTCAAAATAATTAACACAATCCTTTCCAAGAGATGTGATGCAGGTAGCTCTCTGTTTAATGATATAGTTAGTGTTATTGAAATATTTGTGCAGTTCTGGCTCATATGTGATGAAAACTGGCTACAGTGCAAAGAATAACTGAAAGGCTGGAGAACATATCCTTACTGCCAGCAAGTACAACATTCTTATCAGAAAGGACATTAGGACGTGGTCTTATCAAAGAAGCTACCATCAAGAGAATGAAGCCACCAGGACTGCAGAGGGCTTAGCAAATTATGATAGAAAAATCAATGGCTGGAAAGAAAACAATAAGGGTTTCAGATTAAAAACAAAAATGCAACTCCAGAATAGTGCAACTCCAGTACTGAAACAAGTTATCACATGCTACAATGGTTTCTCCGGGTTCTGATGTGTTCTGAAGACTGAAGTTCTCTGGAAGGTATACTTCAGCTAAATGTATATTAATATAAAAAGTAAAGTGAATTTAGGAACTTCTAACACATAGACAATCAGGAGGTTTAAGATTTGATCACCCTAGCTTCAAAATATTAATTCAAGCATCCAGTTTTGACAGTTGTCCCTTTCACACTTGCTGTAGGAAGCTTACAGCTAACTTCACACTACCCAACTCCCAAAAACCTGGCTCATCACCAAAATATAAAATGACACAATTGTAAAAATTTAATCTACAGGGAGAATGACAACATGAAACTGGACAGACTATGAAAGACATATAGTTTTATAAAGGATGTATTTACACATTCAGTGATCTTAGATGCAACCATGATAATAAAAGTACAGAAAGAAACTTATAGAGGTGTCTGCTGCAATTGCAAAGTGAACTGCTGCACAGTCAGTCTACTCCATTTTGAGTATCCAAGGAGAGTTCTGTTATCAGGAAAGCATAAATATAACGACTTCATTATAAAACATGAAAAATCATCATTTGTAAGTACCTTGAAATCACTAAATGCCCAACACTGGCAACAGAAGGTCAAGCAAACAAATCTAGTTTTTGTAATAACTTCAGAAAAGCATTTAACGTAACAAAAAATAAATGTCCTAAACTGTTCACCAAACCTCTAGCATTAACCTCACAAATCCCATGTACTGGGAAGCCCATATACACACAGAAACATGGATGAAGTAAAAATAGGCTGTTCAGAGTGCTATTTGAAGCATGACTCTCAAAAAAGCAAAACAAGCAATAAAACCAGCCCTCAAGCCCCAAAATAACACAATTTTGTGGAAATCATGAATAGGTATATTTGGTATCCATTGACTAGCCTTCCTTGCACCCTATTATTCCCCATATATTTGTTCCCAAAGCAGTCAGACCTGTGATTTTTGGTGCACTGTATGTATACTGTATTCCATATTATGAACTCAGTGTCCTTAAGAAAATGTAGATCTCTAAACTATAATGAAAACAGTTTCTGACTAAAGCCAGAACAAATTAGTTATACTTGAAAACTTTTTGATTCCCTGCCTTGAATTCCCTGCAGCAGCCAGTTCATGACCCAAACTGGGACTCTTTCAATCAAGTTTCAAAGAATCTACAGTCTAGAAAACATAATTCAGAGGTAAGACCCTGAGGCCAATGACCCATTTGTTATATAATGTAATATCTACCGATCAACAATGCTTTTTTAATGGACCATTCAGTAAAAGCATATAACAACAACCAAAGGGGAAGAGAGATGGGGGAATGGGGTAGAAGAATAAAAAGAAAAATCACAAGCAAATGATACTGTGTTTCATGACTTACAGAAAAATAATTCCTGAGAACTAATTCATTTAACTCCCAATATAAACATGATCAAAATGGAATGGATTTGAAAATTCACGTTGTCAAATATTGACAAGAATGCATACATAAACCTGAAAGATATTATTACAGCAAGCACAACACATCACTTCTTCTTGTGCAATCTTATATTATCATCCTTTCCTCAAATAATTCCTAGTGCTCTTTTATCAAGGAAAAAACTCCACAAAAGCTTAAGTAAGTTTTACCACCTACACACACTGCAGTGCAACTACAACTGACCTTGGGAAAGCAGAATAGGGTAGTCTGTTTCCTTCAGTTGATAAATATCTTCCTACCCCACAAAACACCAGTGTATACGTATAATCCTACAGTGCCTGTACCAACCAGTTCTCTTCTTATGCCCACCTGGACATCTCCAAGAAGGAAACAAGTTTGTTACTCATTGAACTGAGAGGAATGTTAAAAGGCCCTGTGATTCTGGGAAATCTAATGTAGCTCAAAAGAGGCCTTGAGAGTCAGGAAGGAAAAGATTTAATGGCTTTCAGAGGAATGACATATTGACCTGATGCTTCTGTGAAGTATTTTTGGAAAAAAAAAAATTTCCATCACACTTCAAGAAATGTAAATGTTTAATCTGTGAACTAAGTCTTCAAACTGTCTTCAAACCTGTTACCATATGCCTTTCCTTTTTGAGTGTACTTAACATTAAAATAACATGCTTGCACTCCTCAAATAACCCATCTGCTGTTCCCTACTTCTACTACTTTAAAAGCTTGTCAGTTGCTATCCATTGCAGTTCCAATTTTCAGTACAAAATTAGCAATTTACTATTTATTTTGCCTGATTATACTAATTGTAGGCATTATATTCGTCATTAAGTGCCTTTGAAATACTTTGAAATAATTGAAATTTGAAATAATAAGGGAACTCCAAACAGTTAAAATTAAGAAAACAATATCTTAAGTACTTCACTAAGAAACTTGACTCTATCTCCCTTGACTGAGAATCTACTTTTGACTAATCATGAATTAAAAACAGACAGAAGTGTTGTTTCAAGATTTCATATCATTCAATACACCACTAAGATATAAATTCCTTGTAATAAGAAGATTAAAAACCAGGGAATATTGTAAATAAGGCTGCTCAGGTAATTGCACATGTTCTATATATATCATACAAGAAACACAAGCCTGGTATGAACCAATGCAACACAACCACCACTATCTTGCATCACCCTGAACACACTCTCAGATTGTAATGCACACCTCTGGGACTGCTTACACATTCAGAGTGGGAAATCACTGGATTAATAGAAATAAAATTAAGGAAAACCCAAGCAACTTAGATCTGAATTCCCACTCATGGCTAAGTACTTTAGCAATGTAGGATATATTGTGGCTCCTTCCTGCCTAGTCTCACATTCAGGGCAGCACATCCTTGCTTCTATTTCAGGAGGAGAAAGGGATCATCTCACTCAGCTTCCCACATAGTTTGATGGTTAGGACTCTGAGCTGCATCATTTGTGGGTTAAAATCCTGTCAAGCTGGAGAAGAACTAAACTTCACCTTTTTACTACTGGGACAAGCTCTCTAATGAAAGGACAAAGCCCTTAACTTTCAATGAATTCAAACACAGCAGCACCTGATTGGGATTACCTATTCAGGTTTATTAGTGCTAGCACCTTATTCCAACCCATCTCAGCCTTGATACTGAGTATAGTTCATAATCTTTTCAGTATCTTAAAATGTTCAGTAATCTTCTGTCTAGAGATCTTTTTGTCCCTAGATTAAAGCATGTTCACATTGCAGGAAGCTCCAAAGATTAGCCAGCATTTAAAAGGAGACTGATTTTATTCACACAGCTGATTTCTTTATAAGTAGAGTAGCTACAATCTAGCAATTTAAGCCTACAAAAAGTTTGAAAAAATAGTGCTATAAGTATTCAGCAAATAACTTTCTTTTTATTATCTCTGAAAAAAATTTCACTTTCACATGTTTTTTAGATTTTTGCCAATAGTTTTCCCAATACCTATTCAGATCTCAGAGAAAACTGCACATTTATGCTGCCAATATAATGAATACAAGAGGAACAATCAACTCCATTCAAAGAAAAAGCTATACCTTGCTGCTAACAGCCATGGGAGTTTGCTCATTCCTTCCACTCCTTTAGATAATGATGGGACAGAATTCTTTGGCTCTGAGGAATTTGTTTTTGCTTATTGACCTAAGATGCCCAGGGCAAAATCATTATCTAATTGGCCAGCTCTCTAGCTTTATACTGCAAGAAGGCTAATATGAATTGCAGAGCCATAGGTATGCTTGCTGTACACTTCAAATATTGAACACAAACTCCAGGAATGCCCCAAGTTTTCAAATGTCAAAAACTGACAGACAACATATTTACTAATTGATTACAACAGACGAGTGATGAAAAGTAGCCACTTCTCTGCAACCTCTGGCATGTTACAAAGATGCAGTATTAAACTTATGAAAATATAGATTTTATTTAAAGAAATGCAAAACAGAAAGAACATACAGCTGTGAAGAGAGCAAGAAAAGCACTCAGTGCAGCAATGTAATTACAGCATACAGAGGTATGCAGATAGGAATAATGCACGAGAAATTAAAGAAATAAAGAATAACATAAATCAAAAGCACTATGCTTTAATATTTCCAAGTATAGAGATTTATTACTCTGCAAAGCCATCACAGTATCAATTTGCATAAAGCTGGAGTAAAGAATTCTGACAGGAACACAGAGAATACCAAGAGAACTCTTGTAGCATTTAGCTACCTAGACTGCAGACATAAGTGAAAGACAAAGCATAAAGACATCTGAAGTGCTTACAAAACCCAATAAAGCACCACAGGTGAATAATGAAATGTTTCAGTGCATCTAAAAATTAGCAAGCTGTAGAGGAACACAAGAGGATCTCTTTCCAATCTACTAGGAAATACCATGAGATTATATTGTTTATAGAAGTTGCAAAATAAGAACATGGATTCAGCAATACACTGAGCAGCTGTGCTTTGTACTTTATATATATGCACGTACGCATTGTCAACCACTTCAAGAGCACCACACAGAGTTTTCAAAAGCTGATAAATCCTTGCAAAAATAATCCAGTTATATGATAGATCAATCCAAATTTATATTATTGACCAGATGTGCCTGTCTGGCTGTCAGTACCAATTGCAGAGAGCAGACAAGAAATCTCAATCATATTTTCGACTTCTCTGGAAAATTGACAGCACTAAAAATGAGACTCGAAAGACTTTCTAGAGATACATTTAACTCTTTCACCTTGGATTCTTCAGCATTTGTTGCTGCATCTGATGGTGATTCCTACTGCCAAGATATATCTCTGAAATTCCCTGATTTGTACCAGTACACTGTATCACCACAGAGTTTGTATTACAACTTATGATTATGATACAATATTATGATTATTATTATTATGCTACAACAGGACCAACAATTTAGAACCACTACTATGACCTGTATGATTAATAAAAGTAGAAACATTAATGCAAAGATCAGCACTGTAATGAACAATTCAGACTACATGTTTAACCAAAGTTGCAGTATAAACTACTCTGCAAAAGCCATGAACCACATTTGAAAAGCCCATAAATACGTTCTGAATGCTCAAAAGAGTATTTTAAAACATTTTACTGAATGAACCCTTGTTCTCTCATTAAAACAGGGATTATATATAATAGGGAGTTCTGTTATGACAATAGGGAGTTCTGAAACTACAGTTTCAGAAATACTTCTGAACTATTATTACTCAGACACATAGCACTTGCAGCTATGTTATTTACATTGCCACTAAGTGGCAGAAGATGAAATGAGAATGGACAGATGACAGTCAAAGTGCTTTGAACAGATTTGTCTTTAACAATAATAGGGTATAAAATTAGGAAGCTGATGCTTCAATTGCCTCTCAAACCTTCACTTACTGACAAGACCCTCTGTCCTGAGGAAAGCACATACAGATTTGAAAGAGAAACAGCTACATAGTTCTGAAATTGTGAAACATGTATAGAAGCCCCTGATAAGAACAGAGACAAGTCATAGGTGTGTAGACAAACCAGAAAGTGAGACACAGCAAATGGCAACAAAAGCCAGTGCACAGAACTGGCTGCAAATTCTGACCAGAGGTGATATCAACAGAGGTTGTGGTCAGATTTGTGAGGAAAAAGGCAACAGTACCTTATAGAGACAGTCAAATGAAGACATGAAATGTCAAGGAACAGGAAGGCAAACCACTAGAGTTATTATTTTCAAATGAATAATACTTAAAGAAATCATGTTTATCTGGTAGACTGATAGAAAAACAATTTATGATATAGGTCAGTCACTTAAAAGTTAAGAATGAGGCAATTCTAAAAATTGTCCAAATAACCATCTAGAATATGTGTAAATTATGGACTACAACCTTAGTGACAGCTGGTAAACATGAAAGTGCAAGACAGGAAGTTAATGGAAAATGACCCTGAGATATTGCCCTATAAATAATTTTATTAGATTTTCATAAGAAAATAAATTTTAAAAAAACCAACCAACCAACAGAAAAAAAAAAACACAAAAAACCAACCAACCAAACAAAAAAACACCAAAACAGAAACAAAAAAAAACCAAACAAAAAATCCCAACAAAACGAAATAAAAAACCCCACCAACAAAACCCCTTACAAAAGTATAAAATCCAAATGTATGTTAAGATGTACTTAACATGAAAAATAAGTAGAAAGAACAATATCTTTCTTAAACAAGAGAACATTTAGCAAACATGCTTCTTTCCTGTTCACTTATTTAGTTGTCCATCAGCCAAATTCAGATAAGTGTTATTACGTAAACAAATTAGGAGATTCCCTGTTTTATGATGTATTTTACAAAATAGATTCCATCCAATATCCATAGAGTTATCTGTAGGATGGGATAAATCTATCCTACCTAATAGTAAAGTCTTATTTATACTTCTTGCAATATTGCATAAAAATAGAAAATACCAAAATACTACAAAGCATGCAACAGGCAGAATTTAACCACATGGATGGTGTAGAAAGAAACAAAGTAAGATCAACTATCCAGTTTTAACCTCCCTTCCAAAACAAATCCTTTATCACTGTTTAACAAGCCTTTAATAAGCAGACTTGCAATAAATGGGCAGGAAAGAAGACTGCTGAGAAAAAAAAAATAGACCTATTTTCAAATCCATCCCCTCTTGAAATGAATGAGATAAGAATCTAGGAAAAAATAAATACGAGAGAAAGCATAGAAATGAAACATGACATTCACTCACATAAAATTTTCTGGATATTCACTCAAGGCCATATCAATGATATTCAAAGCATCATGATAGTGTTTCTGGGCTGATAGCAAGAGTGCAAGGAGATGAAGAGAGTTGGCATCATCTCCTTGTAGCTGTAGAGCCTGACGAACATAACCCAAAGCTTCTGGTATCTGATTTAAAAAAAACAAAAAAAAAAAGACAGAAAAAGAAAGCACCACTATTAGAAGTATTGCTTTTTACTTGATTTCCACCCATAAATTTTTCAAAATGCTCACCCAGGTAACATGTAGAATACTATACACTCCTGTAAGACACTGCTCAGAAGTTTAAAATGGACCTGCTGCTCTACAGTGAACACTGAAAATTAGGTAATATATTAACCCTGGAAAGTAAGATGCACATTTTTATAAAACAGTTACCGTCAGCCCCTTAAAATAATCTCTTTCTAGTCCTAGCTGTATTTCTATATGATTTTGAAAGTATTTTAATTGTAATGCCTAACTGAAATGTACATAAAGCAACAGTAACTTTCCTTTATGTAGAATTTTATTATCTCCTCAGCTGCCTGTGTTTTTGTTCAAAGTAAGTACAGTAAGTATTAAAACCAAGAAATTTAATTAGGCAACACAAGAATTTTGGAATTCAGAACATAGTCATAGACTCCTCCTCAAAAATATTTTGTGCTAGTAAAGTGACAATCCATTCCACTCTAACATGACACAGTCCAAGTTCTGTGCTACTAATTAGCAATGAAAAGCAGTCACTAGAAAATGTAAACAATTGTGGTCAGGGCTACTTTGTGAAATAAACATGACATAGGAAGAGGATTACCATGATATACAGAAAGCAGTTCCACATTATCCAAATTCATATGATGTGTGGTAGAATGCCTTAAATGTAACAGCTGTACAAGCTGGACTAAGCTCTGATCTCTCATAGAGTGATAAAATATTTTCCAGTTTTCTTAAACACTTATTTGTAACTTTGTCCACAATGACCAAGCCTCACACAGGTATTCAGGATGGGCACAGATATTAGCAGGTACTCAAGATTTAAGCACTGTAAAGATTGGTAAAGACTAGATTCAAGAGCTCTCTTCTCTAGGATCTGAGCAGAGATTACACATAATAGCTAAAAAACAACTTAAAAACTGATTTTTTTTTTTTCCTCTGTCTAGCAACATAAATGCTGAAGTGGAATTAGTTCTGTTTTATCTCTCATCCCAGAGCTGGAAATACTGACAGAACTCAGGAGAACTGCATAAGACTGAAGGTATTTGGAGAGAGCATTTCAGGGTTTTTTCCATATATATGAATATATGCACAAGCAAAACCAGGTTTTTATTGAAAAAAATCTTCATCTCTATTCATCAACAGCTACCGATTCTAATCTTTGTATGACAGCATGATGTTCTACTTTCAAAGCACAACTAACCTGTCTGGATATGGCAAGCTGCAGTGCCAAGTAAAATGCTGCCAAGTGATCCGTTGGAGACAAACCATGAGCCCTTAAAAAAAAAGAAACAAAAACAAAAAGTGAATTTTCCACCATTCAGACAGGTTAGACTTATCCATAAATGCATATATATTAATTTATTCATATTCAGATCTCTTCACTACATATATACTCATATTTTGATATATTCAGCAACTTTTCTTATGCTTCTCAATCATCCTTGATTTAAAGGAAGCATCTTGGGAAATGAAAAGCCATTTTTAATAGAAAATAATTATGTCATTTCCATTTAAATCTTAAAAAATAAATCTTTAATACAAACTGATTCTTCAAATAAATTATACTCCTAAACAAACACTAGATGTCATTACTTAGAATATTTATAAGAGAAAATCATTAAATGAAGTTTTCTTACAGAAAAAAAGGAAAAAAAATCCAAACATTAATTCACCAGAACATCATGCCTTTAAAGGGATTAATTATATTAACTTTTTTCCACGTTTTAAAAAAATTATGTTTGTTCTCCTCTTTTCAATATTTTGGTCAAATGTACCCTCTGAGTCTTAGTCATTTTACTATTCTATGGAAATTGTTCTATTGTAATACACTCTACTATTTCCCCCTGTAATAAAGTCTTCTGCAAAATAAGAGCTTTTTAGCAGGGGGATGTTTGAGCATAAGAACAAAAAAAGTTATGACTGTACCTCAAAATGATGTGTAGAAAGTACTGGCCAGGAAGCCTGGAGCTATTTTTTTATTTACATTTGTTGCATTCTTTTAATGAAGTCTCATTTAGAACTATAATGTGCAATAATCAGCTTTGGAACATCCAGTGAGCTGCTTCCATTGGGAGGAAGCATCAAAATTGACCTTTAAATCACTAAAACCTCAGAGAACCTTCTGCTTCTGACTTGTGCATTTCTGTCTTTTCAAGTCCAAAGAGCTGTACAGGTCCATTGGTTTAGTAACTACACCCAACTTGCTTCAAATAAGTTCTAAGTTAATAAGGGACAGCTTCATATTTTGTTAACTTCACCTGTAAATTGGAGATGCACAGGTAAAACCTAACAGGGTCCAGGATCAGTCCTTTTTAAAATTTAAATTCACAATTTAAACAATACTAAACAAGAACAAGAGATTTTCACTTCGACAGTACTTCTTCAAGTTTCAGATAGTGAAAGAATAAAGCTGTTACTATCTATCTACCATTTGGTGCATTCTGTAAAACTTGAGTTCACATCAATCACAGAAAAAGCACTGAAAGTCTTCCAAAATTAAAAAAAAAAAAAAAAAAAAGTTAGTGAAAAAAACACCCCCTCAGTACTGCATGAAGAGAGAAACCTTCTTGAATGGCCACCATCACAAATTGTTAAGCCTTGAAATCTGGCTCAGGCAAGGGTTCAAAATGTAATTGTATTTCTTCAGTACCTCTATTTCTTCAGGAATTGGCCCTCTAGGTAGGTGATTTTTAAAAACCAAAAAAAAAGACATTATTTAAAAACCAAAAAAGGCACGTCAAAATACCAAGTCCAGTCCAGGCTGCTTGCATTATAAACTGGTAGAAGACAGGGAATTCACCTTCCACCTCTTGGAAAACTTCTTTTCAGATGTGGTAAGAGAAAGTAGGCATGACTGGTATGCTGTGTGAAAGACAACTTAACATGCAACCCAGCATCAAAATTGAACGGAGATTGAGAAAGAGTAATCTCACAGTGGTAAGAAGCTGAATGTTGACTTGACCTGGCAATGTGCTTTTACTGCCAGAAAGCCAACCATGTGTTGGGCTGCATCAAAAGAAGTCTGACCACAGGGCAAGGGAGATGATTTTCCCCTTCCACTCCACACTCATGAGAGCCCCCACCTGGAGTGTTGTGTCCAGGTGTGGGGTCCCCAGCACAGGGAGGATGTGGACCTGTTGGAATAAGTCCAGAGGAGCGCCACAAAAATGATCAGAGGGCTAAAGAGACAATCTGAGAGAGTTGGCATTGTTCAGCCTGGAGAACAGGTGGCTGAGGAAGATGTTACAGCACCTTCCAGTACCTAAAGGGGTCCTACAGGAGAGTTGGAGAGGAGGTTTCTACAATGGTATGTATGGACAAGGTTTAGATTTGAGATTAGAAGTTCTTCACTGTGAGGGTGGTGAGGAACTGGAACATGTCCAGAGTTGTGGATGCCCTATGCCCAGCAGTGTTTGAGGCTAGGATGAAGGGGGCTTTGAGGAATCCAAAAAGTTCACTCTCAGAATTTTGAGAATCACTATTCTGAACTGGAGAATAGGGTCAGCTTTGCACTATGGTCCATGTCATTCCTTGCTGATTCAAAGAACGCTCAAAAGAAATCAATTCACTATTAGGGTCTCAAAAGTAGTGAATGCACAGAATCGGTGAAAACTGGTTAGGAACAGTGATGACTAAGTCAATAGTGGTAAGAGGGATGGGTGAGGAACTGAGGTATAAACCAGGAGGTAGAAGGTTCAGTTTCAACATAGACAAAATGCTAAAGTAATAAAAAATTAAAACCACTAAGGAACAGAAGAGCAAAGATATGTTAAAACATATTTACATACAGAGGAATTACTAAGACAACACAGAAAAAAGAAGGACCAACACATACCAGCCTCACTCTAAAGTTACCTACAATACACTTATCCCCTCAGATACAAAATCACCACCAAACAGCCAGGACTTCATTTTCACATTAATGCACAAATCTGTTTGCCTACATTTAGGCTTATCTCACCAAAGAGGGTTTTTCAAGGGTATACAAACATAAAAGACATATTTAGATGCTGCAGCACTTTTTCCAGCTTTGTCATCAAGATTTGTTTTTTCTATAATTAGGGTAGAAATTTTCTCATTTGCCAGTTTATTGTCCTTTCATTTGCAGAGTCCATGAGAATGAACTACTGTCATTCCCAATGGCACTCCTTCCAATGCACCTGGAAGATGACATTTGCACTCTCATTGCCTACACTGTTACATCCAGTAATGTACATTCCCAGAAATTTTCATTTTCCCCTAGCTTACTACCTCAAAATCTGCACTTTACTCCTCAGGCCCAGCAGCACGGCCTCAACTATTAATCTGCTTCTACAGAGATAATTGCACAGGCCTCCCATACAAACTGATCAGTGGACAGATCTTAGAAGAACTCTCACTGAACCACAACTTGAAACCTTACCATTGTGTAGTTTTCCCTTCTAGACCAGAGTATTTGAGCAAATATTTTATACCAGAGAGCAACACTAATATCTCTAAATAGAGGGAAATCCTTAGAAATCGATTTAGGTAGTTCTGGCAGAAAATGATTGCAATAAATGCTAAAGAAATACATTCTGTTCTCATGACAGGAGATTCCCAGAGGTGAAGTTGTCATTACACTACCTTTTACAAGTCTCTCTTTTTAGTACATAACAAAAGCTTTGCACTACATATAGCAGAACAAAATGGAAAGATCAACACCCACTCACCTCTGAAATGCAAGAAGAGCCTTTCTCTGCAAGACCTCTTGCACCCCTCGCAAAGATGCTAAAAAGGATATATTTAATCAGTGATACAAATGATGATGAGATTTTATTCCACAATCTAACTGAAGAAGCTTTAATACATTGACTGAAAAAATGGCTGCACACAGAAGCTTTAATGTCTACCATTCTGCCAGGTATCCTTTTTTAGGCAGCATAGGAATTTCCAAATGTGAATGTTTATTCCTATCTTACCATCAGTAGCCTGCAGACTGTAAGTCAATCCCAGTGCCAAGTAGCCTTTTGCTTTGAACTCTGATGTTTTGTCCCCGAGATCAACAACTGCTTTGGCAAATCTTTCAGCTTCTTCCAACTGAAAATATTACAAAATATCCATGTAAGTCTAAAGCTAAATGTTCCATTATAATGATAAGAATGCTCAGATTGTATATTATGCACGCTGAATCTTTAAAATCTCAGCCATGATTGCTTTGAAAGACTATTCCATTTTTCATTAGACTTAGTTTTCTTGCTAAATACAGAGTAAAAACCACAGATCTTAAGCTGAAATACCTATACCTGTGATTGAGAGAAATCTGGTACAAAGCACACTTACTGAGCTTTTGTTTTCTTCTTTTTTCTTTTTTTTAATAGAAAAGGTATTTCTGGTCCATATATGTAATCTACAATTTTTGTACATTATAAATAGAATTCTTGACCCATGAACCATTTATTTAGGAAAATCAATCACAAGAACTATGGCTCTAACCCTGTAAAAAACCAGTATATCCATGCAGAAGTCTGCTTTGAATGCTGCATTGCTGAATGGATGCAAACTCATAAACAGAGAAAGACATAGAGAATCAAGGTTTAGTTGCCATGCTAGCACACTATTTAATAATCTAGAAAGAAAAAAAAAGCCCATTTGAATCCATTCCAGTAACTGTAAATGCTAAGTACAGCAAACTACTCCATACGGACTCAATCCATAGGGAACAATTTACAGAACTAGGATAAACTTTAATTAAAGCTGTATTTTGTCAGCCTCAACAAGTCATGTTTGTGCTACTATACCACCTTTTCAATTTCTATATGTGACCTTTCCCTTCTCTATTCCTTCTTTTTTAAATATACTCGTTCTTCTAAAAAATACAAGTATCTTGAAAACAACATGATCACTTTAATGTTTTTGTACAGATACACCCATTTCAAGTTTATCTCAAATACTCAACTGTCCCTGTTACAAATTCATAAACCACAGCCGCCTGCAAACATGGTACCACCAAAAGACTCTTGATTATAAGATATTTGCTTCATTATCTTCCAGAAAGTTATTTTCCTCTTACAGAAAATAACAGAAGTCTAAGTTGCATTTATGATCTGTCTTCAGTGTTTCAATTTCCATATATTTTAAGCTATGTCTTAGACCAGTATCAGAATATGCTACCTTCATAAACATAACCACTGCCAAGTATTTCAAATTAGCCATTCAAACAGGGATGTACCTGTGCATATACATATCTGTGCTGTGCTTTTAGATATGCCCAAGTGCATGCAGTCACTGTGAAGAAGTATTTGCTATATTTCTAAATCAAGATTTTAGTACAGCTCCTGCTGAGAAGATAGAGGGCAAAGCTTACCCAGTGCAGAGATCCCATGCAGAGCTTTGCAGCAAGGAGTGGAATAGTTGCATCATCTGGTTTCAAGCGTATACATTCCTTCAAGACTTTAACAGCTCGAGCAGACTGTTTAAAACATTTTCCATTTAAATTACTAAAAACATAAATATGTTTCACAGACTGAAGATTCCAATTTCCACCATTTACTTTATTTTTCCTTTGTGAAAGAGACCATTTCCACAGATTTTGTTTACAATTGGTCAAAGTTCCTCAAGCCAGTGAAAGACAAGACTTTAGTCACTGCTATTGTTATTTAACTCCTACGAAGTTTAATTAAGCATCCTCAGAGAAACACCTGCTAAGAATGTAATTCCAGTGGTACAAGATTCAGAAAACAGTCTTGAGATGCATTTAAAACTTTGGTAGGTCTGTAAACTCACAGCATTTGAGCAAGGCAAGTGAAAGGAAGGAACGGGACAGAGTTTTCTAAAGAAGCAGAGTTTTGGTGTTCTGTGGGAGTTAAAACAGCACACCGGAAAAAGTCTGATACAAGATAGAATGCTCCTCTTTTTTTTAACCAATTTATCTCCATCCAATCAGAGTTTGGAAGATAACTCAAAGTAAATAGAGTTGGAAGAAGAACCATGTCTCTTCAGAACCCATGTGCTACTAAAATATTTTCTAAGGAAAATACATTCCTTTCCCCCATTCTGAAAATAAGCAAAATATCCTCACTGAGAATGATCTTTTAGACAATTAATTGCTTGTATTACATACTGAATGTATTTTCTCTAACAAGACAGCAAAAAGCAAAAAGAACTGAAAACAGAGAATTGCATATAAAAGCTTAAGTTCCCAGTTTATATATTTTTTTAAAAAATCCATTAGTTGCACAGAATACAGTTTCAAACGCAGAAATAATAAAGAAGATAAAGTCAGAAATTTCCAAAGAAAAAAAAAAAGGAACAGCATCACGAATCAGCATTAATTTGTACCTAAGTATAAAATAAATTAAGTCATCAAAAGCACACTCAAACGAGTTTAACAGGATAATAGGATTTGGTATAATTCACTGCTTGTATTCAATCAGTTTATTTTAAGATTATTGGCAAGATAGTTTTTATCATCACCTATTCAAATAACAACATTCTTTGTACAGCACTGGGAACACATTCAGGACTACAGCATACTTGGTTGTTTACAGATTAGAATTATTTCAAAAACACTACAGATGAAAATTATGGAAGTGCTAAACATTATTCTCAAATGCCATCAATACAAGAATTATATGACAAAGTTTAGACTTACTTTTCCTGCTGCCATCAAGGACAATGCAAACTGATACCAGAGATGGAACTCTTCAAATGCAAACTTCATGGCTCTTTCTAAACACTAAATATGGGGGTGAAATTATTTAAGGTCACGTTCTTCAATTATTGAGAAGACATACTAGTATTAAGATTTTTTCATAGACTCTTATCTAACATGCATGTAACAAAAAAATTATATTATTCAAATACATGAAAATAGCTGACAGATTCTATATGGAAAATAATTTAACAGAAAACTGATTTCCCATTTACTATGTTTGCTTAAATACTTCTGTTATTTATTGTATTAGGAAGTCTGAAAGAAGGAATGATGAATATGAGCTTACTGAAGTCATCACCTGTAAAAATAGGGGATAAGTCTTAAGTGAAAAGGAAAATTGTACTCACTCTCTTCCTAAGCTGTAAATACTTAATAAGCTGTGGTACCACAAGCACTAGAAGTACCATTTAAAAGGAGGGGTGGTATATAAAGATTCACCTTGAAGTATTATCTCTATTTGTAACAATTTTAATTTCACATCCCATATTCTCCTAAGAATTTAAGTGAACTAACTGAATGCCAAAAGCAAATTAATTATTAATACACTGAGATTAAATAATGAAATTAGCATTATATGCTAATTTTGAATGTTTCATATCTGCTGTTGTCAATAAGAATTATTTCATTTTGCTACATTAATTTTAACTAATCAGGCCAGTTTCATATAGTAGAAAGGTGAAACACTCATCTGGAATAAACTGATTTTGGAATTCAATTTCTAGTCTGCAGAGTCCAATTACATGAAGCAGCTTTCTGTTCTGACAGCTACAGTGTATATGCTAAACCATAAAAACATGAATTATTTTTCCCACACAAACTCAGCTTTAACATTACAGAAAGCAGGACCAGGTGTGCAGTGTGTTTCCACACTACACCAGAATCTGAAGCAAAGAACACTGAAGAGGAAACAAAACATAAGTGCATTATCTGCTACATGTAACTAATGTATGTTAGAATTTAACCTACTACACAATGTCCAGTATTAACAGGTTTCAAATATAGGACTAATTTAGGACTATTACCTAATAGAATTTTTATTATATTACTGTAAAGAAATTATTTTCTTTGGGGTATTACATGATTTTAGAAATACTTTCTAATATTGCTGTTAAAGGTTCATCATCAGATTGTATTAATTAAAGTTAATTAAATGTCTGCTACAAAAAACAAGACAGAATTTATTTTCCCATTGGAGTTTTCATAAGTGGAAACAAAAAGAGAACAGAAAAAAACAAGTAAGTTATGTGTGATTGCTTCTTTTATTATAGATACTTCACAGAGGTGCATATGTAAGGCTCATTGTACTGTAAAAAATGGAAAATTTCTTTTCTAGGCCTTGCTCAATTAAAAATTAATTACCAATTCTAACTGCAGAAAATTAGGTTTAAGAAATTGATACTTCAAGGCTTTATAATTTTGCAATTATAAGGGCACAGGACACAACAGTAGATTAATCTAAAAGGCTTGAGTTTCAACATACTAATAATATATCTACCCTTCCTTTTGCTTAACTTCAAGTTCTATTTAATTGGTCCTGCTCAGTAAGAAGAGTGACAAGTTACATGATTTTTCTTTCCTTTGTAAGATGACAGAACTGGCCATTAGCACATGTGGGGGTAAGGGATGTGTTTGTGCCCTTTGCAACAACACGAACACCTCTTAAACTGGGTTCTTCTGAACAAAGCCACAATAAGGAATTTCAAAGACCTACAGGCTCTAACAAGAAATATATAACAAGGCAGGCTGGAAGTTAAGACAGCGTTCAGGGTACTGGCAACTGACTTAACAACATATTCAGCACAATCCCTCTCCTAGGAAAATCCCATTGTTGATATTGCCTTGTAAATAATCACAAATCACTATATGAACACATTACTGAATTTGGTTGTTTATCACTATGGTCTCCTGAAAAATATATGCTAGAAGTTAGAGAGCTGAAAGATGACATTATGAAAATGTAGGAAAATTTCAGGTCTGGAAGACATCTCTTCTAGTAGAACACTTCCAAGCTCAATATCGTGCATCCTACAAAGCTTAAAAACTAACTTGATTGCAACCAGAGTGTTTTTGTTTAGGAAAGAATTGATGGCATAAAGTTCCTTCATCTAGATGAAGTTACCCTAAGAAATTGAAAGCCCACTATATATAAATTCAATAAAAACACGAGCCCTTTTCAGTTAAGAACGTGACTTGGCACTAGAACAGTTTAACAAGAATGAGACAGACTTTTGATAATTTAGTATTCTTATTTAACAACCAACTACTCCTGTAAGTTATCAGCTATAGCTAAACCAGAAGGCAGTATTAAGATATTGGTGGGTGAACATAATTTCCACAGTTAGAATAATTTCCCAATTTCTGATTTAATCTACAACAGCTCCACTAGAGCAATCAAAATCAGCTCAAAGAGAATGAAGCCCTAAAAAATTAAATGCCTATTATATAACTGAACAGAATGTTTTAACATTTCTGAATATGTATTTGTTATAATATTTCAAATTATAAAAGTTACAGACTATGAGTTGCAGGATTTGAGGGCAGATATCTTCTGCTCACTAAACTGTAAGAGCTTCTTAAAGTCTATGTTTTCCACTCTGCTTTGGATGACAAGGATAAGAGGAAATGAGATGTTCTAATAATTTCCTGATAAGATCCTGCTGCAGCTGTGTATCTAGAATATCTGTATTCTAAAATAAGTATTATTTATTATAACAGGTCTTCAAAAGATGATTTTTTTCATATTCAGAAGAGATACTTCATATCTGTATGAAGTATATGACACAGATGAATATTCACTACAATCAACAAACCTCTGAAAGCATTTCATATTGGCCTCTTCTTCCCAAGGCTATTGTAAGTAAATCGTAGACTACAGACGCACTTTGCAAACTGATGATGCGATCATTCTTGTGTTCTGGTATTCTGCTCAGTACAGCATCACGGTTAGCCTGAAACACACCACAAAGAAAGAAACCAAGTCAACCATTACAACTCAAGCCATATTTTCACTCAAGTAACTACCACTCTACTCAACCTCACAGTCAGTAGTTGCTATAAGGGATACTAAGAGATTTGATACTAATTTATAGATAGAAAGAACTACCAATTTTATATGTTAGTGGCAAGATTGATGTTTCTACATAGACGTATTTTTAATTACTTAATTCTAATTCTATAATCTAACTAATGTATCTAAAATTATTGAAGAATTCTCAGAAAAAAAGAAAGTATATTTTCAATACAATGGATACTCATCTACTAAAATTTCTTTTTATTTTTTGTGTGCAAGTAAAACATTAAAAGGATCTTCAAATCCTCTATTCCAGCATT
The DNA here is from genome assembly GCF_029582105.1 of Oenanthe melanoleuca. Lineage (NCBI taxonomy): Eukaryota > Metazoa > Chordata > Aves > Passeriformes > Muscicapidae > Oenanthe > Oenanthe melanoleuca. The sequence goes on from NC_079339.1 coordinate 44,741,202, forward strand.
TGTAAAATAAGGCAATCAACTTCTTTTCTCTTCACAACATTATGACACTATCAGCTCACTTGTGAATGGTAACATGCCCAGGATAACCCACAATCACCTTCAGGAGTTACTACTGAGAAGTGAAAACTGATCCTATTTCTGGGCACAGCTTTGGAATCAGGCCATGTTTGCAGTAAGGATTTGTACTTTCAAACCTGTTTTGTGAAAGGCACATTGCAAACCTAATTCCTTAAGTAACATATTCCTTTTGGGAAGGAAGAAAGCTGAGCTAGAAATGGATTTAAATTAATTGACCATGTTCACAGAGAAATCACGTTCAAGAGCAAAGAACAAAATTCAAGTCTCAGAGTAGTTACTACCTCACTGAACTACCCTGCACTTCTCCCACTTTACCATCAAGCTTCTGAAAACACATTATCTTGCTATCCTATCTATTTCTAGTTTTCTTGGTGTTTAATATTCCCATTGGTACAAATGCTAGTGTATCTGGTAGTCTGCAATCAGAAGTCAAAGATACTTCTCTCTCCTCATCCCCCTCTTTATTTTTAATTTCACAGGGCATGGCCCCCTTATTACATTTACTTAAAAACACTAGGCAGTTTATTTCCCCCTTTTTCAGATGCAAAAAATGACACATGATAAGGAATAATAAATTTTTTCTCCACTTTAACAGGGTAACATTTTAAGCTCTGAACAAACCCAATACATCTTTAAAATCAGAATAATTAAATATTGAAAAATTTTCAGATATATACATGGAGTGTGAAATGCACAGACATCTCAGGAATTATTACTGAATTATCCACACCTTGGTTTGAAACAACCCCACACATGCACACATACACCCCCAAACAGATATTTTGCTTTCTTTTGATCAAGAAGTCTTCGGCTTTTACTTTTTACACTGCCTAAATATTTAGTCAACTTCAAGAACTTCTTTTTAACTCTACCTCTAATCACTATTTGACACAGCTCCTTGCAAGTTTTGAACAAGCTGAGAACCAGCACTTCTTGTGAAACAGTGGTTGACCACACCAAAGCACAAGGATGTCTCATAATTATTACAGATATTTTGTGTATTTTAACAGTCATTTTCTTGATAATTATAAAACAGAAAGTATGTAGGAACTTAAGTGCTCAGTATTTCAGAACTGCCATGGTCTCAGACACTTTAAGGCGACAGTTAAACTGCAATGTGTCATCTGGCCACACTTACTCACTCTAAGCCTGTAACACACTTGAGCAGTGTAACTCAGTGCAGCCTCAGCAGAAGGAAGGATATGCTTAGCCACTTTTCCACTGGTTAAGAATCTCACAAAAAGCTGAGCCCAGGAGGTGGTGATTAGTGACACAAAGTCTAGCAGGAGGCCAGTAACTAGTGGTGTGTCCCAGAGATTGATACTAGGTCTGATCCCGTTCATGATCTGGATGTACCCCAAGCATGTTTGCTGAACTGATATTGCCAAAGGGCTGTGCTGCCATACAGAGGGACCTCAACAGGCTGGAGGAATGAGCTGACAGGAAATTCAGCAAAGCCTCCAGCAAAGTCCTGTGCCTGGGAGGGAACAAATCCAGTCACCGTCCACGCTGGGGACCACCCCCGCCCAGTTCAAAGGCAACTTGACAGGAAAGCAACTGGGGGTCCTGGTGGACACCCAAGGTGAGCAGAAGCCAGCAAAGTGCCTCAGCTGGAAAAAAGGCTATTGATAGCCCAGGCTGCATCAGCAGGAGAGTTGCCAGCAGGTCAAGGACAGCGATCCTTCCCCTCTGTTCAGCATTGGTGAGGCCACACCTGCAGTTGTGGACTCCCCAGTACAACAGACACGGAGCTACTGGAGAGAGTCCAACATTTTATGAGTAAAGGGTGAGAGAGCTGACTCTTCACCTGGAAAAGACAATGCTCAGGAAGGGAGCATGTTACAAATATCTGAAGGGAGGATAGAAGAAAGAGGGAGCCAAGCTCTTTCCAGTGGTGTCCAGTGACAGGACTAGAGACAAAACTAAAACACTGAAGGTCCCTTCTAAGGATCAGGAACTTTTTTGTTTGCTGTAAGAGTTAATGAGCAGTGGGACAGGCTGCCCAGGGAGGCTGTGGAATCTCTCTCCTTTGAAGTACTCGAAAGTTGTCTGGACAGAGGTGCGGCTACTCCAGATGGCCCTGCATGAGCAAGAGTGCCAGACAAAGCGACCTCCAGAAGTCCCTTCCAAACAATCATTCTGTGATTCTGATACCACAACTCAGCTGATATGCAGCAACACATACGTGCAGTGTAACATGAAGATGTCAGATCATAGAACCACAGGATGGTTTAGGTTGGAAGGGACCTTCTAAAGATCATCCTATCATGGATGGGGACACTTTCCACTGGACCACATTGCTCAGAGCCCTGTCCAATCTGGCCTTGATTGAGGTGTTTCCTTCTAATTCACAGACAATGAAAGTAAGGGATCATAGTACTTTAATAACACAATATTAAAATACCAACTGTTACTCAGTCTTCTCTAAGTGTTATTTCTTTCCCAAATACTGGTTTCAGAATCACAAATCATACACAACTTCACAACTACTACGGTTAGAAAGTTAACATGCATTGAAGCTGAAATAGCAAGTCTCAACTCTCAGAAAGTTAAGTTTGTAATGATGAATATTTTTATGTTCAATCTTCCCCTTTTCCCCCCTCCAAAATTAATATGAACAATTGACTTAGCCAAAGTAAGTCAATCATGTCAAAGATTTTATACACCCCCGAAAAAAATTCTTTTGCCTGAAATAATCTGCAATAATTACTGTAAAAAAACCTGAAAGCTTGCTAAAGGTATAAACTCTACAGTGACAGCATTTGATATAATTAGGCAGAGCTAATTCACAAAGGAAAAGCTGTAAGTAACCTGAAATGACACTTAACAAGGCAGTACTTTTAGTTTGGTTTTTGACTTCTTAATGATCATATTAAGAAACATGCAAACACAGCAATCAGTAGTCAGATCTTGCAGAACTGGGGCTGCTTCCATTTTACACCAAAACCATAGCTCACATCAGAATTCTCTACATCTTCACTGTTTCTCAGTCACATTACAGAGGTACAGGCAGCACCTCACAGTGGTAAGCATACATTGCAGCAAAACCATCATATGATATGTGGAAATGTTTGCTCAGTCAATTTTCTGTATTATGAGAATCAGAATCTAGACAGAATTTCTAGATTCTGTCATGAGTATTGCAAGGCAGATCACTAGGAATGAAGAAAGCAGTTAGCACCACAATGTAAATATCTGCCACTTTAAAACAGTTAAACTAAGACAATGTTCACTAAAATGTTCTGATCCTATTTAACTGTAGCAAAACAGAAATTATGCCAAAACATGCAAGCACTTGAATCACCTGTAGAACTTAAAAGACTACATCTCATTGATGTGCAGTGAGAGAAACTGCATGATGCCTGATACTGTAGAAGTTTCAACCCTCCAGTTAATGAAACAGCAAAAGCTCCAGCATTTCATTCTATCTGAGAACATAAAACTGACATGGTATGAGAATGTCAGTGCGTGGCAGTTGATTGATGACTAGCAGAAAATATGGAAGGTTGATAAAGGGCACAAGTAGACCATAGAAAGGAAAAATTTATTGAGGAAATGGAGACATTTAAAAAAAAAATCCAGTAGCAAAGACTGAATGTCAGTATCATCAAAAATCATTTACAAATTTGAGTGACTGAAGTTTAATGCACAATGGAAAGTACTTTTTGGCGATGTTGATCATGCTCTTCTAGTAGTTCTTTATTTGTTTTTTCAACTAAAATAACTTAGATTTTTTTGTCGGTCTGAATAGCAACCAACTAGTAGTTCATACTGGTAAGTGATGCCAAATGAAGGACATGACTTGTTCACCTGCCTGTGGCTGGAAGAAGGCTAGGTACAGCCAGTCCAAGGGAGAAAAACTCTGTTAACACTTGTAGACTTCATCTTGCTGGCTTAGAGGAACAAAAATTTGAGTTTCAGAAATGACTGTCTGCTTTCCTAACAGAAAATAAAGGACAAGGCAAAGGTATGGGAAAAAAAAAAGCCCTATTTTAATTTAAAATTAAAAAAAAAAAAAGGAAAAAAGGGGGAAAAAACAAAACAAGGAAAACACACACATACAGCAAATGCACATTCACTCTATTTTACCTACCATAGATTCACTAATAAGCAGCAACAGTAAGGCTTCTTCTGTATTTTCTTGAGGACAGAAGATGCTGTTCAAAATGAGAATTTAATTATTTGCGCAGAACATATTGCTTTTATGAATAGTTCACACACATATATATTAAAAGCATTGTAAAAACTGGAAAATGTCCAAAAAAGAAAACAGAAAGTAACTTGCATAGAAAAATCAATTGGTTAAAATGCATTTCTTTGCAATGCTATATTTGCATTTCAGAAAAGTTGGCTGAACACAATAAAAGACAAAAACTACCACAGCTGCCAGAGTTGAACTCAAATATCCCAAAATTGAACATAATTTGATAACTGTAAACACTAAACCCATACTTAATTAGCCTCTTTTGCTGTCTGAGCTGAATCTACACCACTGATTCAAGAGCTGGAAAGAGGAAACTGTCACACAAGAACAGGAGAACTTTTGTATTTTAGGCAATATGTGGAGATATACTTCTATCAGTCTTCCATAAGATATGCTTGAGAATTTTTTCATGATGCATTCAATAGTCATGAGTATTTTTAAATAGATCCATGACAATCTCCACCTGTTTGCCATAACCACTCTTAGTTGCAAGTAGTAGAATTATTTGCTTGTAATGAACTACACTTCCTTCTAACTTAATGCTGAAGGGTTGCATAGGACTAGTTTCCAGACTTTACTGCTTTCTCTGAATACTGGATGCTTGCTGAACATTTCTATGCAGGTGGACAGACAACGGTAATCTGCATTGTGTACTGGCAGGAATTCATTCATCCATTCTCATACACACAAAAAAATCCCCCAAATACATGACTATGTTTAATCTCCAGATTTCTTCATCTAAACTATTTCTGAATTCGAACAAGTACTATTTCCTGTTAATCCAATTAGTTCCACAATTACCTATTTAAATCCAGAAAATAATCTATTGTTAATAATCTATTCCTATGGTCACAAGAGTGTTTAAAGTACAATACATTATTGACAGGAAACAAAACTTATCTGACATTAAGACATCTTTTCAGGTCATTTTAAAGCACTAGAAATATAAGCAGTAATTAAATGCCTGAAAGAAAATAGAAACTAAAAGAAATCTGAATTCCTGGCAGTTTGAAAACAACATTGTGAACGTATTGTGGTAATATACAACAGCTAAGACCCCAGGGCAGTTGTTCTGTCATTGTATTTTTATTTATTAATCAATACAACTGCTCACCAGATTTTTTAGAGTATTCCAAACCTTAGAATATATTTTTATTATTACATAACAAAGAAATTTCAAAACACAGTTAGTCATGAATAAGAACCACCCACCATAAGGAATGAGGACTAATGAGGAAGCATCAGAGTGCTCCTTATTTAACAATCCACTCCCTTATGCAGAATTTAACAACCTGGAAGAAGATTTAACCTGACCAACTGACAATGGCACCCAGAAAGCAGAATAATGACTGGAAAGAGCTGCTGGAGAAATTACTCTCTCAGAGAAAGAAGGGATGCTGCCCCGAAGAGAAATACTAAAAAGTCACTTATCAAAACAAAAAAAACATTATTTTCTCTTGAAATTTCAAACATATTTTGTAGATAGGCGGATGTTTATCTTAAACAAGATCTCTGTGCAGAAATTAGTGAGAAACTTCTTTGACCTGTCTAAGCAAAAAGCTCAGTTAAGTTGACTGAACTCAGACATTTTCTGTTTCTCCTGATAGATGCAGGCACATGAATAAAGTAATTTCAGTGTAACAGGGCAAAAGAGGCAACCAAAATAATGAAATGGCTATCAACCAAAAGCAAACCATGAAAGTTATGCTGAGTTGAAGAACTGGTTACAGAAAACAGAACAGGCAATAACACAGAGATCTAAAAAATCATAAATGCTATTAGCCAAATTACACCCATAATGCTCATAAGAACACAATACAGTTATCTAATATCAGGCAACATACTTAGAAAAAAACAGTACATTGCAGACTCAGAGCTGGTGGTCAGAAGAACACCTAGGAAGAAATTTCCTAGATATCATTGTCTTTGATACTTGCTTTCAGTCACTGCTAGAGATGAGACACTTGGCTGGACATATTTTATGTGGTATGGTACTAACCAGCCTGACATGATGAAAGGACTCACTTATATGCTCTGGTGAAACAGTGGAACTCCTCACCTGCACGTGCTGAGAACAAGAGAACTAAACAACAAAGTCCCACTTGTGCGGGAAGCATGCTGCTATGAAGGATGAGTTGAGAATGGAGAACATAAGTTTGAAAGATGGAGCCTGAGAAATTTGCTGCAACTATTCTGGATGCAGGAAGGAGAATTGCTAGGAGTCTTTGAAGACAAAGTAGCCATTCTACTTAATAATAGTAAAGGCACCACAATTATGTGGGCTTGCTGCTGTGTAAAAGATTCATTAATGGAACTCTGCAACAAATACAGCTAAACAACTCAAATGGTGTCATACTGCAGGCATTTATGCTGCGATATAATAATACTGTGAACACTAAAACAAAACATCCCTCTATTACATAAGTAAGGCAACCTCTATAATCAAGATATTAACTTATAAGAAAAATTTCAAATTCAAGGAAATACCTATCTGTATTTAATACTAACTCTAATGGTAATTTGTTTGGAAAAAAGGAGTTACAGCTTCAAGAAGAAAGAAACATACCATAGCTACTCTAGAATTCACCATGAGATATACCAGACAAAACCAAACCAAAAAGTATCACTTACCTGATTGAAAGATTGTCCAGAAAGGTGACATCATAAAGAAACACCAAAACTAATCTAAGATGATTAGCTAAAAGCTGCCTTGGGAACTAAACTATCTTTGAAACTGCTAGATAAATTTCTAGATATGTTTTCTTTTTTCATAATGCTTCCTGGACCAACTTGAATCTCCATATTGTTGAATCTTTCCTTTCTATGGTAAAGCAGAATAGATGCCTAGAAACAGCACACAACTTTTAAAACCCATGATATCTGATTTGCTACCCAGTTCACGTTTTCTTTTGTATCCCACATATACTAAGAGATATTGAGTCTATCACATACACCAGGATAGAAAAAAATTATTTCTAGAATTGAGAACAAAAGGTCCAACGTGCAGACATCTGCTTGGAGTAGCATGTTTCTTCCCTAGTTCTCAGGGAATCTATCTATCTGTCTATCTATCTATGTGCTGCTAAATTCCTTCTACATTTTCAAAAATGCAAACTAAATTACCCAGCATGCTGGGTAACAACTGCAATTACAGAAATACAAGAGGTATAAACTCAGCCATACTTTTCTCCAGTGTATACCCGTGGTCTTCTACTGAGCGCATAATTCTTAGTATTTGAACCTTTCCGAAGTGGATCATCAAGGGGTGATTGGTGAGGAGGATCTTCCAGTGGATTCCAGTAACTCTGTTCACACATACCTCGTAACAAAATTTCTGCAAGTTGTCTTGCTATTGTCTGTAAAAGCAAAAAGATAAATATTTTCCCTAGAAATGCTGGATACAAACTCTTAAAAAATGCTCAGACTTTTTTCTAATAAAGACTACTTATATAGAATGCATTTTTTTATTCTACAACATCCAAAAAAACAGGCATGATGCTGTTTTAAAGGTAAAAGTACAATTCTCTAAACACAAAGAAAAATAACGGCAATAGCAAACAATTTTTCAATTTTATCAGTTAAGTCCAGATACTTCCAGACTTCAGCTGATGCTCCTAAGATAATCTATAACCTAAGATGCTCAATAACCTCTACTGCCTCTCCAGACCTGGAGCAGCTATTTGCATGGGAGATAACACAGTGGTGCAGTTGCCCAAACTGTAGCCTGCAAAGAGAACCATGGTGAAAAACAGGAATTCCCCGAAGGAACTGCAGCCCAATGGAGGGACTCCATGCTGGAGCAGGGGAAAAGTGTGAGGAGTAAGGAGCAGCAGAGAGGAACTCATCACAACCCTCCACCCCTCAGGCACCACTCAGGGAATGGGAGGGTAGGGAGAGGAGGTAGAAGAGTCAGAAGTCAAAGACTGAAGTTGAACCTGAGAAAATGGGGTGGAAGGAAGGTGTTTCAGTTTGTCTTAGTTTCTCACCATCCCACTCTTT